>NC_058086.1:138490002-139157803 GCF_014858855.1 Bufo gargarizans
GTTTTACCATCTGAGAAAATAAAGAGCCTCATCCAACTACCACAAAAGACTTCAAGCTGTCATTGATGTTAAAGGGGGCAATACATGGTATTAATAACTGGGGCGTGTAAACTTCTGATCAGGGTCATTTGGGGAGTTTGTGTTGTGATTATGATTATAAAGAGTAAACACCGTTGTTTGACATAAATGCTTCAGCCGACCACTAACCATGAGCGGAGAAAAGTGTCCGTGTTATCATTCATCTTCTCTGCACAATGGTAAAGGGGTTATTCTCATCTTAATGATCACCGGTAAATCTGTTAATGATTTGACAGTGATAATTTTTCTAAATACATTTTATCACCCAATTCCCATCCTTTTTTAGAAAATAGTCCCCTCTTACCTGATGTTGTCTTTGGTCTCCCCTGGTCACGGCCACCTCTCCTGTCGAATCCAGCTGGGCCACGCTTGCGCAGAAGACGGAAAATTCTCTCCCGGCTGGGCCGCGCAATGTCCTGAACGCGCATGCCGCTGCGCATGCGCCATGATGACTTCTTCCTGGCCAGTATAGTACAGAGCCGCGAATGCGCACGCCGACTCTGTACTATACAGGCCAGGAATAAGTCACCATGGCACATGCGCGGCGCTGTGCGCGTTCAGGACATTGCGCGGCCCGGCCGGGAGAGAATCTTCAGTCTTCTGCGCAAGCGCGGCCCGGCCGGGAGAAGAATACAGGAAGTGAACGTCACGCTCAAGGAAGGTAAGTATGAAAAAGGGAAGATGAGAATACCCCTTTAAGAAAATCATAAATTCTGCAAGGGTATGTAAACTTATCAGCACAACTGTAAGTAGCTGTGTGATATAAATCTGTGGAATATGGGAAGCACAAGAGGATGTGCACCTTAAATCCCATCTTTGTAAGGCCTCTTGCACATGGTCGCTGTGTGCCTGTGGTCGTAGTATTGTGGACCACATACGGCGGTTCCGCAATACACAGGGCACCAGCCGTGTGCATCCCGCATCCGTGATGTCGACCCATTCACTTGAACGGAACAGAAACACGGATCGGATCCCTACAGAAGCACTACAGAGTGCTTCCGTGGTGTTTCTGGCCTCCGCACAGCAAAAAAGTAGAACATATTCACGGACCTATTCAAGTTGAATGGGTCTGGATCTGTCCCGGCTGCTGCACGCACGTTGCCCGTGCATTGGGGACTGCAAATTGCTGTCCCCAATGCACGGAATGGACCAACAACGTTCATGTGCAAGAGGCCTAACACTTGTGATCTGTGTGAAGCGGCATATATGCATTCATGTTGCATGTATTTATTAATTAGGGTTTCCAATTCTGAGTAACTCGGAGTGACAGGAGATTTACAGAATCAGATTTTTTTTTTTTGTCGTCATATTTTGAGCTCTATAACTTTTTTGTAATTATGTGTACAGAGCTGGATGGGGGCTCATTTTTTGCGGGGCAATCTGAACTTTTCACTGATACCATTCTGGGGTGTTTAAGACTTTTTGATCACTTTTTATTTACATTTTTGTAGCAAATGAAGTGACCAAAAACGGCGAATCGGACATTTGGACTCAGGTTACACACACATCTCTGTTACACAGTAAAAAGCTCTGCTATATGCGGTTACACACACATCTCTGTAACACAGTACACAGCACTGCTACATGCAGGTTGCACATAAATCCCTGTAACACAGTACACAGCCTGCTACATGCAGGTTACACATACAGCTCTGCTACACAGCACACAGCTCTGATACATGCAGATTACACATACAGCTCTGCTACACAGTACACAGCTCTGCTACATTCAGGTTACAAATACAGCTCTGCTACACAGTACACAGCACTGCTACATGCAGGTTACACATACAGCTCTGCTACACAGTACACAGCTCTGCTACATCCAGGTAACACATACAGCTCTGCTACACAGTACACAGCACTGCTACATGCAGGTTACACATACAGCACTGCTACACAGTACACAGCTCTGCTACATGCAGGTTACACATACAGCTCTGCTACACAGTACACAGCTCTGCTACATGCAGGTTACACATACAGATCTGCTACACAGTACACAGCTCTGCTACCTGCAGGTTACACATACATCTCTGTAACACAGTACACAGCTCTGCTACATGCAGGTTACACATACAGCTCTGCTACACAGTACACCGCACTGCTACATGCAGGTTACACATACAGCTCTGCTACACAGTACACAGCACTGCTACATGCAGGTTACACATACAGCACTGCTACACAGTACACAGCTCTGCTACATGCAGGTTACACATACAGCCTCTGCTACACAGTACACAGCTCTGCTACATGCAGGTTACACATACAGATCTGCTACACAGTACACAGCTCTGCTACCTGCAGGTTACACATACAGATCTGCTACACAGTACACAGCTCTGCTACCTGCAGGTTACACATACATCTCTGTAACACAGTACACAGCTCTGCTACATGCAGGTTACACATACAGATCTACTACACAGTACACAGCTCTGCTACATGCAGGTTACACATACAGATCTGCTACACAGTACACAGCTCTGCTACCTGCAGGTTACACATACAGATCTGCTACACAGTACACAGCTCTGCTACCTGCAGGTTACACATACATCTCTGTAACACAGTACACAGCTCTGCTACATGCAGGTTACACATACAGATCTACTACACAGTACACAGCTCTGCTACCTGCAGGTTACACATACAGATCTGCTACACAGTACACAGCTCTGCTACCTGCAGGTTACACATACAGATCTGCTACCTGCAGGTTACACATACATCTCTGTAACACAGTACACAGCTCTGCTACATGCAGGTTACACATACATCTCTGTAACACAGTACACATCTCTGCTACCTGCAGGTTACACATACAGATCTGCTACACAGTACACAGCTCTGCTACCTGCAAGTTACACATACAGATCTGCTACCTGCAGGTTACACATACATCTCTGTAACACAGTACACAGCTCTGCTACATGCAGGTTACACATACATCTCTGTAACACAGTACACAGCTCTGCTACATGCAGGTTACACATACATCTCTGTAACACAGTACACAGCTCTGCTACATGCAGGTTACACACACATCTCTGTAACACAGTACACAGCTCTGCTACATGCAGGTTACACACACATCTCTAGTACAGAGCTCTATTTGATGGCTACTGTTCTGTACACTCTACCAGCTGCTGTGCACATCTGACCCCTCCCACACACGTGACTAGTCACATGGTCATGACTAGAGTTGAGCGAACACCTGGATGTTCGGGTTCGAGAAGTTCGGCCGAACATCCCGGAAATGTTCGGGTTCGGGATCCGAACCCGATCCGAACTTCGTCCCGAACCCGAACCCCATTGAAGTCAATGGGGACCCGAACTTTTCGGCACTAAAACGGCTGTAAAACAGCCCAGGAAAGGGCTAGAGGGCTGCAAAAGGCAGCAACATGTAGGTAAATCCCCTGCAAACAAATGTGGATAGGGAAATTAATTAAAATAAAAATTAAATAAATAAAAATTAACCAAAATCAATTGGAGAGAGGTTCCATAGCAGAGAATCTGGCTTCCCGTCACCCACCACTGGAACAGTCCATTCTCAGATATTTAGGCCCCGGCACCCAGGCAGAGGAGAGAGGTCCCGTAACAGACAATCTGGCTTCATGTCAGCAGAGAATCAGTCTTCATGTCATAGCAGAGAATCAGGCTTCACGTCACCCACCACTGTAAGAGTCCATTTTCATAAATTTAGGCCCAGCACCCAGGCAGAGGAGAGAGGTCCCGTAACAGACAATCTGGCTTCATGTCAGCAGAGAATCAGTCTTCATATCATAGCAGAGAATCTGGCTTCCCGTTACCCACCACTGGAACAGTCCATTCTCAGATATTTAGGCCCCGGCACCCAGGCAGAGGAGAGAGGTCCCGTAACAGACAATCTGGCTTCATGTCAGCAGAGAATCAGTCTTCATATCATAGCAGAGAATCAGGCTTCACGTCAGCCACCACTGCAACAGTCCATTGTCATAAATTCAGGCCCAGCACCCAGGCAGAGGAGAGAGGTCCCGTAACAGACAATCTGGCTTCATGTCAGCAGAGAATCAGTCTGCATGTCATAGCAGAGAATCAGGCTTCACGTCACCCACCACTGTAAGAGTCCATTTTCATAAATTTAGGCCCAGCACCCAGGCAGAGGAGAGAGGTCCCGTAACAGACAATCTGGCTTCATGTCAGCAGAGAATCAGTCTTCATATCATAGCAGAGAATCTGGCTTCCCGTTACCCACCACTGGAACAGTCCATTCTCAGATATTTAGGCCCCGGCACCCAGGCAGAGGAGAGAGGTCCCGTAACAGACAATCTGGCTTCATGTCAGCAGAGAATCAGTCTTCATATCATAGCAGAGAATCAGGCTTCATGTCAGCCACCACTGCAACAGTCCATTGGCATATATTTAGGCCTAGCACACAGGCAGAGGAGAGGTTCATTCAACTTTGGGTAGCCTCGCAATATAATGGTAAAATGAAAATAAAAATAGGATTGAATGAGGAAGTGCCCTGGAGTCCAATAATATATGGTTATGGGGAGGTAGTTAATGTCTAATCTGGACAAGGGACGGACAGGTCCTGTGGGATCCATGCCTGGTTCATTTTTATGAACGTCAGCTTGTCCACATTGGCTGTAGACAGGCGGCTGCGTTTGTCTGTAATGACGCCCCCTGCCGTGCTGAATACACGTTCAGACAAAACGCTGGCTGCCGGGCAGGCCAGCACCTCCAAGGCATAAAAGGCTAGCTCTGGCCACGTGGACAATTTAGAGACCCAGAAGTTGAATGGGGCCGAACCATCAGTCAGTACGTGGAGGGGTGTGCACACGTACTGTTCCACCATGTTAGTGAAATGTTGCCTCCTGCTAACACGTTGCGTATCAGGTGGTGGTGCAGTTAGCTGTGGCGTGTTGACAAAAGTTTTCCACATCTCTGCCATGCTAACCCTGCCCTCAGAGGAGCTGGCCGTGACACAGCTGCCTTGGCGACCTCTTGCTCCTCCTCTGCCTTGGCCTTGGGCTTCCACTTGTTCCCCTGTGACATTTGGGAATGCTCTCAGTAGCGCGTCTACCAACGTGCGCTTGTACTCGCGCATCTTCCTATCACGCTCCAGTGCAGGAAGTAAGGTGGGCACATTGTCTTTGTAGCGTGGATCCAGCAGGGTGGCAACCCAGTAGTCCGCACAGGTTAAAATGTGGGCAACTCTGCTGTCGTTGCGCAGGCACTGCAGCATGTAGTCGCTCATGTGTGCCAGGCTGCCCAGGGGTAAGGACAAGCTGTCCTCTGTGGGAGGCGTATCGTCATCGTCCTGCCTTTCCCCCCAGCCACGCACCAGTGATGGACCCGAGCTGCGTTGGGTGCCACCCCGCTGTGACCATGCTTCATCCTCATCCTCCTCCACCTCCTCCTCATCCTCGTCCTCCTCGTCCTCCAGTAGTGGGCCCTGGCTGGCCACATTTGTACCTGGCCTCTGCTGTTGCCAAAAACCTCCCTCTGAGTCACTTCGAAGAGACTGGCCTGAAAGTGCTAAAAATGACCCCTCTTCCTCCTCCTCCTCCTCCTCCTCCTGGGCCACCTCCTCTTCCATCATCGCCCTAAGTGTTTTCTCAAGGAGACATAGAAGTGGTATTGTAACGCTGATAACGGTGTCATTGCCACTGGCCATGTTGGTGGAGTACTCGAAACAGCGCAACAGGGCACACAGGTCTCGCATGGAGGCCCAGTCATTGGTGGTGAAGTGGTGCTGTTCTGTAGTGCGACTGACCCGTGCGTGCTGCAGCTGAAACTCCACTATGGCCTGCTGCTGCTCGCACAGTCTGTCCAGCATGTGCAAGGTGGAGTTCCACCTGGTGGGCACGTCGCATATGAGGCGGTGAGCGGGAAGGCCGAAGTTACACTGTAGCGCAGACAGGCGAGCAGCGGCAGGATGTGAACGCCGGAAGCGCGAACAGACGGCCCGCACTTTATGCAGCAGCTCTGACATGTCGGGGTAGTTGTGAATGAACTTCTGCACCACCAAATTCAGCACATGCGCCAAGCAAGGGATGTGCGTCAAATTGGCTAGTCCCAGAGCTGCAACGAGATTTCGCCCATTATCACACACCACCAGGCCGGGCTTGAGGCTCACCGGCAGCAACCACTCGTCGGTCTGTTGTTCAATACCCCGCCACAACTCCTGTGCGGTGTGGGGCCTGTCCCCCAAACATATGAGTTTCAGAATGGCCTGCTGACGTTTACCCCGGGCTGTGCTGAAGTTGGTGGTGAAGGTGTGTGGCTGACTGGATGAGCAGGTGGAAGAAGAGGAGGAGGAAGCCGAGAAGGAGGAGGTGGCAACAGGAGGCAAAGAATGTTGCCCTGCGATCCTTGGCGGCGGAAGGACGTGCGCCAAACAGCTCTCCGCCTGGGGCCCAGCTGCCACTACATTTACCCAGTGTGCAGTTAGGGAGATATAGCGTCCCTGGCCGTGCTTACTGGTCCACGTATCTGTGGTTAGGTGGACCTTGCTACAGATGGCGTTGCGCAGTGCACACTTGATTTTATCGGATACTTGGTTGTGCAAGGAAGGCACGGCTCTCTTGGAGAAGTAGTGCCGGCTGGGAACAACATACTGTGGGACAGCAAGCGACATGAGCTGTTTGAAGCTGTCTGTGTCCACCAGCCTAAATGACAGCATTTCATAGGCCAGTAGTTTAGAAATGCTGGCATTCAGGGCCAGGGATCGAGGGTGGCTAGGTGGGAATTTACGCTTTCTATCAAATGTTTGTGAGATGGAGAGCTGAACGCTGGCGTGTGACATGGTTGAGACGCTTGGTGACGGAGGTGGTGGTGGTGGTGTTGGTGGTACATCCCCTGTTTGCTGGGCGGCAGGTGCCAACGTTCCTCCAGAGGCGGAGGAAGAGGCCGAGGCGGCAGCAGCAGAATAGGCCGAGGCGGCAGCAGCAGAAGAGGTAGCAGGGGGAGCCTGAGTGACTTCCTTGGTTTTAAGGTGTTTACTCCACTGCAGTTCATGCTTTGCATGCAGGTGCCTGGTCATGCAGGTTGTGCTCAGGTTCAGAACGTTAATGCCTCGCTTCAGGCTCTGATGGCACAGCGTGCAAACCACTCGGGTCTTGTCGTCAGCACATTGTTTGAAGAAGTGCCATGCCAGGGAACTCCTTGAAGCTGCCTTTGGGGTGCTCGGTCCCAGATGGCGGCGGTCAGTAGCAGGCGGAGTCTCTTGGCGGCGGGTGTTCTGCTTTTGCCCACTGCTCCCTCTTTTGCTACGCTGTTGGCTCGGTCTCACCACTGCCTCTTCCTCCGAACTGTGAAAGTCAGTGGCACGACCTTCATTCCATGTGGGGTCTAGGACCTCATCGTCCCCTGCATCGTCTTCCACCCAGTCTTGATCCCTGACCTCCTGTTCAGTCTGCACACTGCAGAAAGACGCAGCAGTTGGCACCTGTGTTTCGTCATCATCAGAGACATGCTGAGGTGGTATTCCCATGTCCTCATCATCAGGAAACATAAGTGGTTGTGCGTCAGTGCATTCTATGTCTTTCACCGCTGGGGAAGGGCTAGGTGGATGCCCTTGGGAAACCCTGCCAGCGGAGTCTTCAAACAGCATAAGAGACTGCTGCATAACTTGAGGCTGAGACAGTTTCCCTGGTATGCATGGGGGTGATGTGACAGACTGATGGGGTTGGTTTTCAGGCGCCATCTGTGCGCTTTCTGCAGAAGACTGGGTGGGAGATAATGTGAACGTGCTGGATCCACTGTCGGCCACCCAATTGACTAATGCCTGTACCTGCTCAGGCCTTACCATCCTTAGAACGGCATTGGGCCCCACCATATATCGCTGTAAATTCTGGCGGCTACTGGGACCTGAGGTAGTTGGTACACTAGGACGTGTGGATGTGGCAGAACGGCCACGTCCTCTCCCAGCACCAGAGGGTCCACTAACACCACCACGACCATGTCCACGTCCGCGTCCCTTACTAGATGTTTTCCTCATTGTTATGGTTCACCACAACAACAAAAATATTATTTGGCCCAATGTATTGTATTCAAATTCAGCGGGATATAAATTTGAGGCCTAGTATTTAGGCGCTGGGTGACCGGTATGAATTTACTAACAGAATTGGACTTGGAAATGCACAGTAGCGTGTGTGTGAAGTTATTCTGAATGACCCTATGTGCACCTTGAATATTATATACCCTTTTAGGGATAGATTTCAAATAGCTCTGATATAGCAGAAACCACTAAATTATGAAATTGCTAAATTGGGAATTGTATTTCAACCCAGAACAAAAAATGTGCTTTGAAGGACACTAAATAACTTTCCCAGCCACAACAGGACAGCGGTAACGAGAGATTTAGCGGGATATAAATTTGAGGCCTAGTATTTAGGCGCTGGGTGACCGGTATGGATTTAGTGACAGAATTAGACTTGGAAATGCACAGAAGCGTGTGTGTGAAGTTATTCTGAATGACCATATGTGCACCTTGAATATTATATACCCTTTTTGGGATAGATTTCAAATAGCTCTGATATAGCAGGAACCACTAAATTATGAAATTGCTAAATTGGGAATTGTATTTCAACCCAGAACAAAAAATGTGCTTTGACGGACACTAAATATCTTGCCCAGCAACAACAGTACAGCGGTAACGAGAGATTTAGCAGGATATAAATTTGAGGCCTAGTATTTAGGCGCTGGGTGACAGGTATGGGTTTAGTGACAGAATTAGACTTGGAAATACACAGTAGCGGGTGTGTGTGAAGTTATTCTGAATGACCCAATGTGCACCTTGAATATTATATACCCTTTTAGGGATAGATTTCAAATAGCTCTGATATAGCAGAAACCACTAAATTATGAAATTGCTAAATTGGGAATTGTATTTCAACCCAGAACAAAAAATGTGCTTTGACGGACACTAAATATCTTGCCCAGCAACAACAGTACAGCGGTAACGAGAGATTTAGCAGGATATAAATTTGAGGCCTAGTATTTAGGCGCTGGGTGACAGGTATGGGTTTAGTGACAGAATTAGACTTGGAAATACACAGTAGCGGGTGTGTGTGAAGTTATTCTGAATGACCCAATGTGCACCTTGAATATTATATACCCTTTTAGGGATAGATTTCAAATAGCTCTGATATAGCAGAAACCACTAAATTATGAAATTGCTAAATTGGGAATTGTATTTCAACCCAGAACAAAAATGTGCTTTGACGGACACTAAATATCTTGCCCAGCAACAACAGTACAGCGGTAACGAGAGATTTAGCAGGATATAAATTTGAGGCCTAGTATTTAGGCGCTGGGTGACAGGTATGGGTTTAGTGACAGAATTAGACTTGAAAATACACAGTAGCGGGTGTGTGTGAAGTTATTCTGAATGACCCAATGTGCACCTTGAATATTATATACCCTTTTAGGGATAGATTTCAAATAGCTCTGATATAGCAGAAACCACTAAATTATGAAATTGCTAAATTGGGAATTGTACTTCAACCCAGAACAAAAAATGTGCTTTGACGGACACTAAATATCTTTCCAAGCAACAACAGTACAGCGGTAACGAGAGATTTAGCAGGATATAAATTTGAGGCCTAGTATTTAGGCGCTGGGTGACAGGTATGGGTTTAGTGACAGAATTAGACTTGGAAATACACAGTAGCGGGTGTGTGTGAAGTTATTCTGAATGACCCAATGTGCACCTTGAATATTATATACCCTTTTAGGGATAGATTTCAAATAGCTCTGATATAGCAGAAACCACTAAATTATGAAATTGCTAAATTGGGAATTGTATTTCAACCCAGAACAAAAAATGTGCTTTGACGGACACTAAATATCTTGCCCAGCAACAACAGTACAGCGGTAACGAGAGATTTAGCAGGATATAAATTTGAGGCCTAGTATTTAGGCGCTGGGTGACAGGTATGGGTTTAGTGACAGAATTAGACTTGAAAATACACAGTAGCGGGTGTGTGTGAAGTTATTCTGAATGACCCAATGTGCACCTTGAATATTATATACCCTTTTAGGGATAGATTTCAAATAGCTCTGATATAGCAGAAACCACTAAATTATGAAATTGCTAAATTGGGAATTGTACTTCAACCCAGAACAAAAAATGTGCTTTGACGGACACTAAATATCTTTCCAAGCAACAACAGTACAGCGGTAACGAGAGATTTAGCAGGATATAAATTTGAGGCCTAGTATTTAGGCGCTGGGTGACAGGTATGGGTTTAGTGACAGAATTAGACTTGGAAATACACAGTAGCGGGTGTGTGTGAAGTTATTCTGAATGACCCAATGTGCACCTTGAATATTATATACCCTTTTAGGGATAGATTTCAAATAGCTCTGATATAGCAGAAACCACTAAATTATGAAATTGCTAAATTGGGAATTGTACTTCAACCCAGAACAAAAAATGTGCTTTGACGGACACTAAATAACTTTCCCAGCTACAACAGGACAGCGGTAACGAGAGATTTAGCGGGATATAAATTTGAGGCCTAGTATTTAGGCGCTAGGTTACAGGTATGGGTTTAGTGACAGAATTAGACTTGGAAATACACAGTAGCGGGTGTGTGTGAAGTTATTCTGAATGACCCTATGTGCACCTTCAATATGATCTACCCTTTTAGGGATAGATTTCAAATAGCTCTGATATAGCAGAAACCACTAAATTATGAAATTGCTAAATTGGGAATTGTATTTCAACCCAGAAGAAAAAATGTGCTTTGACGGACACTAAATAACTTTCCCAGCTACAACAGGACAGCGGTAACGAGAGATTTAGCAGGATATAAATTTGAGGCCTAGTATTTAGGCGCTGGGTGACAGGTATGGGTTTAGTGACAGAATTAGACTTGAAAATACACAGTAGCGGGTGTGTGTGAAGTTATTCTGAATGACCCAATGTGCACCTTGAATATTATATACCCTTTTAGGGATAGATTTCAAATAGCTCTGATATAGCAGAAACCACTAAATTATGAAATTGCTAAATTGGGAATTGTACTTCAACCCAGAACAAAAAATGTGCTTTGACGGACACTAAATATCTTTCCAAGCAACAACAGTACAGCGGTAACGAGAGATTTAGCAGGATATAAATTTGAGGCCTAGTATTTAGGCGCTGGGTGACAGGTATGGGTTTAGTGACAGAATTAGACTTGGAAATACACAGTAGCGGGTGTGTGTGAAGTTATTCTGAATGACCCAATGTGCACCTTGAATATTATATACCCTTTTAGGGATAGATTTCAAATAGCTCTGATATGGCAGAAACCACTAAATTATGAAATTGCTAAATTGGGAATTGTACTTCAACCCAGAACAAAAAATGTGCTTTGGCGGACACTAAATAACTTTCCCAGCTACAACAGGACAGCGGTAACGAGAGATTTAGCGGGATATAAATTTGAGGCCTAGTATTTAGGCGCTAGGTTACAGGTATGGGTTTAGTGACAGAATTAGACTTGGAAATACACAGTAGCGGGTGTGTGTGAAGTTATTCTGAATGACCCTATGTGCACCTTCAATATGATCTACCCTTTTAGGGATAGATTTCAAATAGCTCTGATATAGCAGAAACCACTAAATTATGAAATTGCTAAATTGGGAATTGTATTTCAACCCAGAAGAAAAAATGTGCTTTGACGGACACTAAATAACTTTCCCAGCTACAACAGGACAGCGGTAACGAGAGATTTAGCAGGATATAAATTTGAGGCCTAGTATTTAGGCGCTGGGTGACAGGTATGGGTTTAGTGACAGAATTAGACTTGAAAATACACAGTAGCGGGTGTGTGTGAAGTTATTCTGAATGACCCAATGTGCACCTTGAATATTATATACCCTTTTAGGGATAGATTTCAAATAGCTCTGATATAGCAGAAACCACTAAATTATGAAATTGCTAAATTGGGAATTGTACTTCAACCCAGAACAAAAAATGTGCTTTGACGGACACTAAATAACTTTCCCAGCTACAACAGGACAGCGGTAACGAGAGATTTAGCAGGATATAAATTTGAGGCCTAGTATTTAGGCGCTGGGTGACAGGTATGGGTTTAGTGACAGAATTAGACTTGAAAATACACAGTAGCGGGTGTGTGTGAAGTTATTCTGAATGACCCAATGTGCACCTTGAATATTATATACCCTTTTAGGGATAGATTTCAAATAGCTCTGATATAGCAGAAACCACTAAATTATGAAATTGCTAAATTGGGAATTGTACTTCAACCCAGAACAAAAAATGTGCTTTGACGGACACTAAATAACTTTCCCAGCTACAACAGGACAGCGGTAACTAGAGATTTAGCGGGATATAAATTTGAGGCCTAGTATTTAGGCGCTGGGTGACCGGTATGGATTTAGTGACAGAATTAGACTGGGATATGGCCAAAAAATAACCACACTATTGCTGGTTAAATGCACTTGGTGACGGGCGCAGCTTGCCCCTGATGTAGTATATGGCCAAAAAATGAACAGACTATTGCTGGTTAAATGCACTTGGTGTCACAGCTTGACCAACCACACTACTGAGGGTTAAATGCACTTGGTGACGGGCGCAGCTTGCCCCTGATGTAGTATATGGCCAAAAAATAAACAGACTATTGCTGGTTAAATGCACTTGGTGTGACAGCTTCACCCTGATGTAGGCTTTAGCCAGAAAACAACCACACCATTGAGGGTTAAATGCACTTGGTGACAGGCGCAGCTTGCCCCTGATTTTGTATATGGCCAAAAAATGAACAGACTATTGCTGGTTAAATGCACTTGGTGTGACAGCTTCACCCTGATGTAGGCTTTAGCCAAAAAACAACCACACCATTGAGGGTTAAATGCACTTGGTGACAGGCGCAGCTTGCCCCTGATTTTGTATATGGCCAAAAAATGAACAGACTATTGCTGGTTAAATGCACTTGGTGTGACAGCTTCACCCTGATGTAGGCTTTAGCCAAAAAACAACCACACCATTGAGGGTTAAATGCACTTGGTGACAGGCGCAGCTTGCCCCTGATTTTGTATATGGCCAAAAAATGAACAGACTATTGCTGGTTAAATGCACTTGGTGTGACAGCTTCACCCTGATGTAGGCTTTAGCCAAAAAACAACCACACCATTGAGGGTTAAATGCACTTGGTGACAGGCGCAGCTTGCCCCTGATTTTGTATATGGCCAAAAAATGAACAGACTATTGCTGGTTAAATGCACTTGGTGTGACAGCTTCACCCTGATGTAGGCTTTAGCCAAAAAACAACCACACCATTGAGGGTTAAATGCACTTGGTCACAGCTTGTGCTGGCGCACCACAAGACACAAAATGGCCGCCGATCACCCCAGAAAAATGTGACTGACAAACGGTCTGGGCAGCCTAAAAACAGTGAGCAATTGAGGATCAGCAGCTCAATGATCCACAGCTGCAGATCGATCAGTTAATCAAGTCCTTTGGAGGAGTTAATCTGCCTAATCTCGCCCTACTGTCGCAGCCGCAACCTCTCCCTACGCTAATCAGAGCAGAGTGACGGGCGGCGCTATGTGACTCCAGCTTAAATAGAGGCTGGGTCACATGGTGCTCTGGCCAATCACAGCCATGCCAATAGTAGGCATGGCTGTGATGGCCTCTTGGGGCAAGTAGTATGACGCTTGTTGATTGGCTGCTTTGCAGCCTTTCAAAAAGCGCCAAGAAAGCGTCACAAAAGCGCCAAGAAAGCGACGAACACCGAACCCGAACCCGGACTTTTACGAAAATGTCCGGGTTCGGGTCCGTGTCACGGACACCCCAAAATTCGGTACGAACCCGAACTATACAGTTCGAGTTCGCTCATCCCTAGTCATGACGTCATCACAGGTCCTTTGCCTCTCCAGCAGCTAGCAGCTCCGTCAGGTGAAGAGTGTGTGTAGTAGAGCATATTTTGAGTTAGGGAGGACGGAGTTTTGGCTGATGTCTGAGGGAGGACAGAGTTTTGTCTGATGTCTGAGGTCTGATGGAGTTTTGCCTGACGGAGGACAGAGTTTTGTCTGATGTCTGAGGTCTGATGGAGTTTTGGGTGACGGAGGACGGAGTTTTGTCTGATGTTTGAGGTCTGATGGAGTTTTGGGTGACGGAGGACGGAGTTTTGGGTGATGTCTGAGGTCTGATGGAGTTTTGGGTGACGGAGGACGGAGTTTTGTCTGATGTTTGAGGTCTGATGGAGTTTTGGGTGACGGAGGACGGAGTTTTGTCTGATGTCTGAGGTCTGATGGAGTTTTGCCTGACGGAGGACAGAGTTTTGTCTGATGTCTGAGGTCTGATGGAGTTTTGGGTGACGGAGGACGGAGCTTTGTCTGATGTCTGAGGTCTGATGGAGTTTTGCCTGACAGAGGACAGAGTTTTGTCTGATGTCTGATGTCTGAGGTCTGATGGAGTTTTGGGTGACGGAGGACAGAGTTTTGTCTGATGTCTGAGGTCTGATGGAGTTTTGGGTGATGGAGGACGGAGTATTGTGTGATGTCTGAGGTCTGATGGAGTTTTGGGTGACGGAGGACGGAGTTTTGTCTGATGTCTGATGGAGTATTGCCTGACGGAGGACGGAGTTTTGTCTGATGTCTGAGGGCTGATTGAGTTTTGCCTGACGGAGGACGGAGTTGTGGATGATGTCTGACGATGTCCTAATATGTATGCCGTAAAGGTGAATGCCATGGTGGATACATGGAGCAGTTGTAATGGGCAGGGACAGTAGATGTATTTCACTGCAGCAGTGAGGAAGCGTTGCAACAACAAGGCCAGGTCCTACTGACACCCCACATTTGTGGCGGTCTTTTTGCTACACCAGGTGTTTATCTGCCTCCTCAGAGAAAGGACATTTTCCTGTCCTGACATCATGACATCACCACGTGAGATTTCGCGCTGGATCTTCAATCAAGATGACCGTGGATTAACCCCTGAAAGCCCTCAATGTCCATCTCAGATAAACAAGGCATCAGAGGTGGTCAGTGACGGTGGGGCGGCCTAATCGCCATTCCCCGTCATTGCGCCCGCTAATTACAAAGAAATGCATTTCAAGATGAAGTAATTCATCACAAAGCGGACTTCTTTTGTGAAATTTGGCAAAGCAGCCGAATCAAAAATTGGGCACAGTATCAGTACCATCACCAGTTCCCAAGCTGACCATAATAGAAGCAAGTCTGGCTTTCCCGTTTTCTTTTTAGCTGTTCTGGCTCTACGTTGCCTCTGCTCTTAATTGTCTGCTGCAGCACCCACCCTCCTCCTTTGATGTTACATCCTCCCCAGCACCCTGTTCCAACCCCCATGTCCTTTGCAACATGGTTACATGTGTTTACTAACATGAGAATAACAATGTCATTTTTGCAGTAAAATGTCTTCAGCAACATGACAACTTGCAGTAATATGACATATTTGTGCAGTAAAAATAAAGGTAGTTCAATAACAGGTATAAAAATGGCTTTATTGCAGTATTGCTTTTGCTGTAACTGCCCATTATCTTGCAGTAATATTCAACACGTTTAAAAACACGTTATCTTGCAGTAATTTGCAAGTTACACTGGTATAATGTACTGATGTGCACAATTACAAAAAGTGAATTTAATCTGGTTTTAGGAACAAAAGATGTGCAATTGTCCAGAATTTGGAGCAGAATGTATGCTATTGGGGTGCTGGCAATAAGCATATAAACTCTAGAAACTTGAATTTTTATTTAAATCTTTTAAAGTTGTCTGTTCAGTGAGGCTAGTTCCATACTGGCATTTGCATTAGCGATTGTGGTCAAATCTCTGCCAGTTCCTATTATAACTAATGGGGCCAGACTTGCAAACTTCCAGGGATGCCGGAGTGCTAACAGATCCAGCTGGCTGTTCCCTGACGGAACATGCAGCCAAATCCCAAGCGATAGTGTGGAACTAGCCTTACAGAAAAAAAATATAGTTTTCAGCAACTCTATTAAACACTTACTTCATCAATCCCTCTATATGCTTTCCTTGATCAAACTCTCTGAAATAGAACACCAATACAAACAAAGCATATAAAATAAATTGTAAATAAAATGTAATCCCACCAGAAGTAATCTGCGTATAAAATTCATTTTATCAACATGGAAAACATTATTAGAGGCAAAACACAGTTACGAGGTCAAAAACTTAAAAACATCTCCTATTGCCAGGGGTGTTTCTAAAGTGATTGGAAAATGCAATGTACATAATAACTAAGTGGTAAGTAAATATAATGTAAAAACCAACCATGAAAAAAAAAGCCTGTTCAAGACCGGACCACCACAAGGTGGTAGGTGACTGCGAAACATGTGTCGGGGTGTGGTGGTGGTCCGATCTTGAACAGGTTTAATTTTCTGGTTGTTTTGTGCATTGTATTTTCTTACCACTTTGTTATTATATTCTGTATTGTATTTTCCAATCATGTTCAAATATTCTTGCTTGCACATTACAAGATAGTCTCATTTTCATCTCTTGTTCACTTTACAATCATGGTTTACCCCCATTCATTTTCACAGTAAAATGGAGCTGGGTATCATTTTTACGCAATTCGTCCAAAGCAAATTGCAAAAATTTTGAAATCATTTGGCAGGTAACTGACTATTTCATCCAGAAGATACAGCAATGTGAAGCCTCATATCCACAAAGATCTCTCAGGTGCTTCAAATACATTGTTATGGATATAAAGAGAAGGGAACTGAACCAGAACACATTTAAATTTCCAGATGTATCACACCTTGTTACATTTTTTAAAGGAAATTAATACATTTTGGAAATTCTTTTACTTCTGTCACAAACTTCACTGAGGTACTTAGAAAGGGATAATTAGAATACGAGATGCAGGTGTTGGCGTCACGCTTCATGCTATCCATTCAAAAAGTAAAGCCTCCACTGCTCCAGTCTGACAACTGGCGTCCACATTGATAAATGAATGTATGAGAAGGTAGACATTTGCTTTCCATCTTCTCAGGATAAATCCCCACCAGGGATTATTTAATCAAGTAAGATCATTTTAAATAATGCTTATACTTTCCAGTTCTTTTGATGCCGAGTGCTGGATGTTAGTTTTACTAATTGTGAGTAATACTAGTTAGTAACTAGATAAAACTACATACTATCCTTTATAAACTAATACGATTATTGCTGAACGCCCCACGTGTATACAAGCTCTACAAGTAATTGCATTATGTAAAAAATTTCATCTAAACTGGCACACTAGTCAATTTAGTCAGGGTTGACTGAAAATAAATTGAAGAAGTCGAAGCAATGTTCATAGAGAGGAGAGGAATTACTCATTATAGGACATGCATTAGAACATTTTAATACTAATTCAGCCAAAGAAAACTGAATTCTGGTTTCCAAGTAACAAAACTGCAAGGCTTTATTTGGCTTCCATAGGATTCTACATACAAATATACCTAAGTGTTAACACGGCTGTTAAAGGGTCACTGAGTCTTCAGAAAACTTTTCATATGTTATGGAGACCTATCAAAATTTTTACTCAGTGGGGGTCTGAGTGCTGAATCCCCCATCGATCACTAGAAAAAGGAGAGAGAAGCACTTTCCCCTTACTGCTGGAATTGATGAGTAAATAGTTTTTCTACTAATTCTGTCTTGCTTCCTGTCCTGCAGCATGGAGACAGAGTGCGACATGCCAGTGCTTCTCACTCCTTATTCAAGCGATCAGCGGGGGTCTCACCACTCAGACCCCTCCCCCCAAATGATCAAAACATTACTTTTTTTAATGAAATATAAAAAAAAAAAATTAAAACTCAGGGACCCTTTAGTATATATGTCTATATACACCTTTCTGGTGCCACTAACAAAAAAACAAACAAACAAAAAAAAATCTATATATATACAGTGGGATGCGAAAGTTTGGGCAACCTTGTTAATTGTTATGATTTTCCTGTATAAATCGTTGGTTGTTACGATAAAAAAATGTCAGTTAAATATATCATATAGGAGACACACACAGTGATATTTGAGAAGTGAAATGAAATTTATTGGATTTACAGAAAGTATGCTATAATTGTTTAAACAAAGTTAGGCAGGTGCATAAATGTGGGCACTGTTGTCATTTTATTGATTCCAAAACCTTTAGAACAAAATTATTGGAACTCAAATTGGCTTGGTAAGCTCAGTGACCCCTGACCTACATACACAGGTGAATCCAGTTATGAGAAAGAGTATTTAAGGGGGTCAATTGTAAGTTTCCCTCCTCTTTTAATTTACTCTGAAGAGTAGCAACATGGGGGTCTCAAAACAATTCTCAAATGACCTGAAGACAAAGATTGTTCACCATCATGGTTTAGGCAGGGGAAGGATACAGAAAGCTGTCTCAGAGATTTCAGCTGTCTATTTCCACAGTTGGGAACATATTGAGGAAATGGAAGACCACAGGCTCAGTTCAAGTTAAAGCTCGAAGTGGCAGACCAAGAAAAATCTCGGATAGACAGAAGCGACGAATGGTGAGAACAGTCAGAGTCAACCCACAGACCAGCACCATAGACCTACAGCATCATCTTGCTGCAGATGGAGTCACTGTGCATCGTTCAACCATTCGGCGCACATTACACAAGGAGATGCTGTATGCGAGAGTGATGCAGAGAAAGCCTTTTCTCCGCCCACAGCACAAAAAGTGCCGCTTGAGGTGGGCTAAAGCACAAGCAAGCTTTATTTTGGAATAAGGTGCTGTGGACTGATGAAACTAAAATAGAGTTATTTGGCCATAACAAGGGGCGTTATGCATGGAGGAAAAAGAACACAGCATTTCAAGAAAAACACCTGCTACCTACAGTAAAATATGGTGGTGGTTCCATCATGCTGTGGGGCTGTGTGGCCAGTGAAGGGACTGGGAATCTTGTCAAAGTTGAGGGATGCATGGATTCCACTCAGTATCAGCAGATTCTGGAGACTAATGTCAAGGAATCAGTGACAAAGCTGAAGCTGCGCCGGGGCTGGATCTTTCAACAAGACAACGACCCTAAACACTGCTCAAAATCCACTAAGGCATTTATGCAGAGGAACAAGTACAACGTTCTGGAATGGGCATCTCAGTCCCCAGACCTGAATATAATTGAAAATCTGAGGTGTGACTTAAAGAGAGCTGTCCATGCTCGGAAGCCATCATACCTGAATGAAGTAAAGATGTTTTGTAAAGAGGAATGGTCCAAAATACCTTTAACCAGAATCCAGACTCTCATTGGAACCTATAGGAAGCGTTTAGAGGCTGTAATTTCTGCAAAAGAAGGATCTACTAAATATTGGTTTCATTTCTTTTTTGTGGTGCCCAAATTTATGCATCTGCCAAATTTTGTTTAAACAATTATAGCACACTTTCTGTAAATCCAATAAACTTAATTTCCCTTCTCAAATATCACTGTGTGTGTCTCCTATAGGATATATTTAACTGACATTTTTTATCGTAACAACCAACGATTTATACAGGAAAATCATGACGATTAACAAGGTTGCCCAAACTTTCGCATCCCACTGTATGTATATATATATATATATATATATATATTTGTGTGAGGCACTTACGGTAGTACAGTGAAGAACCTAGGAAATCAGGGAATAAGCGTAGTCGGTTGTGGTGTGCCGAAACCGAGGATGAGGTAGGCCTGAGAAAGAAGAGGGCCCACCCAAGGAAAGAGATGTGGAAGAAATGAGTTATTAATGAGTGGAGTGGTGGGAGGGTCAAGTTTAGACCTCGGACGGTGCAGAAGACAGGTAGAGGGGTGCCCTAAATAGGCTGGAGGCGGACCTCAGCCCCTCCCACAAATCCAGGCCAAAGCCTTCACACTTGTGTGAGGCACTTACAGTAGTACAGTGAAGAACCTAGGAAATCAGGGAATAAGCGTAGTCGGTTGTGGTGTGCCGAAACCAAGGATGAGGTAGGCCTGAGAAAGAAGAGGGCAAAAATGAAATAACCAGTTTATTGTATTCGATATACATGAAAGCTCAACCCGACATGTTTTGGAAAGCATTTCTTAACTCCCGTGTTGGATTGGGGATGTAACGTGCGAAAGCGGATGACTTCCAGCGCCCCAATTTCTTAATGACATGAGCCGGGATGTTGGCACTGGAGGCCGTGGACGCGGCCCCGAACCGAAAGGAGTGCCCAGAGTAGTTGGATGCGTTGAGGCCTAGTTGAGTGAGGGATGACCTGACATAGGTCATGAAGGTGGTGGTGGTGAGTACAGACCCACGCAGTTAAAGTAGTGGCTGAAAGGGTAGGAACTTGTGATGCTGTTTGTATGCGTCCAGAACCCCGACTGGGCACCATCTGTTCTGCGTAGGGTAGTATGGAATGTTCACGGGTGAGAGCTGACTGCTTTTGGAGTGAGGTAAGGTTAGGATATAATGATCCCCGTGTTTCGTCAAGTGGGAGGCTAGCAGACAATGTGTGGTTTGGGTCGCCGAGGTCGTGGTGAATTCCCCGGGCCTCAGGAATCCGTAGAAGGCCAGGTACATCGCTGTTTTGATGATGGAGTTGGTATCAGCTTCAAAAGGTCTGGTGTCTAATAAGTCGGATAATGCCTTGAAAATGTGACTGTTAATGGGCAGTCTCTGTGTCGGCCGTGCGGGTTCTGTCTTCTGAATGCCCTTGAGTATGGTTTTGATCTGGTGTGAGGCCATGAAACTGATGTTGTTAGGGTGTATGATTAGCATGTGATGTTGGATGCCGGTGAGATAGAGTTTGATGGTGTTGTATGACAGTTTGAGCTTGAGGTGGCAAAAGGAAGCAAACCCCAGCAGGGAAGTCATGACAAATGGGTGCGTGATGTTGTGTTCCAACAGGAATTTGTTAAACAGTGCGAATGCTCTGTTGTATGACCTGCGTGTGTTGTCTGATAGTGCAGAATGGGATAATGACTGGCTATGGCGCATGATGACATCTAATCCAGAATGAGCTGGTGAAATGACGGGGTGATGGAGGCCGTGGGTGATGCTGATGGGAGAGCCTGATGAAACGCCTGAAATTGGAAACGAGACAGATTGTCAGCTGCCGTATTGCACCTTCCCGGGACGTGGAAGCAGTGTATGAAGAAATTGTTGCAAGCTGCCAACCAAGTAAGCCTGCGCAGGAACCTCATGATTGTGAGGGATTTGGACCGACCCTTGTTAATGATCTGGCAGGTTGCCTGGTTGTCTGAGTAGCATCGGACCGACCTGTTTGCCCATGAATGACCCCACGCCACGGCGGCCGCCACGATAGGGTAGATCTCGAACAGAGCTGAGGTAGTGGAGAATCCTTCCAAACCCTGGACCGCAGGAGGCCAGCTACCCCACAGCCAATCGTTCCCAAAAATGGCCGCGAAGCCTGTGGTGGATGCCGCATCCGACCAGATAGATGGGGAAGAGTCCGATAGCTGAGGGAGGAACATGCTCCTGCCATTCCAGGCGGACAGAAATCTTCTCCACATCCCCAGATCTGCAGTGGCGTGGGCATCCAGGGGCAGCCTGTGAGAGTCGTAAAGAAAAAGGGGGAAAAGGTGCAGAAGCCGTGAAATGAACGAGCGACCCTGGGGAATGATGCGCATGGCAAAGTTCAGGGAACCCAATAGGGACTGTAACTCCTTGCGATTGCAGTTGCCGAGTTGAAGGTAATTGTCTATGTGGTTGAGAATAACCTGGATCTTCCCGAGTGGCAAACTGGCTTGCATAGAGGCCGAATCCAACTGAATGCCCAAGAAGGTGATGACTGTGTCCGGCCCCTCCGTTTTCTTGGTGGAGATGGGTACCCCAAGTTCCCCGAACAGCTTGATGGTGGCCCTGAGGCTGGCGGGAGGGGAGATGTTTTCCTCCACGAGTAGAAAGTCATCAAGGTAATGCAAGACCATCGGGCATCTTGCTACGTTCAAGAGCAACCAGCATAGTGCCTCCGCGAATGTGTCAAAAATGGCCGGGCTACTCTTGGATCCGAAGGTCAACCGGGAGAAAAAATAATAGTTTCCGGACCACTTGATGCCATGAAGGTGCCACAGTGACGGGTGAATTGGTAGCAATTTGAACGCATTGGCGATGTCGGTTTTGCTGAGCCATGCTCCGACCCCTGCTTGCCTGATGGCGGTGATGGCGTGATCTATGGTGGTGTATTGGAGTGAGAATTCTTCCGACGGAATGAGGGAGTTGAGACTGGGGTCGGCTGAACCGTGTGGTGCCGATAAATCGATGATTAGCCTCTGTTTCTGGGAAGATTTCCCGGTGACGATGCCAATGGGATTGGTGCGCCATGTGGTGAATGGGGGTGTCTTGAATGGACCTAGCACGAAGCCCTCTGCGACTTCCTGGGCTATGAGGGCGTCAATCGCGGTGGGGTTGCCTTGGGCGGATAGGAGATTTGGACATTCCAGGGTGCCTGTTGGCATGTGCAGGATGCCCGTGTGGAAGCCTTCTGTCAGACCCGCCACGAGGAAATCCGTGAGATGTCTGGATGGGTGCTGAGACATGAATGCTGTAAAAACCGGCATATTTATGGTCGATAGATACTGTTTAGAAAACATTTTATTTGGACACATTGACTTGGCATGTGCCCGGAAACAATTGGTACAAATGTGCAACAACCTACACCCGCTATAATTGCAGGATCCCATATTAAAATTGTTGCAGATCTGGGACTTGCCCAGAAACTTGATTGGCCGCCCCAGCTTGTCCCGGGTTGATTTCTCCGTGACCCCGGAGGGGCCGGCCGCTTGAGAGGGGGCTTGTCTGTCCGCCGCGTTCGGGCAGAAATTGGTGGTGTGGGCCGTGGAGGAGCAGTGCACGCAAGCTGGCGTCCTCAGGCCTGCGAAGTGTCGGCAAAAAATGACAGTGTCGATTCTAGCCCAGTTGGAGCGGACTCCGTACTGGGAGAAAGCCCCTGCCACCTTTGCCGAAAAAGATCTATGGTAGTCATAGAATGCCGACCCCCCCATATTTGTTGCCCAGGTCCACCAGTTTGTGCATGTAGAGGTCGAGCTCCTCCCTTCTGTTAGGGTAGACCGTGCAGATGACCTCCCTGTAGATGCCGAAAGCCAACACAAATTCTGGAATAGACAGTTTTCTATTGAGGCGGGCATCCCTAGATTTGACCACGACCGAGACATCGTCGTAGGCATAAGTTTTGTTCTCGACAATATCTTGAGAGGCAATCAGGAGGGAGGCCAGATTCACATCCTTACCTTCCAGAATGTCCCTTTTCAAGTGCTCCGGTATCATGTGCGCCGGGCTGACTTCTTGGTCATCTGGGTTGATGGATGGCACGCCCACTGGCAAACCGGATGGTGCCGGTGACGCTGCCGGTGGCGGCCCTGCCAAGGAGAGGGATGTGGTGACCGACTCCAGCCTCTCTAACCTGTCGTTGACCCTGGACATGGACGTCATCAAAGAGGCCAGCATGGCGTGTATGTCCCCCGTGCTGGACTGGCTGGGTCCTTCCCCTGCCTCCGCGTTACTGGTTGACGTGCGCAGTAGTCGGAAAAGCTCCGCTTTCCTTGCCGTGGCGGGGAAGGGAATCTGCCGTCTCCTCAATTCCGTCGTGATACGCGGAATTGTCCAGGATCTGATGGATGCTGGGCTGGCAAGATCGTCTCCCTGGGCTAAGGTGATGGATCTGGCCGGAGTGCCAGGAAGGGAAAAGTTCTCAATTCCTTCCAGAGACATGCTAAAACAGAATAGTTTGTTAGTGTGGGGAAACACAGGATCGTGCTGGCAAGCTAGCTATGCCGGATGGCGAAATAATTAAGCCTAGGATGGTGACAGATGAGGCCCTGCTAATTGCCGAGCGGCTTGAGAGGCACTATCTATGAGTTGGCGCGAGGGGTTGATGAGGCCACTGACGTGGTGGCAGGAGTGTGAGGCCTCTCGGTGACTTGTAAGACAGGACTAGGGAAAGGGAGTGACAGGTGAGGCCCTCTCTATGCAACAGCGAGGCGGCTTACTAACGAGTGGCGCGATGGGCGGCTGCATCCGAGCGTGTGTGGCGGGGTGTTGGCCTCGCGGACCACTGACTGATGGCGAAGCCAAGAGGGGGTTACTCTAGTGGGATTCCGAAGCCCCTAATGCCAGCACGCTGACCCTAACGGGATGGAGTGAAATGTGGGAAAAATAAACGATTGAGCAGGTGTACGTACCTGGTAGCAAGAAAAAGTCACAGGATGCGTGCAGCGTAAATAAGTCTAAGCTTGACCGCCTAAAAGAGGGGTAGACAGAAGTGTTATGACGAGAGTTGACTGTGGTCTGAACGTTAGCATGACCTGAGAGGATTGCGCCGTGAGTTGCAAATGGTGACCCGGTATGGTGGATGGTATGCGAAATGAGGCCCTGTGCCGTGGCGGAAGGTGTGAACGCGGACCCCCCTTTTTTTTTTTGCCGGGTTTATTATTTTATTTATTTTTTCCATATGTTTTTTTTTTTTTTTTTTTTTTTTACATATGGCGGGTTTATTATATTTTTTTTTTTTATTTTTTTTTTAATATGGTTTTTTTTTTTTTTTTTTTCCTTTTATATATGGCGTTTTTTTTTTTTTTTTTTTTTTTTTTCATATGGCGGGTTTTTATATATTTTTTTTTTTTTACATGGTTTTTTATTTTTCCCATATGGCGTTTTTTTTTTTTTTTTTTTTTTTCCTGGCGGGTTGTTCCGGTGGTTGTATGATGCGTTTTGAATGGTGTGGATTTTATTTTGGTGGATTTTATGGTACATGGATGTGGCGTGGCGGGTGTGTTCCCTGCTGCAGGCTTGAGATGATTGACTTGCGCCCCCCCCTGAATGTGCTGGCTGATGGAGGGGAGCGGTAGCTGGATCTGTGGTGCTGGTGCAGAGGTGTGCAGCGGCACCCCTCGGCTCCCCCCCCCCCCCACACGCACAGCGCACGTGCGCGGCACCTGTGGCCGGCCGCCAGGCTACCACGCATGCGCCGCCGCGGCCGCGCGCGCGCAGCGCCCCCGCCGCGCATGCGCAAACCGCATTTTCTTTGGATAGACTTTATTTGTGACTTATATTTCCGATGCCTAGTGCCTCAGGGTAACCTGGTTACACAGTTTGCATACTAATACTAGTCTTACAAAACACACAAAAAAACTTTTTTATAAAAGTAGTACTGCATCCACATTAGGACATCTTCAAATGCAAATCCAGCACCTTTACTTCATTGTCATTGAACCATTTCTTTGCCAATCTCGACATGCTTCGGGTTGTTGTCCTGCTGGAACACTATTTTGTCCTTTTCATATCCATAGTTCTCAAGTGTACAAAGTAACCCATCTTGTAGGATACTCACATATAGCTGAGCATTGAGAATACCATCGATCCTGGTAAAGTATCCAACACCTTTGGCTGTGAAACAACTCCATATTATCAGGCTTCCTTCATTAAACATGACAGTTCCTTTAATTTCTCGATCCATTAGCCCCTTATTGCCAGGGTTCTTCCAGAACCATTTGCACCCATCAGAGCCCAGTCTATTGACTTTTGTCTCGTTACTCCAAATCACCCTTTTCCAATCTCTATTGTCCACTGTTCGTACCTTTTTGCAAACTTGAGCCGTTGCTTCTTATGACGATATTGAAGTTGACTGTTTTTGGGCCACCATTCCAGACTTGTGTATAGTGTGTTGCACAGAGTTTGCATGGATGTCTGTGATCTCACTATGATGAAGCATACCAGCCACTAGTGTTAAGCGCGAATATTCGTATTGCTAATTTTTATCGCGAATATCAGCACTTCGAGAATTTTTCGAATATTTAGAATATAGTGCTATATATTTGTTATATAGAATATTTGTAATTTTTTCCATCTGAACACATGATTCCTCCCTGCTTCTTGCTTGGGGGCCATTGGCCCACAAGAAACTTCAGCAGGGAGAAATCATGACTTCAGATGGAAAAAAAATTAAGAATATATATAAAAAAATGAATATATAGCACTTTTGTCAATATAGTGCTATACCATATATTCGTATTTTAGAATATTTGTCATTTTTTTTCATCTGAAGTAAACACTGTTCACTTCAGATGAAAAAAAAATGACAAATATTCTAAAATACGAATTTATAGCACTTTATTGAATATAGTGCTATATATTCCTTTTTAGAATATTTGTCATTTTTTTCCATCTGAAGTCTTGATTCCTCCCTGCTTAAGTTGCTTGTGGGCCAATAACTCATTGGCCCACAAGCAAGAAGCAGGGAGGAATCATGTGTTCAGATGGAATAAATGACGAATATTAGATATAACGAATATATACTATATTCTATAGAGCTATATATTTGTTTTTGACCCACGGCTGTATTGATCGTGTAATATACGCATATTACTTGATCATTACTTTGCAGATTTTCACGTAAAAAAAGAATGTAGAATATAACTTATATATAAATTCGAGAATATATGACAAATAGGGATGAGCGAACCCGAACTGTATAGTTCGGGTTCGTACCGAATTTTGGGGTGTCCGTGACACGGACCCGAACCCGAACATTTTCGTAAAAGTCTGGGTTCGGTGTTCGTCGCTTTCTTGGCGCTTTTTGATAGGCTGAAAAGCAGCCAATCAACAAGCGTCATACTACTTGCCTCAAGAGGCCGTCACAGCCATGCCTACTATTGGCATGGCTGTGATTGGCCAGTGCAGCATGTGACCCAGCCTCTATTTAAGCTGGAGTCACGTAGTGCCGCACGTCACTCTGCTCTGATCAGTGTAGGGAGAGGTTGCAGCTGCGACGTTAGGGCGAGATTAGACAGTGATTAACTCCTGCAAAAGACTTCATTCAGCGATCGATCTGCAGCTGTGGATCATTGAACTGCTGCTATTCAATTGCTCACTGTTTTTAGGCTGCCCAGAGTGTTTTTCAGTCACTTTTTTCTGGGGTGATCGGCGGCCATTTTGTGTCTTGTGGTGCGCCAGCACAAGCTGCCACCAAGTACATTTACCATCAATAGTGTTGTTATTTTTTGGCTATATCCTACATCAGGGTCAAGCTGTCACCAAGTGCATTTAATCATCAATAGTGTGGTTATTTTTTGGCTATATCCTACATCAGGGTCAAGCTGTCACCAAGTGCATTTAACCATCAATAGTGTGGTTATTTTTTGACTATATCCTACATCAGGGTCAAGCTGTCACCAAGTGCATTTAACCATCAATAGTGTGGTTATTTTTTGGCTATATTCTACATCAGGGTCAAGCTGTCACCAAGTGCATTTAACCATCAATAGTGTGGTTATTTTTTGGCTATATCCTACATCAGGGTCAAGATGTCACCAAGTGCATTTAACCATCAATAGTGTGGTTATTTTTTGGCTATATCCTACATCAGGGTCAAGCTGTCACCAAGTGCATTTAACCATCAATATTGTGGTTATTTTTTGGCTATATCCTACATCAGGGTCAAGCTGTCACCAAGTGCATTTAACCATCAATAGTGTGGTTATTTTTTGGCTATATTCTACATCAGGGTCAAGCTGTCACCAAGTGCATTTAACCATCAATAGTGTGGTTATTTTTTGGCTATATCCTACATCAGGGTCAAGCTGTCACCAAGTGCATTTAACCATCAATAGTGTGGTTATTTTTTGGCTATATCCTACATCAGGGTCAAGCTGTCACCAAGTGCATTTAACCATCAATATTGTGGTTATTTTTTGGCTATATCCTACATCAGGGGCAAGCTGTCACCAAGTGAATTTAACCATCAATAGTGTGGTTATTTTTTGGCTATATCCCACATCAGGGGCAAGCTGTCACCAAGTGCATTTAACCACCAATAGTGTGGTTATTTTTTGGCTATATCCTACATCAGGGTCAAGCTGTCACCAAGTGCATTTAACCATCAATAGTGTGGTTATTTTTTGGCTATATCCTACATCAGGGTCAAGCTGTCACCAAGTGCATTTAACCATCAATATTGTGGTTATTTTTTGGCTATATCCTACATCAGGGTCAAGCTGTCACCAAGTGCATTTAACCATCAATAGTGTGGTTATTTTTTGGCTATATCCCACATGAGGGGCAAGCTGTCACCAAGTGCATTTAACCATCAATAGTGTGGTTATTTTTTGGCTATATCCTACATCAGGGGATTGGCTGTGCTTGCTATTTTATTGAGAGGTGAAATACAATTGCCAAAATAGCAGTACCCTAAATTTGGTGTTTCAGCTGTGGCCAGCCAATTGTAATACTGTCTGCTGTCTGGCAAAGGATATATTTTTGTTCAGGATTGAAATACAATTCCCAACTTAGAAATTTCCTAAATTAGTGGTTTCTGCTGTATCAGGGCTACTTTAAATCTATTCATTAAAAGGGTATATAAGATTCAAGGTGCAGATAGGGTCATTCTCAATAACTTCACACACACGCTACTGTGCAATTCCAAGTCTAATTCTGTGTGTAAACGTATACCTGTCACCCAGCACCTAAATAATAGGCCTCAAATTTATATTCATCTAAATCTGTCGTTATTGCTGTGGCTGGTCAAGTTATTTAGTGTCCGTCAAAGCACAGTTTTTGTTCTGGGTTGAAATACAATTCCCAATTTAGCAATTCTCTAAATTAGTGGTTTCTGCTGTATCAGGCCTACTTTAAATCTATCCTTAAAAGGGTATATTAGTTTCAAGGTGCAGATAGGGTCATTCTCAATAACTTCACACACACGCTACTGTGCAATTCAGAGTCTAATTCTGTACGCAAACGTATACCTGTCATCCAGCGCCTAAATACTAGGCCTCAAATTTATATTCAGCTAAATCTGTCGTCACTGCTGTGCCTTTATTAGTGTAATACGGTACCTAAATAGATAGCCAGCCAGATAGTGTTAGGTGTCTGTAAAAAAAGGCCTGAATTTGAATTTAATACATTGGGCCAAATAATATTTTTGTTATTGTGGTGAACGGTAACAATGAGGAAAACATCTAGTAAGGGACGCGGACATGGTCGTGGTGGTGTTAGTGGGAGAGGATGTGGCCGTTCTGCCACAGCCACACGTACTAGTGTACCAACTACCTCAGGTCCCAGTAGCCGCCATAATTTACAGTGATATTTGGTCGGGCCCAATGCCGTTCTAAGGATGGTAAGGCCTGAGCAGTTATAGGCATTAGTCAATTGGGTGGCCGACAGTGGATCCAGCACGTTCACATTATCTCCCACCCAGCCTTCTGCAGAAAGCGCACAGATGGCGCCTGAAAACCAAGCCCATCAGTCTGTCACATCACCCCCATGCATACCAGGGAAACTGTCTGAGCCTCAAGTTATGCAGCAGTCTCTTATGCTGTTTGAAGACTCCGCTGGCAGGGTTTCCCAAGGGCATCCACCTAGCCCTTCCCCAGCGGTGGAAGACATAGAATGCACTGACGCACAACCACTTATGTTTCCTGATGATGAGGACATGGGAATACCACCTCAGCACATCTCTGATGATGACGAAACACAGGTGCCAACTGCTGCGTCTTTCTGCAGTGTGCAGACTGAACAGGGGGTCAGGGATCAAGACTGGGTGGAAGACGATGCAGGGGACGATGAGGTCCTAGACCCCACATGGAATGAAGGTCGTGCCAATGACTTTCACAGTTCGGAGGAAGAGGCAGTGGTGAGACCGAGCCAACAGCGTAGCAAAAGAGGGAGCAGTGGGCAAAAGCAGAACACCCGCCGCCAAGAGACTCCGCCTGCTACTGACCGCCGCCATCTTGGGCCGAGCACACCAAAGGCAGCTTCAAGGAGTTCCCTGGCATGGCACTTCTTCAAACAATGTGCTGATGACAAGACCCGAGTGGTTTGCACGCTGTGCCATCAGAGCCTGAAGTGAGGCATTAACGTTCTGAACCTGAGCACAACCTGCATGACCAGGCACCTGCATGCAAAGCATGAACTGCAGTGGAGTAAACACCTTAAAAACAAGGAATTCACTCAGGCTCCCCCTGCTACCTATTCTGCTGCTGCCGCCTCGGCCTCTTCTGCTGCTGCCGCCGCCTCGGCCTCTTCCTCCGCCTCTGGAGGAACGTTGGCACCTGCCGTCCAGAAAACATGGGATGTACCACCAACACCACCACCTGCGTCACCAAGCAGCTCAACCATGTCACACGGCAGCGTTCAGCTCTCCATTTCACAAACATTTGAGAGAAAGCGTAAATTCCCTTCTAGCCTCGATCCCTGGCCCTGAATGCCAGCATTTCTAAACTACTGGCCTATAAAATGCTGTCATTTAGGCTGGTGGACAAAGACAGCTTCAAACAGCTCATGTCGCTTGCTGTCCCACAGTATGTTGTTCCCAGCCGGCACTACTTCTCCAAGAGAGCCGTGCCTTCCCTGCACAACCAAGTATCTGACAAAATCAAGTGTGCTCTGCGCAACGCCAGCTGTGGCAAGGTCCACCTAACCACAGATACGTGGACCAGTAAGCACGGCCAGGGACGCTATATCTCCCTAACAGCACACTGGGTAAATGTAGTGGCGGCTGGGCCCCAGAAGGAGAGCTGTTTGGCGCACGTACTTCCGCCGCCAAGGATCGCAGGGCAACATTCTTTGCCTCCTGTTGCCACCTCCTCCTACTCAGCTTCCTCCTCCTCTTCTTCCACCTGCTCATCCAGTCAGCCACAGACCTTCACCACCAACTTCAGCACAGCCCGGGGTAAACGTCAGCAGGCCATTCTGAAACTCATATGTTTGGGGGACAGGCCCCACACCGCACAGGAGTTGTGGCGGGGTATAGAACAACAGACCGACGAGTGGCTGCTGCTGGTGAGCCTCAAGCCCGGCCTGGTGGTGTGCGATAATAGGCGAAATCTCGTTGCAGCTCTGGGAATAGCCGGTTTGACGCACATCCCTTGCCTGGCGCATGTGCTGAATTTGGTGGTGCAGAAGTTCATTCACAAATACCCCGACATGTCAGAGCTGCTGCATAAAGTGCGGGCCGTCTGTTCGCGCTTCCGGCGTTCACATCCTGCCGCTGCTCGCTTGTGTGTGCTACAGCGTAACTTCGGCCTTCCCGCTCACCGCCTCATATGCGACGTGCCCACCAGGTGGAACTCCAACTTGCACATGCTGGACAAACTGTGCGAGCAGCAGCAGGCCATAGTGGAGTTTCAGCTGCAGCACGCATGGGTCAGTCGCACTGCGGAACAGCACCACTTCACCACCAATGACTGGGCCTCCATGCGAGACCTGTGTGCCCTGTTGCGTTGTTTCGAGTACTCCACCAACATGGCCAGTGGCGATGACGCCGTTATCAGCGTTACAATACCACTTCTATGTCTCCTTAAGAAAACACTTAGGGCGATGATGGAAGAGGAGATGGCCCAGGAGGAGGAGGAGGAGGAGGAAGAGGGGTCATTTTTAGCACTTTCAGGCCAGTCTCTTAGAAGTGACTCAGAAAGAGGTTTTTTGCAACAGCAGAGGCCAGGCACAAATGTGGCCAGCCAGGGCCCACTATTGGAGGACGAGGAGGACAAGGATGAGGAGGAGGTGGAGGAGGATGAGAATGAAGCATGGTCACAGCGGGGTGGCATCCAACGCAGCTCGGGCCCATCGCTGGTGCGTGGCTGGGGGGGAAACGCAGGACGATGACGATACGCCTCCCACAGAGGATAGCTTGTCCTTACCTCTGGGCAGCCTGGCACACATGAGCGACTACATGCTGCAGTGCCTGCGCAACGACAGCAGAGTTGCCCACATTTTAACATGTGCGGACTACTGGGTTGCCACCCTGCTGGATCCATGGTTCAAAGACAATGTGCCCACCTTACTTCCTGCACTGGAGCGTGATAGGAAGATGCGCGAGTACAAGCGCACGTTGGTAGACGCGCTACTGAGAGCATTCCAAAATGTCACAGGGGAACAAGTGGAAGCCCAAGGCCAAGGCAGAAGAGGAACAAGAGGTTGCCAAGGCAGCTGTGTCACGGCCAGCTCCTCTGAGGGCAGGGTTAGCATGGCAGAGATGTGGAAAAGTTTTGTCAACACGCCACAGCTAACTGCACCACCACCTGATACGCAACGTGTTAGCAGGAGGCAACATTTCACTAACATGGTGGAACAGTACGTGTGCACACCCCTCCACATACTGACTGATGGTTCGGCCCCATTCAACTTCTGGGTCTCTAAATTGTCCACGTGGCCAGAGCTAGCCTTCTATGCCATTGAGGTGCTGGCCTGCCCGGCGGCCAGCGTTTTGTCTGAACATGTATTCAGCACGGCAGGGGGCGTCATTACAGACAAACGCAGCGGCCTGTCTACAGCCAATGTGGACAAGCTGACATTCATAAAAATGAACCAGGCATGGATCCCACAGGACCTGTCCTTCACTTGTGCAGATTAGACATTAACTACCTCCCCTTAACCATATATTATTGTACTCCAGGGCACTTCCTCATTCAATCCTATTTTTATTTTCATTTTACCATTATATTGCAGGGCAACCCAAAGTTGAATGAACCTCTCCTCTGTCTGGGTGCCGGGGCCTAAATATATGACAATGGACTGTTCCAATGTTGGGTGACGTGAAGCATGATTCTCTGCTAAGACATGAAGACTTATTCTCTGCTGACATGAAGCCAGATTCTCTGTTACGGGACCTCTCTCCTCTGCCTGGGTCTAAATATATGACAATGGACTGTTCCAGTGTTGGGTGAGGTGAAGCATGATTCTCTGCTATGACATGAAGACTGATTCTCTGCTGACATGAAGCCAGATTCTCTATTACGGGACCTCTCTCCTCTGCCTTGGTGCCTGGGCCTAAATATCTGACAATGGACTGTTCCAGTGTTGGGTGACGTGAAGCATGATTCTCTGCTATGACATGAAGACTGATTCTCTGCTGACATGAAGCCAGATTCTCTGCTATGGGACCTCTTTCCTCTGCCTGGGTGTCGGGGCCTAAATATATGAAAATGGACTGTTACAGTGGTGGGTGACGTGAAGCCTGATTCTCTGCTATGACATGAAGACTGATTCTCTGCTGACATGAAGACAGATTCTCTGTTATGGGACCTCTCTCCTCTGCCTGGGTGTCGGGGCCTAAATATATGACAATGGACTGTTCCAGTGGTGGGTGACGTGAAGCCTGATTCTCTGCTATGACATGAAGACTGATTCTCTGCTGACATGAAGCCAGATTCTCTGTTACGGGACCTCTCTCCTCTGCCTGGGTGCCTGGGCCTAAATATCTGACAATGGACTGTTCCAGTGTTGGGTGACATGAAGCATGATTCTCTGCTATGACATGAAGACTGATTCTCTGCTGATATGAAGCCAGATTCTCTGTTATGGGACCTCTCTCCTCTGCCTGGGTGCCGGGGCCTAAATATATGACAATGGACTGTTACAGTGGTGGGTGACGTGAAGCCAGATTCTCTGCTATGGGACCTCTCTCCAATTGATATTTGTTAATTTTTTTTTTTTTTTTTTTTATTCATTTGCCTATCCACATTTGTTTGCAGGGGATTTACCTACATGTTGCTGCCTTTTGCAGCCCTCTAGCTCTTTCTTGGTCTGTTTTACAACCTTTTTAGTGCCGAAAAGTTCGGGTCCCCTTTGACTTCAATGGGGTTCGGGTTCGGGAAGAAGTTCGGGTCGGGTTCGGATCCCAAACCCGAACATTTCCGGGAAGTTCGGCCGAACTTCTCGAACCCGAACATCCAGGTGTTCGCTCAACTCTAGTCACGATGCATCCTCAGTTGCTTGCGTAGTGACAGCCGAATTGTCACCATTTGCAGAGGAATGACTACTGGCTCTCCACCATGTTAGACCCTTGCAACTGGACCAAAATAGGGGCCTTTTTCAGACCCACTAAGAGGGAGGACAAACTGAACTACTATTGAGACATCCTATGTAGTCAGTTGGCCGATACCTATGTGGGCCATCGCCCATCCTCACGCAGGTCTGACCCAGGGGGGCCTCTGCGCTCACGTTTCACTGCCATGGCTGCTGGGGGGTGGCAGGAGCAGTTTCAGCTCCTTCAGTAGCAACTTAACTCTATAGTCGCTGCTGATCAGTTTTCTTCACCTGCCTACTAAAAAAAACTACTCACCAGCAGCAGCAGCTAGATATGGAATAGAACCTGAACCAGCAGGTGGTGGCATACTTGGACAGCACCTTTCCACCTCAAATTGAAGATCCACTGGACTACTGGGCAGCCAAACTGGATTTGTGGCTGCAACTGGCCAAGTTTGCCCTTGCGGTGATCCTCTGCCAGTGCTTCCCATTCACCGCTGCAGTCCTGGGCTCTGTCTGCGTAAGTACTGTTGTTCTGGATCTGCTCCACAGTTTCCTCTCAACCCTGGCCACAGCATGCTTGCTGCTTGTTTCCTGCAGCACTTCCTTAAGGGCTCCAGTGTGTCACTTCCTGCGCTTTATGGGTTAGGTCATTTGACCTCACTGACCAATCCTAGCCCTTCTGCACATATATAAGTGGCTCAGTTCCCTTCCCAGATGGCTCAGTGTCAAGGTCCTTGTGTCCTGCTAAGGCTCCTAATATCCGCTTGTGTTCCTGACTTGTATTTGTATTCCTGTACTCTGCTACCTGTTTGATCCCTGCATGCATGCCTTGACTCTCCTGTTGCTGACCCGGATTGCTTGACCTTTGCCTGTGCCACCTGCCCAGACATATTGCCTGTCTGACTTTGCCTCTGCCTCAACCTTTGGTCCTGCACGGTCGACTCAGCCTGCTGATAATGCCTGTACCTCTGGTACCTCCTGGTCCGTCTGGACCAGCTGCCATCTTGAGCCTATCCTCCTCAAGAGGTAGCAACCTGGTGTTCCCTTTGGGAAAGTCTATCCCCACCATCAAGGGTACTGTGAAGATTGAGGTATTCACTTAGACAACGCCCTTAGAGGAAGTAGGGCACGTGGCACAGTTGGTTCACACCCACTAGTTCATGACAATCATTTATTTGACCCTTCTTCTGATCTGTCAGCAGGAATGGAAAATTAGACGCACAATGGATCCTGTCTGTGTAGTAGCTGTAAGACCTGTATGATCCCATCAGAATTGGCTTATGATTTAATCGCCAAAAGCAGGAGTGGGTACAAAACACAGAAGACATGCAAAGATTCCATTCACATGTCATCTCTGTTTTGGATCTATTCCTGTTATTTTTTTTTTTTTGGGGGGGGGGGGCTTTAGCAATGCTGATGGATTACTGACCAAATGCTGACTGAGTGAAGGCAGATGCTCAACAGACAGGATCCGTTTTTTGGGGGGTTATTGTTCTGACGGATTAGAGGAAGGGCAAAATAATCTGTGACGTCAACAAAAACTTACTGCTGACACCCTCTCCACTCAGTCAGGGGGGCTTGTATAAGCGTTTAATAGAACATTTTCTGTAGACATCTATGTTGAATCAGCTGACAACGGTGTAAAAGGAGTGCGCTCTTTCACGCAACAGTAAGATCTTGGGACTTTGCACAGTTCTTTATACCTGGCGCTAACAGCTACCTGTAAGGCTGGGTTCACACTTGAGTTATTTGGTCAGGTTTGAGCCCCGTAAATGCCCAAATAAGTGAAGTGTGCAATGATTCTAAGAGTGACGCCTGTCATGTGCTAGTCATTTTAATTCACAGTATTGTTTCACTACCACAGCAGAATCCCTATGCGTGTTACTGCAAGGCACAGTGTTCTACATCACTATACAGGCTCTCTGCAGCAAAGAAATAGCTGTCTTTTAATACGATTCACCGCAAATAAATTTGGATCAAATAATTTCTGAAAATTTGGCGAACCGACCGAATCGAATCTTTTAGAAATTTGCTCATCTCTAATTGTCACGATAGTGTAATGTTTCCCCACAAAGTGCCAAATGCACCCCTACAGTTGGGCAGGGTAGGCACTGGGGGAGGGCAGTTCTCAAGCCCATAATGGGAGTGTATGACAGGCAGCAAAGCTAGAAGTCACTTTGGCAGAGCCCTAACTTTATAGTAACTCCTGCTGAGTTTGAGATCCTTGGCCATGGTTCAAAAACCACTCTGTTTAGTCATGCCTTGTATCTTCAATAAAACATGTTGAAAGTGTAACTGTATCATCCTAGGATCACCTCAAGAAACTATACAATTCTACCTGCCAAAAAAAAGACATGGAAGCTGAATGAAAAACAGAATGTAGCTAATGTAAGCTAATGGTGCTCCAATGAATGAAAGAAGTCCCAAGCAATGGATCTCCACATCCCTGGTGAGTCCCTGAGCAAGGTAGGTCCCTTGCCTCCCACCCCCTGCACAAGTGGCACATAACACAGTAGACTTGCTGCATTACATACATATATTCAATGTACAGCACCTCATCCATCCTATGTTCATATAAAAAAAAAAACTTGATGGATTATTAAATAAACTCCCTAGCTTATTATGATATGATCAGTTAGCTGAGATGACTTCTAGCTATAGAGAAAAGCTAGCCAGTGTTCTCTTTTCCCCAGGACCTAACTTCTCAAGGTCTCTGCAGGGAACCCCATATTCAATCATCTAGTAGCATCTTGCTGCTGTGTGAGCAGGTAATATTTGACAGTATCCATATGGTGGGCCCCTAAAATAAATTTTACTGGTGGGCCCTAGACACCCCAATCTGACATTGTCCCGATCTAAAACATCTATATGACCTAGTTGAGTATATTGGCAGGAATGTCTTTATTAGACAACCCTCTAATGGAAAAGTTTCTTTATTTTTCAATAAAATGGTGAAACAGCATAACGTAGGGACATACGTTTACAACCGATTTATATTGTTATTTTCCCAAACTTAATTCATTTATTCATCTTCATATTTTATATTATGTAGCTATACAATGATATACACATGATATGTCACAATACATGTTGACATGAATTACCTATGTAAAATCATATACTTAAGAATTTATGTACTCTATGCTTTTTGGAATATTAGTTGTACTTTGTGGACTTCTAATTGACATTTCTACAACTCACCAAACGCTTCTGTTTAAGGAAAGGCATTTTCCATACAATAACAATTCTGGAACGTCTCTTAGAAGTCTGAGTTGTAGTGTTCCTATGTTACGCCTCCCAGAAATGTTAGAATAACTTAACCACAGATTTACCACTCCCCTTATCAATTGGGCAGATCCCTACACACTCCAACACCCTTGAATCAGTATTAGTGTCGGGCTCGAATATTCAAATAGTTTATATTATCTGTGAATATCGGCACTTCGAGAATTTGCGAATATTTAGAATATAGTGATATATATTCGTAATTTCTAATATTCTATATTTAATTTTCAACAGTAACCTCCCTTCTTGCTTGTGGGCCAATGAGAAGGCTGCAATGTCTTTGTCTGAGCTTACCAACTTCGCTAGCAACCAATAGGAAAGTTGCTTACCCCTTACTATATAAGAACCTCCCCAGCAGCCCTTGTATGCAGTATTTTGGAGATCTGAGAGGGACAGCAGTGTTATTGCTGTATTCTTCTTTGTAGAAAGAAAGCGGGCGGCACTCACCATCATGAAGATATAAGATATTCCTTTATTGCTGCATCAAGCAATACACACGCGGCACTGGAGCTAGGAGTCACTTCCCTGCACACTGAATGCAACAACGGCTGTTTCACGCAAAATGCGCTTCGTCAGGCTGCTACAGGTGTGTGCACCTGCACTCCACCTCTTAAAGCACTTGACGTCAAATCATCAGGTGTGCAATCAGTGACGCTCTCTTGGTGCTAATACACATTGGTTACAATTAAGAACAAATTGCTACATTTAACATATTTGTCACAGAGCATTTATATAAATTACAACAGAACACTGTAATCTAATCTATCATTCAGGCCTGAGTTTCCTGTTGCCTGCGCCCGCAATATCCATCGCGCTTCACACTGCAACAACTGGCGATGTCTATCTCCTCCATTCAAAGGAGGAGGGACAGACTCAATCCCTGCAAATCTTAATGAACTTGCATCTCCAGCGTGCACTTCCCTAAAATGTTCAATGAGTCTGGGGGATCCCTTTCCTGTGTCGACTGAACTCAAATGTTCTCTAACACGTTCATACATGCAGTGAATCGTCTTGCCAATATAAAATCGGCCACAACAGCAGGTCACCATGTACACAACATATGTACTGCGGCAGGTCATAAAGCTGCGGACTCTATAGTTCAAACCAGCCACCCTGATGAACTTAGACTGAGAGTTCCGTCTACACAGGGAGCAACCCCCACATCTAAAATTTACTACTGGGATATTCCTAGTGAGCCAAGTGGTATTTGGGGGAGTAGCAAATCTGCTTCTCACTATTTTATCCTTTATGGTATGGCACCTTCTGAAAGGAATACGGGGCTTATTGTTAGTAATCATTGCTAGGGATGGATCCCTCTCCAAGATATTCCAATTACAAAAAATAACTGACCGTATTTTTTCAGCCATCGAGCTGAACCTAAAGGTAAAAGTAAACCTGTCCATTTCTTTGTCCTCTTTCCCATGCCCCTTACTCATCAATTGCTTATTATTACCTCTCGTTTTTTTCAATAAATCATGCTGAGAAAAAAATCACTCAGCACTTTGTGCATTCCTGCACTCACATCATGCTCCGGGTACCTTCTAGACACCAAACGCTGCTTCAACTCTGTGGCTTGGTGTAGGTAACCACTTGTATGACTATTGATTCTCTGCAATCTAATAAACTGTCCATATGGAAGGGACCTTTTCACCCAATTAGGATGGTAGCTGTCATGGTGGAGCAAGGAGTTGGTCGCCGTGGGCTTTCTGAAGCCCTCCGTGACCAACTCGTTGCCCCTCACCACGACAGCCACATCCAAAAATTCCAAGTATGTGCCATCGCTGCATTCAGTGTGCAGGGAAGTGACTCCTAGCTCCGATGCTGCGTGTGTTTTGCTTGATGCAACAATAAAGGAATATCTTATATCTTCACGATGGTGAGTGCCACCCGCTTTCTTTCTACAAAGAAGAATATTGTCCTGGACTAATTGTTGTTTGGGCTCGTGCACCGCTGAGATCTTGGTATCAGAGGAGAACCGTGTGGGATCTGCAATTTTGGGTTAAAATTAAAGGAGAGACGTGGAGTTTGCCACTTATAATTCTATTTAGAGTGTTATAGCTGTGCTCTCTGCTTTCCTGTGTCATTACATTAGATAATTAGTTAGTTAGCTTATACAGAATTATTTGGAACATCATACTAATATGGTGTTGGACCCCCTTTTGCCTTCAGAACTGCCTTAATTCTACGTGGCATTGATTCAACAAGGTGCTGATAGCATTCTTTATAAATGTTGGCCCATATTGATAGGATAGCATCTTGCAGTTGATGGAGATTTGAGGGATGCACATCCAGGGCACGAAGCTCCCGTTCCACCACATCCCAAAGATGCTCTATTGGGTTGAGATCTGGTGACTGTGGGGGCCATTTTAGTAGGTGAACTCATTGTCATGTTCAAGAAACCAATTTGAAATGATTCGAGCTTTGTGACATGGTGCATTATCCTGCTGGAAGTAGTCATCAGAGGATGGGTACATGGTGGTCATGAAGGGATGGACATGGTCAGAAACAATGCTCAGGTAGCCCGTGGCATTTAAACGATGGCCAATTGGCACTAAGAGGCCTAAAGTGTGCCCAGAAAACATCCACCACACCATTACACCACCACCACCAGCCTGCACAGTGGTAACAAGGCATGATGGATACATGTTCTCATTCTGTTTACGCCAAATTCAGACTCTACCATTTGAATGTCTCAACAGAAATCGAGACTTATCAGACCAGGCAACATTTTTCCAGTCTTCAACAGTCCAATTTTAGTGAGCTCGTGCAGATTGTAGCCTCTTTTTCCTATTTGTAGTGGAGATGAGTGGTACCCGGTGGGGTCTTCTGCTGTTTTAGCCCACCTTTCTTTCCCATTCTGACATTCAGTTTGGAGTTCAGGATATTGTCTTGACCAGGACCACAACCCTACATGCATTGAAGCAACTGCCATGTGATTGGTTGACTAGATAATCGCATTAATGAGAAATAGAACAGGTGTTCCTAATAATTCTTTAGGTGAGTGTATATATAATACAGATAGTTAGTTGGAGATAGTCAGTGTAGGTTAGATAGTGATATAGTGTAGCTGATAGGTTCTGCTGTCCATGCATACATGCTACATGCATAGTGCTGTATGTATGTATGTATGCTACATACTTGCTACATACATAGTGCTGTTATGTCTCAAGTTCACAGCAATACTTAGTGCACCAATCATTAACAAGTAGTCATAATTGTTAAAATGTGAAGTTGCACATATTGCACCAAAATATTTGCATCATTGGTGCCGATTTGGCAATCACGAATATATTGGAGCACTCTATCTGCATATAAAGCTATTGTAATGGTCTACTGTGCCAACCATTTTCTCCAGTCTCAGGAAACTTCTAGCAGATTGTAAAATGTAGCTATAGTGACCCACACCTGTATTTCGAGCGCAATACACGAATAATGCATTGCCGATTTTTCAAGAAAATAATCTTGAATTCGCAAAGTCTTGAATATATATGACGAATATTCTACCAAATATTAGCGGAATATCACAAATTTGAATATTGCCCCTGCTGCTCATCACTAATCAGTAATAACATTATGACACCTGTAACACAATCTATTGATAATGGTAATGGGAATGCCCAGTTGTCATTTTATTAATAAGATGGAATAGATCTAGTAGACATATTCTAGAATTCTCCTTTAAATAGTCCCAAACTGTGCAAGTGACTTGTTTGAAGACTAATATATAAACACAATTTAAGAGGAATATAATAGAGGAATGGCATGGTTCAGAATAAACAGAAAATATGCTCTCGCATTGTTCTTTCAAGAGGAATACAGTGAATATTTGCTAAAAACATGCCAGGAGAGATAACAGATCCTCTTTACCACTAGGGCTATTATTTTTATGTATAACTTGAACATTTACAAGGGAAGAAAGAAAAGATCTAGTAGAGAGATGCAGAGTTCTTCTGTAAATAATGTCAGACTGTGGCAAGTGACTCCTTTGAAGATTAATATATTATGATTTACCGGGCTGGATAAGCCCAGGGCAGAGATTTTGCCTTAACATGACACATTCTGTATAATCCGACTGAGGTTGGGTAAATCTGACAGTTAAAACTAGAAAAGCTAATAGAATGAACCCACAGACTGAAATCACGCTCAGGTTTAGTGGGAAACCAGAATACGATCAAGTATGCTTATCCAATATTTCTGTGTCAAAGTTACTATAACTTTGGCCGATTTGTGGTTTAACTGTGAAGTCACAATGGAAAGAAAATCAATTTTCATTCAAGCTAGATCAATAAAGTGAAGCTGAAAAGCAGAAATTTAGAGACATGGAAATATGATTAATATCACCTGTCATAGTGATAAATAGGTAATATGGATAACTGGCAGGACAAAAACAGACTGCAAACGACCCTTGTACGTGAACTTATACTTACTGTACATCGCCTGATAATGCACCTTTCTTAGCAAATCTGGTCAATGCTTTTTCGTAGTAAGATGTTCCCCTGGTGGTAGCCTCGAACTGTTGAAGCAATGCTTTCAAAGGAAGCCAATCTGCATACCTTTGGGTTTCTAGGAAAGATATTCAAATTAGCTTTCCTTCCGAAAAGAACACTAAGGCTATCAGATTTCAGCAGAAGTTTCAAAGGCTAATTTGCATACACATTTCCCAGAAACCCAGAGTAGCATAGTAGCCTCTCTCTCTCTCTGTTATATACCAAATTTCAGAACAATTGCTGCATATTTGATTTGGTTACAATCATATCAGACTGTAATAAAAAAATATGGTAATTTACTCAATCACACACATAACTAATTTTAAGATATTTGTTCATCTCTAGGGCTGTGAATGTGACATTTAAAAACTGGGAAGGCATGAAGGAAAAAACTAAAATGCAGAAATAAAAATTGACCCATCCTAAAGGGGTAAATGGTTCCTGCACTCCCATCCTACTTTTTTTAATTATGTAGTTGATAAATTATGTAGTTGATAAAGCCTGAAAATGAGAAATTCACCCCACAGTAGGGTATGATACAGAGGAAGGAAAAGCCTGAGGAAGTTTATGTCTGTGAAGGTTCTCATTTATTCAGGTCATGGTATATCTGTAAAAAATAAATCAAGGCAACTGGACGTACTGTAGATTTCTTGAAAACGTTTCACTCGTTCTTCCAACAAGCTTTCTCAATTCTGAGTGCCTGTACAAGAATTCTCTGGGAATAAATATGTAACTGAATCAACATCTGGTAATTATACCCAGCATGGGGTCAGAGGTCATTATACCCAGCATCGGGTCAAAGGTGTTGATTCCATTATCCTAATTGGAGTCAGTAGGTGATAATGACTTCTCAGAAAAAGATGTCAAGACAGCATTGTATGTGGCAGACAATAGATGTCTAACCCCCCTCCCCCCCCCCCCCGCCTCTATTCAAGGAGGAGGTTTAGTATGGCCAGCTTTGGCACTGTACACCCATGACAATCTTCTTCGGCCTCCATGTTTTATTAGATTAGAGAAAGACAGATTATGGCTACCAGCATTGGCTGCAAAGTTGACAGATGGTCTAGGAATCTAACAGATATTGGAGGAGGGAGGCAGCTCAGGAACTCTCCAAATGTTCCTGAATGCTGTATTTCACTAAAATAGACATGTTGGTAGAGGTGACAGGTAGTGTCGGCCAAACACAAATTTTACACGAGCATTGCGATGCTCAGCACATCGCGGTGTTCGGCCGAATACCGCGTGTGCTCGAGCACGATGCTTGAGTCTCCTCCCCAAACATTTGTTGGCTGCTACACAGCCCATAAACATGCAGGTACGTACTGTCATTCACTGTAATGCCGTAGCCATCTTGGCTGGCCGGAACGTACCATCGGCTGCTATATAGCACCTGATGACACGTGTTCAGCTCAGTCTTAGTTAGGGAGAGCTGGAGAGCAGAAGGAAGAGATAGTGTAGGGAGTTAAAATAGGAATATTTTAGTTTTTATACTTTTTATAGACCCAAAAGTCCTTTTAAGCACTATTGTTGTGTGTGGCAGCAATATATATTTTTAACGCAACCTGCGCTAAATTGCTAAAACTTGTTAGAGACCCAAAAGTCCTTTTTAAGACTATAGTTGTATCTGGCAGCAATATATATTTTTAGCGCAACCTGCGCTAAATAGCTTGCAATTGTTTGGCTGCTGCAGACAGCAACATTATCTACACTACATCTCCTGTCTAACGTGTGTGCAGCCTAAAATATCTGTGACATCCAGTCTACTTTTTCCATAGACGGTGTCCGCTGCGTACAGTTACATACCTGCGCTACATCTCCAGTATAACGTTAGCGCATCTGAAATATCAGTTACATTCAGTGTCATTTTTTTCGCAGCTGGTGACATCGACATTATCTGCTCTACAGCTCCTGTGTAACGTGTGCACAACCTAAAAATATCTGTGACATCCAGTGTACTTTTTCTGTAGACGGTGTTCGCTGTGGACAGTTACATTGCCTGTGCTACATTTCCTGTGTAACGTTTGCGTATCTGAAGTATCAGTGACATTAATTCAGTGTAATTTTTTATTAGCCGCTGGTGACAGCAACATTACTTGCGCTATACTTCCTGTATAACGTTTGTGCATCCTAAATATCAGTGACATTCATTCAGTATAATTAGGTGGTGGTGACAGCGACATTACTTATAACGTGTGCATATCCTACAAATATCTGTGACATTCTGTGTACTTTATTTGCGCATACACTTACAAAACCTACGCTACTGTACGTGTGACATACTTGCAAGCATATATACTATTTAATAATTTAATATGTGCAAGGTGAGCAGTAAGGGACGGGGAAGTGGGCGTGCTGATAAAGGTGCACGCAGAGGTCGTGGCCCTGGGCGCGGTGAAACTGTGCCTGCTGCCAGAGCACAAGAAACACACTCATCCACAATACCTAGCTTTATGTCCTAGTTTGCAGGGTGGCGCAGGACACCACTCTCGAAGTCAGACCAGTGCGACCAGATGGTTGGTTGGATTGTAGCAGATAATGCTTACAGTCGGTTAAGCACCACAAAGTTCAGTCTCAGTAGCCAAGAGTCTGGTCAACACAATCCTCACCCTGATCCTCCTTCCACCCACCATGGAGAGTCTTGGCAAACAAGTGATCCCACACTTGGATATTCCGAGGAGCTGTTTTCATCGCCATTCCTTAATTTGGGCCTCTCACCAAGCCCGCTTGAAGAGGGACATGAGGAGATCTTGTGCCCTGATTCCCAAACTCTGGAGCATCCACAGTCAGAAGAAGATGACGCTGGGGAATGGCAATTAGTGTTTCACGAGGTGGATGATGATGATGATGATGAGACACAGTTGTCAATAAGCCAACTGCAATTAGTGTCTCAAGAGGTTCATGATGAGAATGAGACACAGTTGTCAATAACTGAGGTTGTTGTTAGGTCAACAAGTCAGGAGGATGACCAGAGTGAGGAAGCAGAAGAGAAGGTGCAGCCAGCCAGTAGCGCAGGGGCAACACGTGGACTGATGAGGGCCCGAAATATAACACACAGTTCATCAGTTTACTCACGGTTAGCAGAAAGCCTCCTGGGGCTGGCAGCACAGTGTTGAGGTGGACAGCACAAAATCCTCCGGGGCACACTTGGTGGTAGGGAAGCATCAGCCAAGATGGTGGTTGAGGTGCCCTTGATGTTAGGGGTGCTTAGAGTGCTTGTTGCGGCTGAGTCCCTTGATGTTTTTTTGTCGTGATGCCAGTACCGTTAATGGTGGTACAACCAATAGTTGTAATAATGAGGCAGACAGTGGTGAAATGCAACTCACAACTTTTACTGTTGATGACTTTGGTTGCAGCAGTACAAAAATGCAGTCTCTTGATGGTACAGAGTTGATTCTGCAAATCCACTGTTTCTAGGCTTTTCAGGTTTTAGCTTGGAGCTGTGGGTTAGGTGTATCTTGCTCTTATTGATGTGCTGGATCCTATTCCTTGTTCTTTCCCTACAAGCTGAACATTTAGACAGGAAAACTCAACTGTCTCTCAGAAGTATGGTGTGGCTGCCAGAAGCTATAAATCCTCCACCATGCAAAGGTGTCTGTGGCCCTCAATAATGGCTCTTATCATCAATGATTCCCTAGGAATCTTGTTTCTATTCCAGGGAGGCAAACTCTTCTCCTATTGGTCAGGGATGCAAGTATATAGTCCAGCCACTGAAGGAAAACGCTCTTCTGCGCCTCACATCTTAGTATCACCTCCTAGCGAAGTTGGCTCCGCTCACTAATCTGTGTCATGGAGACTTCACTCTGCATTCTCTCCCACTAATCTGATCTGACTTCCTCAGATCTGCTCTCTTCTCTGACTACATTTTTACTCAACTCCCTAACTAGGCCTGACCTGGGTATATATATATATAAGACCTAAGCTATATCCCCATCTAGTGGCGGGATGTATAAATTACACCTAATCTGCCCGGTAACAGGGATTTTGCAGATACAATAGTACAAAATCATACAATACCGCACAATACATTGTTAAGACCAAAATGTGCTTTTAAGCAGTGCCCACACACACATGTAGTGGGACGCTGCAAAGGTGCTGGATGATGAAGTCACTGACCCAACCTGGGAAGGTGGCAAGCCGAGTGAGGACAGCAGTACAGAAGGGGAGAGATCCGCAGCACCACAACAGGCTGGAGGAGGCAGTGGGATGGCAAAAGGGAGAAGGAGGGCCACACCAAACAGGCCCGCGACTGTTCCCCGGAGCACCACCTTGTGGCAATCTCCCTTGCCAAGGGGTAGGTGTTCCACAGTCTGGCACTTTTTTGAGGAAAGTGTGGATGATAAAAGAATTGTCATTTGCAACCTGTGCCGTACCAAAATTAGCAGGGGTGTGAACACTAGCATCCTCACCAGCATGATCCGCCACATGGCATCAAAGCACCCTAATAGGTGGGCCGAAAGCCTGAGTCCACAAACAGTGTCTGCGGGTCACACCGCTGCATCCTCTTCCCGTGTGTTACGTGCTGACCAAGACTGTGTCCCCTGTCCAAGACACAGGCCCGGATGCCCCCCGCGATGCAGCTGGACCTTCTCAAGCACCATTAGCTAACACATCCACTTCTGTGTCCCAGCGCAGCGTATAGATGTCTATACCCCAGGCTTTTGAACTAACGCGCAAATATCCACCCAACCACCCACAGACCATAGTACATAATGTGCACCTTTCCAAATTGCTGGCCCTGGAAATGTTGCCATTTAGGCTTGTGAACACTGAAGCTTTCCGCAGCCTGATGGCGACAGCTGTCCCGCGGTACTCTCTCCCCAGCCGCCAATATTTTTCATGGTGTGCAGTCCCAGCCTTACACCAGCATGTGTCCCGTAACATCACCCATGCCCTGACCAACGCAGTTACTGGGAAGGTCCACTTAACGACTGACTCATGGACAAGTGCTTTTGGCCAGGGATGCTACATTTCCCAGACAGGACACAGGGTGGATGAAGTGGAGGCCGGGAGCGAGTAATACCCTGAGATGGCACAGGTGCTACCGATGTCAAGGATTGCGGGCCTTACTTCCATCAGGTTTTCCGAGGTGACCTACGTTAGTGGCTGCAACCCCCCTCGCCTTCTCCTCCTCCGCCTCCTCCTTCACTTTCACCTCTGAATTATCATCTTGCAGCACCATTCAGCCATCAGTCAGTAGCTGGAAGCAGTGTAGCACTGCAGTGGGGATGTGGCAACAGGCCGTGTTTGAAGTGATCTGCTTAGGTGACAAACAGCACACCGCTGCAGAGCTGTGGCACGGGACAAGACTGAGCTGTGGCTCTCGCCACTCAACCTACAACCAGGCATGGTTGTGTCTGATAATGGCTGTAACTTGGTGGCGGCTTTGGAGCTCGGCAAGCTCACACACATCCCATGCCTAGCCCACGTGTTCAACCTAGCGGTTCAGCGGTTTCTCAAAACCTATCCCAAATTGCTGAGCTACTTGTGAAGGTGCGCCGTGTGTTGATCACGAATATTAGAATTGCAAATTTTTATCGCGGATATCGGCAGTTCGAGAATTATCAAATATTTTGAATATAGTGATATATATTTGTAATTTTAAATTTTCGAGATTTTTTTTAAATCAGTACACATAATCCCTCCCTGCTTCTAGCTTGTGGACCAATGAAAAGGCTCCAATATGTTTGATTTTAGGAGTAGCGTTGATTGCAAATTTGCGAATTTATAAATTGCTGATTTCCACAATCAAGAAAATAATGACTAGAGATAACGAATTCTCAAAGTCGCAAATAAATGGTAAATATTCTCCCAAATATTCGCAAACTATCACAAATTCGAATATTGCCCCTGCCACTCATCACTAGTGCCCATTTCCGCAAGTCATCTACAGCTTCTACCAGTCTGGCAATGCTGTAGCAGCACTTGCAAATGCCAGCTCACCAACTGTTGCGCGACGAGCCAGGCTTTGTCGGCAGCTGAGGGCAGTAGTGGAATACCAGCTGCAACATGGCCTTTCCAGTCAGCTTCTGCTCTTCACAAGCGACAAGTGGACATTGATGTCTGACCTCTGTGAGGTTTTTGGCAACTTTGATGGTGAGCGGCAGTAACGCTATTATCAGCTTAACCATCACACTTCTGTTTCTACTCAAAAGCTTGCTGCTCACAATTAAGGTGGAAGCTTTGCATGTGGAAGAAGTGGAAACTGGGGAAGAAAGTACACATGGTGATAGCCAGACCACCCTCAGTTTGTCTTCTCAGCGCAAATTGGATGATGATGATGAGGAGGAGACGGGTGCCTCCACTACAGAGGGTAGTACCCATGGAAGTTTTATTCCATCTGTTCAGCGTGGATGGGTCGAAGAGGAGGAAGAGGATGAGGAGATTGAGAGTCATCCGCCTGATGAGGACAGCAAAGTCTTGTCTGTTGGGACTTTAGCACACATAGCTGAGTTTATGTTAGGCTGCCTTTCTCATGACCCTCGCATTGTACGCATTTTGGCCAACACCGATTACTGGTTGTTCACTAGTGATGATCGAGCACCAAAGTATTCGGGTGTTCTGGTGTTCGGCCCGAACACATTGCTATATTTGTGTGCTCGGCCGAGCACCCGAGTATAATGGAAGTCAATGGGAGACAACAAGGCACCCCCTGCTCTGAAGAGGGGAGGGTGCCTGGTCCATTGGAAAAGGTCATGGGGACAATGTCTGGATGCATCTTGGACTCCCAGATCGCTGCTGGGAACCATGTTGTTCGAGTTGTACGCCAGTTTTACAGACTGACAAAAATACGCACAAAACCCCCCCAAAAATCAATTTTATATGAAAAATTGTTAGGAAACATTCTATTCAATTCAATTGTATATAAAGTGCAAAAAATTACAAGAAAGAGGCACTCTGAAACAGACTGTATATCACATAAAGGAGGGCCTCATTCACATTGTGGTACAATTGTTCAGGTAGTAGAACTCCTACACTAATAAAGCCTATGCACTAAGTGAAAGGGCTGCCAAAAATTATAAGGAACCGGATCTCCAAAACACCCTTTCTTACACATAAAGGAGGACATTATACACACCCTTAAAAAATTATGATTAATGGCCTGCTGGTGACCCTCAAAAACAGTAGGAGCAAGGGCCTGCTAATCAGACCATCTAAAACCTTAGGGGCGAGGGCCTGCTGCCGCATTGGTGACTCTAGATAACCTCTGGGCGATTGCACATCCCCGTGACAGCAATGATCCATTCGGATATCTGGCCAATCAACTTTCGATGTTCTTTTCTAAGCCTAGCATGCTGATCACGGGTAACGGGGAATAAGGGTTTGATGCCGGAAAGGGAGCTTGAGAAAGAGATATAACATCCAAGGGAGGTCAGTGGCTGAAATCTGATTGGCTGTTGTTGCCTTGCCCCTTTTTTTTCCCTAATTGTGAACCACCCAGAAAGGGTGGGTCAAGTTATTAAAGCAGAAGCATCCAAGGAAGGCAGCAGGTGCGCAGCAATTACCCACTCCCGACTTGGGGAGGTAGTGATGATAAATAACAGTAGAGCACTTCTAAGCGGCCCTGTTATTGGAATGAGTACACTTTCCGTTAACGAGGATCTATTGGAGGGCGAGTCTGGTGCCAGCAGCCAACTTGCTCCCGGCCTCCACAACGTTCACCCAGTGTGCCATCATGGTGAGGATTGTGTTGGCTACTGAGGCTGACTTGTAGGTGAGGGCCTGCTGCCACTTTGTTGACTCTAACAGCAAAAATGTGGATAGATTATGGGGAAAAAAAATTATTGTTTCCCCTTATATTCTTCCTATCTCTGACACACAGAAGGTATTACTGCACAGATGTCACAAGTCACTGCAGACACCTTCTATAAAGCAAAAGAATCGCAATTTTGCAAAGTATAAAAAAAGAGTACTACTTTGAACAATTAAATTGCTGCCACCACACACAATAGTCCTTAAAAGGACTTTTGGGTCTTTGAAACGTTATTCACTGGAATATATTGCGATCACAATCTCCCTACACTAGCTGTCCCTTCATAAGCGCAGCTCTCCCTGACTCACAATGAGCCGAACCCACGTCATCGGCTGCTATATAGCACCCGATGACGTGTTCTGGCCAGCCAATCACTGTAATTCCAGTAGCCAACATGGCTACTGGCATTACAGTGATGGCAGTACTTACCTGAACGTTTATTGGGTGCTTAGCAGCTGCGAAACGTGCGGGAAGGAGACTCGAGCATGGAGCTCGAGCATATGTTGTACTTGGTTGAGTACCGCCATGTGCCGAGCATAGAGATGCTCGAACTGAACAGGTATTCAGCCGAGCATGCTCGCTCATCAATATATTTTAATTTTGTACAGCCCACAATAAATTAGTACGACATTAGCTCCAAACGCTGCCCGCACCAGTCTGCTCTCAGTTTCCATAATGGGCACATCGAGTCTGGAGAAGAACACTGTGGTAACACAGCCTGCTGCCCCGTGTGCTGATTCCTCCAAGCCAGAAGATATCAGGATTGGCGTGGTTTAGCTTCATGTCTCTCATCCTCCTTTTGTCTGTGAAGAGGCATGGTTACCGCGGATGGCATGACCCATATATGATCAGCACCACACACACGCAATGCTCCAGCCATCTGCAGCACCCAGCCATCCTCTGCCCGTCAGAGCACAGAAGCCAGTGAGGAACCAGCTTGCCTCAAACCGGGTGTGGAAGTGTCCCCGTCTCTGCCACTGGGATCAGTTCCCCTCCCCTCAGTGATGACTCAGTCACGGTCTCCGGCTGCTGGCGGGGTCCTTGGTGGCTGCCTCCAGTGTGCAGCCCGGATCATTGATCGCAGGTCATGCTGCAGAATAAGCCTTTAGTTGCGAGGCTTGGGAGCACCAACACTGTCATCCAGCAGAGCGGAGTTTGTAGTCTATTCTGAAGCCACCATGTGTTTTTGAATTACATAGAACTGCAGGTAAACTTACTCCACAAAACGACTTGACATACAAAATATCCTTTAGGTTCATGAAAAACGTACAGTAATCCGGTTATATAAAATGCAGCTGTCTGGAGGGGGATAATAATCCAGGGCTTCCAGGGAGATATGTGGTAGATATGTGTTACCACATCAGAGAGATAGCAAAAACATTAGGTGTGGCCAAAACAACTGTTTGGAACATTCTTAAAAAGAAGGAACGCACCGGTGAGCTCAGCAACTCCAAAAGACCCGGAAGACCACGGAAGACAACTGTGGTGGATGACCGAAGAATTCTTTCCCCGGTGAAGAAAACACCCTTCACAACAGTTGGCCAGATCAAAAACACTCTCCAGTAGGTAGGTGTATGTGTGTCAAAGTCAACAATCAAGAGAAGACTTCACCAGAGTGAATACAGAGGGTTCACCACAAGATGTAAACCATTGGTGAGCCTCAAAAACAGGAAGACCAGATTAGAGTTTTCCAAACAACATCTAAAAAAAGCCCTCACAGTTCTGGAACAACATCCTATAGACAGATGAGACCAAGATCAACTTGTACCAGAGTGATGGGAAGCGAAGAGTATGGACACACACCGCGTTTTGCTGTACTTGCTATATAGCAGCACTTATCTGTCACATCCAGTGCCTCCCAGGTGATGTCTCCTACGATGTATTGTAGATCTTCTCTGTCATCATCTTCTCCATTTGATCCATACAACTTCTCTCAGCCGCCTCGTCTCTGCAGATTGTGACACACAGACATCTTAGCTTCCTCACTTTTCTATCATCATCTCCCGACCTTGAGTCCCCACAGTGTTATTCTGCTGCTCTACATGCTCCCCAATACCCCCAAATACTATCCTGAAAAAAATGAGTGCCCCCCCCATAGTAATAGTGCTCCTCATAGTCCCACCAATAGTAATTACGTTCTAGAATGCCTCCATTAGTAATACTGCCCCAACCGTGATACTGCTCCCCAAGAATGCCTCCATTAGTAGAAGAGCCCTCGAGTATTAATAATACACACAGAGCCCCAAATAGAAATAATGCCCCCTATTGTTTCCTCAGTAGTAATAAGCCCCCACAGTGCTCTTAGTAGAAATAAGGTGGATCTATAAGTCCCTCCTATAGAGCCCCCAATAGTAATAAGAATGTCTATAATGCCCCCTGTAGTTATATTCCTCCCTCCACCATACAGTACAAATACAGTCCTATGTAAATAACATCACTCCCCTCTCTTCAGCCCCTCCAACATACAGAGCCATGTAAATAACTTTAGTTCCCTCCCTCTGTCATAGAGTCCCATGTAAAGAACATCACACCATCTCTCCAGCCCCCTCCAAAATACAGTCCTATGTAAATAACTTCACCTCCTCCCCAGCCGTCTTCAACATACAGTCCCAAGTAAATAATATCACCTCCTCCCTAGCTGCCTCCAACATGCAATCACATGTAAATATCACCCCCTCAACCTTCAGTCCCATGCAAATAACATCTTTTACCTCCACGGCCACCTTAAACATACAGTGCCATGTAAATAACATTGTCCTCTCAACATTCAGTACCATGTAAATAACGTCACTCCCTCCTACAGCTGCCATCAACATACAGTCCCATGTAAATAACATAATTGCCTCCCACACCCGCCATCAAAATACAGTCCCATGTAAATAAAATCACTCCCTCCTACAGCCACCATCAACATATAGTAAATAACATGACCCTCTCCCCAGCCACCTCTAACACACAGCTGGGCAGAGGGTAATATCCTTCAGCCCTAACAGACAGTCCAAGTTAAATAACCACAACTTCCAGCATTGCTCTGGCTCTCCCGTCACTTACCTTTCCTCATGTACTGACATCACCACAGCTTCTTTTCCTCTTCACTGCTGTCCTCTCCTGCACTGGTCACATGATAGTGAAATCTTCACAGGTCCTTCGAAACCACTGCCTGTTTTACTGGTCACATGACCTGTGATGTCACCACAGGTCCTTCAGATCTTCCAGTGGATTAGATTCGATTGGATTCGATTGGAGTGAGCGGGGAAGAAGTTGCAGATTTTGCCGCAGCATGGCATGTGGCAGAATCTGTGCCAGATATTCACCAAAGCTGTTTGTAAATGACCCACACAGTTCTAAAGATTTTACAAGTTGCTTCTTACTACAATATACAAGGAAAAATGTCATTCTCTGGAAAGCTCCCATCATTGTGACAGACAAACAAAAGAATCCACAAGATGGTGACATAGTACAATGCAGTATATTTATTACAGGTGAACAAAGTACTGTATGATCCTTTCAAAAATACATTCCTCTTTGAAGTGTCATCATAGTCAGAAATACATTGCTTCCTGGCTTTCCAAAGAGCGTTCTATGGCACTAAATGTCTCATGCTACTTACCACCTTTGATTAAAATCTATTAGTCTATTTTCCTGGCTGCAAATAAATGTTGAGGTTTCCTACAGGAAAACAAAATATCTTTTGTCATGGAAATTAAATGGGTTTTGTAAATGTGAAAATAAGTATTATTAAACCAGCTCCCTGCAGGCTTTTACAGAAAGTGTGAGTGGGCGTCAAATATTCTAAAAACACAGTTCAACTTTCAAGCAAACTAGATTGAAGCAGAAACCTGGCAGGAGAGTGCGTACTGAATGGATGCATATGTGCATTTAAGTGGGTGTTGGGTACAGAACTTTTATGTATATCCCATTCCTCAGTTATTTTCACATTTATCATGTAATTTATCCCTTACAGAGGTGTAACACCTTGTAAGAATGCTACATTATAAGACTACCAGTGGCATACTGCCAATATAGGCAGAAGGCCCCGCCCCCTCCGTTTACCGTGCACAGACATAGCCAGTAGTTAATATGCAGCACAGCTCAGCGGCACTTGTGTTCATCCGTTCCCCATCCCCTTTCCGCCACTTTTGACTCTAGAGGACTCTGACCTGAATGATCCGACCGGGCTGCGGCTGTGGGCGTGTTGCATTTCACACTGGCAAAGAGTCAGCTGATGATTGGCCAGTATATTGCTGGCACGGGCAGCAGGAGCCGGCACCGCAGCCGCTCAACTACATACAGAGCGGGCGACGCGTGCTGCACCCTGCACCCGGCCCAGGCCCCAGCATCCTTCCACACCGTCCGCCTGGCTGAAGTCATCAGCCAACAGCAAGTGCAGTGGCAGTGAGTACAGCCCCAGACCCTGGCCCAGACTGAAGGACCGCTCCTGACCGGGCAAGGTCTAGTTGGTTCATGATGCAGCAAGAGAACTCATAGGGATGGGGAGGGGGGGCTCATAGAGGAAAGTGTGCTTTCCTCCTACTCTGTCCTCTATCTGCCTCCCCCATCCTGTCCTCTATGAGCCTCTATGAGTCCCACCCCAACCCCGAATGCCCCCCAAAATGCCCAGGGGGGAGTAGAAGGAAAGCACACTGTCCTCTATGAATCCTCCCCTTGAGTCCTCAATGAGCCCCCCCAACCCCTAATGCCCCCAAAATGCCCAGGGGGGAGGAGTAAGAGGAAAGCACACTGTTCTGAGCTTTTTGGGGGGCATTAGGGGTTGGAGGGGCTCATAGAGGACTCGGGGGGTGGCTCATAGAGGACAGTGTGCTTTCCTCCTACTCCTTCCACCCGGGCATTTGGGGGCATTAGGGGTTGGAGGAGCTCATAGAGGTTCATGGAGGACTCAGGGGGAGGCTCATAGAGGACAGTGTGCTTTCCTCCTTATCCTCCCCACCCTGGGCATTTGGGGGGCATCAACTAACTCCTTGCTGCTGATGCTGAGTGTACACATAGCCACCAATCATATTCCCCCAACCCACCCCCTAACACATTAGTTACCTTTAGGGTAATTTGATTGGTGGCTATGTGCACACTCAGCATCAGCAGCAGTGTTAAAGGGGTTTGGGGTAAGAGAAGCGATGACAAAATGGTGCTGGTAGCAAAGGGGTTAAGATGTGGGGGATGGCCTATATCTGGCTTTAGCACAGTGGACACAGGAAGGACGTGTGATGTGTATGCGGGCTTCTGCCCTGCACTCGTTCAGCTGTGCTCACATACATATTGCACCCTGTGTCCACTGTCCTGCGCCCACTCTGCTAAAACCTGACATAGCCCATCTATGCCCAGCTTTACCAAAGCAGACAGGCAGGAGCAGTAATGTGTGAGGTAATCATATTTATTGTATGTATGTGTGTGTGTCTGTCCCTGTGTCTGTGTTTGTGTCAGCATCACAATGCCCACAGTGTTCCTATGTCTTGATTCAGCTGCATCAGAACGTTCTGTGCGGGGCAAGAGAAAGAAGAAGGAAGAGGAGGCAGCACCACCAGCATGTCCGTAGGAGAGGCACAGGAAGGCACACTAAGGACACAGGTAACACTACCACATGATCTACACTAATGTTATCTGTGGTTTTACATAGGACTGCAGGTAACACTACCACATCATCACTAGTACTATCTGTGGTTTTTACATAGGACTGCAGGTAACACTACCACATTATCAGCACTAGTGTTATCTGTGGTTTTACTACTACATTTTCGGTAATCAGAGAGCCATCACTACATTATCTGGACTCAGAGAGTTATCACTGTGTTATAGTCCCATAGATTCAGATACCACAGGGTTTTGTTCCTATGGCATTCCCTTTGCCACAAAACTGACCAGTGCCCTTCATTCTCTGGGTCAGTACAAATACATATGAACGTATGCATACATTTCTTTATTGGCAAATGGGGGTGTGGTAGGGGAGGAGCCAGGTCAGGAGGTGGGATGGACCAGGGCTGGGTGGGTAGTGGGCGGGGTTAGGGGGCCCAATTCAGATTCTTGCTATGGGGCCCAGTGATTTCTATGTACGCCCCTGAAGACTACTACACTACTCACAAAAAGTTAGGGATATTTGGCTTGTGGTTGAAATTTCAGGATGTACCAAAAATGCAGTCTAATCTTTACAGATGAATTTAATGCGACCATCTCTAAACTTTTGAATACACATGTCTAACTGATCAATGTTTCAGTATTTTTGCACAACTTGCTGTTCTCTAACAAGGAGCTTAATGGCAAAATTCACAACAGGTGTATGATCTATGAATCGCTCAATAAATTTCCTGGTTCAATTAGAATTGGTATTTAAACAGTCCTCTTCATCACGCTGTTCACATTTTGACATCATGAGACCAAGACGACACCTAACAATTGATCAACAGTACCTCATCATTGCGAGGTTTCAAGCAGGATGTTCTCAGACGGAAGTGGCCACTGAGCTTAGATTGTCACAGAGTGTCATCAGCAGGTTTCAACAGAGATACAAAGAGACTGGAAAAGTCACAGAAAAGCATAGAAGTGGACATCCTTTGCCACATCCCACACTGATGACCACTTAATTGTGAACAATGCCCTGCAGAAACGGATGATGAATGCCACACAACTCCAGGCACATTTAAGAGAGGTGAGAGGAACCCAAGTGTCATGTCAGACCATTCAAAACCATTTACAGCAGCATGGTTTGTGTGCTAGACAACCTGCAAGGGTACCTGACCAAACCACCAGGCACAGGCGTCATTGCTTTTGCATGGGCCAGGGAGCATCTATGATGGATTAGGGACCAGTGGGCCTTAGTGCTTTTCACTGATGAAATTCATACTGAGCAGAAATTATGGTCACCATTGATGTTGGAGATGTCAAGGAGAGCACTATGCCTCAGCCACTGTTGTCACCAGACGAGCCTTTGGTGGTGTTACAGTGTGGTCAGGTGTGTCTAGTCAATACAGAACTGACCTACACTTTGTGAATGGCCCATACTACTTGAATAACAGCATTAATCCATTCATTGTGCCTCTGTATGAACAACGCAGGCCTAATTTCATCTCCATGGACGTCAATGCTCTAGCTCATCGAGGCTGCTTCATTAAGGAATGACTGCTGGATTCTGAGGTACCTCAACTTGAGTGGCACTTTCTCCAGACCTAAATCCCATTGAAAACCTATGGGATCAGCTGAGTTGCCATGTAGCGGCTCGTAACTCTGTACCCCAGAACCTCAATGACCTGAAGGCAGCTCTTCCCCAAGAAGAGTGGGATGCCATGCCTCAGCAAACAATAAGTCATTACAGCGTGCAACGCTGTGATCAAGCTGTAATTGATGTTCAAGGCCACATGACAAGTTACTGAGACATTGACAGTTTTTGTGAGGGTATACCCACCACTATTATTGGCGTTTGTTTGAGATGAGGAAATCACCATTGCATTCTTCTACTTAAATGCCCTACTTTTATTATATAATATCACTGTAGCGTGAACTTTTTACACTTTCCATAAATTTTACCCAAAAGCCAAATATCCCAAACTTTTTGTGAGTAGTATATGTATTTCATTAAGAGATTAACAGCACTTTACATGTAACCAGAGCCTGTGTATATGCTATAAATGTTTAGATTCAAATATCCCTTTAAAGACCCTTGAAAAACATATATCACCTCTCCACGACATAAGTGATAAATGTCCAACCACAGGCAATACCACCAATTAAGAGAATGGGAGTCCGCTGTGTGGATGAAGTGGTGGTGAGCACATGCATGACGATTGCTTAATTCACTTCTATAGGACTACTACAGACAGTGAAATTCTGTGTTTGGCAGTCCCATAGATAGTGAATGGAGCAGTAGGCATGCATGCCAATCAGGTTCCTAGCTCAGGATCCAATCCCAGAGCTAGGCAGGATATTTAAGTCTGCTACTAATCATGGCAGCTGCTGGTGATTGTGTACCTTTGAGCTTTGTACCTGTACTCTAGACTCACTCATTTTCTGCTGTGTACTGACTGAGGCTAGTTTATGGATTAACTTCTCATCTGCTGAATTGGCTTCTACTGATCATCCTGGTATACTGACCCTGGCTAGTTTCTGGGTTAAGCCTTTGTCTGCTGTTTGGACTCAGTCTATCTCTCCTGGTTCTGATCCTGCTTGACTACTACTCTTTGCAAGGTAGATCTGGTTCTAGTGAACGTGCATCTATTTTCTGCTACCTTATTCTACAGACATAGCCTATTTGGTACAGAACTGGAACTGGGAAATGACTAAATGAGATGTCTTATATACATACCTTTTTTTTACAATTAAAAATTGTACAAATAATGAGCTGTATTTATGGCATTTAATTCAACCAGCCATTTTGGTGGTAGTTTTTATTTTACCACATTGTAAAATCTGTATGTGGAGATGCATTGAAAGTCTAATGCTTAGAAAGCCTTTAATCCTGCCATTATGGGAGAGGCTTGAGGTTTATATTCCCAGATAACCACCACGCTGTCATTACTCATGGTTGCAGTGAAACAAGCTTACCCTCCATACACATTTCTATGCCTTCCTAGGCTGGCCCTATTTATGCCTGCCTCAAGGTCCCAGAAAATGAAGAAACTCAATCACTGATAAGGCTTTGTTCACATGGCAAAATCCATAGAAAAAAAATATAAAAAATCAAAAAAAAAATCAATGGAAGGCCTGTAGCAGAATCAGCAGAAGAATTTTATAAGCATTTTAGAAGAGATTTTAAGTGAGGTTTTTCCACTTCTCCATTGGTTTGTTTGGAAAAACACCATGAAATCTGCTTCAAAGCAGTAATATGTCACTTCTCAAGCATTTTGCAAATCACAAGGTACATAAAGTGTTTACATGGTAACATTTATTTTTTATATAAATGTCAACGGAAAGCTGTTGGCATGTTGAGTGTGGATTAGACATCAGAAGTCACTTGTTTTGCACTACTGGATCAGTGGCAGATTTTGCCCATGTGAGTATAGTCTAAGGCTACTCCCACAACGGCAGTTATTTTGCAATTACTATTAGGGACCGTGCGTTTTGGTTTGCATCCAATCCGCATTTTTTGCCGATCACATGTGGACCCATTCATCTCAATAGGGCCGCAAAATATGCGGACAGCACACCCGTGTGCTGACCACATCCATAAGTGTGTTCCTAAGCCCCTTAAAAAAAGTAAAACACAAGAATCCTATTCTTGTCTATTTTGCAGACAAGGCTAGGACATTTGTGAACAAAAAAAAAATGGCTGCAGGCTACGACCATGTGCAGGAGCCCTTAGTTACATTGTGTCAAAAATACTTTTATCCTCAGATCCAAAATACATGCCTTGATAGCATGTATCTGTTTTTAACTTTACAGTATTACAGTCTGTGTACATATGCTAACCTTTTCCTATTACATTAAATACATTTAATATAATCTATCTTTGTGTTGTACAGAAGCCTAAGGCTAGCCAGAGATACAGTTTAATAATTAATAACTGCAGTCAATAGAGACTATGTTTTCTTTAATCAAGCAATTTAAGGGTAAACTGAAAAGAGCCTTTAATTACTAATTATAGGAGTCAGCTCATTGCTGGCACAGAAAGCTTTTTGGGTATTTGTATTAATGTTTTGATCTGCTGCACTGTAGGAACTGTCTTGTAATTAACAGTCTCCAGACACTTCACCAGGATTGTGTAAAAATTCACAACATTTTATAATTAAATTAAACATTACAGTGTAGTTTCTCGTATTCAGCACTGCTGTTATATATTATTTAGAATGAATATCTTCCAACCTCAGGGACAGAAATTAAAGAAACATTGAAAAAAGATACAATTTGGGATGTCTTCATATACAGTGCATAGACTAGGGCAAGTAGGATACAGACACAATGGCATGTACCTACTACACTGAACAAAAATATAAATGCAACACTTTCGGTTTAGCTCCCATTTTGCATGAGCTGAACTCAAAGATCTGAAACATTTTCTACATACACAAAAGACCCATTACTCTCAAATATTGTTCACAAATCTGTCTAAAGCTACATGCACATGACCGTATGTGTTTTGCGGTCCACAAAAAAAAACAAAAAACTGATGACATCCATATGCCATCCGTTTTCTTTGCAGATCCATTGTATTGCCTTTTTTTTTGCAGGGCTACGGAACGGACATACTGATGCGGACAGCACACGGTGTGCTGTCGGCAATTTTTGCGGACCCATTGAAATGAATGGTTCCACATCCTATCCGTAAAAAAAACTGAACGGACACAGAAACAAAATACGTTTGTGTGCAAGTAGCCTAAATCTGTGTTAGTGAGCACTTCTCCTTTGCCAAGATAATCCATCTCACAGGTGTGGCATATCAAGGTGCTGATTAGAATGCATATTGAATATTGCACAGGTGTGCCTTATACTGCCCACAATAAAAGAACACTCTGAAATGTGCACAGTTTTTCCTTACGGGGGGGGGGGGGGGGGCTCAGAAAACCAGTCAGTATCTGGTCTGGCCACCATTTGCCTCACGTAGTGTAACACATCTCCATCGCATAGAGTTGATCAGGTTGTTGATTGTGACCTGTGGAATGTTGGCCCACTCCTCTTCTAGCTGTGCGAAGTTGCAGAATATTGTTAGGAACTGGAACATGCTGTCATATATGCCAATCCAGAGCATCCCAAACATGCTCAATGGGTGACTACAGCCCTTTACGTGGTGTATTGATTGATTGATTTTACATTGTTTTACTTTTTTTGGGGGGTGTATTAATAGGGAAAAAAAAAGTGAATAATATACATGTAATCATTGCCGTTCAGCGGTGAAGCTACATTGTACTACAACCATTTACGGCGTGTATTAAAGGGTTTCTACCACTTCGGTTTCACATATTTAGCTGTCAGACACTATGCTAATGAGCCTCTAGGTGCTATGGGGGCGTCATTAGCACCTAGAGGCTCCGTCTATCTTCAGAAACTGCCGCCGCCCAGCGCGTCCCTCCAGCCCGCCCATCTCCTCCTGAATGCGATCCTCCTTGTGAGCGTATGTATTCTGCACATGCGCAGTGAATGTCTGACCGCTTCCTTGCTCAGACATCTCCACTGCGCCTGCGCGATGACGCCATAGTGCTCCGAGGAACAGGCGCAGTGGAGATGTCTGAGCAGGAAAGCTGTCAGACATTCACTGCGCATGCGCCGAATACAGGCGCTCACAAGGAGGATCGCATTCAGGAGGAGATGGGCGGGCTGGAGGGACGCGCTGGGCGGCGGCAGTTTCTGAAGGTAGACGGAGCCTCTAGGTGCTAATGACGCCCCCATAGCACCTAGAGGCTCATTAGCATATTTATAAAAGTTATTTTTTTAGCAAAACGGCTGCCCCAAAAGCAATTATATTAGGATGGTTGGGCATGTTGAGTGTGGATTAGACATCAGAAGTCACTTGTTTTGCACTACTGGATCAGTGGCAGATTTTGCCCATGTGAGTATAGTCTAAGGCTACTCCCACAACGGCAGTTATTTTGCAATTACTATTAGGGACCGTGCGTTTTGGTTTGCATCCAATCCGCATTTTTTGCCGATCACATGTGGACCCATTCATCTCAATAGGGCCGCAAAATATGAGGACAGCACACCCGTGTCATAATTGCCGCTCAGCGGTGAAATTACATTGTACTACAGCCATTTAATAGGATAGATATGTATGTCCTATTAGCCGTTCTGCGTTGATTTTACATTGTTTAACTTTTATGGGGGGGTGTATTAATAGGAAAAATAATAAGTCTTAATTTCTGTTCTGCTGTTAATTGTCATTGCTATATTTTTTTTTTTTTGGGGGGGGGGAGTTCATTAATCAGAAAAAATATATATGTTTTAATTGCCATTCAGCAGTGAAGTTACATTGTACTACTGCCATTTACATGCTGTATTAATAAGAAATATTTGTACGTCCCATTAGCCGTTATCTGGTTGATTTTACATTGTTTTACTTTTTTGGGGGGTTTATTAATTATCTGGTTGAGTTTACATTGTTTTACTTTTTGGGGGGTTTATTAATAGGAAAAATAAAATGTCTTAATTGCCTTTCTGCAGTGAATTGTTATTGCTATTTTTTGGGGGGGAGGGGCAGTTCATTAATCAGAAAAAAAAATATATGTTTTAATTGCCATTCAGCGGTGAAGTTGCTTAGTACTAGCCATTTACGCGGTGTATTAAAAGAAAATGTACATACGTCCCATTAGCCGTTCTGCGGTGAATTGTGATTGTTATATTTCTTTTTTTGGGGTCTAGTAATAGGAAAAATAATACATCTTAATTGCCGTTCTGCTGTGAATTGTAATTGTTATTTTTTGGGGGGAGGAATGGGAGTTTATTAACTAGAAAAAATATATATGTCTTAATTGCCGTTCAGCGGTGAAGTTATATTCTAATACAGCCATTTACGCTGTATATTAATAGGATAGATATGTACATCCTATCTGCGTTGATTTTACATTGTTTAACTTTTTGGGGGGGTGTATTAATAGGAAAAAGAATACGTCTTAATTGCCGTTCTGCTGTGAATTGTCATTGCTATTTTTTTTTTGGGGGGGGGGGGGAGAGTTCATTAATCAGAAAAAAAATACATATATATGTTTTAATTTCCATTTAGCGGTGAAGTTACATTGTATTACTGCCATTTACATGCTGTATTTATAGGAAATATTTGTACGTCCCATTAGCCGTTCTGCGGTGAATTGTGATTGTTATATTTCTTTTTTTGGGGTGTAGTAATAGGAAAAAGAATACATCTTAATTGCCGTTCTGCTGTGAATTGTAATTGTTACTTTCTTTGGGAGAGTGGGAGTTTATTAATCAGAAAAAAAAAATATATGTCTTAATTGCCGTTCAGCGGTGAAGTTATATTGTACTGCAACCATTTATGCAGTGTATTAATAGGATAGATATGCACGTCCTATTAGCCGTTCTGGTTGATTTTACATTGTTTTACTTTTTTGGGGGGGTTTATTAATAGGAAAAATAATATGTCTTAATTGCCGTTCTGCAGTGAATTGGCATTGCTATTTTTTTGGGGGGAGGGGCAGTTCATTAATCAGAAAAAAATAAAAAATATGTTTTAATTGCCATTCAGCGGTGAAGTTACATTGTACCGTAGCCTTTTTTGGGGGGTATTATTTTAATTTAACTCTTTTATTATACAGTATGTCAGATGACAGGCCCCTCAAAGGTAAAGGGCATTGGCCTAAATGTTTCTGTTGCAAGCAGAAGGGGGGAGGGGGGTGGCAACAGGAGTGCCAGCGAGAGGCCTGAACTCCTGGTGTCATCTAGCGGTCGTGTCTTGACCAGCAACCCAGTGGTGCCCAAATGGTTGACTCTGTCTTCGACTTCGTCGCAAGTGACATCAGGCACCCCCAGCCAAGAGTCGTGGGTTCTTCGGACACAGCACTTAGTTGGCATGGCCCATGAGCAGGCCCTGTGCCCCCACCTGTCCTGAACCTTCCTCTGTTATTTTCAGTTCCCTCATCGTGAGAAGTATTATATGCCGTAGGCTCACTGCACTTTTCAGCAAGGATGATCTACTAGAGGACAGTCAGCAGCTACTGCCCAGCCAAGATATGATAGATACATCCACCGCTTCCTCCAGTAGGCAGGCAAGTGGTGATGATGGAAGTCATGTGGGAGCAGGCGTTGCGAGCAGTAAGGCTCCTGGTACTGAGACCGTTGAGGGGGACATCAGTAACATGCAGACAGTAGCGGGTGATGATGATATAGCCAATATCACTTGGGAGGCAGGTAAAGAAGGGGCTTCATCATGATATCCATGAGAAGAGGATGGCAGCTTGCGCATGAGGCAGTGGCTAAGCTATAAGGTTGGTAGTGTGGCTGTGAATCAGCAGGGTGGCAGCAGTGAGAGGTAGGGAGCCAAATGTGCCCGGGGCAGACAACCCGTTTCGCAGGAGCTTATTGAAAGTAGCAGTGCACGGGTTCATGGAGGAAGTGGTAGAAGGCAGTCAACGTGGAGTGTTGGGGGGAAAATGCCATACTTGGCGGTGTGGCAATTTTGAACATGGCCATTTGCAGAATTTGTGGGCAAAAGGTAAAGAGCGGCCAGAGTGCCAATGATGGCACCACGGCCCTGTGTCAACACATGCAGTGCCAACATAAAGTGGCCTGGGAGAACCGTGGCTCCGATGTGGTGCTCCAGCCTGCCACAGCAACCGCTGCATCACCCAGTGGCACCCATCCAATTTCATGCAATCAATACTCTACCACTTCAGCCGAAGGGAGCTGTCTAGCCTTATCATCTGCTGGTCCTGATGCTCCTAATCCTCGTCCTCTCCAATGGTGCAGAAGCTGAGTGTGTTCCAGGCCAAGTTGCTTGTGCTGCAGTCTTTCCCTTTTCTAGTGGTGAACTCTGCACCTTTCAGAGAACTGATGGCTTGTGCCAGGCCGAGGTGGAGAGTCCCAAACCGTCATTTCTTTGAAAAAGGCAGTACCAGCCCTGCAAACATACAGTTGCAGGTAAAAGTATGTGAACCCTTTGGAATGATATCTGATTTTCATCTAAGTCACAACAATAGACAATCACAGTCTACTTAAACTAATAACAGACAAAGAATTAAATGTTACCATGTTTTTATTGAACACACCATGTAAACATTCACAGTGCAGGTGGAAAAAGTATGTGAACCCCTAGACTGATGACTAGAGTTGAGCGGACACCTAGATGTTCGGGTTCGATGGGTTTGGCCGAACTTCACAAAAAAGTTTGAGTTCCGGAACCGAACTTGACCCCGAAACCAAACCCCATTGAATTCAACGGGGATCCGGACTTTTGAGCACTAAAATGGCTGTAAAAATGTCATGGAAAGAGCTAGAGGGCTGCAAATGGCATAAAAATTTGGTTAAGAGCATGGCAAGTGCTCTGCAAACAAACGTGGATAGGGAAAAGACTTTAAATAACATAAAATACGTAAAAATAAAAAATAATACTCTTGATCTAAGAGGACAAGGTCTATATGGAGTAAGAGGTTGCGGAGGCGGTGCATGTGGCGGTGTAGGTGGAAGCGACGGTGGAGGAGGAGGTAGCCTACACTGCTTTTTGGTTTTAAATTTATTTTTATTTATTATATTTAGTTTTACCCCAAAACATTGGGAAATATAACCTGTGATAACCTCCTCCAGTTGTGCTAAACACATGTTCAGACAATATACTGGCTGCAGGGCAGGTCATCACCTCCAAGGCGTAAAGTGTAAGCTCAGGCCATGTGTCCAATTTGGAGACCCAAAAGTTGGAGGGGGTAGTCCCATCATTCAGTACGTGTAGGCATGTGCACACATACTGCTCCACCATGTTGCTAAAATGCTGTCTCCTGCTAAGACGTTCCATATCAGCTGGTGGTGCTGGTTGTTGTGGCGTACTGACAAAGCTTTTTCACATTTCAGCCATGCTAACCCTGCCTTCTGAGGTGCTGGCGGTGCACTAGCTGTGTTGGCGACCTCATCCCCCTCATCTGCCTTCGCCTTGTGCTTCAACTGTGCCCCTACTGTCAAGTGGGAATGCCGCCAGCAGCAGGTCTAACAGCGCGCGCTTGTACTTGCCCATCTTACCATCACGTTCCAGTGAGGGAATTAAGGACAGTATGTTGTCCTTGTAATGGGGATCCAGCAGCGTGGCTACCGAGTAATCAGCACAAGTTAGAATTTGGGCAACTCGGCGGTCATTGCAGAGACACTGCAGCATGTAATGTGCAAGGCTGCCCAGAGGCAACAAAAATCTTCCCTTTGTGGGAGGTGTATCGTCTGTGTCCTCTGTATCCCCCCAGCCACGCACCAGTGATGGCCTCGAGCTGGTCTGGGTGCCACCCTGCTGTGGACAGGGTACCTCCTCCTCCAGGAGGAGCTGGCACATATCGACCACGTCCTTTCCCTGCAACAGGAGCTCCACCAGCAGCACCACTACTGGGGCCACGTCCCTTATTTGACGCTCTCCTCATATTTCTCAAATTTATGATCTTGCCCAAAATGGGTGTTTTTTAATAACAAAATAGAACACAGTATCTAAAGCGTGTACGTATGTCACAATGACAGATGTAGCAAAGGCTGCAAAATTAGGATTTTTGCCCTAAATGTTTTTATTTTTTTAATTTTTATTTTTATTTTAACTCTTTTATTGAGCAGAATTAAAATACATAGAAACGTAGATACATTTCAGAGGTGGAGGCAACGGGTCTCCAACAGATAACATTGAGTTTACAATGGATAAATTATCATTAGATGAAAGGTCATCAGGTCACGTATTAAGTTCAGTCTCTAAGGCAAAACATATACATTCTAGATAATAAAACTAGGTTACCTTGGTCAAGGGTCTGAGGAGGATTGGGTATAGTATCTCCGAAAGCTGCGACAGATGACAAGCGGGAAAGTGAACACAACAACCTCCCGAGCAAGTAGCCCGTACATTGAGGTGTGAAATAATTGTTGGAGGCATTAGGTCTTGTAACCTCTGAAGAACACCCACCCCTTCCATATCTTGATAAAATTATGATGCGATCTCAACTCCCATGAAGATTTCTCCTCCAGTCTATAAATTTGGTCAATTTTAAGGTACCATTGTTTAAAGGAAGGGACTTCTGAGGACAACCACAAAGTCAGAATCAGGAGTTTGGCTGCGTTTAGTAAATGCTTAAACAATCTTAAATTAGGACATTTCGTATAACGGGGGAATAAACTCAGGAGGGCGATTTCTGGGGAGGGGGGGAATGTGGCACTACATACTTGGTTTCCAATTTTGAAAATTTCCTTCCACCACTGCAATATTTTCGGGCAGCTCCACCAAATATGAAGGTATGTACCCCTATCCATCAAGCACCTCCAGCACACATCCGACGCCGAAGCAGTGTAAAGACAGGTTTTGTCTGGTGTTTTATACAACCTAGTGATTATTTTGTACCCGTTGTCTTGAATTTTCACACACCTTGATGCTATATGTGGTGCGATGTAGATACTGTGTATCTCGTCTCTGTGAAAGGATTTATTTAAATCTTTTTCCCAAAGGCGGATAAAGGCAGGAACTAGCGAGTTAGGAGGATCTCTCAATTTTTTGTAGAGTTGGGAAATCAATTTCAGGGGGGGGGGGGGTGGGTTTGGGAGATAAGACTCTCAAACCATGTGATGGGCCTAATTAGAGTGTCTAGACGTCCATGTTGAGACATATAAGCTCTAAGAAAATATATCAGATTAAAGCGTGTCGGGGCAACTTCTAAAAGTTCATAAATTTTTTCTATGGAAATCAGAGCTTCATCTTCATAGAGATCCAAGACCTTCGTTTCAGCAATTCTAACATTTGGTGGGATGTAGTCTCTTAAGGCCTGAGGGGCCAGATTAAATATATCTCTGATATAAAGTAGCGGGGACGGAAGGGGAACTCCCAGACAGGAACTCTGCAGGGCACTCCAAGCTCGAAGAGTAGCTTTCATGACTGGGGAAATATTACCACTGGGGGGAGAGGGTGCCAGTTGGCCTAGTACAGTGATGGTGAACCTTTTCGAGACCGAGTGCCCAAACTGCAGCCAAATACCCACTTATTTATCGCAAAGTGCCAACACGGCAATTTAATATGAATACATTATAGTATATCTTTCATGTACTTTATCATATAGCTATAATAGCTTAATAGCCTACATTCAGTGCGCTGCCTGTGCTGTTTATAGTGCGTCCTGTGCTGATGAATGGCAGGAAAAGTCTAAAGCATATTGGTACATCATAGGCTTTTTCCAGGGCGCAGGTGCCCACAGAGAGGGCTCTGAGTGCCACCTCTGGCACCCGTGCCATAGGTTCGCCATCACTGGCCTAGTAAAAAGGCTTTAAAAGAGGACCCAAGAAGAGTTTGCTCTATTGCAACCCAAGACTTATGTGGAGGACATCTCAACCAATCTACTATTCTCGCCAGGAGGACCGCTCTGCCATAAAGTTTGGGATCCGGCAGTGATATTCCTCCTTTCTCTTTCGGGTAGGATAAGGTCTTATAAGACAATCTTGCTTTCTTCCCGGACCAAATGAAGGATCTAAAAAGGGATCGCAAAGTAGTGTAATAAGTGGAGGGAATCCCAATTGGAAGTACCTGTTGAAGGTAGGTAAATTTAGGTATGATTAAAGACATCAGGATATTTTTTATCCCAAACCACGAAAGGATTGGGATGTCCAAGGAGTTGAGATCGGTCGTAATTTTCTTTAAGAGGGGGAGGTAGTTAACATTAAAGAGCTGGTTAGGGTCAGAGCAAATTTTTACTCCAAGGTACGTCAAATGAGGGGAGGACCAGTTAAAGGGTGAATTTTGTTCTAGGTGCCTTTTTTGAGTATTTGAGGTTGGAATGGGAACCGAATATTTCTAGGTCTTTATAAATCTTGGGAAGAGCCACGACTGGGTTGCTTACCATTATCAACATGTCATCAGCAAACGCAGCTATTTTGTGCTGTTGGTCTCCCAGATTTATCCCTTGGATATCTCCATCCAACCTAATGGTCTGCAACTAGGCTCTAGTGTCAGAACAAAAAGAAGGGGCGACAGGGGACATCCTTGACGGGAGCCATTACTAATCAGAAAAGGAGCTGATATGGTGTCATTGACCATTATGGAGGCTGAGGCATTCAAATACATGGCTTTAACTGCTTGGACAAAGGTATTAGGAAAGTTGTTAGACCTTAAGACTGAGTACATAAAAGACCAATTAACCCTATCAAAAGCCTTCTCAGCATCCGTGCTGAGAAGAACCAAGGGCATGGCCTGCTTTTTGACATGGTGTAGGATATTAAGAACTCTAGCGGTGTTATCTTTGCCTTCTCTGTTCTTAACAAAGCCTACCTGGTCTCTATAGATCAGGGTCGGAAAGATCTTTGCCATGAGTTTTAGGTCCGTGTTGAGGAGGGAAATAGGTCTAAAATTAGAGCAAATAGTGTAATCTTTTCCTTCTTTTGGGATCAGAGTGATATGAGCTTTGGTCATGTCCCCAGTTAGAGGAGTGCCCTGCAGAGTTGTGTTGAAAATCGGTAAAAGGTGGGGAATTAGTATCTTGTGTAAGGTATTGTAATAAGGGATAGATAGTCCATCAGGGCCTGGACATTTACCCTTGGGGGGATTTCTAATGACTCCCAGGAGTTTCTCAGAGGTGAAGGGGGTAGAGAGCTGCTGTTTGTCTTGTTCTGTTAACTTTGGGAGACCAAGGCCTTCTAGGAAGGATGTAAAAGGGCAGCTTCTGTGTCATCAGTGAACTTATGCGAGGGATACAGGTTATAGAGAAATTCGTAAAAGTCTCTAAAAAGGGAGGCTATTCGGCTAGAATCGAATGTCAATGGACCTTCTGGGGTCTTCAGTTAACCACCTCCGGACCGCCTAACGCAGATGTGCGGTCCGAAGGTGGCAGCGCTGCGCAGAGTCACGCATATACGCGAGATGACGCGAATATGCGCCCGCGCATGCGCAGTTCGCGCCGGCATTTCGTTCAGGACTATTTCGTCAGCAACCTGCCAGCCGTGATCATTGGCTGGCAGGTTGCTGATTTTTAAAAAATCCAATCAGAGAGCCGAATAACAGATCATATTTGTAAATATGATCTGTTATATGGCTGCCTGCTCCTCTGCTGGTTCTTTTCGTCGGTTGGATCCAGCAGAGGAGCAATCTTCACAGTGAGTACACCAACACTACACACTTAGCCCCAGATCACCCCCCTGAACCCCAATTAACCCTTTGATCACCCCTTTGATCGCCCCTGTCAATCACAAGTGAAAAGAAAAAAGTGATCAGTGCAAACTGTCACTTTTTTTTTTCACTGGTATTGACCGTTAGGTTTCAGTATAGTTTAGGCCCCTTGGTTAGGTAGTTTAGGGATCGGTTAGCGCCCAGCCCACCGCACCGCAGTCCGTTATTCGCTGATTAGCGTATCGCTAATCAGCATTTGTACTTTTATAGTATCTGGAAGTGATCAAAACTGATCACGGTCAGATCTATAATTGTACTAGTGTCACTTTAGTTCTCCCTCCACCCAAAATTTTTTTTTTGATCGCTGCACATTCAATTTACACGCACTGCGGCGATAAAAAAATCAGTTTTGATATTTTTTATCAACCGCAGCAGCCTCCGGTACTTCGCTAGCCTCCCCTTTGTAAGACAGGCTTGCTTTTTTTTCTTGGGTAGTCTCAGGGAATACCCCTAAATTTAGTTGCCCACATGTCTAACAGGGGGTATTCCTCTGAAGAGGCCTACAGGCTTCTGACCCAGTTGGATGAGGAGTGGGAACCCTCATCTGATGAATCCAGCGGGTCAGAATACGAACCTGTAGAAACCAGTGGCTCTCTGACCCAAAGTTCGGACGAGGAGGCTGAGGTCCCTGATACCACCAGGCGTACCCGGCCCCGTGTCGCTAGACCGCAGGTTGCGCAGGATCCGCTTCAAGAGCAGCAGAGTGGGGCTGGTGCTGTCGGATTACGTGGTGAGGCATACACCAGCAGCCCAGCCCTTCCTGGACCTAGTACCAGCACTGCCGTACAACCTGGTGAAGTAGCGAGCACCAGAAGGGCAGTTGAAGCTGGTACGGTGGCACGTGCAGTAGTGACCCCGTCGCAGCCACCGCAAAGACGTGCCCGTAGAGCCCCTAGAATCCCAGAGGTGCTGGCAAACCCTGATTGGCAGTCCCCAACTTCAGCCGCACCTGTAGTTTTCCCTTTCACCACCCAGTCTGGAGTTCGGGTTGAGACAGCTCAGATCGGTTCGGCCCTGGGATTTTTTGAGCTGTTCTTGACTGTGGAGCTTTTAGACTTAGTTGTGGCAGAAACAAATCGGTATGCCACACAATTTATAACCGCTAACCCGGGAAGCTATTATGCCCAGCCTTTCCGGTGGAAACCAGTCCAAGTTTCCGAAATTAAAACTTTTCTGGGCCTCCTCCTCAACATGGGCCTGACAAAAAAGCATGAATTGCGGTCATATTGGTCCACGAACCCGATTCATCACATGCCCATGTTCTCTGCTGCTATGTCCAGGACACGATTTGAGGTCATCCTGCGTTTCCTGCACTTTAGTGACAACACCGCCTCCCGTCCCAGGGGCCACCCTGCTTTTGACCGGCTCCACAAAATTCGTCCCCTCATAGACCATTTCAACCTGAAATTTGCAGATATTTATACCCCAGAGCAAAACATCTGCATAGACGAGTCCCTAATACATTTTACCGGGCGCCTTGGCTTCAAACAATACATCCCAAGCAAGTGCGCCCGGTATGGGGTCAAATTGTATAAGCTCTGTGAAAGGGCCACAGGCTATACCCACAAATTTCGTGTCTATGAGGGAAAAGATCAGACCCTGGAGCCGGTCGGTTGCCCTGACTACTAGTGTTGAGCGCGAATATTCGAATATCGAATTTTTTTCGCGAATATCGGCACTTCGCTAATTCGCGAATATTTCGAATATAGTGATATAAATTCGATATTTCGAATATTCGTTTTTTTTTTTTTTTTATTGTTATATTTTTTTCTTTCCCACTTCCCTAAAGTTGTTCTTACCTGTCCTTTGGATTCCTGGCTTCCTGGCTGCTCCAGTCAGTGCCCGTTGCCGCTTCTGCCGACTTCCATGCTCATGGAGCGTCCCCATCACCATGGGAACATCTCCATATACTAGAATGTACTGTCGGATTTGAGAATTACGTTGAAATCGCAATTCGATTTTTTCAAGTTATAATAATCGAATTTCGATTTTAACTTAGCACTGCTATATGCCATATTAGGCTAACTAATATGGCATATAGCAGTGCTAAGTTAAAATCGAAATTCGATTATTATAACTTGAAAAAATCGAATTGCGATTTCAACGTAATTCTCAAATCCGACAGTACATTCTAGTATATGGAGTCGTTCCCATGGTGATGGGGACGCTCCATAAGCATGGAATATGGCTTCAATGGCTTGGTAGAATTAGCGAATTGACGAATATATTTGTTATATTCCACAAAACGAATATAACGAATGTATTCGTCATATTCCACAAAACGAATATAACGAATGTATTCGTCATATTCCACAAAACGAAGATAACGAAGTATTCTGCATCTTCATTTTAGCTACCTATTCATCAATTTCGCTAATTCTAGCAATGATATAGGAAAGTTGACTATAGAGACAGCTAAGTTTAATTCGCTATGCGATTATATTACTGCTTTTTTTTTTTTAATAAATAGAATAATTATAATACCTGATAATTATTATAATTATACTATTTATAAAAAAAGCAGTCATATAATCGCATAGCGAATTATACTTAGCTGTCTCTATAGTCAACTTTCCTATATCATTGCTAGAATTAGCGAAATTGATGAATAGGTAGCTAAAACGAAGATGCAGAATACTTTGTTATCTTCGTTTTGTGGAATATGACGAATACTTCGTTATCTTCGTTTTGTGGAATATAACGAATATATTCGTCAATTCGCTAATTCTACCAAGCCATTGAAGCCAACCATATAGTAAACCAGGTCCAAGTTGGAATCGCAATTCGATTATTTCAAGTTATAATAATCGAATTTCGATTTTAACTTAGCACTGCTATATGCCATATTAGGCTAACTAATATGGCATATAGCAGTGCTAAGTTAAAATCGAAATTCGATTATTATAACTTGAAAAAATCGAATTGCGATTTCAACGTAATTCTCAAATCCGACAGTACATTCTAGTATATGGAGTCGTTCCCATGGTGATGGGGACGCTCCATAAGCATGGAATATGGCTTCAATGGCTTGGTAGAATTAGCGAATTGACGAATATATTCGTTATATTCCACAAAACGAATATAACGAATGTATTCGTCATATTCCACAAAACGAATATAACGAATGTATTCGTCATATTCCACAAAACGAAGATAACGAAGTATTCTGCATCTTCATTTTAGCTACCTATTCATCAATTTTGCTAATTCTAGCAATGATATAGGAAAGTTGACTATAGAGACAGCTAAGTATAATTCGCTATGCGATTATATGACTGCTTTTTTTTTATAAATAGTATAATTATAATAATTATCAGGTATTATAATTATTCTATTTATTTAAAAAAAAGCAGTAATATAATCGCATAGCGAATTAAACTTAGCTGTCTCTATAGTCAACTTTCCTATATCATTGCTAGAATTAGCGAAATTGATGAATAGGTAGCTAAAATGAAGATGCAGAATACTTCGTTATCTTCGTTTTGTGGAATATGACGAATACATTCGTTATATTCGTTTTGTGGAATATGACGAATACATTCGTTATATTCGTTTTGTGGAATATAACGAATATATTCGTCAATTCGCTAATTCTACCAAGCCATTGAAGCCATATTCCATGCTTATGGAGCGTCCCCATCACCATGGGAACGACTCCATATACTAGAATGTACTGTCGGATTTGAGAATTACGTTGAAATCGCAATTCGATTTTTTCAAGTTATAATAATCGAATTTCGATTTTAACTTAGCACTGCTATATGCCATATTAGTTAGCCTAATATGGCATATAGCAGTGCTAAGTTAAAATCGAAATTCGATTATTATAACTTGAAAAAATCGAATTGCGATTTCAATAGGAGAGTAGCCTTTAAGTTAAAATCGAAATTCGATTATTTAAATCGCATATTAATCGCGATAACAAGAATAATGACGAATATTCGATTTCGACGAATATAAAACGAATATTCTATCGAATATTCGCGAATTTCGTCGAAATCGAATATGGCACCTGCCGCTCATCACTACTGACTACCTGGGGAGCAGTGGGAAGACAGTTTGGGACTTGGTGTCACCCTTATTCGGCAAGGGGTACCATCTTTATGTGGACAATTTTTACACAAGTGTGGCCCTCTTTAGGCATTTGTTTCTAGAACGGATTGGCGCCTGTGGTACCACAAGGGGGCAGAGGGCCGCACTGTGTAACGAAGAACTGCTCGCGGTGAAATGGAGAGACAAGCGTGACGTTTACATGCTCTCCTCCATTCACGCAGACATGACAATACAAATTGAGCGAGCAACCCGTGTCATTGAAAAGCCCCTCTCAGTCCACGACTATAACCTCCACATGGGAGGGGTGGACTTCAATGACCAGATGTTGTCTCCGTATTTAGTTTCCCGCAGAACCAGACGCTGGTATAAGAAGGTGTCTGTATATTTAATTCAATTGGCTCTGTACAATAGTTTTGTTCTCTACAGTAAGGCTGGGAGAACTGAATCCTTCCTCAAATTTCAGGAAGAGATCATCGAGAACCTCCTGTACCCAGGAGGTTCCGTGGCCCCATCCACCAGTGTAGTTAGCCGTCTACACGAGCGACATTTCCCCAATGTTGTTCCTGGTACCTCAACCCAACCGTCACCCCGAAAAAGATGTTGTGTCTGTAGCAGGAGTGGAATAAGGCGTGACACCCGCTATTTCTGTCCTGACTGTCCTGACCACCCTGCCCTATGCTCTGGAGAGTGTTTCCGGAAGTACCACTCACAGGTACACTATTAGCATAGGGATCATCTCACCAGGATAGGCACACAGGGCTATTAGGGCCCATTCACTCACTGCTGCTGCAAACGTCTCCTTTCACATGGGACAAAGTGCATAACGCACTTCGCCACATCTTTGGGCGATTTGCGCTTTGCACATTGACCCATGGGGAAGGAGAGGTTTGTTCTATAAAGGTAAAAAAAAACAAAAAAAAACACACCAGTAAGCAAACACGTTAATGTTCAGTTCAAAAAGTTAAAGTTACATGTTCTGTTGCAAAGTTAATAAAATTATTGCGTTGCGGCCTGGTTTTTTCTTTTTTTTTTTTTTTTGTCTTTTTACCTTCCAGGTGGACCAACCGATCGACCAGCTGCAGCACCGATGTGCATTCTGACAGAAGCATTGCGCTGCTGTCAGATTACACGCAAGTCGGTGTATGCGGCGCTGCAAGACGGGATTTTCTCCTCTGCAGTAACAGATATGTTTGCTGAGGCATACGAGCTGAGGAGGAGGTGGCGTTCCTATGCTTTGGCAAACACTTTGTATATATATAAAAAAATAAAAATAAATCCCGGCAATGATTTATTCATCCACATCGATTGATGCGAATGGAGAAATCTGGTTTGCCAGGGCATACGAGCTAAGTGGGTATGGATGTAGGGCGGAGCTCCTATGTCCTGGCAGACGCCTTTCCCCTCCATTTTTTTTTTTTGGCAGAGATTTTTTCATCCACATTGATCAATGCGAATGAAGAAATCTGTGCCTTTCATTTTTTTCTTTCAGCCCAGAGGCTGAACGGAAAAAAAAATCTCATTACCTGTATGCTCAATATAAGGAGAATAGCAGAAACTCCTAATGCTGGCCATACATGTAATGATTGCGGAGACCCTCAAATGCCAGGGCAGTACAAACACCCCACAACTGACCCCATTTTGGAAAGAAGACACCCCAAGGTATTTGCTGAGGGGCATATTGAGTCCATGAAAGATTGAAATTTTTGTCCTAAGTTAGCGGAAAGTGAGACTTTGTGAGAAAAAACAAAAAAAAAAAAACAATTTCCGCTAACTTTTGCGAAAAAAAAAAAAAAAATCTATGAACTTGCCAGGCCCCTCATTGGATACCTTGGGGTGTCTTCTTTCCAAAGTGGGGTCACATGTGGGGTATTTATACTGCCCTGGCTTTTTAGGGGCCCTAAAGCGTGAGAAGAAGTCTGGGATCCAAATGTCTAAAAATGCCCTCCTAAAAGGAATTTGGGCACCTTTGCGCATCTAGGCTGCAAAAAAGTGTGACACATCTGGTATCGCCGTACTTAGGAGAAGTTGGGAAATGTGTTTTGGGGTGTAATTTTACATATACCCATGCTGGGTGAGATAAATATCTTGGTCAAATGCCAACTTTGTATAAAAAAATGGGAAAAGTTGTCTTTTGCCAAGATATTTCTCTCACCCAGCATGGGTATATGTAAAATGGCACCCCAAAACACATTCCCTAACTTCTCCTGAGTACGGCGATACCAGATGTGTGACACTTTTTTGCTGCCAAGGTGGGCAAAGGGGCGCATATTCCAAAGTGCACCTTTCGGATTTTGCAGGCCATTTTTTTACACATTTTGATTGCAAAGTACTTCTCACACATATGGGCCCCTAAATTGCCAGGGCAGTATAACTACCCCACAAATGACCCCATTTTGGAAAGAAGACACCCCAAGGTATTCCGTGAGGGGCATGGCGAGTTCCTAGAATTTTTTATTTTTTGTCGCAAGTTAGTGGAATATGAGACTTTGTAAGGAAAAAAGAGAAAAAAAAGAAAATCATCATTTTCCGCTAACTTGTGACAAAAAAAAAAAAATTCTAGGAACTCGCAGTGCCCCTCACGGAATACCTTGGGGTGTCTTCTTTCCAAAATGGGGTTACTTGTGGCGTAGTTATACTGCCCTAGCAATTTAGGGGCCCATATGTGTGAGAAGTACCTTGCAATCAAAATGTGTAAAAAATGGCCTGCGAAACCCGAAAGGTGCACTTTGGAATATGTGCCCCTTTGCCCACCTTGGCAGCAAAAAAGTGTGACACATCTGGTATCGCCGTACTCAGGAGAAGTTGGGGAATGTGTTTTGGGGTGTCATTTTACATATACCTATGCTGGGTGAGAAAAATATCTTGGTCAAATGCCAACTTTGTATAAAAAAATAGGAAAAGTTGTCTTTTGCCAAGATATTTCTCTCACCCAGCATAGGTATATGTAAAATGACACCCCAAAACACATTCCCCAACTTCTCCTGAGTACGGCGATACCAGATTTGTGACACTTTTTTGCTGCCAAGGTGGGCAAAGGGGCACATATTCCAAAGTGCACCTTTCGGATTTCACCGGTCATTTTTTACACATTTTGATTGCAAAGTTCTTCTCACACATTTGGGCCCCTAAATTGCCAGGGCAGTATAACTACCCCACAAGTGACCCCATTTTGGAAAGAAGACACCCCAAGGTATTCTGTGAGGGGCATGGTGAGTTCCTAGAATTTTTTATTTTTTGTCGCAAGTTAGTGGAATATGAGACTTTGTAAGAAAAAAATTAAAATAAAAAATCATCATCATTTTCCGCTAACTTGTGACAAAAAATAAAAAGTTCTATGAACTCACTATGCCCATCAGCGAATACCTTAGGGTGTCTACTTTCCGAAATGGGGTCATTTGTGGGGTTTTTCTACTGTTTGGGCATTGTAGAACCTCAGGAAACATGACAGGTGCTCAGAAAATCAGAGCTGTTTCAAAAAGCGGAAATTCACATTTTTGTACCATAGTTTGTAAACGCTATAACTTTTACCCAAACCATTTTTTTTTTTTTTTTGCCCAAACATTTTTTTTTTTCAAAGACATGTAGAACAATAAATTTGGCGAAAAATTTATATATGGATGTCGTTTTTTTTGCAAAATTTTACAGCTGAAAGTGAAAAATGTCATTTTTTTTGCAAAAAAATCGTTACATTTTGATTAATAACAAAAAAAGTAAAAATGTCAGCAGCAATAAAATACCACCAAATGAAAGCTCCATTAGTGAGAAGAAAAGGAGGTAAAATTCATTTGGGTGGTAAGTTGCATGACCGAGCGATAAACGATGAAAGTAGTGTAGTGCCGAAGTGTAAAAAGTGGCCTGGTCATGAAGGGGGTTTCAGCTAGCGGGGCTGAAGTGGTTAATGAACATAGTTATTAAGTTTCCTACTCTTAAGCCTTTGCATCATGAATCTGGATGCCTTATTGCCATGTGCAAAAATCTTCTGCTGGGAGTGCAGAAAATATTTCGCTGATGATGCGTTTAGAAGATTTTTAACAGAGGCCCTGCAAGCAGATATCTCTTCTAAATGAGATTGGAGTAGAGAACTTTTGTGTGCGCTTTCCAGGGAGCGTATTTTCTCATGTAAGTAATCTATTTGCTTCATTCTCTCTTTTTTGATATGTGCGTTCAGACTTATGCAATGACCTCTGATAAATGCCTTATGGGCATCCCATACTGTTTGCGGAGTAACGTCTGGAGTACAGTTAGAGACAAACTAGTCCTCCGATAGGCACTTCAAACGGAGTTTAATATCCAAAAGACCCAATAACTGCTCATTTAAGCGCCAATTTCTGGTAGGGCGGCGATTCAGAGGAGTTGAGATGCTTATGAAGATCGGGGCATAGTCTGATATGATAATAGACCCTATCTCAGCTTCAGAGCAGTGCTGGAGGTGCTCTTTGGACACAAACAGGTGGTCTAAGCGTTGATATGAGCCGTGTACCTGGGAGTAAAAGTTGTAGTCCCTAGAGTAGGGGTGTAAGGTACGCCATACATCTATAAGATGGTTTTTGGCCAAATTATGTAATAGAGAGCGGAGGGCTTTCTGAGATTGGGCAGACCCTTTGTGAAGAAGAGTCTAAAAACGGGTTTAGAATTAGATTAAAATCCCCTCCGAGGATGACAATCCCTTCCTTGAAGGAGTTAGCTATCTTCAAAGTGTTGTTTAGCCACCGTGTTTGATTATTGTTAGGTGCGTATACGTTTATAAAAGTGTACAGATGCTGGCCTATTGTGCCTTTTATCATTATGTACCTACCGTCTGTGTCACATAGTTGGTCTGATAAAAGGAAGGGTACTTTTTTTATGGAATCCAATACCGGAACCATTTAGGGAAAGCGGAAAATGAAAGGTTGGGAAAGTGGTCAATTTTGAAATGGGTCTCCTGAAGAAAGACAACATTTGTTTTGTCCCTCTTCAGAACCCCAAAGATGTGGCTCCTCTTTGATGATGAATTGCAACCTCGTACATTAAATGATGTCACTCTAAGAACCATCATGCACATTTTTTGTGAAGATGATAAGCTGGATTATAACCCTAATGTAAAAAGCATGTTGGAAGTAGACTAAGTGGTACTTATCCCTCAGAGGCAACAGACCAAGGACAGATCGCCGGTACCAGAGATCACCCAATCGCCTCAGTCGGAGACCAAATGACCTGATGAAAAACCAAAAAATAAAGAACATGAGAAAAACATGATGAACAAAGGTAACATGAAAATAAGAGTAAAGACTCGGCACAGTAATGCCCATGGAGGAAAGGGGGGGAGAGATGGTGTGTCACCAGTAGGTGACAGCAACTCTACAAAAAGAGTAGCTAAATAGGCCTGTATGGATTATATGAAAGATAGAAGCTAACTATTGGCCTGGGACGGACTAATGTGGGCCTATAAGAAGTCAAGAAGAGAGACAATAAAAGTAGACAGGAGGGTATGAGGAGGAGAGGGGGGGGGGAAGGGGTTAGGACGGGGGATAGGAAAGTAGTATCATGTAGTATCATGGAGTAAAAAGGAGTTTGGAGGAGGGGTGGGAGGGACAGAATTCTAGGGTGCTCTCAACTTGAAGCGGCCAGGAAGAAAGGGATAAAGAAAGCCTATTAGACTGGGGGTATAAGACCAAGGGTGTCATGAATATCCCCAGGGGGTTTGGTACATGTGGGATGTAGGGATTGAATGAGAGCCCAGACCCTATAACTAAAGAGGGCTAAAAACAGCTTCCCTCCTTAACCCATAGATTATGTGGATGAGCGGACTAAAAATTATCCTAAAAGATCTGGGAAGACTGATAGATATTGTACTAGGAGGAGCTAAAAGAGGAGATCAGCGATCCTCTGAGGCAATGCGTTGGAGTCAGAGGCTGGTTCTTTCTTTTCTTGCGTCTGGATCTAGGAGTGTCTCTGGATTCAAAGGGAACGATCTTCGGTATCTCCGGTAGGGATGTCAGATCTTGGACAATGTCCCAATCTTCTATAGCTAGAGCAGAAATGTCCAGTAAATAATACACTGGGCCTAGATCAGAGTGGGTTTTGATGGTAATTCTTCTGCCGTTGAAAGAGAAGGATAAACCGAATGGAAAGTTCCATCTATAAAGGATTTTATTATTCCTAAGCCAGTCCGTGAGGGGCTTCAGGGCTTTTCTTTTTAGAAGGGTGATAGGAGCAAGGTCTTGGAAAATGCTTATGTCTTTTCCTTTATACTTCACTCCCTCAGATCTGCGAGCCTTATTCAGGACGGCTTCCTTGTCCTGATAGTGGAGGAAGCGACATATGATATCCCTGGGAGGATCGTTGGCGCTCGGTTTTGGACGGAGAGCACGGTGGGCCCTTTCAATTATTATGGAATCGGAGCGATACGGGCCTAAGAGATCAGAGCAAATGGCTTTGACGATATCGGAAGACTCAAGCGTGGGATCTGCTTCCGTGACGCCTCTGAATCGTAAGTTGTTTCTTCTGCCGCGATTTTCTTGATCCTCCAAGGCGGCATAGACTGCGTTAAAGTGAGTCTGGCATTTCTGTATAGTAGTGGAGGTCGCGGCCTGGAAGTCCAGCATGGCGGCCTGTGCGTCTTCCAGGGCTTCCACCCTGCCCCCCACATGTCTGATGTCTTCTCTCAGGGAGGAGATCTCACCCACTAGCGGGTCCAAAGCTTTCCGGAGGGCCAAGTCCAGGTACTTCCTTGAGATCGGGAGGCAATTGCGACTCTTGGCACCTTCAGTATCGCTTGTGTCATCTTCTGGGTCGATTTCTTCTGTCTCCCTGCTAGGGGCCGGCGCCATCTTGGGCTCTTTAGCCGCGTATATAGCGGCCGCTTTCTTAATGAAGCGATCCATGTCCCCGCTATTTGTAGAGAACTTGTGATGCTGGGATGAATCCCCGGTCTTTTGCTGACCTATTTTGCCCATTTTCGTGTCCGGGGGCTAAAGTAAGCTGCTGTAGAGAAGCTTTATCCAAGCGGAGCTCAGGCGCACACGTCCATGCCGGTCTGGCGCTAGCTCCGCCCCCATAGGTGTTTTTTTTTATACCAGAATAGCACAGCAGTATCTAAAGCATGTATTTCACACGTACAGATGCAGACAATGCTGCAAATTAAGATTTTTGCCCAAAATGGGTGTTTATTTAATGCCAAAATAGCACAGCAGTATCTAAAGCATGTATATCACACTAACAGATGCAGACAAGGCCGCAAATTAAGTATTTTGCCCTAAATGGGTGTTTTTTAAAACCCAGAAAATTATCGCTTTATTTCTAGCTTAAATTGCACACTGACTAATGCGGCAGAGCCCCCAGATGGAGGGTCTTACCAAAAATTGGTGTTTTTTCAAAGCCAGAAAATTCTTGAAGTATTTCAATCTTGTTTTTAACAATCACAGATGCAGACAAGGCCGCAAATTAAATATATTGCCCAAAATCTGTGTTTTTTAAATAATATAATATGACAGCAGTATATAACGCTTGAATTTCACATGTACAGATGCGATAAAAGCTGTAAAATTATGTATTTTGCCCAAAAAGGGTGTTTTTTAAAACCCAGAAAATTAAAGCTGTATTTCTAGCTTAAATTACACACTGACTAATGCAGCAGAGGCCCCAGATGCAAGGTATTACAAACATTTTTTTAAACCCAGAAATTTATTGAAGTATTTAAAGCTTGTTTTAAAATAACAGATGCAGCAAAGGCTGCAATATTAAGTACTTTGCCCAAAAAGGGTGTTTTTACAGCAGTATATAACACTTGAATTTTACACGTACAGATGCAGCAAGGGCTGTAAAATTAAATATCTTGCCCAAAAATAGTGTTTTTAAAACCCAGAAATTTCTAGCTTTATTTCTAGCTTAAATTGCACACTGACTAATGCGGCAGAGGCCCAAGTTGGAGGTAATTGCCAAAAATGGTTGTTTTTTCAAAGCCAGACAATTTTGGACGTATTTCAAGCTTGTTTTAACAATAACATATGCAGCAAAGGCTGCAATATTAAGTACTTTGTCCAAAAAGGGAGGTTTTTTTATAACAGAATATGACAGCAGTATATAACGCTTGAATTTCACACGTACAGATGCAACAAGGGCTGTAAAATTGAGTATTTTGCCCAAAAAAGGGTGTTTTTTAAAACCCATAAAATTATAGCTGTATTTCTAGCTTAAATTGCACACTTACTAATGCTGCAAAGGCACCAGATGTAGGATATTGCCAAACATTGGTGTTTTTTCAAACACAGGTTATTATTGCAGTATTTCAAGCTTGGATTTCAATGTCACAAAAGCACATATGCAGTGCTGGTGTACTGAGCTTGCATAAAATGGCCGCCGCCGCCTACCTACGGTAACTAACAGACGGATAAATGTTTTTTTTCTCTGTCACTGGGCTCAGGGCAGGGTAAAAAGATTGTGCACTGTTCCCACACAACAGAATCTATGTAGATCGCTGAGTTCAATTGCAGTTCTGATTAAAGTTTCATTCCTATTCTCTCCCTCACAGCAGCAGCATCCTATCCCTACACTAAGCACAGCAAAGTGACGTGCAGCGCTACATGACTCCAGATTATCATAGAGGCTGGGTCACATGCTGCTCTGGCCAATCACAGCTATGCCATTAGTAGGAATGGCTGTGATGGCTTCTAAGGGCACAGAGTTAAACGCTTGTTGATCGCTGCTCTCCAGCCTTTCAAAAAGCACCAATAAATCGCCGAAGACCGAACACAAACTTTTACTGAACTGTTCGTGTTCGGGTCCAGGGTCCAAAAATCTTAAAGTTCGGTATGAACCCGAACTTTACAGTTCTGGTTCGCTCAACCCTACTAATGACATTTCCAAGATCTAATTGGAGTGAGGTGTCAGACAACTGGAGTCCAATCAATGAGATGAGATTGGAGGTGTTGGTACAGCTGCTCTGCCCTATAAAAACCAGTTCTGGGTTTGCTTTTCACAAGAAGCATTGCCTGATGTGAATGATGCCTCACACAAAAGAGCTCTCAGAAGACCTACAATTAAGAATTGTTTACTTTTCATAAAGCTGGAAAGGGTTATTAAAGTATCTCCAAAAGCCTTGCTGTTTATCACTCCACGGTAAGACAAATTGTTTATAAATGGAGTAAGTTCAGCACTGCTGCTACTCTCCCTAGGAGTGGCCGTCCTGTAAAGATGACAGGCAAGAGCACATCGCAGACTACTCAATGAGGTGAAGAAGAATCCTAGAGTGTCAGCTAAAGACTTACAAAAGTCTCTGGCATATGCTAACAGCCCTGTTAGCGAATCTACGATACGTAAAACACTAAACAAGAATGGATTTCATGGGAGGATACCACAGAGAAAGACACTGCTGTCCAAATAAAACATTACTGAACGTTTACAGTTTGCACAAGAGCACCTGGCTGTTCCACAGCAGTACTCGCAAAATATTCTGTGGACAGATGAAACCAAAGTTGAGTTTGGAAGAAACACACAACAATATGTGTGGAGAAAAAGAGGCACAGCACACCAACATCAAAACCTCATCCCAACTGTGAAGTATGGTGGTGGGGGCATCATGGTTTAGGGCTGCTTTGCTGCATTAGGGCATGGACGGATTGCTATCATCGAAGGAAAAATGAATGCCCAAGTTTATCAAGACATTTTGCAGGAGAACTTAAGGCCATCTATCGACCAGCTGAAGCTCAACAGAAGATGGGTGTTGCAACAGGAAAACTACCCAAAACATAGAAGTAAATCAACAACAGAATGGCTTAAACAGAAGAAAATATGCCTTCTGGAGTGGCCCAGTCAAGTCGAGTCCTGACCTCAACCCGATTGAGATGCTGTGGCATGAACTGAAGAAAACGATTCACACCAGACATCCCAAGAATATTGCTGAACTGAAACAGTTCTGTAAAGAGGAATGGTCAATAATTACTCCTGACCGCTGTGCACGTCTGATCTGCAACTACAGAAAACGTTTGGTTGAAGTTATTGCTGCCAAAGTTGGTTCAACCAGTTATTAAATCCAAGGGTTCACATACCTTTTCCACCTGCACCTGTTATTAGTTTAAGCAGACTGTGCTTGTCTATTGTTGTGACTTAGATGAAGATCAGATCACATTTTATGACCAATTTTGCAGAAATCCATATCATTTCAAAGGGTTCACATACTTTTTCTTGCAACTGTATGTAGAACAGAAGGTGGGCCAGTCCTTGAGCCTGTCAGTGTCTGTCAAAGTGCACGGCAGTGCCAACATGTGAAGCTTTAACTACTGTCAAGGACAAAATATGCCCTTTACAGCCCACTAGGTAAATGTGCTTCCTGCCCAGCCACACCAGCAACTTTTCCAGGTGAAGTCGCTTCTGCCTCCATGTTCTCTTCTTTTTTCACCTGCTGAGAGGACAAACTGAACTACTACCGAGCCATCCTATGTAGTGCACCAGCAGCCATGGAAGTGGAACGTGAGTGCAGAGCCCCCCCCTGGTCAGACCTGTGTGCACCATTGCCCATCCTCACACAGGTCTGACAGTGGGGGCCTCTGCGCTCACGTTCCACTTCCATGGCTGCTGGGGTGGGTTGGGCGGCAGGAGAAGTACCAGCTCCATCAGCAGCAACTTAACTCTAGAGTTGCCAATGAGAAGTTTTCTTTACTGAAGAAACTACTCACCAGCAGCAGCAGCTAGACATAGAGCAGAACCTGAACCAGTAGTTTGTGGCATACTCGGAGTGCACCCTGCCACCCCACATCGAAGATCCCCTGGACTACTGGGCAGCCAAACTCGATTTGTGGCCGCAATTGGCCAAGTTTGCCCTGGACAAGCTTTCCTGCATGGCCAGCAGTGTGACATCAAAGCGGGTGTTTAGTGCGAAGGGGGCCATATTTAACCAAAGGAGAACTCGCCTGTCCACCCAAAATGTGTTGAAATTGACCTTTGTGAAGATGAATCAGGCATGGATCAGCCAGGATTTTCAAACACCAGTGCCTGATGTATCAGACTAGATCATCCATGGTGCCACACCTAAACTTTGAAAAAATAGACCTGTTTCTTCTGGCTACCAGCTTCAGCTACTATTCTGATGCTTCCACCCGCCTGATGCCACACCTGTTACCACAGCGACACACCATCTTCAGCTGGTTCTGGTATTGCCTCCCCACTTTGTCACTGGGCCACTCTTTGGTCTCCTCATGCTGCTGCCTGCTTACCAGTATGTCACTGGGCCACTCTGTGATCTTCTCATGCTTCTGCCACCTCACCACTCTGTGGTCCCTTTATTCTGCTGCCACATCACCACTCTGTGGTCTCCTAATGCTGCCAGCTCACCACTATATCACTGGGCCACTCTGTGGTCTCAACATGAGGCTGCCACCTCACTACTATGTCACTGGGCCACTCTGTGGTTTCCCTTATGCCGCTGCTACATCACCACTCTGTAGTCTCCTCATGATGCTGCCACATCACCATTATGTCACTGAGCCACTCTGTGTTCTCCTCATGCTGCTGCCACCTCAACACTATGTCACTGGGCCACTCTTTGGTCTCCTCATTCTGCTGCCACCTCACCACTCTGTTATTGGGCCACTCTGTGGACTTTTCATGCTGTTCCCACCCTCCCCACTCCATGGCTGGGCCACTATTTTGACTTTTTAGCCTGGTTGACATCACCATTTATTTGACCCTATTTCTGATCTGACAGAAGGGGGGGGGGGGGTGAATTAGATGCATAATGGATCCTGTATATGTAGCAGCTGTAAGGACTGTATGACATGGTCCCTATTTCGCATCAGAATTAGCTTATGATTTGGAAGCCAAAAGCAGGTGGGTACAAAACACAGAAGACATGCAAAGATTCCATTCACGTGTTATCTCTGTTTTGGATCCAGTACTGTTTTTTTTTTTTTACTTTAGCAATACTGATGGATTAATGACTAAATGCTGACCGAGATGCGTGAGATAAATGCATTGCACCCACACTGAATCCAGACGCATTCATTTCTATGGGGCTGTGCACATAAGCGGCGATTTTCACACATCACTTGTGCGTTGCGTAAAAATTGCAGCATGATCTATATTGTGCATTTTTTTACGCAACGCAGGCCCCATAGAAGTTAATGGGACTGCGTGAAACTCGCAAGCATCCGCAAGCAAGTGCGGATGCTGTGAGATTTTCACACACGGTTGCTAGGAGACGACCGGGATGGGGACCCGATCATTATTATTTTCCCTTATAACATGGTTATAAGGGAAAATAATAACATTCCTAAGAGAGAATGCATAGTACAATAGGGCTGGAGGGGTTAAAAAATAAAAATAAAATTTAACTCACCTTAATCCACTTGCTCGCGCAGCCCTTTTCTGTCTTCATCTTTGCTGTGCACAAGAAAAGGACCTATGGTGACGTCACTACGCTCATCACATGGTCCATCACATGATCCATCACCATGGTAAAAGATCATGTGATTGACCATGTGATGAGCGCAGTGACATCATCAAAGGTCCTATTCCTCAAAGAAGAAGACAGAAGAGATGCCGCCTGCGCGAAGTGGAAAAGGTGAGTTAAATTATTTTTTATTTTTTTTTAACCCCTCCAGCCCTATTTTACTATGCATTCTGTATTCAGAATGCTATTATTTTCCCTTATGACCATGTTATAAGGGGAAATAATACAATCTACACAACCTTGAACCCAAACCTGAACTTCAATGAAGAAGTTCGGGTCTGGGTACCACATTAAGTTTTATTATCACGCGCGTGCAAAATGCATTGCACCCGTGCGATAAAAACTGAACAACGGAATGCAATCGCAGTCAAAACTGACTGAAATTGGGTACCTACTCGCGCGGGTTCGCTGCAACGCATCCGGACCCTATCCAGACACGCTCGTCTGCAAGGGGCCTTAGTGTTTAATAGAACAGGTTCTGTAGACATATATGTGGAATCAGCTGATGACTGTGTAAAAGGAGTGTGCTCTTTCACGCTACAGTAGGATCTTAGGCCTCTGCATGGTTCTTTATACTTGGCGCTTACATTGACCTGTTAGGCTAAGTTCACACTTGAGTTATTTGGTCAGTTTTGGCCCCGTAATTGACCAAATGAGTGAAGTGATTCTAAGAGCGACGCCTGTTATCTGCTTGTCATACTGACTCACAGTATTGTTTCACTACCACAGCAGACTCCTTAGGCCTCGTTCACACTTCAGTGTTTGGTCAGTGATTTCCATCAGTGATTTGTGAGCCAAAACCAGAAGTGGAGCCTCCACAGACATGAGGTAGAAGGGAAAGATCTGCTCCTGTTCTGTGTTTAGAGTTGCACCTGGTTTTGGCTCACAAATCACTGATGGAAATCACTGACCAAACACTGAAGTGTGAACGAGGCCTTAGGCTACTTTCACACCTATGTTAGGTGCAGATCCGTCTGGTATCTGCACAGATGGATCCACACCTATAATGCAAACAATTGCATCCGTTCAGAACGGATCCATCTGCATTATTCTGTCCAAAAAAAGTCTAAGTCTAAGTGTAAGTCAAACGGATTCGTCCTGACTTACATTGAAAGTCAATGGGGGGGGGGGGGGGGCGGAGCTAGCGCCAGACCGACATGGACGTCTGCGTCTGAGCTCTGTGAGAAGGACGCCACTTCACAACAGCTTACTTAAGACCCCGGACTAAAAAATGGGAAAAATAGGTCAGCAGAGGACCGGTGACTCATCCCAGCACCAAAAGAACCCGGGTTCTGGCGGAGACATGGATCGCTTCGTTAAAAAAGCAGCCGCTATTTATGTGGCCAAAGAATCTAAGATGGCGCCGGCTCCCTGCAGAGAAACTCCGGAGCAAGACCTCGATGCGCAGGAAGACACGAGCGACACTGACGGTGCCAAAAGCCGCAAACATCTTCCGATTTCGAGCAAGTACCTCGACCTGGCCCTACAGAAAGCAATGCTACCCCTGGTAGGTGAGATCTCCTCCCTGAGGGAAGACATTAAGCACGTAGGAGACAGAGTCGAAGCTTTAGAAGAAACGCAAGCAGCCATGTTAGACTTCCAAGCTGCATCATCTTCAAGCTTACTTACATGTCAGACTCACCTCAACGAGGTCTATAATGCCCTGGAAGACCAGGAAAACCGCGGTAGGAGGAATAACCTCAGGTTCAGAGGCGTCCCTGAAGCAGACTCCCCGCGCGAAGTACCGGACATTGTCAGAAGCATTTGCCTTGATCTATTAGGCCAGGACTGCCCGGACCCTCTTATAATTGAAAGGGCCCACCGTGCTCTTCACCCAAAACTGGGCGTAAACGATCCCCCAGGGATATCATATGCCGCTTCCTACGTTTTCAAGATAAAGAGGCCATTTTGAGTAAAGCACGCAGGCCTGAAGGAGTTAAGTTCAACGGAGAGACCATCACAATTTATCAGGATCTGGCTCCTATCACCCTTCAGAAAAGAAAAGCTTTAAAGCCCCTGACGGAGTGGCTTAGAAATCGCAAAATTCTGTACAGATGGAACTTTCCGTTCGGACTGTCTTTCTCGATTAATGGCAGGAGAATCAACATCAGAGCCCACTCTGACTTGGATCCAATCTACGATTTGCTGGACATTCCCCCCTTGGATATAGAAGATTGGGACCTGGTGCGAGATCTGGCGATGTTACCGGAGACACCTAAACATGCCGCCTTTGAAACTAAAGACACTCCGAAGTCGCGCCGACAAAAGAAAAGAAATCAATCCCTTACACCAAGACGCATCGCCTCAGAAGATCGCTGAACCTCTTCCTACTACATGCGACTACTCCCTCTCATGATCTCCTGCAAGAGACCCTAGTAATACGTAAAGCACCTATGCTATACTCTGTGTTTTTGGTGCAAGCTTTTCTTAAACTAAGAGACGGTTTCACCTCCATCTTGAAGACTGTCCTGCAGGGGACACCATACCCCTATCCGCACTACTCATCCTAGTTGGTCGCAGGAGTTCGACCTTTCCCCCTTTTCAAACCATTCTGAGATATATACATTAGCTGGTCTAATATGGAACCTCTTCTATGGTCCTGATTAAGTTTTCTCTGAGGGAAAGGGATCCATTGCACTACTTTCCTCCTCTCTTACTCATTTCCTCTCCCTTATCCTTATGCACCCCCCACCCTTCTATCTCCCCTAACCCCCCCCCTCCTCCCTTACCCCCCTATATCTTTCCTCATGTTTCCGTACGTCTCCCCTCCTTTCTTCATATAGTCCCATTTTTTATGTCCATGGCCCTTATTTAGATAACTTTTACTTGTTACAAGTAGATTACGGCCTAATCACCTTTACTCCACGTAAAGTGGCTGTCATTTACTGGTGTTAAACCATTCTCCCCCTCCAATCTTATATTGGCATTAACATGCCGCATTCTCACCCCTGTTCTCAAGTTTCCCCTGTCAATTATGTTTTTCTTATGTTTTGTTTTTCTTGGTTCATCAACAGAATCTCCAATAATCATCTGAGGCGGAAGCTCTTCTCCAGAATCCAGCGATCTGCAAGAGATAAGTACCACTCTAAAATCTCCTTACAAGTCTATGTCATGAAGGTGTTGATTCAGCTTTGCAGGACCTTTACATGTTCTTATGATGGCCATTAAATTAGCCTCATTTAATGTAAAGGGCTATAACTCTCCCTCAAAGAGGAGCCACATCTTTGGGATCCTGAAAAGAGATAAAGTGAACATTGGCTTTCTCCAGGAGACGCATTTCAGATTAAACCACCTTCCAACCAACCTCTCCTTCTCTATATTCCCCAACTGGTTCCATAGCGGCTCCCCCTCATCCAATTCTAGAGGTGTTAGTATTGGGTTCCACAAAAAAGTCCATTTCATACTGGGAGATCAAATCTGTGATCCGGAAGGTAGATTTCTCATGATTAAAGGCACAATTGGTCCGAATCTTTTCACTTTCATGAATATATATGCCCCTAACACCAATCAAATCCATTGGATGATCGCAGTGTTGAAGAAATTAGAGTCATTCAGGGAAGGAATTACCTTTCTGGGAGGTGACTTTAACTTAGTTTTCAATCCTTTCCTAGACTCTTCGTCACACAAGTCAGCCCAATCCCAAAAGGCCCTTAGATCTATTTTAAACAGTTTGGCCAGGTCACATCTGGTTGATGTTTGGCGCACCTTCCACCCGGAGGTAAGGGATTATACTTTCTTTTCCCAGGTCCACGGATCATATCAGCGCCTAGATCACGTGTTTGTTTCTAAGGAGCATCTCCAGCACTGTTCTGAAGCGGATATTGGGTCCATCACCATCTCGGACCATGCCCCTATATTTTTAGCTTTTGAAATCCTACCTAAAAGCCACCCTATTAGAAACTGGCGCCTTAATGAAAGACTCCTGGGCCTCAATGACACCAAAATTCGCTTAAAAACCCTCTTGGTAAACTACTTTGACACAAACTGCACTCCAGATGTTACAGCTCATACAATCTGGGATGCCCATAATGCTTTCATTCGAGGTCACTGCATTAGTATAGGGTCATATATAAAAAAAAGTGAGGTTGAAACAAATAGATGATTTACATGAAAAAATAAGATATCTGGAAAGCACCCACAAGAAATCCCTACTGCAATCACATTTAGCTGAGCTTAATGCCTGTCGAGCCTCACTTAAAAACCTCTTGAACGAATCATCCGCGAGGTATTTTTTACACTCACAACAAAAAATTTTCGCGCATGGTAATAAGGCCTCTAGGTTCATGATGCAAAGACTTAAACGGAGGAAACTCGCCAACCATGTTCATAAAATTAAAACCTCAGATGGCTCCCTGACCTTTAATTCGGATCATATAGCCTCCCTCTTTAGAGACTTTTATAATTCCCTCTATAACCTACACCCCTCGGTCCAGTCCGAGAAGGGAATAGAGACAGACCCTGAACATTTATTCTTTTTAAAAGGCTTAAATCTTCCGCAATTAACAGACTTGGATAGGCTCCAGCTTTCTGCCCCTTTTACTCCGGAAGAAGTACTAGGGGTCATCAAAGATTCCCCCAAAGGAAAATGCCCAGGTCCAGATGGGCTACCGATCCCTTATTACAGCATTTTTCATGACATACTAATCCCCCACCTACTGCCTATTTTTAATGCATCTCTGCAGGGAGTTCCGTTGACTGGAGACATGACCAGAGCCAACATCACAGTGATCCCAAAAGAAGGCAAAGACCACACTCTTTGCTCCAGTTTTAGGCCCATCTCCTTACTCAACATAGACCTTAAGCTTTTAGCAAAATTGCTAGCTAATAGGCTAGCTATAACCCTTCCGACTCTGATTCATAGAGACCAGGTTGGTTTCATTAAAAACAGAGAAGGTAAAGACAACACAGCCAGGGTTCTTAATATCCTCCACTTTGTTAAGAAACAAGCTCTACCTCTGGTCCTTCTCAGCACAGATGCTGAGAAGGCCTTTGATAGGGTTAGCTGGGCCTTCATGTTTTCGGTTTTAAACTCTGCCAACTTTCCTCCCCACTTCGTCCAAGCAGTCCATGCTATGTATCTGAATGCATCAGCCTCCATAATAGTTAATGACACCCTTTCAGCCCCCTTCCGAATAAGTAATGGCACGCGACAGGGATGTCCCCTATCTCCCCTCCTATTTGTACTGACCTTAGAACCCCTTCTGCAACTTATTAGATTAGACAATGACATACACGGTATAACCCTTGGTTACCAGCATCACAAAATTGCCGCATTCGCGGATGATATGTTAATAATGATCCATAACCCATCCTTGGCCCTTCCTAGGCTCTAGACACATATAGAAAATTTTGGTTCCCTTTCCAACCTTAAAATTAACCATAATAAGTCACTCATTATTTCTACAGGCATTTCTAATACTCTAAAGAAGCACTTAATCCAAAATTCACCCTTTAACTGGTCCTCCCCCCATTTAACATTTTTAGGTGTTAAACTTGGCACAGATCCCAGTCAATTCTTCAACTTGAATTATCTTCCCCTCCTACAGAAAATCAAAACTGATCTGGCAACATTAGACATCCCTATCCTTTCATGGTTCGGGAGGAAGAACATACTAATGTCTTTGGTCATACCTAAATTGACATATCTTCAACAAACACTCCCAATACCCATACCCTCTACCTATTATGCTTCCCTTCGCTCTCTGTTCAGATCCTTTATTTGGTCAGGGAAGAGAGCGAGGATTTCATATAGAGCCTTAACGCACTCTAAAGAGAAAGGGGGAATTTCATTGCCAGACCCGGAAATATATGGCAGAGCGGTTCTTTTGGCAAGAGTGGTGGATTGGCTGAGATGCCCTACTCATAAATCTTGGGTCGCAATGGAGCAATCCCTATTGGGGTCACCTTTCTCAGGTTTTCTATTGGGTCACTTATCCTGTATCCCTCCAGGACCTAACATTTCGCCGGCCATGAAAGCAACCTTTCAAGCTTGGAACACCCTGCAGAGATCTTATAATGGTATACCTCTTCCATCTCCAACCCTGTCTGTTAAAGATATTTTTGACCTGGCCCCCCAAGCACTGAGAGACAGTATCCCAGCTAAGATTAGAATGTCAGGAGTAAGGATCATAGAACTATATCAAGAAGGCTCTCTTATCTCCGTTGACGATATGCACAATTTACTAGAGATACCCTCTTCGAGATTTAATTTAATATACTTCCTCAGAGCTTACATGGCCCAACATGGTAGATTAAGCAATCTTCTCAGACCTCTTACGTGGTTTGAGAGAGTTATTTCTCAAGCCCAGACCCCACATAAAATCATCTCTCAACTGTATAAGAAACTAAGAGACCCTCCTTCCTTGCTAGTACCTGCTTTTATTCGCTTGTGGGAAAAAGATCTAAACAAAACCTTTCAAGGGAACGAAATCCATGAGATTTATATCTCCCCACATAAAGCGTCTAGATGCGTCAGGACTCAAGAGAACAATTACAAAATAATCTCAAGGTGGTACAAAACTCCTGATAAAACTTGTCTATATTCTGCTTCGGCTTCGGATACGTGCTGGAGGTGCTCCGAGGACAGGGGCTCATACATACATATATGGTGGAGGTGTCCTAAAATTCTAACCTGGTGGGAAAAAATATTCAGACAAGGTAATCAGATTTGTGGATCCAACTACCTTGCCTCTCCTGAAATAGCTCTTCTGAACCTATTTCCTTCAACCCCCTCTAATCCCAATTTAAAACTGTTTAAATACCTGTTAAGTGCTGCCAAACTCTTGGTCCCAACTATGTGGCTTTCTCCTGAGGTCCCAACCATGGAGCAATGGTTCCTTAAGATTGATCAGATATTTCGTCTTGAGGAGATTTCCTCCTGAGAAGAAAGATCTCACCATAAATTCGACAAGACATGGAAGGAGTGGAAGTCCTTTAGAGGATATACGGCCCAAAACTCATGAGGGCTTACTCCCTCTGACGAGAGATAAAGCTTTTGAGATAGTTTGTCAACTTCAGCCACTTACATATTACATAGCAGTTTCGCGACTACTGGAGATTGCTTGCCTAACCCGCCTCAGGTGATAAATTTATCTTAAGGAAGGTGTACCCACTTATCAGTGGACTCTTTCCTAATTCAACACATTAACATGTGACCAGATGTTCTCCCCTATCCCCATTATTGAAGTAATGTCTATTGCAATATTGCTCATTGAAGAACTGATTGTAATTTGCTAGAGACTTATTGTCGTCTCTACTTTCATGAAACTTTATTTTTGTATCTGTGATATTACTCAATAAATAAGTTAAAAAAAAAAATAAAAAAAAAAAAGAAAGTCAATGGGGGACGGATCTGTGTACAATTGCCCCATATTGTATCAATGTAAATGGATCCATCCCCATTGACTTACATTGTAAGTCAGGACAGATCCGTTTGGCTCCGCATCGCCAGGCAGACACGAAAACGCTGCAAGCAGCGTTTTGGTGTCCGCCTTCAGAGCAGAATGGAGGCGGAACGGAGCCAAACTGATGCATTCTGAACAGATCCTTATCCATTCAGAATGCACTGGGGCTAAACTGATCCATTTGGGGCCGCTTGTGAGAGCCTTGAAACGGATCTCACAGGCGGACCCAGAAACGGCAATGTGAAAGGAGCCTTATGCGTGTTACTGCAAGACAGTGTTCTACACCACTTTACAGGCTTTCTGCAGCCAGGAAATAGCAGTTTTTTTACATGATTCGCCACAAATAAATTTAGATCAAATAGAATCTTTTCAGAAAATTCGGCAAACCGACCAAATCGAAATTTTGAGAAATTTGCTTGTCTCTAATTGTATGCCATATTAAATGGTGGCATTAGAAAGTACAACTTGTCCTACAAAAAAATAAGCCCTCATACAACTATGTGAATGGAAAAATAAAAAAGTTATGGCTCAAGAAAGACACACAGCTTGAGAAAGCCGCTTTTCTGGCTCAAGGGAGATGATAAACCTCCCAAAATTCCTTAACCCTGCTTTCACACCTGAGCGTTTCTCAAACGCGCGTTTTACGCGCGTTTTGTCGCGCGTTTTTATGCACGTTTTTTGTAATAGTAAACGCGCGTTTGACGCGCGTTTGTGTGATTGACTGCAGTGTCCTATGGCCACAAACGCGCGTCAAAACGCCCCAAAGAAGCTCAAGAACTTGATTATGCGTCGGGCGTTTTACAGCGCGATCGTACGCGCTGTAAAACGCCCAGGTGAGAACCATTCCCATAGGGAAGCATTGGTTTTCATGTGTTGAGCGTTTTACAGCGCGTTTGAACGCGCTGTAAAACGCTCAGGTGTGAACTTAGGGTAAGGCCTCGTTCACACTTCAGTGTTTGGTCAGTGATTTCCATCAGTGATTTGTGAGCCAAAACCAGAAGTGGAGCCTCCACAGACATGAGGTAGAAGGGAAAGATCTGCTCCTGTTCTGTGTTTAGAGTTGCACCTGGTTTTGGCTCACAAATCACTGATGGAAATCACTGACTAAACACTGAAGTGTGAACGAGGCCTAAGGCTAATTTTTTTGCGCACTATCCTGGGTGTAACCTCACAAAACCTACTTTATTGAACATTGCCACTTCTTCCTAATTGTACATCTTCGACCCTATTTTAGGCATACATCTTCCTAAGGCTACATGCACACGACCATATCCATTTTGTAGTCGCAAATCGTGGATCCGCAAAATATGGATATCGGTCATGTGAATGCCGCATTTTACTACTTCTATTCTTGTCCACAAAATGGACAATAACAGGACATGTCCTATATTTTGAGAAACATCCAAAATGGCATTTTTTGCGCACCCAAAGAAATAAATGAGTCCATGTGCAATACGCAGAAGGTGCAGATCAGACGTGGACCAAAACTATGGTCATGTGCATGTAGCCTAAGGCCTCTTTCACACGGGCGTGTGCGCCCCGTTGCCGTATTGCGGACCGCATTTGCGGATCCGCAATACACGGGTGCCGTTCCGTGGGCATTCCGCATCACGGATCAGGACCCATTCTCTTGAATGGGTCTGCAAATCCATAGATGCGGAATGGAACCACGGAACGGAACCCTATGGAAGCACTACGGAGTGCTTCCGTGGGGTTTCATCCCGTACTTCCGTTCAGCAAAAAGTTAGAGCATGTCCTATCTTTTTGCGATCCGTTGCGGCTGCCCCACGGACTGTGCTCGTGCATTGCGGCCACGGGGCACACAAGCCCGTGTGAAAGAGGCCTAAGTAAGTACAAGGCTAGAAGTCTTGTATAACTTTTTCCAGCTTTGTAGATGGAGCTTCCCTGCACTGTTCTCTCCCAGGATCAAGTGCAAAACTATAGAGGATGCAGAGGTTGTATTTACTCGTGGTCCCTGCCTGAGGAGAAAAATACACCAGCATTGCAAATTGCACATAGTAGATGAAGGGCCCTTTTAAATGATTTCCATTGGGACCCTTGGGCTTCACATTAGACCTCTTCCCAACCTCTTATATGAATTACTGCCTGTGACCATAGTATCACATAAAAAAGTGTCTTCACGTTACCTGGCAAGTAATACCACAATACATTTGGCTTAGCCATTGCAGCTACCTGCCGAATACACAGCCATCAGAGGTGAGCAGTAGTGATGAGCGGCAGGGGCAATATTCAAATTTGCGATATTACGCGAATATTCGTCATAAATTCGAGAATTTGAGAATTTGCCATTATTTTCTTGATTGCGAAAATCGGCAATGTAATATGCGCGTATTGCAAGCGCAATACAGGCGGGGGTCACTTTTGCTACATTTTTCAAACTGCTAGAAGTTTCCTGACACTGAAGAAAATGGTTGGCACGGCAGAACATTACAATAGCTTTATATGCAGATAGAGTGCTCCAATATATTCACGATTGTGCAAATCGGCAATTAATGATGTCCATATTTTTATGCAATACGTGTAACTTCACATTTTAGCTGGTCTGACTACATATTACTGATTGGTGCACTAAGTATTGCTGTGAACTTGTGACATCCCAGCACTATGTATGTAGCATGCATGTATGGACAGCAGAACCTATCAGCTACACTATATCACAATCTAACCTACACTGACTATCTCCCACTAACTATCGGTAATATATATATATGAGCTAACTAAGTAACTATCTAATGTAATGACACAGGAAAGCACAGAGCACAGCAATAACACTGCTGTCTCTCTCAGAACTCCATAAAAATGCAGAAAATGGCTGCTGGGGAGGTTCTTATATAGTAAGGGGGAGGCAACTTTCCTATTGGTTGCTAGGGATGTTGCTAAGCTCAGACAAAGATATTGCAGCCTTCTCATTGGCCCACAAGCAAGAAGCGGGAAGGGATCATGGGTTCAGATGAAAAAAAAATCTTGATTTTTCGCAAATACGAATATACAGGTCCTTCTAAAAAAATTAGCATATTGTGATAAAGTTCATTATTTTCTGTAATGTACTGATAAACATTAGACTTTCATATATTTTAGATTCATTACACACAACTGAAGTCGTTCAAACCTTTTATTGTTTTAATATTGATGATTTTGGCTTACAGCTCATGAAAACCCCAAATTCCTATCTAAAAAAATTAGCATATTTCATCCGACCAATAAAAGAAAAGTGTTTTAATTACAAAAAAAGTCAACCTTCAAATAATTATGTTCAGTTATGCACTCAATACTTGGTCGGGAATCCTTTTGCAGAAATGACTGCTTCCATGCAGCGTGGCATGGAGGCAATCAGCCTGTGGCACTGCTGAGGTGTTATGGAGGCCCAGGATGCTTCGATAGCGGCCTTAAGCTCATCCAGAGTGTTGGGTCTTGCGTCTCTCAACTTTCTCTTCCCAATATCCGACAGATTCTCTATGGGGTTCAGGTCAGGAGAGTTGGCAGGCCAATTGAGCACAGTAATACAATGGTCAGTAAACCATTTACCAGTGGTTTTGGCACTGTGAGCAGGTGCCAGGTTGTGCTGAAAAATGAAATCTTCATCTCCATAAAGATTTTCAGCAGATGGAAGCATGAAGTGCTCCAAAATCTCCTGATAGCTAGCTGCATTGACCCTGCCCTTGATAAAACACAGTGGACCAACACCAGCAGCTGACATGGCACCCCAGACCATCACTGACTGTGGGTACTTGACACTGGACTTCAGGCATTTTGGCATTTCCCTCTCCCCAGTCTTCCTCCAGACTCTGGCACCTTGATTTCCGAATGACATGCAAAATTTGCTTTCATCCGAAAAAAGTACTTTGGACCACTGAGCAACAGTCCAGTGCTTCTTATCTGTAGCCCAGGTCAGGCGCTTCTGCCGCTGTTTCTGGTTCAAAAGTGGCTTGACCTGGGGAATGCGGCACCTGTAACCCATTTCCTGCACACGCCTGTACACGGTGGCTCTGGATGTTTCTACTCCAGACTCAGTCCACTGCTTCCGCAGGTCCCCCAAGGTCTGGAATCTGTCCTTCTCCACAATCTTCCTCAGGGTCCGGTCACCTTTTCTCGTTGTGCAGCGTTTTCTGCCACACTTTTTCCTTCCCACAGACTTCCCACTGAGGTGCCTTGATACAGCACTCTGGGAACAGCCTATTCGTTCAGAAATTTCTTTCTGTGTCTTACCCTCTTGCTTGAGGGTGTCAATGATGGCCTTCTGGACAGCAGTCAGGTCGGCAGTCTTACCCATGATTGCGGTTTTGAGTAATGAACCAGGCTGCGAGTTTTTAAAAGCCTCAGGAATCTTTTGCAGGTGTTTAGAGTTAATTAGTTGATTCAGATGATTAGGTTAATAGCTCGTTTAGATCAGTGTTTCCCAACCAGTGTGCCTCCAGCTGTTACAAAACTACAACTCCCAGCATGCCCGCACAGCCAAATGCTGTCTGGGCATGGTGGGAGTTGTAGTTTTGCAACAGCTGGAGGCACACTGGTTGGGGAACACTGGTTTAGAGAACCTTTTCATGATATGCTAATTTTTTTAGATAGGAATTTTGGGTTTTCATGAACTGTATGCCAAAATCATCAATATTAAAACAATAAAAGGCTTGAACTACTTTAGTTGTGTGTAATGAATCGAAAATATATGAAAGTCTAATGTTTATCAGTACATTACAGAAAATAATGAACTTTATCACAATATGCTAATTTTTTTAGAAGGACCTGTATATCACTATATTCAAAATCTTCCCAAATTCTCAAAGTGGTGCTATTTTTCAATTAAAATTTGTGATTCGAATATTCGAGCCCTAGTGAGCTTGAGTAAGCAGACTGGATCTCATTATCATATAGTGATTGTGGTCATATTCTATGATACAGTATAGCTCTGATAGACCACATGCATTATGCAATCTCCAAGACCAAAAGGGGAGTTTTATGTAGATACCCGTCTCCTGTTAGTTGATTACTGAATGTACAACTTCAGCTCTACGACACCTAACATCCCTGCTATGTACTTATATACTGTATATTGTAGAACAGTAAACAATCTGAATGTCTTCAGTTTTTACTTTCAAAATCTCATAAATATTTCATTCTGGTTTGGAGCAGGTTAAAAGGCCATCGGCAAAATTAAAAACAGTAAAAACGAATAAAGCATTTGTATGTGCTTGCTCTTTTTTCTCTGCATAGAGAATACACTTTTCAAGTCCCTTCACCTAAGGGTTTACACAGAGAGCTCTTTCAATTAAGAGACGTCACACAGGTAATAATTGTACTCCGTTCTTTAGCTAGACGTCTTTTGTGGGATTGTTAATGGTGATGCATTGTTGAGTATCCTGCAGCTCTCACTAAACCCTTATGTGTCTTCTGCTGTCTGTCTTACTCTTTAATTTTATTTTGCTAGTGTTTCCTGCTTCGGGAGCATGAATCAGGTCCTTTCTAAAGCATTTCGAGAGCATTTAACAGATCAGAAGGGACTTGTCACAGAGCAGGTACACAAAGTGTCCCCACAGGTACAATTCTAAAGGCTTTTTTATATTTTAATCTAAGGCTCTATTATTTCTTCCTTGGGGTGTTTGAGAGGAAAAAAGCTGTGTGCGTGAGTTTTAAACTCTACAGTCATGCTTTTAAATGAGGAAACATAAAGTTTTGTACATATAACTTTTCTATAATTCATTAGGTATAGTGTGGAATACAAATCAGTGTATTGTGTTATGATCTAACCTATGTACGCTATAAAGCTCCAAAATCGAATAATCCAATGACACAATGGCAATGCCAGGTATAAAAATGCCACAAATATACTACTAAGGTTATGTGAGCCAACCTGTCAAATTCTCTCAAACTGCAACCTTTACCTACAGTTTTTCCCTTATGGATTAATGGGATTCTTTCAGTATAGACACTGGTGACTGATTTGCCACCATTTTACATTAATTATGAGTAAGTGTCACAGATGTAGTAGGGGAGAACACCAAAAGACAAAGGAAGAGGAAAGACACTAGGCCTCACCGCTAGGGAAGGAAAAGGGTCACCAGCTATAAAACCCTGCTCCTGGTCCTAACTCCTATCCATATGGGCACCTCTCGATGGTAGAGATACCCATACACGGGAACCTAGAAAACCCTGGTGACCCTTAGATGCCATAAAGATAATGACAGGGCAGAGACCACCTGTTCCTTCCCTGGTGAAGGAACTAGCATCTTACTGAGGCCTAGTAAATAACTGGGGGCGGGGGGGAATACAAAACACGACAAGCGGAACACATAACTTCAGAGGATGAAGGATGAACAGGACTTCAACACGAACCACACTCCAGCACTTCCAAGAACAAATGAAGCTATCCCAAGCAAGGAGTGATGGGAAAAGTCAGACTAAATAGGGTGAGGTGAAGGTCACATGATCCACACCTGAACAGGAGGTGTGGACATACCAGCAATAGTGATGAGCGGCAGGGGTCATATTCAAATTTGCGATATTTCGCAAATATTTTGTAGAATATTCATCGAATATTTGCAAATTCGAATATTCGTTATAGTCACCGATTTTTTTACTCGAAAAATCGGCAAGGTATTGATCGTGTAATATGCAAATTTCCGTAACTCGAATTTTTGCAATGCAAATTTTTATTGCAAATTTTTCAACTTCAACTATTAGACAAAGAAGAATATAGCACTATATTAGCTAAATTGCTCTATATTCGTTCCCCCCCCCACCCCGAATATTCACTATATTGCTATAACTTCATTTTTTAAAATATTTTGAATATTCTAAAACAAGAATATATAGCAATATAGCGAATATTAGAAAAACTAATATAGAGCAATTTAGCTAATATAGTGCTATAATCTTCTTTGTCTAATAGTTGTAATTTTTTTCTCATCTGAAGTTCAGATTGGAAAAAATTACAACTATTAAAAAGATTATAGCACTATATTAGCTAAATTGCTCTATATTCGTTTTTTTCAAATATTTGCTATATTGCTATAACTTAGTTTTTTCAAATATTCGTAATATTCTAAAACAAGAATATATAGCAATATAGCGAATGTTCAAAAAACGAATATAGAGCAATTTAGCTAATATAGTGCTATAATCTTTTTTTTTATAGTTGTAATTTTTTTTATAGTTGTAAAAATTACAACTATTAGACAAATTATAGCACTATAGATTATAGCACTATATTAGCTAAATTTCTCTATATTCGTTTTTTTCGAATATTCGCTATATTGCTATATATTCTTGTTTTAGAATATTATGAATATTCGAAAAACCAAAGTTATAGCAATATAGCGAATATTCGAAAAAAACAAACGAATATAGAGCAATTTTGCTAATATAGTGCTATAATCTTTGTCTAATAGTTGTAAGTTGAAAAATTTGCAATAAATTTTGCATTACAAAAATTTGCATTACGAAAATTCGCAAACAACACTACTCCTAAAGTCAAATATACTGCAGCCTTATCATTGGCCCACAAGCTAGAAGCAGGGAGGGATCATGTATACTGATTTAAATAAAAAAACAATATTCAAAATTACGAATATATATCACTATATTCAAAATATTCACAGATTTTAGAAGTACAGTACCTATATTCGCGATAAAAATTCGAAATTCGAATATTTGTGATCAACACTAACCAGCAACACAGAAACCAAAAGAGGCTGTCAGATCACTAATGCATAGATAATCTTTCAGACCTTCTGGGACCTGTCACAGATGTGACAGTAAGACTGTGAAGTGTGAACTCCTGCGATCACTTGAAGTGGCAGCTACGTTGGAAAGGTACTTGCCACTTTGGCTCCTGTTGGCAATGCTTCCTTCAGAGACACATGATTGGCCCATCATTATCAAACTGACAGGAGACAAGGTGGTAGAATAATCTTGCTAGTGCTGCTGCAGTTTACTTCTAGCAGTTGGAAAGAGTTACCAATTGGACATTGATGGCATATCAATTCTACCCATACCTATCTATACCGGCTCCACTAATAAATAGCACTATGTTATGCAACACCTCCCACCCGAATTTCCTTCTCCACTGTTTAGATGTAGAGAGAAATAATTGCCATGTTATTTGTTCTATAAGACCCACTCCCCTCCACAAAAAAGTTGGGGAAAAGTTGGAGTGCATTTTATGGTCCATATTCTAATGCCTGCTTCTATTATGCAAGTGGTCATCAGCATGAGGGAATATATAAGGAGATCTATGGCACAACACAATTATTTTCAAGTAATGCTTTAATTCATAGTGTGCATATTCAAATCATATTGTACATGCTTTTTTTATCCAATTTATAATAGACTTTAAAGGTCATGAAAAGTCCCAAGTTTTTGGGCAGATGACAAGCTTTATCAATGGATCTGTAGAGAATATAAAACAGCATGTATAGAACATCTGGGTTTACAAAATGTTACAATAAACATGTCAAATAATGGAAAGACAGGTAGTTGGATATAGATACCAGGTGGTAGGTAAATGAGAACAGTATACTGTAAGTATATGCATATATATATATATATATATATATATATATATATTTGTGTTAGGCGCTTACAGTAGTACAGTGAAGAGCCCTGGGAAGCAGGGAATGAATGCAGTCGGTTGTGGTGTGCCGAAACCGAGGATGAGGTAGGCCTGAGAAAGAAGAGGGCCTACCCAAGGAAAAGATATAGAAGAAATGAGTTGTAAATGAGTGGAGTGGTGGGAGGGTCAAAGCTTAGACCACAGACGGTGCAGGAGCCAGGTAAGGGGAGTGCCCTAAATAGGCTGGAGGCGGACCTCAGCCCCTCCCACAAATCCAGGCAAATTGCCTTAATACTTGTGTTAGGCGCTTACAGTAGTACAGTGAAGAGCCCTGGGAAGCAGGGAATGAATGCAGTCGGTTGTGGTGTGCCGAAACCGAGGATGAGGTAGGCCTGAGAAACAAGAGGGCAAAAATGGAAATAACCAGTTTATTGTAGCCAAATCATACATAAATAGCTCAACCCAACATGTTTTGGAAAGCCACTCTTAACTCTTGTGCTGGATTGGGAATGTATCGTGCGTAAGCGGATGACTTCCAGCGCCCCAATTTCTTGATGACATGAGTGGGGATGTTGGCACTGGAGGCCGTGGACGCGGCTACAATGCGAAAGGAGTGCCACGAGTAGTTGGTTACGTTCAGGCCCAGTTGTGTGAGGGATGACCTGACGTGGGTCATGAAGGTGGTGGTGGTGAGTACCGAACCATGAAGTTGAAGTAGCGGTTGAGAGGGTAGAAACTTGTGATGCTGACTGTAGGTGTCCAGAACCCTGACTGGACACCATCTGTTGTGCGTGGGGTAATATGAAATGTTGACGGGTGAGTGCTGACTATTCTTGGAGTGAGGTAAGGTCAGGATGTAATGATCCAAGTGTTTCGTCAGGTGGGAGACAAGCAGAAAAGGTGAGGTTTGGGTCGTGGAGGTAGTGGTGAATTCCCCGGGTCTCAGGAACCCGTAGAAGGCCAGGTAAATTGCTGTTTTGATGACGGAGTTGGTATCTGCTACAAAAGGCGTGGCGTCCAGCAAGTCGGATAATGCCTTGAAGATATGACTGTTTATGGGTAGCCTCTGGGCCGGACATGCGGGTTCCGACTTCTGAATGCCTCTGAGTATGGTTTTGATCTGGTGCGAGGCCATGAAGCTGATGTTATTGGGATGCATGATTAGCATATGATGTGGAACGCCAGTGAGATATAGTTTGATGGTGTTGTATGACATTTTGAGTTTGAGGTGGCAGAAAGAAGCAAACCCTAAAAGAGACGACATGACAAAAGGGTGCGTGATGTTGTGATCCAACAGGAACCTGTTGAATAGTGTGAAAGCTCTGTTGCATGTTCTATGTGTATTGTCTGACAGTGCTAAGTGGGACAAAGTCTGGCTATGTCGCGTGATGACCTCTAATCCAGAATAAGCTGTTGAAATGATGGAGTGCTGGAGGCCGTGGGTGACGCTGATGGGAGAGCCTGATGAAATGCCTGAAATTTGAAGCGAGACAGATTGTCAGCTGCTGTATTGCATACCCCTGGAACATGGAAACAATGTAAGAAGAAATTATTGCGGGCGGCCAACCAAGTGAGTCTCCGCAGAAACCTCATGATTGTGAGAGATTTTGAACGACCTTTGTTGATGATGTGGCAGGTTGCTTGGTTGTCTGAGTAGCACCGGACCGACATGTTCGCCCATGAATGACCCCACGCCACGGCAGCCGCTATGATAGGATAGATCTCGAAAAGCACTGAGGTAGTGGAGAATCCTTCCAACTCCCGGACCGCAGGAGGCCAGCTGCCCCACAGCCAATCGTTCCCGAAAATGGCCGCAAAGCCTGTGGTAGATGCCGCATCTGACCAGATAGAGGGGGAAGAGTCCGACAGCTGAGGGAGAAACAAGCTCCTGCCATTCCAGGTGGACAGAAATCTCCTCCACATGCCCAGATCTGCCGCAGTGTGGGCATCCAGGGACAACCTGTGTGAGTCATGTAAGAACAAGGGGAAGAGATGCAGAAGCCGTGATATGAATGAGCGGCCCTGAGTTATGATGCGCATGGCAAAGTTCAGGGAGCCCAGCAGGGACTGTAGTTCTTTGCGGTTGCAGGTGCCGAGTCGAAGGTAGTTGTCTATGCTGGTGAGAATATCCTGGATCTTCCCAGATGGCAAACTGGCTTCCATTGAGGCTGAATCCAACTGGATACCCAGGAAGGTGATGACCGTGTCTGGCCCTTCTGTCTTCTTGGTGGAGAGGGGTACCCCAAGTTCCTCGAACAGCTTGATGGTGGCTCTGAGGCTGGAGGGGGGGGAAGTGTTTTCCTCCACCAGTAGAAAATCATCAAGGTAGTGTAATACCATCGGGCATCTTGCTACATTCAAAAGCAACCAGCATAATGCTTCTGCAAATATGTCAAAGATGGCCGGGCTACTCTTGGAACTAGAGTTGAGCGAACACCTGGATGTTCGGGTTCGAGAAGTTCGGCCGAACATCCCGGAAATGTTCGGGTTCGGGATCCGAACCCGATCCGAACTTCGTCCCGAACCCGAACCCCATTGAAGTCAATGGGGACCCGAACTTTTCGGCACTAAAACGGCTGTAAAACAGCCCAGGAAAGGGCTAGAGGGCTGCAAAAGGCAGCAACATGTAGGTAAATCCCCTGCAAACAAATGTGGATAGGGAAATTAATTAAAATAAAAATTAAATAAATAAAAATTAACCAAAATCAATTGGAGAGAGGTTCCATAGCAGAGAATCTGGCTTCCCGTCACCCACCACTGGAACAGTCCATTCTCAGATATTTAGGCCCCGGCACCCAGGCAGAGGAGAGAGGTCCCGTAACAGAGAATCTGTCTTCATGTCAGCAGAGAATTAGTCTGCATGTCATAGCAGAGAATGAGGCTTCACGTCAGCCACCACTGCAACAGTCCATTGGCATATATTTAGGCCTAGCACACAGGCAGAGGAGAGAGGTCCCGTAACAGAGAATCTGGCTTCATGTCAGCAGAGAATCAGTCTGCATGTCATAGCAGAGAATGAGGCTTCACGTCAGCCACCACTGCAACAGTCCATTGGCATATATTTAGGCCCAGCACACACACAGGCAGAGGAGAGAGGTCCCGTAACAGAGAATCTGGCTTCATGTCAGCAGAGAATCAGTCTGCATGTCATAGCAGAGAATGAGGCTTCACGTCAGCCACCACTGCAACAGTCCATTGGCATATATTTAGGCCCAGCACACACACAGGCAGAGGAGAGAGGTCCCGTAACAGAGAATCTGGCTTCATGTCAGCAGAGAATCAGTCTGCATGTCATAGCAGAGAATGAGGCTTCACGTCAGCCACCACTGCAACAGTCCATTGGCATATATTTAGGCCCAGCACACACACAGGCAGAGGAGAGAGGTCCCGTAACAGAGAATCTGGCTTCATGTCAGCAGAGAATCAGTCTGCATGTCATAGCAGAGAATGAGGCTTCACGTCAGCCACCACTGCAACAGTCCATTGGCATATATTTAGGCCCAGCACACACACAGGCAGAGGAGAGAGGTCCCGTAACAGAGAATCTGTCTTCATGTCAGCAGAGAATTAGTCTGCATGTCATAGCAGAGAATGAGGCTTCACGTCACCCACCACTGCAACAGTCCATTGGCATATATTTAGGCCTAGCACACAGGCAGAGCAGAGAGGTCCCGTAACAGACAATCTGGCTTCATGACAGCAGAGAATCAGTCTGCATGTCATAGCAGAGAATGAGGCTTCACGTCACCCACCACTGCAACAGTCCATTGGCATATATTTAGGCCTAGCACACAGGCAGAGCAGAGAGGTCCCGTAACAGACAATCTGGCTTCATGTCAGCAGAGAATCAGTCTGCATGTCATAGCAGAGAATGAGGCTTCACGTCACCCACCACTGCAACAGTCCATTGGCATATATTTAGGCCTAGCACACAGGCAGAGCAGAGAGGTCCCGTAACAGACGATCTGGCTTCATGTCAGCAGAGAATCAGTCTGCATGTCATAGCAGAGAATCAGGCTTCACGTCAGCCACCACTGCAACAGTCCATTGTCATAAATTTAGGCCCAGCACCCAGGCAGAGGAGAGAGGTCCCGTAACAGACAATCTGGCTTCATGTCAGCAGAGAATTAGTCTGCATGTCATAGCAGAGAATCAGGCTTCATGTCAGCCACCACTGCAACAGTCCATTGGCATATATTTAGGCCTAGCACACAGGCAGAGGAGAGGTTCATTCAACTTTGGGTAGCATCGCAATATAATGGTAAAATGAAAATAAAAATAGGATTGAATGAGGAAGTGCCCTGGAGTCCAATAATATATGGTTATGGGGAGGTAGTTAATGTCTAATCTGGACAAGGGACGGACAGGTCCTGTGGGATCCATGCCTGGTTCATTTTTATGAACGTCAGCTTGTCCACATTGGCTGTAGACAGGCGGCTGCGTTTGTCTGTAATGACGCCCCCTGCCGTGCTGAATACACGTTCAGACAAAACGCTGGCTGCCGGGCAGGCCAGCACCTCCAAGGCATAAAAGGCTAGCTCTGGCCACGTGGACAATTTAGAGACCCAGAAGTTGAATGGGGCCGAACCATCAGTCAGTACGTGGAGGGGTGTGCACACGTACTGTTCCACCATGTTAGTGAAATGTTGCCTCCTGCTAACACGTTGCGTATCAGGTGGTGGTGCAGTTAGCTGTGGCGTGTTGACAAAAGTTTTCCACATCTCTGCCATGCTAACCCTGCCCTCAGAGGAGCTGGCCGTGACACAGCTGCCTTGGCGACCTCTTGCTCCTCCTCTGCCTTGGCCTTGGGCTTCCACTTGTTCCCCTGTGACATTTGGGAATGCTCTCAGTAGCGCGTCTACCAACGTGCGCTTGTACTCGCGCATCTTCCTATCACGCTCCAGTGCAGGAAGTAAGGTGGGCACATTGTCTTTGTAGCGTGGATCCAGCAGGGTGGCAACCCAGTAGTCCGCACAGGTTAAAATGTGGGCAACTCTGCTGTCGTTGCGCAGGCACTGCAGCATGTAGTCGCTCATGTGTGCCAGGCTGCCCAGGGGTAAGGACAAGCTGTCCTCTGTGGGAGGCGTATCGTCATCGTCCTGCCTTTCCCCCCAGCCACGCACCAGTGATGGACCCGAGCTGCGTTGGGTGCCACCCCGCTGTGACCATGCTTCATCCTCATCCTCCTCCACCTCCTCCTCATCCTCGTCCTCCTCGTCCTCCAGTAGTGGGCCCTGGCTGGCCACATTTGTACCTGGCCTCTGCTGTTGCAAAAAACCTCCCTCTGAGTCACTTCGAAGAGACTGGCCTGAAAGTGCTAAAAATGACCCCTCTTCCTCATCCTCCTCCTCCTCCTCCTGGGCCACCTCCTGTTCCATCATCGCCCTAAGTGTTTTCTCAAGGAGACATAGAAGTGGTATTGTAACGCTGATAACGGTGTCATCGCCACTGGCCATGTTGGTGGAGTACTCGAAACAGCGCAACAGGGCACACAGGTCTCGCATGGAGGCCCAGTCATTGGTGGTGAAGTGGTGCTGTTCTGTAGTGCGACTGACCCGTGCGTGCTGCAGCTGAAACTCCACTATGGCCTGCTGCTGCTCGCACAGTCTGTCCAGCATGTGCAAGGTGGAGTTCCACCTGGTGGGCACGTCGCATATGAGGCGGTGAGCGGGAAGGCCGAAGTTACGCTGTAGCGCAGACAGGCGAGCAGCGGCAGGATGTGAACGCCGGAAGCGCGAACAGACGGCCCGCACTTTATGCAGCAGCTCTGACATGTCGGGGTAGTTGTGAATGAACTTCTGCACCACCAAATTCAGCACATGCGCCAAGCAAGGGATGTGCGTCAAATTGGCTAGTCCCAGAGCTGCAACGAGATTTCGCCCATTATCACACACCACCAGGCCGGGCTTGAGGCTCACCGGCAGCAACCACTCGTCGGTCTGTTGTTCAATACCCCGCCACAACTCCTGTGCGGTGTGGGGCCTGTCCCCCAAACATATGAGTTTCAGAATGGCCTGCTGACGTTTACCCCGGGCTGTGCTGAAGTTGGTGGTGAAGGTGTGTGGCTGACTGGATGAGCAGGTGGAAGAAGAGGAGGAGGAAGCCGAGAAGGAGGAGGTGGCAACAGGAGGCAAAGAATGTTGCCCTGCGATCCTTGGCGGCGGCAGGACGTGCGCCAAACAGCTCTCCGCCTGGGGCCCAGCTGCCACTACATTTACCCAGTGTGCAGTTAGGGAGATATAGCGTCCCTGGCCGTGCTTACTGGTCCACGTATCTGTGGTTAGGTGGACCTTGCTACAGATGGCGTTGCGCAGTGCACACTTGATTTTATCGGATACTTGGTTGTGCAGGGAAGGCACGGCTCTCTTGGAGAAGTAGTGCCGGCTGGGAACAACATACTGTGGGACAGCAAGCGACATGAGCTGTTTGAAGCTGTCTGTGTCCACCAGCCTAAATGACAGCATTTCATAGGCCAGTAGTTTAGAAATGCTGGCATTCAGGGCCAGGGATCGAGGGTGGCTAGGTGGGAATTTACGCTTTCTATCAAATGTTTGTGAGATGGAGAGCTGAACGCTGGCGTGTGACATGGTTGAGACGCTTGGTGACGGAGGTGGTGGTGGTGGTGTTGGTGGTACATCCCCTGTTTGCTGGGCGGCAGGTGCCAACGTTCCTCCAGAGGCGGAGGAAGAGGCCGAGGCGGCAGCAGCAGAATAGGCCGAGGCGGCAGCAGCAGAAGAGGTAGCAGGGGGAGCCTGAGTGACTTCCTTGGTTTTAAGGTGTTTACTCCACTGCAGTTCATGCTTTGCATGCAGGTGCCTGGTCATGCAGGTTGTGCTCAGGTTCAGAACGTTAATGCCTCGCTTCAGGCTCTGATGGCACAGCGTGCAAACCACTCGGGTCTTGTCGTCAGCACATTGTTTGAAGAAGTGCCATGCCAGGGAACTCCTTGAAGCTGCCTTTGGGGTGCTCGGTCCCAGATGGCGGCGGTCAGTAGCAGGCGGAGTCTCTTGGCGGCGGGTGTTCTGCTTTTGCCCACTGCTCCCTCTTTTGCTACGCTGTTGGCTCGGTCTCACCACTGCCTCTTCCTCCGAACTGTGAAAGTCAGTGGCACGACCTTCATTCCATGTGGGGTCTAGGACCTCATCGTCCCCTGCATCGTCTTCCACCCAGTCTTGATCCCTGACCTCCTGTTCAGTCTGCACACTGCAGAAAGACGCAGCAGTTGGCACCTGTGTTTCGTCATCATCAGAGACATGCTGAGGTGGTATTCCCATGTCCTCATCATCAGGAAACATAAGTGGTTGTGCGTCAGTGCATTCTATGTCTTTCACCGCTGGGGAAGGGCTAGGTGGATGCCCTTGGGAAACCCTGCCAGCGGAGTCTTCAAACAGCATAAGAGACTGCTGCATAACTTGAGGCTGAGACAGTTTCCCTGGTATGCATGGGGGTGATGTGACAGACTGATGGGGTTGGTTTTCAGGCGCCATCTGTGCGCTTTCTGCAGAAGACTGGGTGGGAGATAATGTGAACGTGCTGGATCCACTGTCGGCCACCCAATTGACTAATGCCTGTACCTGCTCAGGCCTTACCATCCTTAGAACGGCATTGGGCCCCACCATATATCGCTGTAAATTCTGGCGGCTACTGGGACCTGAGGTAGTTGGTACACTAGGACGTGTGGATGTGGCAGAACGGCCACGTCCTCTCCCAGCACCAGAGGGTCCACTAACACCACCACGACCATGTCCACGTCCGCGTCCCTTACTAGATGTTTTTCTCATTGTTATGGTTCACCACAACAACAAATATATTATTTGGCCCAATGTATTGTATTCAAATTCAGCGGGATATAAATTTGAGGCCTAGTATTTAGGCGCTGGGTGACCGGTATGGATTTAGTGACAGAATTAGACTTGGAAATGCACAGAAGCGTGTGTGTGAAGTTATTCTGAATGACCCTATGTGCACCTTCAATATTATATACCCTTTTAGGGATAGATTTCAAATAGCTCTGATATAGCAGAAACCACTAAATTATGAAATTGCTAAATTGGGAATTGTACTTCAACCCAGAACAAAAAATGTGCTTTGACGGACACTAAATATCTTGCCCAGCAACAACAGTACAGCGGTGGGTAACGAGAGATTTAGAGGGATTTAAATTTGAGGCCTAGTATTTAGGCGCTGGGTCACCGGTATGGATTTAGTGACAGAATTAGACTTGGAAATGCACAGAAGCGGTGTGTGTGAAGTTATTCTGAATGACCCTATGTGCACCTTCAATATTATATACCCTTTTAGGGATAGATTTCAAATAGCTCTGATATAGCAGAAACCACTAAATTATGAAATTGCTAAATTGGGAATTGTACTTCAACCCAGAACAAAAAATGTGCTTTGACGGACACTAAATATCTTGCCCAGCAACAACAGTACAGCGGTGGGTAACGAGAGATTTAGAGGGATTTAAATTTGAGGCCTAGTATTTAGGCGCTGGGTCACCGGTATGGATTTAGTGACAGAATTAGACTTGGAAATGCACAGAAGCGTGTGTGTGAAGTTATTCTGAATGACCCTATGTGCACCTTCAATATTATATACCCTTTTAGGGATAGATTTCAAATAGCTCTGATATAGCAGAAACCACTAAATTATGAAATTGCTAAATTGGGAATTGTACTTCAACCCAGAACAAAAAATGTGCTTTGACGGACACTAAATATCTTGCCCAGCAACAACAGTACAGCGGTGGGTAACGAGAGATTTAGAGGGATTTAAATTTGAGGCCTAGTATTTAGGCGCTGGGTCACCGGTATGGATTTAGTGACAGAATTAGACTTGGAAATGCACAGAAGCGTGTGTGTGAAGTTATTCTGAATGACCCTATGTGCACCTTCAATATTATATACCCTTTTAGGGATAGATTTCAAATAGCTCTGATATAGCAGAAACCACTAAATTATGAAATTGCTAAATTGGGAATTGTACTTCAACCCAGAACAAAAAATGTGCTTTGACGGACACTAAATATCTTGCCCAGCAACAACAGTACAGCGGTGGGTAACGAGAGATTTAGAGGGATTTAAATTTGAGGCCTAGTATTTAGGCGCTGGGTCACCGGTATGGATTTAGTGACAGAATTAGACTTGGAAATGCACAGAAGCGTGTGTGTGAAGTTATTCTGAATGACCCTATGTGCACCTTCAATATTATATACCCTTTTAGGGATAGATTTCAAATAGCTCTGATATAGCAGAAACCACTAAATTATGAAATTGCTAAATTGGGAATTGTACTTCAACCCAGAACAAAAAATGTGCTTTGACGGACACTAAATATCTTGCCCAGCAACAACAGTACAGCGGTGGGTAACGAGAGATTTAGAGGGATTTAAATTTGAGGCCTAGTATTTAGGCGCTGGGTCACCGGTATGGATTTAGTGACAGAATTAGACTTGGAAATGCACAGAAGCGTGTGTGTGAAGTTATTCTGAATGACCCTATGTGCACCTTCAATATTATATACCCTTTTAGGGATAGATTTCAAATAGCTCTGATATAGCAGAAACCACTAAATTATGAAATTGCTAAATTGGGAATTGTACTTCAACCCAGAACAAAAAATGTGCTTTGACGGACACTAAATATCTTGCCCAGCAACAACAGTACAGCGGTGGGTAACGAGAGATTTAGAGGGATTTAAATTTGAGGCCTAGTATTTAGGCGCTGGGTCACCGGTATGGATTTAGTGACAGAATTAGACTTGGAAATGCACAGAAGCGTGTGTGTGAAGTTATTCTGAATGACCCTATGTGCACCTTCAATATTATATACCCTTTTAGGGATAGATTTCAAATAGCTCTGATATAGCAGAAACCACTAAATTATGAAATTGCTAAATTGGGAATTGTACTTCAACCCAGAACAAAAAATGTGCTTTGACGGACACTAAATATCTTGCCCAGCAACAACAGTACAGCGGTGGGTAACGAGAGATTTAGAGGGATTTAAATTTGAGGCCTAGTATTTAGGCGCTGGGTGACAGGTATGGGTTTAGTGACAGAATTAGACTTGGAAATACACAGTAGCGGGTGTGTGTGAAGTTATTCTGAATGACCCAATGTGCACCTTCAATATTATATACCCTTTTTGGGATAGATTTCAAATAGCTCTGATATAGCAGGAACCACTAAATTATGAAATTGCTAAATTGGGAATTGTATTTCAACCCAGAACAAGAAATGTGCTTGAACGGACACTAAATAACTCGCCCAGCTACAGCACTAGGGACAGATTTAGCTGGATATAAATTTGAGGCCTAGTATTTAGGCGCTGGGTGACCGGTATGGATTTAGTGACAGAATTAGACTGGGATATGGCCAAAAAATGAACAGACTATTGCTGGTTAAATGCACTTGGTGTGACAGCTTCACCCTGATGTAGGCTTTAGCCAAAAAACAACCACACCATTGAGGGTTAAATGCACTTGGTGACAGGCGCAGCTTGCCCCTGATTTTGTATATGGCCAAAAAATGAACAGACTATTGCTGGTTAAATGCACTTGGTGTGACAGCTTCACCCTGATGTAGGCTTTAGCCAAAAAACAACCACACCATTGAGGGTTAAATGCACTTGGTGACAGGCGCAGCTTGCCCCTGATTTTGTATATGGCCAAAAAATGAACAGACTATTGCTGGTTAAATGCACTTGGTGTGACAGCTTCACCCTGATGTAGGCTTTAGCCAAAAAACAACCACACCATTGAGGGTTAAATGCACTTGGTGACAGGCGCAGCTTGCCCCTGATTTTGTATATGGCCAAAAAATGAACAGACTATTGCTGGTTAAATGCACTTGGTGTGACAGCTTCACCCTGATGTAGGCTTTAGCCAAAAAACAACCACACCATTGAGGGTTAAATGCACTTGGTCGCAGCTTGTGCTGGCGCACCACAAGACACAAAATGGCCGCCGATCACCCCAGAAAAATGAGACTGACAAACGGTCTGTGCAGCCTAAAAACAGTGAGCAATTGAGGATCAGCAGCTCAATGATCCACAGCTGCAGATCGATCAGTTAATCAAGTCCTTTGGAGGAGTTAATCTGCCTAATCTCGCCCTACTGTCGCAGCCGCAACCTCTCCCTACGCTAATCAGAGCAGAGTGACGGGCGGCGCTATGTGACTCCAGCTTAAATAGAGGCTGGGTCACATGGTGCTCTGGCCAATCACAGCCATGCCAATAGTAGGCATGGCTGTGATGGCCTCTTGGGGCAAGTAGTATGACGCTTGTTGATTGGCTGCTTTGCAGCCTTTCAAAAAGCGCCAAGAAAGCGTCACAAAAGCGCCAAGAAAGCGACGAACACCGAACCCGAACCCGGACTTTTACGAAAATGTCCGGGTTCGGGTCCGTGTCACGGACACCCCAAAATTCGGTACGAACCCGAACTATACAGTTCGAGTTCGCTCATCCCTACTTGGAACCAAAAGTCAACCGGGAGAAAAAATAATAATCTCCGGACCATTTGATGCCGTGAAGGTGCCACAGTGTAGGGTTAATCGGTAGCAATTTGAAGGCGTTGGTGATGTCGGTTTTGCTGAGCCATGCCCCAACCCCTGCTTGTATGATGGCGGTGATGGCGTGATCTATGGTGGTGTATTGCAGAGAGAATTCCTCCGAGGGGATGAGGGAGTTGAGACTCGGGTTGGCTGAACCGTGTGGTGCTGATAGGTCGATGATGAGCCTCTGTTTCTGGGAAGATTTTCCAGTGACGATGTCAATGGGGTTGGTGCGCCATGTGGCGAATGGGGGGGTTCTGAAAGGTCCCAGCACGAAGCCCTCCGTTACTTCTTGGGTTATGAGGGCGTCAATGGCGGTGGGGTTGCGTTGAGCGGATAGAAGGTTGGGGCATTCCAGGGTGCCGGTTGGCATGTACAGGATGCCCGTGTGGAATCCTTCTGTCAATCCTGAAACGAGGAAATCTGAGAGGTGCCTGGATGGGTGTTGTGACATGAATGCGGTAAAAACTGGCATGTTGATGGTTGTAAGATACGGTTTGGCAAACATTTTATTTGGGCACATGGACCTGGAATGTGCCCGGAAACATTTGGTACATATATGCAACAATTTACACCCGCTGTAAATGCAGGACCCCTCATTGAAATTGTTGCAAATCTGGGACTTTCCCAGAAACTTGATCGGCCGACCCAGCTTGTCCCGGGCTGACCTTTCCGAGACCGCGGAGGGACCGGCTGTTTGTGAGAGGGCCTGTCTGGCCGACGTGTTCAGGCAGAAATTGGTGGTGTGGGCCGTGGAGGTGCAGTATGCACAGGCTGGGGTTCTCAGGCCTGCGAAGTGGCGACAAAATATGACCGTGTCGATCCTTGCCCAGTTGGAGTGGACTCCGTACTGGGAGAAAGCCCCCGCCACTTTCGCCAAAAAAGACCTGTGATAGTCATAGAAAGCCGACCCTCCGTATTTGTTGCCCAGGTCCACCAGTTTGTGCATGTAGAGGTCAAATTCCTCCCTTCTGTTGGGGTAGACCGCACAGATGACCTCTCTATAGATCCCAAAAGCCAAAACAAATTCTGGAATAGTCAATTTCCTGTTGAGGCGGGCATCCCTGGACTTTACCACAACTGAAACCTCGTCATAGGCATAGGTTGTGTTCTCGACCACATCCTGGGAGGCAATCAGGATATCCCTTTTTAAGTGCTCCAGTATCATGTGCGCCGGGCTGACGGACGGCGTGATCACTGGCAATCCAGCCGGTGCCGGTGGCGCCGCCGGTGGCGGACCTGCCAAGGCAAGGGTCGTGGTGGCCGACTCTAGCCTCTCCAACCTGGCGTTGACTGTCGACATGGATGTTACAGAGAGGCCAGCATGGCACGTATATCCCTGGTGCCGGACTGGCTAGGACCTTCCCCTGCCTCCCCGTAATCGGTTGACGCGCGCAGTAGCCGGAAAAGCTCCGCTTTCCTCGCCGTGGCGGGGAAGGGAACATGCCGTCTTCTCAACTCCGTCGTAATGCGCGGAATTGTCCAGGATCTGATGGATGCTGGACTGGCTAGATCGTCTCCCTGGGTGGCAGTGACGGATCTAGCAGGGGTGCCTGGCAGGGAGAAGTTCTCTATTCCATCCAGAGACATACTAAAATAAAACAGTTGATTAGCTTTGGGAAACACAGGATCGTGCTGGCAAGCTAGCTAGGCCGGACGGCGAAGAAATTATACTTGCATGGTGACAGATGAGGCCCTGCTAATTGCCAAGCGACTTTGAGAGGCTCTACCTATGAGTTGGCGCGAGGGGTTAATGAGGCCACTTGTTGTAGTGGCAGGAGCGTTGGCCTCTCGGTGACTGTAAGACAGAACTAGGGGAAGGGAGTGACAGGTGAGGCCCTCTCTATGCAACACGCGAGGCGGCTTACTAACGAGTGGCGCGATGGGCGGCTGCCTCTGAACATTTGAGGCGGGGTGTTGGCCTCGCGGGACCACTAACTGATGGCGAAGCCAAGAGGGGGTAACCTAGTGGGATGATAGTGCCCCTAAAGCCAGCACGCTGACCCTAACGGGACCGTCCGAAATGTAAGGAGAACCATTGTTTATGAGCAGGTGTACGTACCTGGTAGCAAGAAACAATTCTCCGGACACACGTGCAGCGCAAAAAATGTTTATGCTTGACCGCCTAAAGGGGGGGGGGGGGTAGACAGAAAGTAGTGTGATGAACGTGGATTGTAGTATGAACATTTAGCCTGACCCAGGAGGATCATGAACGTACGCAATGCCATGCTTGCGCGGATGGTGTGAGAAATGCGGCCTGCGGTGTGGCCGTGAGCGGATGCAGAACGTATGAACGTACGGTCTGTTTGGGAGTTTGGATTGTTGATTGGAACAAAAAATATATTTTTTTTGAGTGGCCATGCGATAAGCTGCAGGATACCAATTCCCCTAGGTAAGGTTTGTGCTTACATGTGACAAGAATTTTTTTTAATTTTTTTTTCAATGGTGGTTTGCGTTGTGTTCGGGGAGCTGCTGGGTGATTGATGTGGAGGGGTTGTTGTGGGTAGGTGATGCTGGATGCCCCCCTGCTGGCTGAGCGGGTGGGGGCATGATGCAGAAAGCGGCCCGGCCGGAGACGGCGGTTCCCCGCCCCAGACGCACCGCTGGACGGCCGCCGGGACACCGCGCATGCGCCAACGCGCATGGGCCGTTCCCCGGCCGCGCGTGCGCAGATCAGGCGCCGAGACGCGGCCGGCCGCCATCAGCTGCGCGGCAGGAGGAGCGGTGGAGACAGACCGGAGGCAGTGGGGGGGGGGGTGGCGCCTGAAGCAGCGGTGCGCCCGTGATGCCGGTCATGGAGGGATGGTGTGTGCTATGCGCCACTGTGGAAGCTTGTGGGCAAGTGTGATTGTTTGTGAACATGCCGATTTGATGAACGAGGGGAGGCATGATGTGAATGAGCAGAAATGGGGGGTGAGCCCAGGAAACAACCTGCCTGCTTGCTGCAGGGGTACAGACCGGAGTAGTGGTATGGTGTGACCAAATCTTCATATGAACAAGCATGCTAGACATGAAATGATGGTGACTTGTGACGAGAATTTGTGACATGAAAGCAAAGTTCGGTGAAATGACATGAGCCGGTACAGGGGGCAACCGTAAGGCCCCAGCTGTACCGTATGGATGACTCACAGTTTTACCGGGCAAACGCGACCCACAGTGAACCGAGTGACGCAAAACTTCCAAGACTCAGTAACTCGCAGGTAACTCTCCAGTAAATCCACAAGCGACTTCCTCTCTCAAAGCTTAGACCACAGACGGTGCAGGAGCCAGGTAAGGGGAGCCTAAATAGGCTGGAGGCGGACCTCAGCCCCTCCCACAAATCCAGGCAAATTGCCTTAATACATATTGCTGCAGGTCTATGGGTCGTTATGTATCATCTTGGGTAAGCAAGGTTATAATGAGGAAAGTACATAGGTCAGGCATTCTCAACCTGCGGCCCTCCAGCTGTTGCAAAACTACAACTCCCATTATTCCCTGAAAGCATACAGCTATAATCCTACAGAAGGGCATCGTGGGAGTTGTAGTTTTACAACAGCTGGAGGGCCGCAGGTTAAGCATGCCTGACATAGGTAGATAAGTATATAAAAAAGGTAGGAACCTGTTATAGAATGTGTTGGCAGGTCGCAAATAGGAAATGGGGGACAATCATACAAAAGCCTTTATACGGATGTCAACCATAACTATAAATAAGAGGCATAGGGCAGAAGGAACGAGTTAACTGTGGCCTAGGAAGAGAGGCTTGTTCTGGATGCGGCTGCCGGGTTGGCCATGCCGCCTATTTGTAGGGGAGTAGAATGTAGCGACGCACAGAGGGGTGAAGGCACCAAGGGAAAGTATGGGAAAGGATATAATGAAGGAACTGTTGGAGGAGGACAAGTGGTATTAGCAGTAAAAAATTAAAAAAATTAATTAGTGACTGAAGGCACATCAGCATGCGGGAGGCACAGGGAGGTGAGGGCATAATTGCATTGGCCTTCCCTGGTCTTCTTCCAGGTCCCGCTGTGCAGGGTGTCCTGAATACGCAGAGTCAGTGGCATACCAAGGGGGGGGGCGGGGGGGGCGGCCCGCCCCGGGTGCCACTCACAAGGGGGGTGCCATGACGGAGTCACCCCTCCATCCACTGCTGCATGGTGGCTGTAGCGCCCTGCGACGGGGAGGAGCACTGCGGGATGTGGCGATCACTCAGGCGGACGCTCTCCCGTATGTTCTCCGGCTTATGTCAGTCTTGTCCGCGCTGCGTGCCGGCTTTCTTAATATAGCCAGCCAATAGCAGAGGCGGAATGCTCCGGGAAGCTGCGCTGATTGGTGGAGGTAGGAGAAGGGGCGGGGTCGCCTCCGGCAGCCGCTGACAGGGTGTTACAGGCTGGAGCTTGGGAATGGAGGGGGAGGAGGTGGCGGGGGGCGGGGCCGAGAAGGGGATCGACCATTCACTACAGGAGAAGGGGGTCATTCACTACAAGAGTAGGTGGATAGTGACTACAGAAGGAGGGATCATTCACTACAGGAGGAGGGGGTCATTTACTACAGGAGGAGGGGGTCATTCACTACAGGAGGAGGGGGTCATTTACTACAGGAGGAGGGGGTCATTTACTACAGGAGGAGGGGGTCATTCACTACAGGAGGAGGGGGTCATTCACTACAGGAGGAGGGGGTCATTTACTACAGGAGGAGGGGGTCATCACTACAGGAGGAGGGGGTCATTTACGGAAGGATCCATTACCAGCGGTCGGACGGAGCCTGAGGCATCATCAAAATGTGAGTAAATAATTGTGTAATTAAGGGGTGTGTGTGTGCGTAATTAAGTGGGGGTTTGTAATTAAGGGGGGGTGTAATTAAGGGATGTGTGTGTGTAATTAAGGGAGGGGTAAGGTGGGGAGGGAGGGGGTGTAATTAAGGGGGGGAGTGTGTAATTAAGGGGGGTGTAATTAAGGGAGGAGGTATAATTAAGGGGAGAAGAGAGGGGGTGTAATTAAGGGGGTGTGCGTGTAATTAAGGGGGGTGTAATTAAGGTGGGGAGGGAGGGGGTGTAATTAAGGGGGGGTGTTATTAAGGGAGGGGGTGTAATTTGTAATAAATATTATTGAAAACTTTCTTGGGCGGGCGGGCGGGCCGGGGGGGGGGGGGTGCCAAACAAACGGTTCGCCCCGGGTGCCAAATGCTCTAGGTACGCCCCTGCGCAGAGTCAGGACGTAGTGCATCTAGACATGCACTGTAACCTGGCGCTGTGCAACATCAGGTCACAGTGCAGCATAGGACGGAAGAAGCGGTGTGGTGAGGGGTGAGTCCTGGATCTGCAGCGCCGCCCAGAGCAAGCAACTTAAGTTTTTTTAAACATCTGACCTGAAGCCAAAACAAGGAGTGAATTCAAAAAAGGAGAAGTAGCATCTGTCCTGTATACTTTCTCTCCTTTAATAATCCACTCCTGATTTTGGCTTCCAAAGCTGCACGCTGAAACCTGACCTTATGGCCATACCCTAAAAGTCTATGGGCCCATCCGGCACCTCCCTATGATTTCACCTAGATCTATGAGTAATCGGAAATAAAGAACTAAGAGTGGCACATTTTATTAAATACTCTATCACATTGCTTCTATTTGAGACTACCAAAATCCGGTGACATATGGAGGCACCATATGACACCATAAAGATCGATAATATGGAATCATTAAGACCTTCTAGTGTCACTGAAAAGCCTAACTAGGGATCTTCGGGATCATGAAAGAGTCCTTAGTTAGTAGGTTATTAGCTGAAATGTATTGTGCTTTAAATCAAATATGTTATCTACGCTTCATGGTTACTGCAAGTAAAAAAAATAATACATCTCCAGTAAAAATCTGCACTTGCATTTTCAAAATGATTATAGGAAGCATAGAACAGATGTTTCAATATCCAAACTGAAACATTACATTCTGTACAGACAAAATAACAGTAGAAATATGAGCGTTCTAATGAAAATCTTAATTGAGTTATACTTCTGTTAACACATTGTATTTCAGCTTTTATTGCACTGACTTTAATAGGTCTCTGGATACTCATCTATGACCATATTTCTCAGCTTACTGATAATACAGATCTTGCAATACTCACAGCACAGGTTGCACATACATCAGAGATTCTTAAGCAGCAGCACCTGCTCTCTGTGGAGTCTTCACTTTCATTTAGCCATGTGTGGCTTACACATATAACAGACTGACAGTTCAGTATAATGTCACAAGGTCGAGCCAATATTTAAATGAAATTCCCAAGAATGTTATCTCAGCAGCGGTACACATTGGGGGAGCAATAATTTCCCAAAACAATTTGTCCATTAAGCATGGCATTACATTTCAATTTATTTTAAATACATTCAGTCCATATTGACTTTTAGAGAACATCAAAGGTCATTCTCAAAAGGGTAACATGATGTATCCATTGGCGCCCTTCTCATTGTGCACACACCTGCAGAGATACATATTTATTACTAAATTTGGGTGGGCAGCGCAAGGGCGAGCGGGGATCCTCATTGAATGTGGGCTAGGGACACAAATGCATCTAGTTATGCAAATACATGCAAAAACGAGTTCTCACCAGATGTAACTATTTAAATGTGAATTAAAGGGTGGGAAAGTCGATGCAGATTATTAGGAAACACAGTTTTTTTGTATACATTATTAAAAAGTTAATGTGATCATTATTATTTATATTTTTTTTTAAACCTGAGATTACACCTAATTGTGTGTTTATTACACATTTATATTTAATATTTTATTACAGTGTATATCCTTTTATATAGAGGAGTGATAACAGTCCTTTTTAGGCCCCTTTCAGATGAGTGGTTTTCTTTTCCGAGTGCTGTCTGAATTCAGAACCGACAGCACCCGGGCTGAACACTGACAAGCATATGTGTCAATTCATAAGTCATTATTATTATTTTTTTGTTTCACTGACCATCAGTCTTTTCATAGAAAATCACAGCATGGTTTATTTTCTATGTTTTTCATGTTTGACTGGCTCAAACAAGTCAATGGGTCAGTGAAAACAACCATCCTGTAAGGAAGGCAAAACTAGTTGGGTCACTCTGAGCTCCTCTATTAAGTGTTTTTTATAGCCTATTGTGGTGATGTATGGTATGAGTGATGGAAGATGTGTATATCTCACCCAGATACCTCAGCTGGGTGGGATAAATGAAGTCCAGATAGCTGGAGGGGTTTCAGCAAAAGGTAGTTTGCTGAGACAGTTTTGTTTACATTTGGTTCTGGGCTGGATTTCATTTGGACTGGTGGATAGGTTTGGTACTGGGATATGCCAGTTCCCACCCTTCCAGTCCGGTTATTCTCTTTTACCCGAGGTCATCACAAGTGAGGCCTGCTGTAATCAAGGAGGGATAAAACCAAGGCTCTGTGTGTCAGTCTAGGGAGAGAAAACTTGGAAACACAGACCTACAGATGCTCTGGGTGGTACATGTAGCAAGATCTCTTCTGTATGGACTTGTGTTTGATGACCGGATCTGCTAAAACTTGGAGCCTTAGACCCTGTGTTAAATATGAGCGAATCAAAGCTGACAAAGTAGAATTGGTTCTGAATTTCAGGTAAAATTTGATTTGCATCAAATGTGAATTACCTCTCGCTTTGTTTTAACGAATCACATTTTTTCCTAAAATGGCGGCTGCACGTGTGAGGACATGGAGAAAGGAACTCTGGGGGATCACCCATGCATGCAGCCAATCAGCAGTCAGCCAGCCCTGTGATGTCACAGCCCTATAAATAGCGGAAGCCATCTTAGATTCTGCAATTTACCAGTGTACTTAGTGCAGGGAGAGAAGTCTGCAGGTGCTAAAAAGAGTGATAGAAAAAACGTCATTGTGCTAAAAAAAAGATTTTGCAAGTGCAGTACAAGTTTGCCTGGACGAACGAAGTCACACAGGGGAGAAACTGCTGCATGTCCTTCATCAAGAAATCGAATGCTAGCTTTCTCCACGACAACTTAAAATAAAATCCATGGTGACCTACAATGGGAAGAACATTATGTTGGCGGTGCGTCATGGAGGGCTGAGCCATGCACCCAGCATGGCACATGTGTTCAATCTGGTTGTCAAGCGGTTTCTGAAGTCTTCCACCCATCTGCAAGACATCCTAAAAATGGCCAGGAAGCTTTGTATGCACTTCAGCCACTTCAGTATGAGCTGCAGTGGCAGAACGGCATCCCCCAACATAGAATGATATGCAATGTTACCACCCGTTGGAATTCCACCCTCCTTAATTTGGACAACTGAACGAACAGAGAAAGGTTATGAACGATTTCCTGATGATCCAAGCGGACAGGAGTTACTTCCCTGTGTGACTTCAATGTCAGTCAGTGGCAGCTTATGCGTGACACCTGCCGTTTTCTCAGGCCCTTTGAGGAGGCCACGTTATTTGTTATTCGCCAGGACTACGGGATGAACAACATCCTTCCACTGCTTCATGTCCTGGAATAGATGCTGGTACATATGGCTGGTCAGGGGACTGAAAATGTGGCGCCTAGATCTCACGGCCACATGAGCCCTGTAGGGGCTGAACTGGAGGAGGAAGAGCACAAGCAATGTGCAGCAAAATAAGTGGTTTTTCTACATAAGTGACAGGAGAGGAGGAGCAGGAGCAGCCAGAAGAGCTACAGGGCGATGAAGAAGATGAAGCAGAGGACCCAAACACACCATGACAGTATGCAGTGGAGATGGAGGCAGGGAGTCTCTCTGAGTCACATATGCAAATGGCCTCTGCATGCTCACTTGCTTGGGTAGTAACAGATAAATTGACCATTTGGCAGAGGGATGATTTCTGGCTTTCCACCTTGTAGGACCCTCTCTACCAGTCCAAAATGGGGGCCATTTTTTATACCCACTGAGAGGGAGGACAAACTGAACAACTATAGAGACATCCTATGTAGTCAGTTGGCCACTCTCTATCTGCGCCATCGTCCATCCTCTCGGAGGTCTAACCGGGGTGCCCTCTGTGCTCACATTCCGCTGCCATGGCTGCTGGGGAGAGGTGGGGTGGCAGGAGCAGTACCAGCTCCATCAGCAGTAGACTGAGTCTAGAGTAGCTGATGAGCAGATTTCTTCATCCGCATATTGAAGACACTACTCACCAGTAGCTATATTTAGAGCAGAACCTGAACCAGCAGGTGGTGGCATACTTGATGTGCACCCTGCCAGCCGTCATTGAAGATCCACTGGACTACTGGGCAGCCAAACTGTGGCCGCAACTGTCCGAATTTTACCTGGAAAAGTTGTCCTGCCCAGCCCGTAGTATGGCATCAGAGAGGGTGTTTAGTGCAGCAGGGGCCATAGTTACCTCAAGAAGAACTCGCCTGCCCAAAATGTGGAGAGACTGACCTTTGTCAAAATGAATCAGGCATGGATCAACCAGAATTTCCACCCACCAATTCCTGATGCATCAGAATAGATCATCCATGGTGTCACACCAACCCTTTGGCAAAAGAGACCAGTTTCTTCTGACTACCTGCCTCAGCTACTATTCTGATGTTGCCACCCACCTGATGCCACACATCTGATGCCAAGTGCTCCTTTCACCCACCATCTTCTGCGGGTACTGGTATTGCCACCCACCTCCACACTCTGTGGTCTCCTGATGCTGCTCCTACCTCCACTATGTCACCTTACCACTCTGTGGCCTCCTGATGCTGCTACAACCTCCATACTCTTTCATTGTGCCACTCTGTGGCCTCTTGATGCTGCTGCCACCTCCCCACTATGTAACCTTGCCACTCTGTGGCCTCCTGATGCTGCTCCTACCACCACCCTATGTCTCCTTGCCACTCTTTGGCCTCCTGATGCTGCCACCACCTCCACACTATGTCACCTTGCCACTCTGTGGTCTCCTGATGCTGCTCTTACCTCCACTCTAGGTCAACTTGCCACTCTGTGGCCTCCTAATTCTCCTGCGACCTCCACAGTCTATCATTGTGCCACTCTGTGGCTTTATGATGCTGCCGCCACCTCAGAACTCTGCCATTGGGCCACTCTGTGGTCTCCTAATGCTGCTTCCACTTCACTCCTATTTCATAGGGCCACTCTGTGGACTTCTTATGCTGTTCCTACTCTCCCCACTTTATGACTGGGCCACTATTTTGCCTTTCGGCCTGGCTGACATTATCATTTATTTGACTCTTCTTTTAATTTGTCCGAATGAAGGTAAAATGAGACGCACAATGGATCCTCTCTGTGTAGCAGCTGTAAGGCCTTGTCCCATAAGATTTGGCTTATGATTTGGTAGCCACATGCAGGAGTGGGTACAAAGCACAGAAGACATGCAAATATTACATTCACATGTCATTTCTGTTTTGGATCCACTCTTGTTTTTTTGGCATTAGCAATACTGATTGACTACTGACCAAATGTTGACAGATGCTCAACAGACAGGATCCGTTTTTGTGGGTTACTGTTCTGACAGATCAGAGGAAGGGCAAAATAATCAGTGATGTCAACACAAACTTACTGCTGACACCATTCCTCTCTGTCGGGGGGCTCTATTTGTATAAGCGTTTAATAGAATAGGTTCTATTTTTATCTATGTGGAATCAACTGACGACGGTGTAAAAGGAGTGCAATTCTTCTTGGCACCAACATCGACCTGTAAGGCTGAGTTCATACTTGAGTTATTTAGTCAGTTTTGGCCCCTTGACTGTCCAAATAAATAAAGTGTGCGGTAATTTCAAGAGTGACGGTCTGTCATCTGCATGTCATACTGATGAACAGTATTATTTCACTACCAAAGCAGACTCTCTATGCGTGTTACTGCAAGGCACAGTGTTCTACAACACTAGAAAGGCTCTCTGTAGCCAGAAAAATAGCAGTTTTTTTATGAAATTAGCCACAAATAAATTCGTATTGAACCAAATTTTTTGGGAAAAATTTGGCGAACCTGCGAATAAAATTTTTGAAAAATGTGATCATCTTTAGCATTAAGATCAGGAATAATACATTATGTATCATATAAAAGGTACAGATTGTGACAGTAATTTTTTGGAGTATAAATAAATATTAGGCTTTTGGTGGATGTGCAGATTTTTTGTTATTTGATATTTTTACTTTAGTTATACAGTTTATTACAGTAAAGCATTGATTCTGTTATGTCCTTCAGATCGAATTCAAGGTCTTTTCCACCTCCGCCTAGGAAATATTTTTTTAATCCAATATGTCCTTAACCTTAGTCAACCAAAATGCATCTACATCCCCTTATCATATTCTACCTAGACTGCTGCAACATCCTCTGTAGCCTCCCATCTAATACTCACGGATCACAGACAGTAATGTGATTAGTAAAGAACGGAACCCTTAGGCCATGTTTGGACTTCCATGAGCTTAACCACATTACTGTCCGTGATCCCTATCCCCTTCCTTTAATCCCAGATTTTTTCAATCAGATTGTCGGTGCATATCACCTGGTAAGGATCAAGGAGGGGGACGAATGGAAGATGGCCTTTAATACCCCTGAAGGTCATTTTAAGAATTTGGTCATGCCTTTTGGGTTGACCAATAGGGATGAGCGAACTCGAACTGTATAGTTCGGGTTCGTACCGAATTTTGGGGTGTCCGTGACACGGACCCGAACCCGGACATTTTCGTAAAAGTCCGGGTTCGGGTTCGGTGTTCGTCGCTTTCTTGGCGCTTTTGTGACGCTTTCTTGGCGCTTTTTGAAAGGCTGCAAAGCAGCCAATCAACAAGCGTCATACTACTTGCCCCAAGAGGCCATCACAGCCATGCCTACTATTGGCATGGCTGTGATTGGCCAGAGCACCATGTGACCCAGCCTCTATTTAAGCTGGAGTCACATAGCGCCGCCCGTCACTCTGCTCTGATTAGCGTAGGGAGAGGTTGCGGCTGCGACAGTAGGGCGAGATTAGGCAGATTAACTCCTCCAAAGGACTTGATTAACTGATCGATCTGCAGCTGTGGATCATTGAGCTGCTGATCCTCAATTGCTCACTGTTTTTAGGCTGCACAGACCGTTTGTCAGTCTCATTTTTCTGGGGTGATCGGCGGCCATTTTGTGTCTTGTGGTGCGCCAGCACAAGCTGCGACCAAGTGCATTTAACCCTCAATGGTGTGGTTGTTTTTTGGCTAAAGCCTACATCAGGGTGAAGCTGTCACACCAAGTGCATTTAACCAGCAATAGTCTGTTCATTTTTTGGCCATATACAAAATCAGGGGCAAGCTGCGCCTGTCACCAAGTGCATTTAACCCTCAATGGTGTGGTTGTTTTTTGGCTAAAGCCTACATCAGGGTGAAGCTGTGACACCAAGTGCATTTAACCAGCAATAGTCTGTTCATTTTTTGGCCATATACAAAATCAGGGGCAAGCTGCGCCTGTCACCAAGTGCATTTAACCCTCAATGGTGTGGTTGTTTTTTGGCTAAAGCCTACATCAGGGTGAAGCTGTCACACCAAGTGCATTTAACCAGCAATAGTCTGTTCATTTTTTGGCCATATACAAAATCAGGGGCAAGCTGCGCCTGTCACCAAGTGCATTTAACCCTCAATGGTGTGGTTGTTTTTTGGCTAAAGCCTACATCAGGGTGAAGCTGTCACACCAAGTGCATTTAACCAGCAATAGTCTGTTTATTTTTTGGCCATATCCCAGTCTAATTCTGTCACTAAACCCATACCTGTCACCCAGCGCCTAAATACTAGGCCTCAAATTTAAATCCCTCTAAATCTCTCGTTACCGCTGTACTGTTGTTGCTGGGCAAGATATTTAGTGTCCGTCAAAGCACATTTTTGTTCTGGGTTGAAGTACAATTCCCAATTTAGCAATTTCATAATTTAGTGGTTCCTGCTATATCAGAGCTATTTGGAATCTATCCCTAAAAGGGTATATAATATTGAAGGTGCACATTGGGTCATTCAGAATAACTTCACACACACCCGCTACTGTGTATTTCCAAGTCTAATTCTGTCACTAAACCCATACCTGTCACCCAGCGCCTAAATACTAGGCCTCAAATTTAAATCCCTCTAAATCTCTCGTTACCGCTGTACTGTTGTTGCTGGGCAAGATATTTAGTGTCCGTCAAAGCACATTTTTTGTTCTGGGTTGAAGTACAATTCCCAATTTAGCAATTTCATAATTTAGTGGTTCCTGCTATATCAGAGCTATTTGGAATCTATCCCTAAAAGGGTATATAATATTGAAGGTGCACATTGGGTCATTCAGAATAACTTCACACACACCCGCTACTGTGTATTTCCAAGTCTAATTCTGTCACTAAACCCATACCTGTCACCCAGCGCCTAAATACTAGGCCTCAAATTTAAATCCCTCTAAATCTCTCGTTACCGCTGTACTGTTGTTGCTGGGCAAGATATTTAGTGTCCGTCAAAGCACATTTTTTGTTCTGGGTTGAAGTACAATTCCCAATTTAGCAATTTCATAATTTAGTGGTTCCTGCTATATCAGAGCTATTTGGAATCTATCCCTAAAAGGGTATATAATATTGAAGGTGCACATTGGGTCATTCAGAATAACTTCACACACACCCGCTACTGTGTATTTCCAAGTCTAATTCTGTCACTAAACCCATACCTGTCACCCAGCGCCTAAATACTAGGCCTCAAATTTAAATCCCTCTAAATCTCTCGTTACCGCTGTACTGTTGTTGCTGGGCAAGATATTTAGTGTCCGTCAAAGCACATTTTTTGTTCTGGGTTGAAGTACAATTCCCAATTTAGCAATTTCATAATTTAGTGGTTCCTGCTATATCAGAGCTATTTGGAATCTATCCCTAAAAGGGTATATAATATTGAAGGTGCACATTGGGTCATTCAGAATAACTTCACACACACCCGCTACTGTGTATTTCCAAGTCTAATTCTGTCACTAAACCCATACCTGTCACCCAGCGCCTAAATACTAGGCCTCAAATTTAAATCCCTCTAAATCTCTCGTTACCGCTGTACTGTTGTTGCTGGGCAAGATATTTAGTGTCCGTCAAAGCACATTTTTTGTTCTGGGTTGAAGTACAATTCCCAATTTAGCAATTTCATAATTTAGTGGTTTCTGCTATATCAGAGCTATTTGAAATCTATCCCTAAAAGGGTATATAATATTGAAGGTGCACATAGGGTCATTCAGAATAACTTCACACACACGCTTCTGTGCATTTCCAAGTCTAATTCTGTCACTAAATCCATACCGGTGACCCAGCGCCTAAATACTAGGCCTCAAATTTATATCCCGCTAAATCTCTCGTTACCGCTGTACTGTTGTTGCTGGGCAAGATATTTAGTGTCCGTCAAAGCACATTTTTTGTTCTGGGTTGAAGTACAATTCCCAATTTAGCAATTTCATAATTTAGTGGTTCCTGCTATATCAGAGCTATTTGAAATCTATCCCAAAAAGGGTATATAATATTGAAGGTGCACATTGGGTCATTCAGAATAACTTCACACACACCCGCTACTGTGTATTTCCAAGTCTAATTCTGTCACTAAACCCATACCTGTCACCCAGCGCCTAAATACTAGGCCTCAAATTTAAATCCCTCTAAATCTCTCGTTACCGCTGTACTGTTGTTGCTGGGCAAGATATTTAGTGTCCGTCAAAGCACATTTTTTGTTCTGGGTTGAAGTACAATTCCCAATTTAGCAATTTCATAATTTAGTGGTTTCTGCTATATCAGAGCTATTTGAAATCTATCCCTAAAAGGGTATATAATATTGAAGGTGCACATTGGGTCATTCAGAATAACTTCACACACACGCTTCTGTGCATTTCCAAGTCTAATTCTGTCACTAAATCCATACCGGTGACCCAGCGCCTAAATACTAGGCCTCAAATTTAAATCCCTCTAAATCTCTCGTTACCCACCGCTGTACTGTTGTTGCTGGGCAAGATATTTAGTGTCCGTCAAAGCACATTTTTTGTTCTGGGTTGAAGTACAATTCCCAATTTAGCAATTTCATAATTTAGTGGTTTCTGCTATATCAGAGCTATTTGAAATCTATCCCTAAAAGGGTATATAATATTGAAGGTGCACATAGGGTCATTCAGAATAACTTCACACACACCCGCTACTGTGTATTTCCAAGTCTAATTCTGTCACTAAACCCATACCTGTCACCCAGCGCCTAAATACTAGGCCTCAAATTTAAATCCCTCTAAATCTCTCGTTACCGCTGTACTGTTGTTGCTGGGCAAGATATTTAGTGTCCGTCAAAGCACATTTTTTGTTCTGGGTTGAAGTACAATTCCCAATTTAGCAATTTCATAATTTAGTGGTTTCTGCTATATCAGAGCTATTTGAAATCTATCCCTAAAAGGGTATATAATATTGAAGGTGCACATTGGGTCATTCAGAATAACTTCACACACACGCTTCTGTGCATTTCCAAGTCTAATTCTGTCACTAAATCCATACCGGTGACCCAGCGCCTAAATACTAGGCCTCAAATTTAAATCCCTCTAAATCTCTCGTTACCCACCGCTGTACTGTTGTTGCTGGGCAAGATATTTAGTGTCCGTCAAAGCACATTTTTTGTTCTGGGTTGAAGTACAATTCCCAATTTAGCAATTTCATAATTTAGTGGTTTCTGCTATATCAGAGCTATTTGAAATCTATCCCTAAAAGGGTATATAATATTGAAGGTGCACATAGGGTCATTCAGAATAACTTCACACACACCCGCTACTGTGTATTTCCAAGTCTAATTCTGTCACTAAACCCATACCTGTCACCCAGCGCCTAAATACTAGGCCTCAAATTTAAATCCCTCTAAATCTCTCGTTACCGCTGTACTGTTGTTGCTGGGCAAGATATTTAGTGTCCGTCAAAGCACATTTTTTGTTCTGGGTTGAAGTACAATTCCCAATTTAGCAATTTCATAATTTAGTGGTTTCTGCTATATCAGAGCTATTTGAAATCTATCCCTAAAAGGGTATATAATATTGAAGGTGCACATTGGGTCATTCAGAATAACTTCACACACACGCTTCTGTGCATTTCCAAGTCTAATTCTGTCACTAAATCCATACCGGTGACCCAGCGCCTAAATACTAGGCCTCAAATTTAAATCCCTCTAAATCTCTCGTTACCCACCGCTGTACTGTTGTTGCTGGGCAAGATATTTAGTGTCCGTCAAAGCACATTTTTTGTTCTGGGTTGAAGTACAATTCCCAATTTAGCAATTTCATAATTTAGTGGTTCCTGCTATATCAGAGCTATTTGAAATCTATCCCAAAAAGGGTATATAATATTGAAGGTGCACATTGGGTCATTCAGAATAACTTCACACACACCCGCTACTGTGTATTTCCAAGTCTAATTCTGTCACTAAACCCATACCTGTCACCCAGCGCCTAAATACTAGGCCTCAAATTTAAATCCCTCTAAATCTCTCGTTACCGCTGTACTGTTGTTGCTGGGCAAGATATTTAGTGTCCGTCAAAGCACATTTTTTGTTCTGGGTTGAAGTACAATTCCCAATTTAGCAATTTCATAATTTAGTGGTTTCTGCTATATCAGAGCTATTTGAAATCTATCCCTAAAAGGGTATATAATATTGAAGGTGCACATTGGGTCATTCAGAATAACTTCACACACACGCTTCTGTGCATTTCCAAGTCTAATTCTGTCACTAAATCCATACCGGTGACCCAGCGCCTAAATACTAGGCCTCAAATTTAAATCCCTCTAAATCTCTCGTTACCCACCGCTGTACTGTTGTTGCTGGGCAAGATATTTAGTGTCCGTCAAAGCACATTTTTTGTTCTGGGTTGAAGTACAATTCCCAATTTAGCAATTTCATAATTTAGTGGTTTCTGCTATATCAGAGCTATTTGAAATCTATCCCTAAAAGGGTATATAATATTGAAGGTGCACATAGGGTCATTCAGAATAACTTCACACACACCCGCTACTGTGTATTTCCAAGTCTAATTCTGTCACTAAACCCATACCTGTCACCCAGCGCCTAAATACTAGGCCTCAAATTTAAATCCCTCTAAATCTCTCGTTACCGCTGTACTGTTGTTGCTGGGCAAGATATTTAGTGTCCGTCAAAGCACATTTTTTGTTCTGGGTTGAAGTACAATTCCCAATTTAGCAATTTCATAATTTAGTGGTTTCTGCTATATCAGAGCTATTTGAAATCTATCCCTAAAAGGGTATATAATATTGAAGGTGCACATTGGGTCATTCAGAATAACTTCACACACACGCTTCTGTGCATTTCCAAGTCTAATTCTGTCACTAAATCCATACCGGTGACCCAGCGCCTAAATACTAGGCCTCAAATTTAAATCCCTCTAAATCTCTCGTTACCCACCGCTGTACTGTTGTTGCTGGGCAAGATATTTAGTGTCCGTCAAAGCACATTTTTTGTTCTGGGTTGAAGTACAATTCCCAATTTAGCAATTTCATAATTTAGTGGTTTCTGCTATATCAGAGCTATTTGAAATCTATCCCTAAAAGGGTATATAATATTGAAGGTGCACATAGGGTCATTCAGAATAACTTCACACACACCCGCTACTGTGTATTTCCAAGTCTAATTCTGTCACTAAACCCATACCTGTCACCCAGCGCCTAAATACTAGGCCTCAAATTTAAATCCCTCTAAATCTCTCGTTACCGCTGTACTGTTGTTGCTGGGCAAGATATTTAGTGTCCGTCAAAGCACATTTTTTGTTCTGGGTTGAAGTACAATTCCCAATTTAGCAATTTCATAATTTAGTGGTTTCTGCTATATCAGAGCTATTTGAAATCTATCCCTAAAAGGGTATATAATATTGAAGGTGCACATTGGGTCATTCAGAATAACTTCACACACACGCTTCTGTGCATTTCCAAGTCTAATTCTGTCACTAAATCCATACCGGTGACCCAGCGCCTAAATACTAGGCCTCAAATTTAAATCCCTCTAAATCTCTCGTTACCCACCGCTGTACTGTTGTTGCTGGGCAAGATATTTAGTGTCCGTCAAAGCACATTTTTTGTTCTGGGTTGAAGTACAATTCCCAATTTAGCAATTTCATAATTTAGTGGTTTCTGCTATATCAGAGCTATTTGAAATCTATCCCTAAAAGGGTATATAATATTGAAGGTGCACATAGGGTCATTCAGAATAACTTCACACACACCCGCTACTGTGTATTTCCAAGTCTAATTCTGTCACTAAACCCATACCTGTCACCCAGCGCCTAAATACTAGGCCTCAAATTAAATCCCTCTAAATCTCTCGTTACCGCTGTACTGTTGTTGCTGGGCAAGATATTTAGTGTCCGTCAAAGCACATTTTTTGTTCTGGGTTGAAGTACAATTCCCAATTTAGCAATTTCATAATTTAGTGGTTTCTGCTATATCAGAGCTATTTGAAATCTATCCCTAAAAGGGTATATAATATTGAAGGTGCACATAGGGTCATTCAGAATAACTTCACACACACGCTTCTGTGCATTTCCAAGTCTAATTCTGTCACTAAATCCATACCGGTGACCCAGCGCCTAAATACTAGGCCTCAAATTTAAATCCCTCTAAATCTCTCGTTACCCACCGCTGTACTGTTGTTGCTGGGCAAGATATTTAGTGTCCGTCAAAGCACATTTTTTGTTCTGGGTTGAAGTACAATTCCCAATTTAGCAATTTCATAATTTAGTGGTTTCTGCTATATCAGAGCTATTTGAAATCTATCCCTAAAAGGGTATATAATATTGAAGGTGCACATAGGGTCATTCAGAATAACTTCACACACACGCTTCTGTGCATTTCCAAGTCTAATTCTGTCACTAAATCCATACCGGTGACCCAGCGCCTAAATACTAGGCCTCAAATTTATATCCCGCTAAATCTCTCGTTACCGCTGTACTGTTGTTGCTGGGCAAGATATTTAGTGTCCGTCAAAGCACATTTTTTGTTCTGGGTTGAAGTACAATTCCCAATTTAGCAATTTCATAATTTAGTGGTTCCTGCTATATCAGAGCTATTTGAAATCTATCCCAAAAAGGGTATATAATATTGAAGGTGCACATTGGGTCATTCAGAATAACTTCACACACACCCGCTACTGTGTATTTCCAAGTCTAATTCTGTCACTAAACCCATACCTGTCACCCAGCGCCTAAATACTAGGCCTCAAATTTAAATCCCTCTAAATCTCTCGTTACCGCTGTCCTGTTGTAGCTGGGAAAGTTATTTAGTGCCCGTCAAAGCACATTTTTTGTTCTGGGTTGAAGTACAATTCCCAATTTAGCAATTTCATAATTTAGTGGTTCCTGCTATATCAGAGCTATTTGAAATCTATCCCAAAAAGGGTATATAATATTCAAGGTGCACATTGGGTCATTCAGAATAACTTCACACACACGCTTCTGTGCATTTCCAAGTCTAATTCTGTCACTAAATCCATACCGGTCACCCAGCGCCTAAATACTAGGCCTCAAATTTATATCCCGCTGAATTTGAATACAATACATTGGGCCAAATAATATATTTGTTGTTGTGGTGAACCATAACAATGAGAAAAACATCTAGTAAGGGACGCGGACGTGGACATGGTCGTGGTGGTGTTAGTGGACCCTCTGGTGCTGGGAGAGGACGTGGCCGTTCTGCCACATCCACACGTCCTAGTGTACCAACTACCTCAGGTCCCAGTAGCCGCCAGAATTTACAGCGATATATGGTGGGGCCCAATGCCGTTCTAAGGATGGTAAGGCCTGAGCAGGTACAGGCATTAGTCAATTGGGTGGCCGACAGTGGATCCAGCACGTTCACATTATCTCCCACCCAGTCTTCTGCAGAAAGCGCACAGATGGCGCCTGAAAACCAACCCCATCAGTCTGTCACATCACCCCCATGCATACCAGGGAAACTGTCTCAGCCTCAAGTTATGCAGCAGTCTCTTATGCTGTTTGAAGACTCCGCTGGCAGGGTTTCCCAAGGGCATCCACCTAGCCCTTCCCCAGCGGTGAAAGACATAGAATGCACTGACGCACAACCACTTATGTTTCCTGATGATGAGGACATGGGAATACCACCTCAGCATGTCTCTGATGATGACGAAACACAGGTGCCAACTGCTGCGTCTTTCTGCAGTGTGCAGACTGAACAGGAGGTCAGGGATCAAGACTGGGTGGAAGACGATGCAGGGGACGATGAGGTCCTAGACCCCACATGGAATGAAGGTCGTGCCACTGACTTTCACAGTTCGGAGGAAGAGGCAGTGGTGAGACCGAGCCAACAGCGTAGCAAAAGAGGGAGCAGTGGGCAAAAGCAGAACACCCGCCGCCAAGAGACTCCGCCTGCTACTGACCGCCGCCATCTGGGACCGAGCACCCCAAAGGCAGCTTCAAGGAGTTCCCTGGCATGGCACTTCTTCAAACAATGTGCTGACGACAAGACCCGAGTGGTTTGCACGCTGTGCCATCAGAGCCTGAAGCGAGGCATTAACGTTCTGAACCTGAGCACAACCTGCATGACCAGGCACCTGCATGCAAAGCATGAACTGCAGTGGAGTAAACACCTTAAAACCAAGGAAGTCACTCAGGCTCCCCCTGCTACCTCTTCTGCTGCTGCCGCCTCGGCCTATTCTGCTGCTGCCGCCTCGGCCTCTTCCTCCGCCTCTGGAGGAACGTTGGCATCTGCCGCCCAGCAAACAGGGGATGTACCACCAACACCACCACCACCACCTCCGTCACCAAGCGTCTCAACCATGTCACACGCCAGCGTTCAGCTCTCCATCTCACAAACATTTGATAGAAAGCGTAAATTCCCACCTAGCCACCCTCGATCCCTGGCCCTGAATGCCAGCATTTCTAAACTACTGGCCTATGAAATGCTGTCATTTAGGCTGGTGGACACAGACAGCTTCAAACAGCTCATGTCGCTTGCTGTCCCACAGTATGTTGTTCCCAGCCGGCACTACTTCTCCAAGAGAGCCGTGCCTTCCCTGCACAACCAAGTATCCGATAAAATCAAGTGTGCACTGCGCAACGCCATCTGTAGCAAGGTCCACCTAACCACAGATACGTGGACCAGTAAGCACGGCCAGGGACGCTATATCTCCCTAACTGCACACTGGGTAAATGTAGTGGCAGCTGGGCCCCAGGCGGAGAGCTGTTTGGCGCACGTCCTGCCGCCGCCAAGGATCGCAGGGCAACATTCTTTGCCTCCTGTTGCCACCTCCTCCTTCTCGGCTTCCTCCTCCTCTTCTTCCACCTGCTCATCCAGTCAGCCACACACCTTCACCACCAACTTCAGCACAGCCCGGGGTAAACGTCAGCAGGCCATTCTGAAACTCATATGTTTGGGGGACAGGCCCCACACCGCACAGGAGTTGTGGCGGCGTATTGAACAACAGACCGACGAGTGGTTGCTGCCGGTGAGCCTCAAGCCCGGCCTGGTGGTGTGTGATAATGGGCGAAATCTCGTTGCAGCTCTGGGACTAGCCAATTTGACGCACATCCCTTGCTTGGCGCATGTGCTGAATTTGGTGGTGCAGAAGTTCATTCACAACTACCCCGACATGTCAGAGCTGCTGCATAAAGTGCGGGCCGTCTGTTCGCGCTTCCGGCGTTCACATCCTGCCGCTGCTCGCCTGTCTGCGCTACAGCGTAACTTCGGCCTTCCCGCTCACCGCCTCATATGCGACGTGCCCACCAGGTGGAACTCCACCTTGCACATGCTGGACAGACTGTGCGAGCAGCAGCAGGCCATAGTGGAGTTTCAGCTGCAGCACGCACGGGTCAGTCGCACTACAGAACAGCACCACTTCACCACCAATGACTGGGCCTCCATGCGAGACCTGTGTGCCCTGTTGCGCTGTTTCGAGTACTCCACCAACATGGCCAGTGGCGATGACACCGTTATCAGCGTTACAATACCACTTCTATGTCTCCTTGAGAAAACACTTAGGGCGATGATGGAACAGGAGGTGGCCCAGGAGGAGGAGGAGGAGGATGAGGAAGAGGGGTCATTTTTAGCACTTTCAGGCCAGTCTCTTCGAAGTGACTCAGAGGGAGGTTTTTTGCAACAGCAGAGGCCAGGTACAAATGTGGCCAGCCAGGGCCCACTACTGGAGGACGAGGAGGACGAGGATGAGGAGGAGGTGGAGGAGGATGAGGATGAAGCATGGTCACAGCGGGGTGGCACCCAACGCAGCTCGGGTCCATCACTGGTGCGTGGCTGGGGGGAAAGGCAGGACGATGACGATACGCCTCCCACAGAGGACAGCTTGTCCTTACCCCTGGGCAGCCTGGCACACATGAGCGACTACATGCTGCAGTGCCTGCGCAACGACAGCAGAGTTGCCCACATTTTAACCTGTGCGGACTACTGGGTTGCCACCCTGCTGGATCCACGCTACAAAGACAATGTGCCCACCTTACTTCCTGCACTGGAGCGTGATAGGAAGATGCGCGAGTACAAGCGCACGTTGGTAGACGCGCTACTGAGAGCATTCCCAAATGTCACAGGGGAACAAGTGGAAGCCCAAGGCCAAGGCAGAGGAGGAGCAAGAGGTCGCCAAGGCAGCTGTGTCACGGCCAGCTCCTCTGAGGGCAGGGTTAGCATGGCAGAGATGTGGAAAACTTTTGTCAACACGCCACAGCTAACTGCACCACCACCTGATACGCAACGTGTTAGCAGGAGGCAACATTTCACTAACATGGTGGAACAGTACGTGTGCACACCCCTCCACGTACTGACTGATGGTTCGGCCCCATTCAACTTCTGGGTCTCTAAATTGTCCACGTGGCCAGAGCTAGCCTTTTATGCCTTGGAGGTGCTGGCCTGCCCGGCAGCCAGCGTTTTGTCTGAACGTGTATTCAGCACGGCAGGGGGCGTCATTACAGACAAACGCAGCCGCCTGTCTACAGCCAATGTGGACAAGCTGACGTTCATAAAAATGAACCAGGCATGGATCCCACAGGACCTGTCCGTCCCTTGTCCAGATTAGACATTAACTACCTCCCCATAACCATATATTATTGGACTCCAGGGCACTTCCTCATTCAATCCTATTTTTATTTTCATTTTACCATTATATTGCGATGCTACCCAAAGTTGAATGAACCTCTCCTCTGCCTGTGTGCTAGGCCTAAATATATGCCAATGGACTGTTGCAGTGGTGGCTGACATGAAGCCTGATTCTCTGCTATGACATGCAGACTAATTCTCTGCTGACATGAAGCCAGATTGTCTGTTACGGGACCTCTCTCCTCTGCCTGGGTGCTGGGCCTAAATTTATGACAATGGACTGTTGCAGTGGTGGCTGACGTGAAGCCTGATTCTCTGCTATGACATGCAGACTGATTCTCTGCTGACATGAAGCCAGATCCTCTGTTACGGGACCTCTCTCCTCTGCCTGGGTGCTGGGCCTAAATTTATGACAATGGACTGTTGCAGTGGTGGCTGACGTGAAGCCTGATTCTCTGCTATGACATGCAGACTGATTCTCTGCTGACATGAAGCCAGATCCTCTTTTACGGGACCTCTCTCCTCTGCCTGGGTGCTGGGCCTAAATTTATGACAATGGACTGTTGCAGTGGTGGCTGACGTGAAGCCTGATTCTCTGCTATGACATGCAGACTGATTCTCTGCTGACATGAAGCCAGATCCTCTTTTACGGGACCTCTCTCCTCTGCCTGGGTGCTGGGCCTAAATTTATGACAATGGACTGTTGCAGTGGTGGCTGACGTGAAGCCTCATTCTCTGCTATGACATGCAGACTGATTCTCTGCTGACATGAAGCCAGATCCTCTGTTACGGGACCTCTCTCCTCTGCCTGGGTGCTGGGCCTGAATATATGCCAATGGACTGTTGCAGTGGTGGGTGACGTGAAGCCTCATTCTCTGCTATGACATGCAGACTAATTCTCTGCTGACATGAAGCCAGATTGTCTGTTACGGGACCTCTCTCCTCTGCCTGTGTGTGTGCTGGGCCTAAATATATGCCAATGGACTGTTGCAGTGGTGGCTGACGTGAAGCCTCATTCTCTGCTATGACATGCAGACTGATTCTCTGCTGACATGAAGCCAGATCCTCTGTTACGGGACCTCTCTCCTCTGCCTGGGTGCTGGGCCTAAATTTATGACAATGGACTGTTGCAGTGGTGGCTGACGTGAAGCCTGATTCTCTGCTATGACATGCAGACTGATTCTCTGCTGTCATGAAGCCAGATTGTCTGTTACGGGACCTTTCTCCTCTACCTGGGTTCTGGGCCTAAATTTATGAAAATTGACTCTTACAGTGGTGGGTGACGTGAAGCCTGATTCTCTGCTATGATATGAAGACTGATTCTCTGCTGACATGAAGCCAGATTGTCTGTTACGGGACCTTTCTCCTCTGCCTGGGTTCTGGGCCTAAATTTATGAAAATTGACTCTTACAGTGGTGGGTGACGTGAAGCCTGATTCTCTGCTATGATATGAAGACTGATTCTCTGCTGACATGAAGCCAGATTGTCTGTTACGGGACCTTTCTCCTCTGCCTGGGTTCTGGGCCTAAATTTATGAAAATTGACTCTTACAGTGGTGGGTGACGTGAAGCCTGATTCTCTGCTATGATATGAAGACTGATTCTCTGCTGACATGAAGCCAGATTGTCTGTTACGGGACCTTTCTCCTCTGCCTGGGTTCTGGGCCTAAATTTATGAAAATTGACTCTTACAGTGGTGGGTGACGTGAAGCCTGATTCTCTGCTATGATATGAAGACTGATTCTCTGCTGACATGAAGCCAGATTGTCTGTTACGGGACCTTTCTCCTCTGCCTGGGTTCTGGGCCTAAATTTATGAAAATTGACTCTTACAGTGGTGGGTGACGTGAAGCCTGATTCTCTGCTATGATATGAAGACTGATTCTCTGCTGACATGAAGCCAGATTGTCTGTTACGGGACCTTTCTCCTCTGCCTGGGTTCTGGGCCTAAATTTATGAAAATTGACTCTTACAGTGGTGGGTGACGTGAAGCCTGATTCTCTGCTATGATATGAAGACTGATTCTCTGCTGACATGAAGCCAGATTGTCTGTTACGGGACCTTTCTCCTCTGCCTGGGTTCTGGGCCTAAATTCATGAAAATTGACTCTTACAGTGGTGGGTGACGTGAAGCCTGATTCTCTGCTATGATATGAAGACTGATTCTCTGCTGACATGAAGCCAGATTCTCTGTTACGGGACCTCTCTCCTCTGCCTGGGTGCTGGGCCTAAATTTATGACAATGGACTGTTGCAGTGGTGGCTGACGTGAAGCCTGATTCTCTGCTATGACATGCAGACTGATTCTCTGCTGACATGAAGCCAGATTCTCTGTTACGGGACCTCTCTCCTCTGCCTGTGTGTGTGCTGGGCCTAAATATATGACAATGGACTGTTGCAGTGGTGGCTGACGTGAAGCCTCATTCTCTGCTATGACATGCAGACTAATTCTCTGCTGACATGAAGACAGATTCTCTGTTACGGGACCTCTCTCCTCTGCCTGGGTGCCGGGGCCTAAATATCTGAGAATGGACTGTTCCAGTGGTGGGTGACGGGAAGCCAGATTCTCTGCTATGGAACCTCTCTCCAATTGATTTTGGTTAATTTTTATTTATTTAATTTTTATTTTAATTCATTTCCCTATCCACATTTGTTTGCAGGGGATTTACCTACATGTTGCTGCCTTTTGCAGCCCTCTAGCTCTTTCCTGGGCTGTTTTACAGCCTTTTTAGTGCCGAAAAGTTCGGGTCCCCATTGACTTCAATGGGGTTCGGGTTCGGGACGAAGTTCGGATCGGGTTCGGATCCCGAACCCGAACATTTCCGGGATGTTCGGCCGAACTTCTCGAACCCGAACATCCAGGTGTTCGCTCAACTCTACCAATGCTCCTGCTGTTTTTCAACATTTAATCAATGACATATTTCATCATCTGGTGGGCAGGTTTGTGGTGGTGTATCTGGATGATATTTTAATTTATTCCCCTGACATCGAGAAGCATCAGGATCATGTGAGATAGGTCTTAAAGATCCTAAGGGAGAAAAAATTGTATGCTAAGATGGAGAAATGTGTATTTTCGGTTCCGGAAGTGCAATTAATGGGCTACCTACTCTTATTTTCATGTTTTTGTATGGATCCGGAAAAAGTCAGTGCTGTGTTGGACTGGGATCGACCCGAAAATCTGAAAGTGCTCATGCGATTTTTGGGGTTTACCAACAACTACTGTAAAATTATCTTGACTTACTTGACTGTTATTGTTAAACCATTAACAGATATGACTAAGAAACTGCAGATTTGTCAGTTTGGTCTGATGAGGCATTACATGTCTTTTCAGCGGTGAAGGAGCAGTCTTGTCACAGGGCCCTTCTTCTAGCAAATGGTGCCCATGTGCTTTTTTCTAAAAAAAAAACTCTCTACTGCTGAAATAAATTATGATGTCGGTAATAGAGTTGCTGGCTATTAAGTTGGCTTTTGAGGAATGGTGTCATTGGTTGGAAGGAGAGATTCATCCCATTACGGTAATTACTGATCACAAAAATCTGAGTTATCTGGAGTCGACTAAACGTCTGAACCCAAGGCAGACCAGATGGTCGTTGCTTTTTACCAGATTTAATTTCATTGTCACCTATCACCCTAGGGTTAAGAACGTCAAAGCGGATGCTTTGTCGCGTAGCTTTCAGGGGGGGGAAAGGGGGAGGGTGATTTGGAGGATACTGGCCCTATATTAGCTGATGGGGTGGTTGTATACGCCCTTTATCCTGAACTTGAGGCAAAGGTGTTGAAGGCCCAGGGAGATGCACCTGATTCGTCTCCTCCAGGGTGTTTCAAGAACATCACTGTACTGTTCTTACGGGACACCCTGGGAACATATCTACGGTTGATCTAATTTCCCGGATATTCTGGTGGCCAGGATTGCGTAAATATATTGAGGGCTATGTGTCAGCTTGTGAGATTTGTGCACTTGCCAAGGCGACACATTCTCGGCCTTCAGGATCTCTACGTCCCTTGTCTATCCCGTCCCAACCGTGGACTCAATTGTCCATGGACTTTATCACAGATTTGCCTAATTCCTCAGGGAAAACTGTAATTCTGGTGGTTGTTGATAAATTCAGCAAGATGTCACACAAATCTACCTAATGTGAAAACTCTTGCACAAGTATTTGTCGATAACATCGTGAAACTACACAGTATCCCCTCTGATGTGGTATCTGATAGGGGGACTCAGTTTGTTTCCAGATTCTGGAAGGCGTTCTCTACTTGCCAGGGGGTCCAATTGTCCATCTCTTCAGCTTTTCATCCTCAGTTGAACGGACAGACTGAGCGCACTAACCAGAATCTGGAAACTTATTTGAGATGTTTTGTCTCGGAGAATCAGGAGGAGTGGTCTTAATTTTTGTCATTGGCTGAGTTTGCCATAAATAACCGTAGGCAGGAGTTCACTGATAAGTCGCTGTTTTTTGGGGCATATGGGTTCCATTCGCAGTTTGGCACATTTTTTGGTACTGAGACTTCTTGGATACCTAAAAAAGGAGAGATTTTCCTCTTTATTGTCATCTATTTGGCTGAAAATGTAAAACATTTTATAAAAAATGGGCAAAAAGTATAAATGTATGGCTGACAAGAGTTGTATGAGTGGTCCGGACCTGAGAGTAGGTAATTCTGTGTGGCTGTCCACAAGAAATATTAAGTTGAAGGCACCTTCATGGAAGTTGAAGCCACGGTTTATTGGGCCATATAAGATCTCTGCCATAATTAATCTGGTTGCTTTTTGTCTTGAACTTCCGCAGGATTTAAAAATTCATAATGTTTTTCACAAATCATTACTGAAAATATATGTAAAACCTGCTGAACCGTCCTCCTTACCTCTTGCTCCTGTCTTGGTGGACAGTAATCTTGAATATCAGATTGCCAGGATAGTTAACATGAATTCTCTGTCAATCTCTTCAGTATCTCGTGCACTGGAAAGGTTACGGTCCAGAGGAAAGAATGTGGGTTCCTTCGCCCGTCGCAGGGCGCATCCTGATAAACTCGGCCCTGGCTGTCTGATGGTAACCCGTAGAGGTGGGGGAGTGTTACTGTCACGGTCCCTCCCATGACAGACGTAAGAAAATCTGAAAGACTGGAGGCACGTGAAGGTATCTGACAGTCTCTCTGTTTTCTCCTTGCAGTGTTGTTGTTTTGTAATGACCACACCTTTTGTCAGGTGCAGCTTGTGGTCATTACTGAGGCTCTATTTACAGTGGGATGCGAAAGTTTGGGCAACCTTGTTAATCGTCACAATTTTCCTGTATAAATCGTTGGTTGTTACGATAAAAAATGTCAGTTAAATATATTATATAGGAGACACACACAATGATATTTGAGAAGTGAAATTAAGTTTCTTGGATTTACAGAAAGTGTGCTATAATTGTTTAAACAAAATTAGGCAGGTGCATAAATTTGGGCACCACAACAAAGAAATTAAATCAATATTTAGTAGATCCTCCTTTTGCAGAGATTACAGCCTCTAAACGCTTCCTGTAGGTTCCAATGAGAGTCTGGATTCTGGTTGAAGGTATTTTGGACCATTCCTCTTTACAAAACATCTTTAGTTCATTCAGGTTTGATGGCTTCCGAGCATGGACATCTCTCTTTAAGTCACACCACAGATTTTCAATTATATTCAGAACGTTGTACTTGTTCCTCTGCATAAATACCTTAGTGGATTTTGAGCAGTGTTTAGGGTCGTTGTCTTGTTGAAAGATCCATCCACGGTGCAGCTTCAGCTTTGTCACTGATTCCTGGACATTGGTCTCCAGAATCTGCTGATACTGAGTGGAATCCATGTGTCCCTCAACTTTGACAAGATTCCCAGTCCCTGCACTGGCCACACAGCCCCACAGCATGATGGAACCACCACCATATTTTACTGTAGGTAGCAGGTGTTTTTCTTGTAATGCTGCGTTCTTTTCCCTCCATGCATAACGCCCCTTGTTATGGACAAATAACTCAATTTTAGTATCATCAGTCCACAGCACCCTATTCCAAAATTAAGCTGGCTTGTCCAAATGTGCTTTAGCCCACCTCAACTGGCACTTTTTGTGCTGTGGGCGGAGAAAAGGCTTCCTCTGCATCACTCTTGCATACAGCATCTCCTTGTGTAAAGTGTGCCGAATGGTTGAACGATGCACAGTGACTCCATCTGCAGCAAGATGATGTTGTAGGTCTTTGGTACTAGTCTGTGGGTTGACTCCGACTGTTCTCACTATTCGTTGCTTCTGTCTATCCAAGATTTTTTTTGGTCTGCCACTTCGAGCCTTAACTTGAACTGAGCCTGTGGTCTTCCATTTCCTCAATATGTTCCTAACTGCTGAAACAGACAGCTGAAATCTCTGAGACAACTTTCTGTATCCTTCCCCTAAACCATGATGGTGAACAATCTTTGTCTTCAGGTCATTTGAGAGTTGTTTTGAGACCCCCATGTTGCTACTCTTCAGAGAAAATTAAAAGGGGAGGGAAATTTACAATTGACCCCCTTAAATACTCTTCCTCATAACTGGATTCACCTGTGTATGTAGGTCAGGGGTCACTGAGCTTACCAAGCCAATTTGAGTTCCAATAATTAGTTCTAAAGGTTTTGGAATCAATAAAATTACAACAGTGTCCAAATTTATGCACCTGCCTAATTTTGTTTAAACAATTATAGCACACTTTCTGTAAATCCAATAAACTTCATTTCACTTCTCAAATATCACTGTTTGTGTCTCCTATATGATATATTTAACTAACATTTTTTATTGTAACAACCAACGATTTAAACAGGAAAAAAAATGACGATTAACAAGGTTGCCCAAACTTTCGCATCCCACTGTAGTTTTAACTCACACTGCTTGCCATGCAGTTGATATTTCCTGCTGGACTTGGTTGAGCTGGTGTGTTGTTCCTTTGGATCTCCTCCTCCTCCATTCTTCTTTAAGCTAAGTGCATTTTGTTTTGCAGTTTGTTGTTAGCTTGTGTGTGTTGTTATCTAGGCCTCAGGGAGATGCTGTTTTTTTGATCTGGGAAGAAAGCAGTAGTCTCATTCCCTGCCAGAACTCCTAGGGCCTTCCAGGGTTTCCAGGGCTTAGGTTACGGTGTATGAGTATTTCCACCTTAAGGGTCTACTCATACTGGCAGGAGTCAGGGAGAGGTCTAGGGATTGCTAGGAGGTCACCATCCCTCTCCTTTAGCTTTGAGGCCTAGACTTCAGTCTATTCTTTCTGTGTGTTATCTAGTGTTATTTCCTCCCCATTACCCGTGACAGCCAGTTGCGGCCACAAATCCAGTTTGGCTGCCCAGTAGTCCAGCGGATCTTCAATGACGGCTGACAGGGTGCACTTCAAGTATGACACCACCTGCTGGTTCAGGTTCTACTCTATGTCTAGCTGCTGGTAAGTAGTTTCTTCACTAGGTGGGTATAGAAAGCTGCTCATCAGAGACTCTGGACTCAGGCTGCTGCTGCTGATGGAGCTGGTACTGCTCCTGCCACACCACCCCACCCCAGCAGCCATGGCAGTGAAATATGAGAGCAGAGGGCCCCCCGGTCAGACCTGAGAGAGGATTAAATATGGCACAGTTAGTCAGCGGCCAACTGACTACATAGGATGTCTCTATAGGTAGTTCAGTTTGTCCTCCCTCTCAGCAGGTGTTAAAAAGGCCCATATTTTGGACCAGTAGCGAGGGTCCAGCAAGGTGGAGAGCCAGAAGTCATCCCTCTGTCGAATAGTGACAATTTGGCTGTCAGTACGCAAGCAAGTGAGCATGCATCGGGCCATTTGGGCACTTGACTCAGAGGGACTCCCTGTTTCCATCTCCACTGCATACTGCCATGGTGTGTCTGGGTCCTTTGCCTCGTCTTCCTTATCAACCTGTGTAGAAAAAACACCTATTTCACTATGCATTGCTTGTGCTCCAATGTCCTACTCATCCATTACAGCCCCCACAGTGCTCATGTGGCCGTGAGATCTAGGCGCGTCTCCAGTCCCCTGGCCAGCCATATTTACCATAATCTGTTCCAGGACCCGAAGCAGTGGAATGATGTTGTTCATCCTGTAGTCCTGGTGACTGACAAAAAACGTGGCCTCCTCAAAGGGCCTGAGCAAATGGCAGGTGTCAATCATGAGCTGCCACTGGAGTACTTCTGTCCGCTTGGATCATCAATAAATCGTTTATGGCCTTTCTCTGTTCATATAGTTGGTCCAAAATATGGAGGGTGGAAGTCCTACATGTGGAAACGTCGCATATCAGACTATGTTGGGGGATGCCATTCTGCCGCTGCAGCTTGAGGAGGGTGTGCTTTGCAGTGTATGAGTGGCTGAAGTGCATACAAAGTTTCCTGGTCATTTTTAGGATGTCTTGCAGATGGGTGGAAGACTTCAGGAACCCTCTTGACAACCAGATTGAACATGTGTGCCATGCAGACACTATGTTTTTCCCGTTGTCAGTCACCATGATTCTGATTTTCAGTTGTCGCGGAGAAAGCCAGGATTCGATTTCTTGATGAAAGACATGGCACAGTTTCTCCCCTGTGTGACTACATTCGCCCAGGCAAACGAGGTGCAGAACAGCGTGACACCACCGTGCCCTGCACATGTTATATGCTGGAGGGGCACTTGTCCCTGCAGTGGAGCCTGAGGACATGGTGGAGGATGAGGAGGCAGAGGCGGACATTGTCGCAGGACCAACGGTGTGACGACGAGAAGCGGCTGCACCTGGCCAAGTTGCCGGTATGGCTGTGCAGGAACCACATTCACCCAGTAGGCTGTAACGGACATGTATTGTCCCTGACCGTAGTTACAGCTCCACCAGTCCGTGCTACCGTGCACTTTGGCAGACACCAACAGGCTCAAGGACTGGCCCACCTTTGGTTCTACATGTGTGTGCAGGACTGCTAATGCCTTTTTGGCAGAGAACAGACAGCTTAGGACTCTCCATCTTGGCTTGACACAAGCCATCAGTTCTCTGACAGGTGCAGAGTCCACCACTTGGAAAGGGAGGGACTAGGGATGAGCGAACTCGAGCTGTATAGTTCGGGTTCGTACCGAATTTTGGGGTGTCCGTGACACGGACCCGAACCCGGACATTTTCGTAAAAGTCCGGGTTCGGTGTTCGTCGCTTTCTTGGCGCTTTTGTGACGCTTTCTTGGCGCTTTTTGAAAGGCTGCAAAGCAGCCAATCAACAAGCGTCATACTACTTGCCCCAAGAGGCCATCACAGCCATGCCTACTATTGGCATGGCTGTGATTGGCCAGAGCACCATGTGACCCAGCCTCTATTTAAGCTGGAGTCACATAGCGCCGCCCGTCACTCTGCTCTGATTAGCTTAGGGAGAGGTTGCGGCTTCGACAGTAGGGCGAGATTAGGCAGATTAACTCCTCCAAAGGACTTGATTATTGATCGATCTGCAGCTGTGGGTCATTGAGCTGCTGATACTCAATTGCTCACTGTTTTTAGGCTGCCCAGACCGTTTGTCAGTAACATTTTTCTGGGGTGATCGGCGGCCATTTTGTGTCTTGTGGTGCGCCAGCACAAGCTGCGACCAAGTGCATTTAACCCTCAATGGTGTGGTTGTTTTTTTGGCTAAAGCCTACATCAGGGTGAAGCTGTCACACCAAGTGCATTTAACCAGCAATAGTCTGTTTATTTTTTGGCCATATGCTACATCAGGGGCAAGCTGCGCCTGTCACCAAGTGCATTTAACCCTCAATGGTGTGGTTGTTTTTTGGCTAAAGCCTACATCAGGGTGAAGCTGTCACACCAAGTGCATTTAACCATCAATAGTCTGTTTATTTTTTGGCCATATACTACATCAGGGGCAAGCTGCGCCCGTCACCAAGTGCATTTAACCCTCAGTAGTGTGGTTGGTCAAGCTATCACACCAAGTGCATTTAACCAGCAATAGTCTGTTCATTTTTTGGCCATATACTAAATCAGGGGCAAGCTGCGCCCGTCACCAAGTGCATTTAACCAGCAATAGTCTGTTCATTTTTTGGCCATATACTACATCAGGGGCAAGCTGCGCCCGTCACCAAGTGCATTTAACCCTCAGTAGTGTGGTTGGTCAAGCTGTGACACCAAGTGCATTTAACCAGCAATAGTCTGTTCATTTTTTGGCCATATACTACATCAGGGGCAAGCTGCACCCGTCACCAAGTGCATTTAACCCTCAGTAGTGTGGTTGGTCAAGCTATCACACCAAGTGCATTTAACCAGCAATAGTCTGTTCATTTTTTGGCCATATACTAAATCAGGGGCAAGCTGCGCCCGTCACCAAGTGCATTTAACCAGCAATAGTCTGTTCATTTTTTGGCCATGTACTACATCAGGGGCAAGCTGCGCCCGTCACCAAGTGCATTTAACCCTCAGTAGTGTGGTTGGTCAAGCTGTGACACCAAGTGCATTTAACCAGCAATAGTCTGTTCATTTTTTGGCCATATACTACATCAGGGGCAAGCTGCGCCCGTCACCAAGTGCATTTAACCCTCAGTAGTGTGGTTGGTCAAGCTATCACACCAAGTGCATTTAACCAGCAATAGTCTGTTCATTTTTTGGCCATATACTAAATCAGGGGCAAGCTGCGCCCGTCACCAAGTGCATTTAACCAGCAATAGTCTGTTCATTTTTTGGCCATATACTACATCAGGGGCAAGCTGCGCCCGTCACCAAGTGCATTTAACCCTCAGTAGTGTGGTTGGTCAAGCTATCACACCAAGTGCATTTAACCAGCAATAGTCTGTTCATTTTTTGGCCATATACTAAATCAGGGGCAAGCTGCGCCCGTCACCAAGTGCATTTAACCAGCAATAGTCTGTTCATTTTTTGGCCATATACTACATCAGGGGCAAGCTGCGCCCGTCACCAAGTGCATTTAACCCTCAGTAGTGTGGTTGGTCAAGCTGTGACACCAAGTGCATTTAACCAGCAATAGTCTGTTCATTTTTTGGCCATATACTACATCAGGGGCAAGCTGCGCCCGTCACCAAGTGCATTTAACCAGCAATAGTGTGGTTATTTTTTGGCCATATCCCAGTCTAATTCTGTCACTAAATCCATACCGGTCACCCAGCGCCTAAATACTAGGCCTCAAATTTATATCCCGCTAAATCTGTCGTTACCGCTGTACTGTTGTGGCTGGGCAAGTTATTTAGTGTCCGTCAAAGCACATTTTTTGTTCAGGGTTGAAATACAATTCCCAATTTAGCAATTTCATAATTTAGTGGTTTCTGCTATATCAGAGCTATTTGAATTCTATCCCTAAAAGGGTATATAATATTCAAGGTGCACATAGGGTCATTCAGAATAACTTCACACACACGCTACTGTGCATTTCCAAGTCCAATTCTGTTAGTAAATCCATACCGGTCACCCAGCGCCTAAATACTAGGCCTCAAATTTATATCCCGCTAAATCTCTTGTTACCGCTGTCCTGTTGTGGCTGGGAAAGTTATTTAGTGTCCGTCAAAGCACATTTTTTGTTCTGGGTTGAAATACAATTCCCAATTTAGCAATTTCATAATTTAGTGGTTCCTGCTATATCAGAGCTATTTGAAATCTATCCCTAAAAGGGTATATAATATTCAAGGTGCACATAGGGTCATTCAGAATAACTTCACACACACGCTACTGTGCATTTCCAAGTCTAATTCTGTTAGTAAATCCATACCGGTCACCCAGCGCCTAAATACTAGGCCTTAAATGTATATCCCGCTAAATCTCTCATTACCGCTGTCCTGTTGTGGCTGGGAAAGTTATTTAGTGTCCGTCAAAGCACATTTTTTGTTCCGGGTTGAAATACAATTCCCAATTTAGCAATTTCATAATTTAGTGGTTCCTGCTATATCAGAGCTATTTGAAATCTATCCCTAAAAGGGTATATAATATTCAAGGTGCACATCGGGTCATTCAGAATAACTTCACACACACGCTACTGTGCATTTTCAAGTCCAATTCTGTTAGTAAATCCATACCGGTCACCCAGCGCCTAAATACTAGGCCTCAAATTTATATCCCGCTGAATTTGAATACAATACATTGGGCCAAATAATATTTTTGTTGTTGTGGTGAACCATAACAATGAGGAAAACATCTAGTAAGGGACGCGGACGTGGACATGGTCGTGGTGGTGTTAGTGGACCCTCTGGTGCTGGGAGAGGACGTGGCCGTTCTGCCACATCCACACGTCCTAGTGTACCAACTACCTCAGGTCCCAGTAGCCGCCAGAATTTACAGCGATATATGGTGGGGCCCAATGCCGTTCTAAGGATGGTAAGGCCTGAGCAGGTACAGGAATTAGTCAATTGGGTGGCCGACAGTGGATCCAGCACGTTCACATTATCTCCCACCCAGTCTTCTGCAGAAAGCGCACAGATGGCGCCTGAAAACCAACCCCATCAGTCTGTCACATCACCCCCATGCATACCAGGGAAACTGTCTCAGCCTCAAGTTATGCAGCAGTCTCTTATGCTGTTTGAAGACTCCGCTGGCAGGGTTTCCCAAGGGCATCCACCTAGCCCTTCCCCAGCGGTGAAAGACATAGAATGCACTGACGCACAACCACTTATGTTTCCTGATGATGAGGACATGGGAATACCACCTCAGCATGTCTCTGATGATGACGAAACACAGGTGCCAACTGCTGCGTCTTTCTGCAGTGTGCAGACTGAACAGGAGGTCAGGGATCAAGACTGGGTGGAAGACGATGCAGGGGACGATGAGGTCCTAGACCCCACATGGAATGAAGGTCGTGCCACTGACTTTCACAGTTCGGAGGAAGAGGCAGTGGTGAGACCGAGCCAACAGGGTAGCAAAAGAGGGAGCAGTGGGCAAAAGCAGAACACCCGCCGCCAAGAGACTCCGCCTGCTACTGACCGCCGCCATCTGGGACCGAGCACCCCAAAGGCAGCTTCAAGGAGTTCCCTGGCATGGCACTTCTTCAAACAATGTGCTGACGACAAGACCCGAGTGGTTTACACGCTGTGCCATCAGAGCCTGAAGCGAGGCATTAATGTTCTGAACCTGAGCACAACCTGCATGACCAGGCACCTGCATGCAAAGCATTAACTGCAGTGGAGTAAACACCTTAAAACCAAGGAAGTCACTCAGGCTCCCCCTGCTACCTCTTCTGCTGCTGCCGCCTCGGCCTCTTCTGCTGCTGCCGCCTCGGCCTCTTCCTCCGCCTCTGGAGGAACGTTGGCACCTGCCGCCCAGCAAACAGGGGATGTACCACCAACACCACCACCACCACCTCCGTCACCAAGCGTCTCAACCATGTCACACGGCAGCGCTCAGCTCTCCATCTCACAAACATTTGAGAGAAAGCGTAAATTCCCACCTAGCCACCCTCGATCCCTGGCCCTGAATGCCAGCATTTCTAAACTACTGGCCTATGAAATGCTGTCATTTAGGCTGGTGGACACAGACAGCTTCAAACAGCTCATGTCGCTTGCTGTCCCACAGTATGTTGTTCCCAGCCGCCACTACTTCTCCAAGAGAGCCGTGCCTTCCCTGCACAACCAAGTATCCGATAAAATCAAGTGTGCACTGCGCAACGCCATCTGTAGCAAGGTCCACCTAACCACAGATACGTGGACCAGTAAGCACGGCCAGGGACACTATATCTCCCTAACTGCACACTGGGTAAATGTAGTGGCAGCTGGGCCCCAGGCGGAGAGATGTTTGGCGCACGTCCTTCAGCCGCCAAGGATCGCAGGGCAACATTCTTTGCCTCCTGTTGCCACCTCCTCTTTCTCGGCTTCCTCCTCCTCTTCTTCCACCTGCTCATCCAGTCAGCCACACACCTTCACCACCAACTTCAGCACAGCCCGGGGTAAACGTCAGCAGGCCATTCTGAAACTCATATGTTTGGGAGACAGGCCCCACACCGCACAGGAGTTGTGGCGGGGTATAGAACAACAGACCGACGAGTGGTTGCTGCCGGTGAGCCTCAAGCCCGGCCTGGTGGTGTGTGATAATGGGCGAAATCTCGTTGCAGCTCTGGGACTAGCCAATTTGACGCACATCCCTTGCTTGGCGCATGTGCTGAATTTGGTGGTGCAGAAGTTCATACACAACTACCCCGACATGTCAGAGCTGCTGCATAAAGTGCGGGCCGTCTGTTCGCGCTTCCGGCGTTCACATCCTGCTGCTGCTCGCCTGTCTGCGCTACAGCATAACTTCGGCCTTCCCGCTCACCGCCTCATATGCGACGTGCCCACCAGGTACTCCACCTTGCACATGCTGGACAGACTGTGCGAGCAGCAGCAGGCCATAGTGGAGTTTCAGCTGCAGCACGCACGGGTCAGTCGCACTACAGAACAGCACCACTTCACCACCAATGACTGGGCCTCCATGCGAGACCTGTGTGCCCTGTTGCGCTGTTTCGAGTACTCCACCAACATGGCCAGTGGCGATGACGCCGTTATCAGCGTTACAATACCACTTCTATGTCTCCTTGAGAAAACACTTAGGGCGATGATGGAAGAGGAGGTGGCCCAGGAGGAGGAGGAGGAGGAAGAGGGGTCATTTTTAGCACTTTCAGGCCAGTCTCTTCGAAGTGACTCAGAGGGAGGTTTTTGGCAACAGCAGAGGCCAGGTACAAATGTGGCCAGCCAGGGCCCACTACTGGAGGACGAGGAGGACAAGGATGAGGAGGAGGTGGAGGAGGATGAGGATGAAGCATGGTCACAGCGGGGTGGCACCCAACGCAGCTCGGGTCCATCACTGGTGTGTGGCTGGGGGGAAAGGCAGGACGATGACGATACGCCTCCCACAGAGGACAGCTTGTCCTTACCCCTGGGCAGCCTGGCACACATGAGCGACTACATGCTGCAGTGCCTGCGCAACGACAGCAGAGTTGCCCACATTTTAACCTGTGCGGACTACTGGGTTGCCACCCTGCTGGATCCACGCTACAAAGACAATGTGCCCACCTTACTTCCTGCACTGGAGCGTGATAGGAAGATGCGCGAGTACAAGCGCACGTTGGTAGACGCGCTACTGAGAGCATTCCCAAATGTCACAGGGGAACAAGTGGAAGCCCAAGGCCAAGGCAGAGGGGGAGCAAGAGGTCGCCAAGGCAGCTGTGTCAATGCCAGCTCCTCTGAGGGCAGGGTTAGCATGGCAGAGATGTGGAAAACTTTTGTCAACACGCCACAGCTAACTGCACCACCACCTGATACGCAACGTGTTAGCAGGAGGCAACATTTCACTAACATGGTGGAACAGTACATGTGCACACCCCTTCCCGTACTGACTGATGGTTCGGCCCCATTCAACTTCTGGGTCTCTAAATTGTCCACGTGGCCAGAGCTAGCCTTTTATGCCTTGGAGGTGCTGGCCTGCCCGGCGGCCAGCGTTTTGTCTGGACGTGTATTCAGCACGGCAGGGGGCGTCATTACAGACAAACGCAGCCGCCTGTCTACAGCCAATGTGGACAAGCTGACGTTCATAAAAATGAACCAGGCATGGATCCCACAGGATCTGTCCGTCCCTTGTCCAGATTAGACATTAACTACCTCCCCTTAACCATATATTATTGGACTCCAGGGCACTTCCTTATTCAATCCTATTTTTATTTTCATTTTACCATTATATTGCGAGGCTACCCAAAGTTGAATGAACCTCTCCTCTGTCTGGGTGCCGGGGCCTAAATATATGCCAATGGACTGTTCCAATGTTGGGTGACGTGAAGCCTGATTCTCTGCTATGACATGCAGACTGATTCTCTGCTGACATGAAGCCAGATCCTCTGTTACGGGACCTCTCTCCTCTGCCTGGGTCCTGGGCCTAAATTTATGAAAATGGACTCTTACAGTGGTGGGTGACGTGAAGCCTGATTCTCTGCTATGATATGAAGACTGATTCTCTGCTGACATGAAGCCAGATTGTCTGTTACGGGACCTCTCTCCTCTGCCTGGGTGCTGGGCCTAAATATATGCCAATGGACTGTTGCAGTGGTGGCTGACGTGAAGCCTCATTCTCTGCTATGACATGCAGACTAATTCTCTGCTGACATGAAGCCAGATCCTCTGTTACGGGACCTCTCTCCTCTGCCTGGGTGCTGGGCCTAAACTTATGAAAATGGACTCTTACAGTGGTGGGTGACGTGAAGCCTCATTCTCTGCTATGACATGCAGACTAATTCTCTGCTGACATGAAGCCAGATTGTCTGTTACGGGACCTCTCTCCTCTGCCTGGGTGCTGGGCCTAAATTTATGACAATGGACTGTTGCAGTGGTGGGTGACGTGAAGCCTGATTCTCTGCTATGACATGCAGACTGATTCTCTGCTGACATGAAGCCAGATTGTCTGTTACGGGACCTCTCTCCTCTGCCTGGGTGCTGGGCCTAAATATATGCCAATGGACTGTTGCAGTGGTGGCTGACGTGAAGCCTCATTCTCTGCTATGACATGCAGACTAATTCTCTGCTGACATGAAGCCAGATTGTCTGTTACGGGACCTCTCTCCTCTGCCTGTGTGCTGGGCCTAAATATATGCCAATGGACTGTTGCAGTGGTGGCTGACGTGAAGCCTCATTCTCTGCTATGACATACAGTCAGATTCTCTGCTGACATGAAGCCAGATTGTCTGTTACGGGACTTCTCTTCTCTGCCTGTGTGCTGGGCCTAAATATATGCCAATGGACTGTTGCAGTGGTGGCTGACGTGAAGCCTCATTCTCTGCTATGACATGCAGACTAATTCTCTGCTGACATAAAGCCAGATCCTCTGTTACGGGACCTCTCTCCTCTGCCTGGGTGCTGGGCCTAAATTTATGAAAATGGACTCTTACAGTGGTGGGTGACGTGAAGCCTGATTCTCTGCTATGACATGAAGACTGATTCTCTGCTGACATGAAGCCAGATTGTCTGTTACGGGACCTCTCTCCTCTGCCTGGGTGCTGGGCCTAAATATATGCCAATGGACTGTTGCAGTGGTGGCTGACGTGAAGCCTCATTCTCTGCTATGACATGCAGACTAATTCTCTGCTGACATGAAGCCAGATTCTCTGTTACGGGACCTCTCTCCTCTGCCTGGGTTCCGGGGCCTAAATATCTGAGAATGGACTGTTCCAGTGGTGGGTGACGGGAAGCCAGATTCTCTGCTATGGGACCTCTCTCCAATTGATTTTGGTTAATTTTTATTTATTTAATTTTTATTTTAATTCATTTCCCTATCCACATTTGTGTGCAGGGGATTTACCTACATGTTGCTGCCTTTTGCAGCCCTCTAGCCATTTCCTGGGCTGTTTTACAGCCTTTTTAGTGCCGAAAAGTTCGGGTCCCCATTGACTTCAATGGGGTTCGGGTTCGGGACGAAGTTCGGATCGGGTTCGGATCCCGAACCCGAACATTTTCGGGAAGTTCGGCCGAACTTCTCGAACCCGAACATCCAGGTGTTCGCTCAACTCTAGGAGGGACTGCAGCACCAGCAACTTGGCCAGGAGCAAGTTCAGCTTCTGCGCCGTTGGATGAGTGCACGCATACTGTCGTCTCTTGGCAATCGATTCAGTGATCGATTGCTGATGGAATGACTGACGAGAAGTAGAAGGGTGAGGAGCAAGAGCATCAGGACCAGCAGATAATTGGAAGGACAGACAGCTCTTTTCGGCTGAGGTGGTGGAGTCTTGCTGCGGCAGGCTGGACCACCACATCGGAGCCCCGGTTCTCCCAGGCCACTTTATGGTGATGCTCCAGATGTTGTCGCAGGGCAGTGGTGCCAACATTGGCACCCTGCTTATGCTTCACACTCTGCCCACAGATTCTACATATGGCCATGTTCACTTCCTCCAGCTGCTTAACAAAAAACTGCCACACCGCCGAATAGGTGATTTCCCCCCCAACACGACGCACTGACTGACTGCTACCACCACTGACTCCTTGAACCCATGCACCACTTCTTCCTGGGCAGGTATGCTCCTGCATAGCAGGTGGTCTACCCCAGGCACATTTGGCTTCTGACCTCCCACTACTGCCACCCTTCTGAGTCACAGTCACGCTACCATCTTGCTGTGCTGGCTCTGCGCGCTGGCTTGCGGGCAAGCTGCCACTCTCTTCCCCAGATGATGATGAAGCCCCTTCATCACCTGGCTGCCAAGTGCAATCAGCTGCATCATCATCATCGAGTATTGTCTCCATGTCACTGATGTCCTCCTCAACTGTCTCTAGGGTCAGGAGCCTGACTGCTCGCAACACCAGCTCCCACGCCACTCTCCTCATCACTACTCTCCCGCATAGCGATCCAAATTTAACATATAACTGCACCGCTGAGCTGAAAATATATATTTTCTTTTTCCGCTAATACACACCACAAATGGCTTTACAACAGATAACTGCACCGCTGAGCGGCAATTTTTTCTTTCTTTTTACGCTAATACAGGCCACAAAAGGCTGTACAACTGATAACTGCACCGCTGAGCGGCAAATATATTTTTTCTATTTATGCTAATACACACCACGAAAAGGCTTTACAACAAATAACTGCACCACTGAGCGGCAAATATATTTTTTAATTTTTGTGCTAATACATGCCACAAAAGGCTTTACAACAGATAACTGCACCGCTGAGCGGCAAATATATATTTTTCTTTTTCCGCTAATACAAACCGGATTCCCAAAAAGTTGGGACACTATAAAAATCGTGAATAAAAACTGAATGCAATGATGTGGCGGTGCCAACTTCTAATATTTTATTCAGAATAGAACATAAATCACGGAACAAAAGTTTAAACGGAGAAAATGTACAATTTTAAAGGAAAAATATGTTGAATCATAATTTCATGGTGTCAGCAAATCCCCAAAAAGTTGGGACAAGGCCATTTTCACCACTGTGTGGCATCTCCCCTTCTTCTTACAACACTCAACAGACGTCTGGGGACCGAGGAGACCAGTTTCTCAAGTTTAGAAATAGGAATGCTCTCCCATTCTTGTCTAATACAGGCCTCTAACTGTTCAATCGTCTTGGGCCTTCTTTGTTGCACCTTCCTCTTTATGATGCGCCAAATGTTCTCTATAGGTGAAAGATCTGGACTGCAGACTGGCCATTTCAGTACCTGGATCCTTCTCCTACGCAGCCATGATGTTGTGATTGATGCAGAATGTGGTCTGGCATTATCTTGTTGAAAAATGCAGAGTCTTCCCTGAAAGAGATGACGTCTGGATGGGAGCATATGTTGTTCTAGAACCTGAATATATTTTTCTGCATTGATGGTGCCTTTCCAGACATGCAAGCTGCCCATGCCACACGCACTCATGCAACCCCATACCATCAGAGATGCAGGCTTCTGAACTGAGCGTTGATAACAACTTGGGTTGTCCTTGTCCTCTTTGGTCCGGATGACATGGCGTCCCAGATTTCCAAAAAGAACTTTGAATCGTGACTCGTCTGACCACAGAACAGTCTTCCATTTTGCCACACTCGATTTTAAATGATCCCTGGCCCAGTGAAAACGCCTGAGCTTGTGGATCTTGCTTAGAAATGGCTTCTTCTTTGCACTGTAGAGTTTCAGCTGGCAACGGCGGATGGCACGGTGGATTGTGTTCACTGACAATGGTTTCTGGAAGTACTCCTGAGCCTATTCTGTGATTTTCTTTACAGTAGCATTCCTGTTTGTGGTGCAGTGTCATTTAAGGGCCCGGAGATCACGGGCATCCAGTATGGTTTTACGGCCTTGACCCTTACGCACAGAGATTGTTCCAGATTCTCTGAATCTTCGGATGATGTTATGCACAGTTGATGATGATAGATGCAATTTTTCGCTGGGTAACACCTTTCTGATATTGCTCCACTATCTTTCTGCGCAACATTGTGGGAATTGGTGATCCTCTACCCATCTTGGCTTCTGAGAGACACTGCCACTCTGAGAAGCTCTTTTTATACCCAATCATGTTGCCAATTGACCTAATTAGTGTTAATTGTTCTTCCAGCTCTTCGTTATGCTCAAATTTACTTTTTTCAGCCTCTTATTGCTACTTGTCCCAACTTTTTGGGGATTTGTTGACAACGTGAAAATTTGAATCAAGTATTTTTCCTTTAAAATTATACATTTACTCTGATTAAACGTTTGATCTGTCATCTACGTTCTATTACAAATAAAATATTGACATTTGCCATCTCCACATCATTGCATTCAGTTTTTATTCACAATTTGTTTAGTGTCTCAACTTTTTTGGAATCCGGTTTGTACACGCCACAAAAGGCTTTACAACAGATAATTGCACCGCTGAGCGGCAAATATATTTCTTTCTGTTTACGCTAATACATGCCACAATAGGTTTCACAACATATAACTGCACCGCTGAGCAGCAAATATATTTTTCTTTTTATGCTAATAGACGCCACAAAAGGCTTTGCAGCAGATAACTGCACCACTAAACGGCAAATATATTTTACTTTTGCCACTAATACACAACAAAAAGGCTGTAATTTTAGCACTTCACCACACAACGGCTAATAAGCTTTTTTTCCCCCCACTAAAACAAGCCAAAAAATGCTTTAGAACATATAACTGCAGTGCACAAGTGCAAATAAGACATTTCCTTGTAATAAACCCTGTTAATGCCTGTATCAAGCAGCACTTGCATCCTAATAAGAATGGTTTGCTGGAATTACAGAGCTGTATAATGGCAATTTGGATCCCCAGTCAGTGCAGCAAGGTGTAATCGGATTGTTCCTATTACCCAGGCTGTAACCTCCCCTACTGAAACCTGGTCAACATAAATGCTGTGGAATGATTCCTCCCTATCCTTTCTCTACACCTTGAATAATCTTTCCCTTGTAAATAATTTTTTTAGCACAATGAAGTTTTTTCTAACACTGTCCCTAGCGCTTGCTGATGTCTCTCCCTACACTGACGCTATTTATAGGGCTGTGACATCACATGGCTGGCTAGCTGCTGATTGGCTGCATGCATGGCATTATGGGTGATCCCGCCTTCCCAGAGTTCCTTTCTCCATGTCCTCACACGTGCAGCAGCCATTTTTGGAAAAAAAAATATTCGTTACCACTAATCGCGAGAAAATTCGGCTTCGGTGCAAATCTAATTTTTCCTGAAAATCGGATCAAATTGCACTTCATCAGCTTCAATTTAGTCATCTCTACTTAATGCTTTTATTGTTATTATTTCATGAATGCATTTTTCACCATACCTCACTTCCATCTTCTTCCCTCTACAGGCATTTTACCCATGGATGTAAAAGTGCCTGGGGATGGACATGTTTCTCTCTGTGTTATTTCGCAGAATTGGAATTTGTGTCCCTTGACATATAGGACCAAAATTGTTTTACTTTCAGACAGATAGATTCTGCTATTGACGAATCAACAGAGGTCACACAGCAATTTAGAAGCAATTAAAAGGTAATGAGTAGAAATGGCTAAAATCTCTGCCTGGAGATCTTCCCATGTGAAGGAATGAGTAAGATAAATGAGCATTGTCTCCGCTTTATCTCTGCTTGTTCTCAGTTCACTGGTTACAGTTAGGGAGGCCAGGTCTTAAATCCTGGCACAGAGACAGGAAATGCCTCACTGCCATGTTTCCTTTGGGGGTTAAACACTTGTATCTGGCAAAGTGATTGAGGAGTAACAGTACAAAGGTGCAGTGGAGTCATTGCTCTATAATTTACTACACTGCACTTTTGGCACTGTAAACACTCTCCCATTTAGCCTGTGTGCTTTGACATTTATCTACCTCCTATATTTATTATAAATCATTTTTCCACATACTGCTCCTTCCTCAAATATGTCTCCTTACTGTCTTGACCATTATTATTATTATTATTTTTCTTAATATTACACCTCATAGAGAACTGTGCACAATCCTACATTGTGCACCACAGTTACAGAAGTACTTACAGTTGATAATTGATTTTTTTGCCGCCAGATTATGCCATTTGGAGTAGTGGTTATCGAAACAGCCAGACCAACTTTGCAGCTCCCATAAACTTGAATGTAAAGAGTCATGGACATGCATAGCCTTCTCTTCTTTTAATCTCAACCTGGGACCTATCCTGTCAGAAGAAACAGTAGGACCCCACCTATCAGCATTTGAGGCATAAATATGGTGATATCAGCAAGACTTCAGGTTCGGATACTCTTTATTGAGAGATTCTTAACTGAACTATAGCTACACTTCAAAGGAAGGTTTATAATTAGGGATGAGCGAACTCGAACTGTATAGTTCGGGTTCGTACCGAATTTTGGGGTGTCCGTGACACGGACCCGAACCCGGACATTTTCGTAAAAGTCCGGGTTCGGGTTCGGTGTTCGTCGCTTTCTTCGCGCTTTTGTGACGCTTTCTTGGCGCTTTTTGAAAGGCTGCAAAGCAGCCAATCAACAAGCGTCATACTACTTGCCCCAAGAGGCCATCACAGCCATGCCTACTATTGGCATGGCTGTGATTGGCCAGAGCACCATGTGACCCAGCCTCTATTTAAGCTGGAGTCACATAGCGCCGCCCGTCACTCTGCTCTGATTAGCGTAGGGAGAGGTTGCGGCTGCGACAGTAGGGCGAGATTAGGCAGATTAACTCCTCCAAAGGACTTGATTAACTGATCGATCTGCAGCTGTGGATCATTGAGCTGCTGATCCTCAATTGCTCACTGTTTTTAGGCTGCCCAGACCGTTTGTCAGTCACATTTTTCTGGGGTGATCGGCGGCCATTTTGTGTCTTGTGGTGCGCCAGCACAAGCTGCGACCAAGTGCATTTAACCCTCAATGGTGTGGTTGTTTTTTGGCTAAAGCCTACATCAGGGTGAAGCTGTCACACCAAGTGCATTTAACCAGCAATAGTCTGTTCATTTTTTGGCCATATACAAAATCAGGGGCAAGCTGCGCCTGTCACCAAGTGCATTTAACCCTCAATGGTGTGGTTGTTTTTTGGCTAAAGCCTACATCAGGGTGAAGCTGTCACACCAAGTGCATTTAACCAGCAATAGTCTGTTCATTTTTTGGCCATATACTAAATCAGGGGCAAGCTGCGCCTGTCACCAAGTGCATTTAACCCTCAATGGTGTGGTTGTTTTTTGGCTAAAGCCTACATCAGGGTGAAGCTGTCACACCAAGTGCATTTAACCAGCAATAGTCTGTTTATTTTTTGGCCATATCCCAGTCTAATTCTGTCACTAAATCCATACCGGTCACCCAGCGCCTAAATACTAGGCCTCAAATTTATATCCCGCTAAATCTGTCCTTAGTGCTGTAGCTGGGCGAGTTATTTAGTGTCCGTTCAAGCACATTTCTTGTTCTGGGTTGAAATACAATTCCCAATTTAGCAATTTCATAATTTAGTGGTTTCTGCTATATCAGAGCTATTTGAAATCTATCCCTAAAAGGGTATATAATATTCAAGGTGCACATTGGGTCATTCAGAATAACTTCACACACACCCGCTACTGTGTATTTCCAAGTCTAATTCTGGCACTAAACCCATACCTGTCACCCAGCGCCTAAATACTAGGCCTCAAATTTATATCCCGCTAAATCTGTCCTTAGTGCTGTAGCTGGGCGAGTTATTTAGTGTCCGTTCAAGCACATTTCTTGTTCTGGGTTGAAATACAATTCCCAATTTAGCAATTTCATAATTTAGTGGTTTCTGCTATATCAGAGCTATTTGAAATCTATCCCTAAAAGGGTATATAATATTCAAGGTGCACATTGGGTCATTCAGAATAACTTCACACACACCCGCTACTGTGTATTTCCAAGTCTAATTCTGGCACTAAACCCATACCTGTCACCCAGCGCCTAAATACTAGGCCTCAAATTTATATCCCGCTAAATCTGTCCCTAGTGCTGTAGCTGGGCGAGTTATTTAGTGTCCGTTCAAGCACATTTCTTGTTCTGGGTTGAAATACAATTCCCAATTTAGCAATTTCATAATTTAGTGGTTTCTGCTATATCAGAGCTATTTGAAATCTATCCCTAAAAGGGTATATAATATTCAAGGTGCACATTGGGTCATTCAGAATAACTTCACACACACCCGCTACTGTGTATTTCCAAGTCTAATTCTGGCACTAAACCCATACCTGTCACCCAGCGCCTAAATACTAGGCCTCAAATTTATATCCCGCTAAATCTGTCCTTAGTGCTGTAGCTGGGCGAGTTATTTAGTGTCCGTTCAAGCACATTTCTTGTTCTGGGTTGAAATACAATTCCCAATTTAGCAATTTCATAATTTAGTGGTTTCTGCTATATCAGAGCTATTTGAAATCTATCCCTAAAAGGGTATATAATATTCAAGGTGCACATTGGGTCATTCAGAATAACTTCACACACACCCGCTACTGTGTATTTCCAAGTCTAATTCTGGCACTAAACCCATACCTGTCACCCAGCGCCTAAATACTAGGCCTCAAATTTATATCCCGCTAAATCTGTCCCTAGTGCTGTAGCTGGGCGAGTTATTTAGTGTCCGTTCAAGCACATTTCTTGTTCTGGGTTGAAATACAATTCCCAATTTAGCAATTTCATAATTTAGTGGTTTCTGCTATATCAGAGCTATTTGAAATCTATCCCTAAAAGGGTATATAATATTCAAGGTGCACATTGGGTCATTCAGAATAACTTCACACACACCCGCTACTGTGTATTTCCAAGTCTAATTCTGGCACTAAACCCATACCTGTCACCCAGCGCCTAAATACTAGGCCTCAAATTTATATCCCGCTAAATCTGTCCTTAGTGCTGTAGCTGGGCGAGTTATTTAGTGTCCGTTCAAGCACATTTCTTGTTCTGGGTTGAAATACAATTCCCAATTTAGCAATTTCATAATTTAGTGGTTTCTGCTATATCAGAGCTATTTGAAATCTATCCCTAAAAGGGTATATAATATTCAAGGTGCACATTGGGTCATTCAGAATAACTTCACACACACCCGCTACTGTGTATTTCCAAGTCTAATTCTGGCACTAAACCCATACCTGTCACCCAGCGCCTAAATACTAGGCCTCAAATTTATATCCCGCTAAATCTGTCCTTAGTGCTGTAGCTGGGCGAGTTATTTAGTGTCCGTTCAAGCACATTTCTTGTTCTGGGTTGAAATACAATTCCCAATTTAGCAATTTCATAATTTAGTGGTTTCTGCTATATCAGAGCTATTTGAAATCTATCCCTAAAAGGGTATATAATATTCAAGGTGCACATAGGGTCATTCAGAATAACTTCACACACCCGCTACTGTGCATTTCCAAATCTAATTCTGTCACTAAACCCATACCTGTCACCCAGCGCCTAAATACTAGGCCTCAAATTTATATCCCGCTAAATCTCTCGTTACCGCTGTCCTGTTGTGGCTGGGAAAGTTATTTAGTGTCCGTCAAAGCACATTTTTTGTTCTGGGTTGAAATACAATTCCCAATTTAGCAATTTCATAATTTAGTCGTTTCTGCTATATCAGAGCTATTTGAAATCTATCCCTAAAAGGGTAGATCATATTGAAGGTGCACATAGGGTCATTCAGAATAACTTCACACACACGCTTCTGTGCATTTCCAAGTCTAATTCTGTCACTAAATCCATACCGGTCACCCAGCGCCTAAATACTAGGCCTCAAATTTATATCCCGCTGAATTTGAATACAATACATTGGGCCAAATAATATATTTGTTGTTGTGGTGAACCATAACAATGAGAAAAACATCTAGTAAGGGACGCGGACGTGGACATGGTCGTGGTGGTGTTAGTGGACCCTCTGGTGCTGGGAGAGGACGTGGCCGTTCTGCCACATCCACACGTCCTAGTGTACCAACTACCTCAGGTCCCAGTAGCCGCCAGAATTTACAGCGATATATGGTGGGGCCCAATGCCGTTCTAAGGATGGTAAGGCCTGAGCAGGTACAGGCATTAGTCAATTGGGTGGCCGACAGTGGATCCAGCACGTTCACATTATCTCCCACCCAGTCTTCTGCAGAAAGCGCACAGATGGCGCCTGAAAACCAACCCCATCAGTCTGTCACATCACCCCCATGCATACCAGGGAAACTGTCTCAGCCTCAAGTTATGCAGCAGTCTCTTATGCTGTTTGAAGACTCCGCTGGCAGGGTTTCCCAAGGGCATCCACCTAGCCCTTCCCCAGCGGTGAAAGACATAGAATGCACTGACGCACAACCACTTATGTTTCCTGATGATGAGGACATGGGAATACCACCTCAGCATGTCTCTGATGATGACGAAACACAGGTGCCAACTGCTGCGTCTTTCTGCAGTGTGCAGACTGAACAGGAGGTCAGGGATCAAGACTGGGTGGAAGACGATGCAGGGGACGATGAGGTCCTAGACCCCACATGGAATGAAGGTCGTGCCACTGACTTTCACAGTTCGGAGGAAGAGGCAGTGGTGAGACCGAGCCAACAGCGTAGCAAAAGAGGGAGCAGTGGGCAAAAGCAGAACACCCGCCGCCAAGAGACTCCGCCTGCTACTGACCGCCGCCATCTGGGACCGAGCACCCCAAAGGCAGCTTCAAGGAGTTCCCTGGCATGGCACTTCTTCAAACAATGTGCTGACGACAAGACCCGAGTGGTTTGCACGCTGTGCCATCAGAGCCTGAAGCGAGGCATTAACGTTCTGAACCTGAGCACAACCTGCATGACCAGGCACCTGCATGCAAAGCATGAACTGCAGTGGAGTAAACACCTTAAAACCAAGGAAGTCACTCAGGCTCCCCCTGCTACCTCTTCTGCTGCTGCCGCCTCGGCCTATTCTGCTGCTGCCGCCTCGGCCTCTTCCTCCGCCTCTGGAGGAACGTTGGCACCTGCCGCCCAGCAAACAGGGGATGTACCACCAACACCACCACCACCACCTCCGTCACCAAGCGTCTCAACCATGTCACACGCCAGCGTTCAGCTCTCCATCTCACAAACATTTGATAGAAAGCGTAAATTCCCACCTAGCCACCCTCGATCCCTGGCCCTGAATGCCAGCATTTCTAAACTACTGGCCTATGAAATGCTGTCATTTAGGCTGGTGGACACAGACAGCTTCAAACAGCTCATGTCGCTTGCTGTCCCACAGTATGTTGTTCCCAGCCGGCACTACTTCTCCAAGAGAGCCGTGCCTTCCCTGCACAACCAAGTATCCGATAAAATCAAGTGTGCACTGCGCAACGCCATCTGTGGCAAGGTCCACCTAACCACAGATACGTGGACCAGTAAGCACGGCCAGGGACGCTATATCTCCCTAACTGCACACTGGGTAAATGTAGTGGCAGCTGGGCCCCAGGCGGAGAGCTGTTTGGCGCACGTCCTTCCGCCGCCAAGGATCGCAGGGCAACATTCTTTGCCTCCTGTTGCCACCTCCTCCTTCTCGGCTTCCTCCTCCTCTTCTTCCACCTGCTCATCCAGTCAGCCACACACCTTCACCACCAACTTCAGCACAGCCCGGGGTAAACGTCAGCAGGCCATTCTGAAACTCATATGTTTGGGGGACAGGCCCCACACCGCACAGGAGTTGTGGCGGGGTATAGAACAACAGACCGACGAGTGGTTGCTGCCGGTGAGCCTCAAGCCCGGCCTGGTGGTGTGTGATAATGGGCGAAATCTCGTTGCAGCTCTGGGACTAGCCAATTTGACGCACATCCCTTGCTTGGCGCATGTGCTGAATTTGGTGGTGCAGAAGTTCATTCACAACTACCCCGACATGTCAGAGCTGCTGCATAAAGTGCGGGCCGTCTGTTCGCGCTTCCGGCGTTCACATCCTGCTGCTGCTCGCCTGTCTGCGCTACAGCGTAACTTCGGCCTTCCCGCTCACCGCCTCATATGCGACGTGCCCACCAGGTGGAACTCCACCTTGCACATGCTGGACAGACTGTGCGAGCAGCAGCAGGCCATAGTGGAGTTTCAGCTGCAGCACGCACGGGTCAGTCGCACTACAGAACAGCACCACTTCACCACCAATGACTGGGCCTCCATGCGAGACCTGTGTGCCCTGTTGCGCTGTTTCGAGTACTCCACCAACATGGCCAGTGGCGATGACACCGTTATCAGCGTTACAATACCACTTCTATGTCTCCTTGAGAAAACACTTAGGGCGATGATGGAAGAGGAGGTGGCCCAGGAGGAGGAGGAGGAGGAGGAAGAGGGGTCATTTTTAGCACTTTCAGGCCAGTCTCTTCGAAGTGACTCAGAGGGAGGTTTTTGGCAACAGCAGAGGCCAGGTACAAATGTGGCCAGCCAGGGCCCACTACTGGAGGACGAGGAGGACGAGGATGAGGAGGAGGTGGAGGAGGATGAGGATGAAGCATGGTCACAGCGGGGTGGCACCCAACGCAGCTCGGGTCCATCACTGGTGCGTGGCTGGGGGGAAAGGCAGGACGATGACGATACGCCTCCCACAGAGGACAGCTTGTCCTTACCCCTGGGCAGCCTGGCACACATGAGCGACTACATGCTGCAGTGCCTGCGCAACGACAGCAGAGTTGCCCACATTTTAACCTGTGCGGACTACTGGGTTGCCACCCTGCTGGATCCACGCTACAAAGACAATGTGCCCACCTTACTTCCTGCACTGGAGCGTGATAGGAAGATGCGCGAGTACAAGCGCACGTTGGTAGACGCGCTACTGAGAGCATTCCCAAATGTCACAGGGGAACAAGTGGAAGCCCAAGGCCAAGGCAGAGGAGGAGCAAGAGGTCGCCAAGGCAGCTGTGTCACGGCCAGCTCCTCTGAGGGCAGGGTTAGCATGGCAGAGATGTGGAAAACTTTTGTCAACACGCCACAGCTAACTGCACCACCACCTGATACGCAACGTGTTAGCAGGAGGCAACATTTCACTAACATGGTGGAACAGTACGTGTGCACACCCCTCCACGTACTGACTGATGGTTCGGCCCCATTCAACTTCTGGGTCTCTAAATTGTCCACGTGGCCAGAGCTAGCCTTTTATGCCTTGGAGGTGCTGGCCTGCCCGGCAGCCAGCGTTTTGTCTGAACGTGTATTCAGCACGGCAGGGGGCGTCATTACAGACAAACGCAGCCGCCTGTCTACAGCCAATGTGGACAAGCTGACGTTCATAAAAATGAACCAGGCATGGATCCCACAGGACCTGTCCGTCCCTTGTCCAGATTAGACATTAACTACCTCCCCATAACCATATATTATTGGACTCCAGGGCACTTCCTCATTCAATCCTATTTTTATTTTCATTTTACCATTATATTGCGAGGCTACCCAAAGTTGAATGAACCTCTCCTCTGCCTGTGTGCTAGGCCTAAATATATGCCAATGGACTGTTGCAGTGGTGGGTGACGTGAAGCCTCATTCTCTGCTATGACATGCAGACTAATTCTCTGCTGACATGAAGACAGATTCTCTGTTACGGGACCTCCCTCCTCTGCCTGGGTGCTGGGCCTAAATATATGCCAATGGACTGTTGCAGTGGTGGGTGACGTGAAGCCTGATTCTCTGCTATGACATGCAGACTAATTCTCTGCTGACATGAAGACAGATTCTCTGTTACGGGACCTCTCTCCTCTGCCTGTGTGTGTGCTGGGCCTAAATATATGCCAATGGACTGTTGCAGTGGTGGCTGACGTGAAGCCTCATTCTCTGCTATGACATGCAGACTAATTCTCTGCTGACATGAAGACAGATTCTCTGTTACGGGACCTCTCTCCTCTGCCTGTGTGTGCTGGGCCTAAATATATGCCAATGGACTGTTGCAGTGGTGGCTGACGTGAAGCCTCATTCTCTGCTATGACATGCAGACTAATTCTCTGCTGACATGAAGACAGATTCTCTGTTACGGGACCTCCCTCCTCTGCCTGGGTGCTGGGCCTAAATATATGCCAATGGACTGTTGCAGTGGTGGGTGACGTGAAGCCTCATTCTCTGCTATGACATGCAGACTGATTCTCTGCTGACATGAAGCCAGATTGTCTGTTACGGGACCTCCCTCCTCTGCCTGGGTGCTGGGCCTAAATATATGCCAATGGACTGTTGCAGTGGTGGCTGACGTGAAGCCTCATTCTCTGCTATGACATGCAGACTGATTCTCTGCTGACATGAAGCCAGATTGTCTGTTACGGGACCTCTCTCCTCTGCCTGTGTGCTAGGCCTAAATATATGCCAATGGACTGTTGCAGTGGTGGGTGACGTGAAGCCTCATTCTCTGCTATGACATGCAGACTGATTCTCTGCTGACATGAAGCCAGATTGTCTGTTACGGGACCTCTCTCCTCTGCCTGTGTGCTAGGCCTAAATATATGCCAATGGACTGTTGCAGTGGTGGCTGACGTGAAGCCTCATTCTCTGCTATGACATGCAGACTAATTCTCTGCTGACATGAAGCCAGATTGTCTGTTACGGGACCTCTCTCCTCTGCCTGGGTGCTGGGCCTAAATTTATGACAATGGACTGTTGCAGTGGTGGCTGACGTGAAGCCTGATTCTCTGCTATGACATGCAGACTGATTCTCTGCTGACATGAAGCCAGATCCTCTGTTACGGGACCTCTCTCCTCTGCCTGTGTGTGTGCTGGGCCTAAATATATGCCAATGGACTGTTGCAGTGGTGGCTGACGTGAAGCCTCATTCTCTGCTATGACATGCAGACTGATTCTCTGCTGACATGAAGCCAGATTCTCTGTTACGGGACCTCTCTCCTCTGCCTGTGTGTGTGCTGGGCCTAAATATATGCCAATGGACTGTTGCAGTGGTGGCTGACGTGAAGCCTCATTCTCTGCTATGACATGCAGACTAATTCTCTGCTGACATGAAGACAGATTCTCTGTTACGGGACCTCCCTCCTCTGCCTGGGTGCTGGGCCTAAATATATGCCAATGGACTGTTGCAGTGGTGGCTGACGTGAAGCCTCATTCTCTGCTATGACATGCAGACTAATTCTCTGCTGACATGAAGACAGATTCTCTGTTACGGGACCTCTCTCCTCTGCCTGGGTGCCGGGGCCTAAATATCTGAGAATGGACTGTTCCAGTGGTGGGTGACGGGAAGCCAGATTCTCTGCTATGGAACCTCTCTCCAATTGATTTTGGTTAATTTTTATTTATTTAATTTTTATTTTAATTCATTTCCCTATCCACATTTGTTTGCAGGGGATTTACCTACATGTTGCTGCCTTTTGCAGCCCTCTAGCTCTTTCCTGGGCTGTTTTACAGCCTTTTTAGTGCCGAAAAGTTCGGGTCCCCATTGACTTCAATGGGGTTCGGGTTCGGGACGAAGTTCGGATCGGGTTCGGATCCCGAACCCGAACATTTCCGGGATGTTCGGCCGAACTTCTCGAACCCGAACATCCAGGTGTTCGCTCAACTCTATTTATAATATGATTTTATTCAATATAATAAGTAGTATATACATATAGCGATACAATGTCCTTCTTTTGCACTGATCGATATGCAAAGGATAAAGAACATAACACAACACAATTATATCTACACTTCAGCTGGAGTCCTGACTACATCCAGAATGAAGGTTCTTACATCACTGATTCAGTTAACACCATCTGACAGCGACATCAGCTGCGAAGCCCTTTAAGCAATAGTGTTGGGCGCGAATATTTAAATTGAAAATATTAATCGTGAATATTGCAACTTCGAGAATTCGCAAAGATTTAGAATATAGTGCTATATATTCGGATTTACGAACATTCTAGATTTTTTTTTCATCTGGACCCATGATCCCTCCCTTCTTCTTGCTTGTGGGCCAATGAGAAGGCTGCAATGTCTTTGTCTGAGCTTAGCAACATCCCTAGCAACCAATAGGAAAGTTGCCTCCCCCTTACTATATAGGAACCTTCCCAGAAGCCATTTTATAAAGTTTATTGCAGTTATGAAAGAGACAGCAGTGATGTTGCTGTGATCTGTGCTTTGTTGTATTACATTAGACAGTTACATATATATATAATTCAGATAGTTAGGGGGAGATAGTCAGTGTAGGCTAGATTGATCTATAGAGTAGCTGATAGGTTCCAGTTCAGGGTGTAAGGCAGTGTAATAGGTTCTGCTGTACATACAAACATGCTACAGACATAGTGCTGTGATGTCACAAGTTGCATGTATTGCGAAAAAATATGTGCATCATTAATTGCCAAAAATATATACTGTATGTGAATATATTGGAGCACTCTATCTGCATATAAAGCTATTCTAATGTCCTGCCATGCCAAACATTTTCTCCGGTCTCAGGAAACTTATACCAGCTTGAAAAGTGTAGCATAAGATACCCACGCCTGTATTTTGTGCGCATTACGCAAATAATACATCTCCAATTTTCGCAATCAAGAATATAATCGCGAATTTGAGAATATATGACAAATATTCTACAAAATACTTGCAAAATATCCCAAATTCGATTATTGCCCCTGCAGCTCATTAATATTCAGAAAAAGCAGCAGAGTCTTAATCAGGAAAACATCGATTAGGTCCATAGGATGAGCTTCTGACTTCTTTCCTGAAGGATTAGAGCTTTATAAAGATTAAACAAAAAGCTCCATTCCCTAGAGAAACATAGCCAGCGTATGTGCTCTATAATTGTCACTGCGTATGTATTGTTCCTCTGCTATCACTCCGGACTTTGGAGCGGCCAGTTCCCAGGTCCACAGTGCGTGAGAATCCCAAAACAGCCATGGGAAAATATGTAGACAAAGCCTTAGGCCTCCTGCACACAAACATATTTTTTTTCCGTTTACGGGCCGTTTTTTGCGTTCCGTATGCAGTCATTTCAATGGTTCCGCAAAAAAAAAGGAATGTCTTCCGTATGCATTCCATTTCCGTATTTCCATTTTTCCGTTCCGTTGAATGATAGAACATGTCCTATTATTCCGTGGCTCCATTGAAGTCAATGGGTCCGCAAAAAAAAATGCAGAAATGCATCCGTATGTCTTCCGTATCCGTTCCGTTTTTGCTGAATCATCTATTGAAAATGTTATGCCCAGCCCAATTTTTTTCTATGTATTTACTGTATACTGTATATGCCATACGGAAAAACGGAACGGAAAAACGGAACAGAAACGGAAGCACAACGGAAACAAAAAATGGAAAAACAAATCCGTTTTAAACGGACCGCAAAACACAGAAAAGCCATACGGTTGTGTGCAGGAGGCCTTATTCCCTTGCATCTGCATTTACAGGTCAAAAAATGAAATTTAACAGATACAAAATGGAATTCAAATGATCAGAAACGACATCTTCACACTTTAAATACAAATGGATATTATCATTTATAGTCTAAATTACCTTAATTGAAGGTTGCTGCAACAAATTTTTCTGAGTTTATATTAAAACTGAATTAGATATAAAGTAAAATCCAAAACAAGTCCTTCTTTTATACGTCTCCTCCCTTTATGATCAATTCTTTCACTAGGGCTACTTTCACACTAGCAGCAGGACGGATCCGACAGGCTGTCCACCTGACGGAACAGCCTGTCGGATCCGTCCTGCCGCTAGTGAACGTGTGCCCCCGGACTACCGCTCCGGCCCCATTGACTATAATGGGGGTGGGGCGGAGTTCCAGTGGAGGATCGGCAGCGCACGGCGAGAGGTTGCTGGAATAAAACTACGACATGTCCGACATTTATTCCGGCAGCCTCTCGCTGTGCCTCTGCCGGAACTCTGCCCCGCCCCCATTATAGTCAATGGGGCTGGAGCGGTAGTCTGGGGGAAAAACGTTAACTAGCGGCAGGACTGATCCGACAGGCTGTTCACCCGATGGAACAGCCTGCCAGAGGTCCGTGCCGCTAGTGTGAAAGTAGAAGAAGACTGCACCAGACTTTCCTATGTGAACTGGGTGTTTAGCTCATTACTGTATATTACATGTCCCCCTACAATTCTATGCACTGTAGCAGTCTACTATTTGGAAGAACTAGGCGAGGGCCATTATGGACATTAACATGGTTATCGTTAGTGCTTTTCAACTGTGAAAAAGTGGTTTCCATTTAGGTTACCAGTATTCAGAAAGGGAATATGAAGAATATACACACAAGAAAACTGGAACACTGCTGCAACCCAAACTCATATCTAATGCTCATATCCAGCCCAAGGATGCCCTCTTTGGCAAGTTGTACCATGCTGGTGCTGAGACATTCAAATGATCATGTCACAACAATTGCCTGTGATACCTATCCATTTGTCTTTCTCATACTCTTTTTTATGCAATATATATATATATATATATATATATATATATATATATTTTTTTTTTTCCTTTCAGATCCCTTCCAATCTTTATAACTCCAATCTTTTTTCTGGATGATTTATTTCTGTCTTGCTCCACTTGATATTTATTTTACATATCTAGCTTGATCAGACCTTTTTGCTATAACATTGCCTTTAATGGCTCATACAAACATTTTCTAGCGCACCATATAGGAATGAATGGTTTATCTCCTAGCCCACACACAACCGATAAATGTCTTGTCCATCAATCTAATTTTCCCGAATAAGAAAAAAATGCATTAAGTTTTCTTTCAATCAAACAAGAAACAAAAAAGTGGATCAATTCAACATGTAAAAAGAAAAGGTTAAACAAAGCCTCCTATTTAGCTTTTTCATCGATAATGCAAAAAGCTTTGAACAGTTGCTTAAGAGGCTAGTAAAAGGAAAGTAGCGCTGCAAAAAATCCAAGATATTCTATGTCCCAGCATGCGTCATTTGTCATGGTGAGAGGCTCTTATCGCTGTAGGTGGCAAGAACACAAAAAAGACCAAGAAAAGAACCTTTGTTGCTGATTTTCTTTCTCACAAGAATTTTGCCCAATACTCAGCTTGGTCACACATAGCTCTGATTTCTCAACTGCCGTATAGATTCAGTTCTGCATAGTGGTAGGGGGAGCTGTTCAGTTGGTTGAAGGAGACAAAAGTAACGTGCATAGACTCAATGCAAAAATCCAATATAACACAAAATATAGAGAGCACAGAAACATTTCATGCTGGGCCGTGAATTCACTGTACATTTTATTCACCAGGCAACTTAACTTCATCTGTTTAAGGCCTCTTGCACATGATCGTATGTCTTTTTTAGAAATTTGCGGTCCGGAAAAAACTGATCCGGAAAAAAATACAAGTGACATCCGTGTGCATTGCGTTTTTTGCAGAACAGAACATCTGGCCCCTAATAGAACAGTACTATCCTTGTCCGTTATGTGGACTATAATAGGACATTTTCTATCTTTGAACGGAACGGAAATACGGAAACAGAAGGCATACGGAGCACCTTCCATTTTTTTTGCGGATCCATTGAAATGAATAGTTCCATATATGGTCTGTATACGGAACACAAAAAACGGAACGTAAACAGAGAAATAACGTTTGTGTGCAAGAGGCCTGAAGGCAAGGTTCACCTAGATCATCATAGGAGTTTGTTCCATGTCATGCCTATTGATCACAAGAAGAAGGTGGCCACTTATCTCCTCTGAACATTATGCCTCATTACCTACTAAATCTTGAGAAATCCAACATTCGTTGCAACAGAATTGCAGACACATTACAGTCTAATTTCTATAAATGGCAGATATCTTTCAAATGGAGAGATCACAGGAGGACACCACTCTGGATAGTGCTACAGATCCTTCTGACAATCGGTAGCGGACACAAGGCATAGAACCCACTGATGAAATCATCTAGTATGTCTCAAGGGAATGTCATGAATGTTCAACCATTTCACTAGCATGGGCAATCTTTTCAGTTTTGACATGTACAAATAAAACCTAAATTATAGAATAATATATATAGTTAAGGCTGCATGCAGCCTGTAATTGTGGGAGGGGCCAGGTCCCCTTCTTAAACCCCCTGCTCTCTTACCCCGTTGCCGCGTTCGCTCCTCCGTGTGTTTTGTGACTTACGTCACTTCCGGTAGGTATCGCCATCAGGTAAGTACCCGGCCGCCTCGCACCGCGTGTCCCTGGTCATTCCGCTCCCCCCCTTCTCAGGCTCGCCGTCGGGTCTCGTCGGCGCCCAGCCACGCACACCGCCCCGTTCCCGCGGGCTCCCGTCCGACCGCACTCTCGCGAGAGGTCGGGCCCTGCCGCGGTCGGGTCCCGATCGCAGCGGCCGGCGCCGTTCCCTGCGCCGGCTGCTGGGAGGTGGAGAGGGGGGGGGAGGAGAGCGGAGGAGGAGCCCCGACCGCTGCCATGACTCCCATGACTCCCACACACAGCGGGCGGCACGCCAGCCGCCCACGCCTCCCCAGAGACAGCGTGCAGCCTTGCATCATGCCACCATCCCACATGTTGTACCGACACAGCTCACTCAACTACTCCTTGTAGGAACACAATTCAACTCTCATGCTGAAACGTACGTCTAATAAACTGCACTCCCACCACTTCACCACATTGTCCTGTTCCTTGTCATCACCCGACATGCCATTCAGACGAGGGCGTCCTGCGAGCAGGCGCCATGCCACATGCCGTCGTGGTGGTATGTTGGGGGCCAGTTCCACATCTCTCTCGTAGGCCACCCCGTGCATGCCATCTCATTCTCCCATGGGTGAGACTCATCACATCAAAACACGTGCCAGTTGCATGGGCCCATTCGTCCCCCATGTCCGAGCATCCTCAACCCTTGGTTCCCAGCACCGTCCATGCACAGCGCTGGCCGAGTCTCCATCATGGCACTTGCCCGCACGCACGGTGGGCAGCATAGCCAGCGGTCCTCGGCTGGTCCCTGCAAGCCTGCGACCAGCTATGCTGCTGATTGCGGACGCTCAGGGTAATTGATAGAGGCAGGACGGCACTCTCCACGTGCCTCTGCTCCACCGTCCACTCATCCGTGCCCCCTGCACCTGCCAGGCAAGCGGCACACACCCACCGCAACACCTCCCGGGTCCGGCCATGGCCTCCCAGGCCTTCCACGCCCCAGCCAGCCTCGCTCCTTCCCTGCACCCCACGACCTTACGGCCGGGCCTCACGGGACCCCCGGTCATCGCCGCCCCCATCCTCACATCTTCATTTCTTTTTTAGGTTCCAGTAGGGTGCGTGGTCCCCGCCGTGTCTTGTCGCAGCAATCTGACATCAGGTTTAGGTTGCAGAAGGTTGCTACCAACCACTCGCGGGATTTCGTTAGTTCAAAGGTTCCGGTAAGTTAATACGGCAGTACCGTCCACCCTAGCCTGAAGCGTTCAGGTGTCTTCTCTGTCCACCTTAGCCTGAAGCGTTCAGGTGTCTTCTCTGTCCACCTTAGCCTGAAACGTTCAGGTGTCTTCTCTGTCCACCTTAGCCTGAAGCGTTCAGGTGTCTTCTCTGTCCACCTTAGCCTGAAGCGTTCAGGTGTCTTCTCTGTCCACCTTAGCCTGAAGCGTTCAGGTGTCTTCTCTGTCCACCTTAGCCTGAAACGTTCAGGGTCTGCTCTGGCCACTGTAGCCTGAAGCGTTCAGGTGTCTTCCCTGTCCACCTTAGCCTGAAACGTTCAGGTGTCTTCTCTGTCCACCTTAGCCTGAGGCGTTCAGGTGTCTTCTCTGTCCATTAGCCTGTGGCGTTCAGGCGTCTTCTCTGTCCAGGTACCCTGAAACGTTCAGGTGTCTTCTCTGTCCACCTCAGCCTGAAGCGTTCAGGTGTCTTTCTGTCCTTTAGCCTGAGGCGTTCAGGTGTCTTCTTTGTCCAGGTTCCGGCAGCATGCAGGTGTCTTCTCTGTCCATCTACCCTGAAACGTTCAGGGGTCTTCTCTGGCCAGGTACCCCGGGGCCCAAGGGTCCCCTCCGTCCCCCGTTGTCAACAGCATCAGGGTCTCGTCTTGGTTGCTTCTGCAACGGTCGCAACCAAGACGTCAGGTACCCTCCAGGTCCACGTTCCTGGCGGCACCCAGGCAACCCTGCTTGCGCTCCCATCCCGGAATATCCAGGTCACTCCTCGCCACCAACCCCGGTACCTTCAGGCCGCCTCCTTTCCGCTGTCTTCAACTCCGTCTCCGGGCTCACCCGATATTCCTCCGTTTCCTTCAGTGTTCTTCCTCACCCCACTGTGTCCATCCTTGAGCTAGCACAGTGGCGGGTCCGTCTGCATCTGCATTGTTTTCGAGTCCATTCCGCTATTTTCTCACGTCGCTCCTAACTTTTCCAGTCCTCAGGGTCAGCCGGGTCGTTCTCGTTGTTCCTTAGACGGTAAGGCAAGGGTCTCGAATCCCAAGCTTTCAGGTACGTCATCCATACGTTCACCCACGTCCGCAGCAGCCACGGTACACGGTCCCCATGTCCGTTCCAGCGGCCATATTGTTGTCTCTAATTCCAGGTCTCGCTTAAGTCTCGACCGGCGGCGAAACCATGTCTCAAGTCTCAGATGTGGACGACGCGTTGTCCCTCCCGGGTACTTCGGTCTCTGGCCAAGGTGGGCCCGAGTCCCTCCGAAGATGGACCGTACCGAGGCTGGTGGCAGAGTTGAGCAGAAGGGGCATCAGGCACCCAGCCTCAGCCAGAAAGGCGGAGCTGTACAGGCTATTGATGACGGAATCCGGTCCTCCTGAGAGAGAAGATCCGACCCCGTCCATCCAGCAGTCCTTGGTACAATTGCAGGCCTCAATGGATTCTCTGGTCTCGTCCGTGGCCGACATCAGGTCCAGGATGGTGGACTTGGAGGCCAGGGCGCCGGCTCCATCTCAGGCGGTGGTCCCTCTCAGCGATCCCCCGCTGTATCAGCTACCAGCTCCAGGTACGACCCCTGCCGCTCCTGTGGTGGCTCCGACACACTTCGTGCCGGACAACATCAGGAAGGACATCTTGGCGGGCAAGGACGTGAATCTCGCGTCCATCCTGATAGCGTCCCACGATGCGGCGGATAACAAGACCTTCGACTGCGGGGAGATCTCGGTGGTCCTTCGGGCCAAAGATGGCCGCCTCAATCGCAAACTCACGGTGCCGGAGTTTGTCTTGGCCTTCAGCCTGTATAGGGATGTGATCTGCTCCGCCTACCCAGCTCGCCGGGAGGAGCTGGACACATACCTATACAGGGTCACTGATCTGGGGCACAAGTACGGCGGCACGGCTTTTTACGACTATCATCGCTCCTTCTCAGCCAAAGCCGCCGCCGCGCTGACCCAGTTTCAGTTCACTGTCAGCTGGGCCACCTTGGACATGGAATTGTTCTGCCGGCACTTCGCCGGTCTCCGGGCCCCCGCATGCTCAACATGTCAGTCAATATTCCATGCCACCGAGTGGTGTCCCCAAACGGCCATGACCCAGCCAGACAGGGCCATCCCAGGCCCCTCCGGGGCTTCCCGCAGCCCCTCCTCCACCGATAAACTGGGCAGACCCATCGTGTACCTTGGCAACAGTCAAGTGTGCAATAATTTCAATTTCGGGTCATGTCTGTTCAGCGGGTGCAGGGCCCTGCACATCTGCTCCATTTGCTTCAGGGCTCACCCCAGGTCCACATGTCCCAAGAAGGCATCAAAGCGCCTATGACTGGCCGACTGCAACATCGACCTCCTGGCCCTCCTGTTACGGGAGCATCCGGTGCCGGGTTTTGCGGATTTCCTGATCACGGGCCTCTGCTTTGGCTTCGACACAGGGTTGGTGGCGCTCCCCTATTCCAACTGGGAGTGCGACAATCTGCAGTCGGCCAGAGGAGATCCTGCCGCGGTTCAGGAACTCCTGAACTCGCAGGTAGAGAAGGGGTTCCTCCTGGGCCCTTTCAGCCAAATTCCCTTCTCTCGCTGGCGGATCAGCCCCATAGGCATTGTGTCCAAAAAGGACTCAAATAAAAAACGTTTGATTTACGACCTCTCCGCCCCCCATGGTTCTGTCATCCCCAGCATCAACTCGCTGATTCCTTCTGAGGAGTTTTCCATGTCTTATGCCTCCATCGACGAGGCCATCGCCCTCATCCTCAGCGCTGGGAAGGGCGCCTGGCTGTCCAAAGCTGACATAGCGGACGCTTTTAAACTGCTGCTCATCGCCCCACACCTATGGCAGTTTTATGGTATCCAGTGGGAGGGCAGGTTCTACTTCGCCAACCGGTTGACCTTTGGCTCCAAAAGCAGCCCGTGGTTGTTCGACCGGTTGGCGCAGGCCTTACATTGGATCCTGCTTCACCACGGCAGCACCCCGGCGGTCATCCACTACCTGGACGACTTCCTCCTTATAGAACCTCCGCTATGTCAGCCAGCCGGGCTGCGCTCCCTCCTGGACCTGTTTTCCGGCCTTTGCATTCCCATCTCGCAGGGGAAAACCGCGGGGCCTGTCACGTCCATCACCTTCCTGGGCATCGTCCTGGACTCCGACCGGATGGAGGCCAGGCTGCCAGAGGCAAAGCTGTCCCAGATCCGGGAAGTCGTGGCAGGGGCCATCACCTCGTCCCAGGTAACCAAGGTCGAGCTCCAGTCCATCCTGGGCCGGCTGAACTTTGCCTTAAGGGTGATGCCCCAGGGCAGGGCCTTCATCTCCCGCCTGCTCTCACTTCTTCCGACGGCCTCCGAACCCAGCAGCATCATCCACCTGGACAGAGCTGCCATGGCTGATTTGCGCATGTGGGACAGCTTTCTCTCCACCTGGAACGGGGTCAGCCTGTTCGTGTCCCCATGGTCCCAGTCGTCCACCAGGGTGTTCTCTGATGCCGCGGCGTCTCAGGGTTTCGCAGCCATCTGCGGATCCCGGTGGTTGGCTGGGCCATGGCCTCCTCAGGTCAGTGCTGACCCGCAGTCCCTCAGGTCATCCCCGTTCCTGGAATGTTACCCCATCGTGGCAGCCGCATCTGTTTGGGGTCATCTCTGGGCTAATACCAGCGTAATGTTCATCACCGACAGTCAGGACCTGGTGGACATCATTTCCAAAGGCCGAGCCAAATCCGCCAGGGTCATGTCCTTGCTGCGTAAACTAGTCTGGCTGGCCATGGTCAATAATTTCCATTTTACTTGTGCCCATATCCCAGGTGTCAGCAACACAGCGGCCGATGCCTTGTCCAGGTTCAACTTTCAAACCTTCTTTCAGGTGTGTCCCGAAGCAGACCAGGCCGGGGCCCGGATTCCCGGTTTCTCCGACCTGATGTTGGATTGAGGTCCCTGCTGGCTACCGCCAAGGACCTCATGCACCGGTCCCTCTCGGTCAACACGGCCCGGAATTACAACACGGGTTGGAACCTGTTCCAAAAATTTTCAAAAGATCATCCTCAGCAAGATACAGCCTTCGTGTCATATATCATGGCTTTCATGGCCCATTGCCATGTCAATCTCAAGCTGGCACCCAGCACCATCCGTTTGTATCTGGCCGGGGCTCAACATTTCTTGGTTCTACAGAATCCCGAAGTTCGCACAGCTTTCACATCCCAAGCCGTCAAGGCCACTCTCAGGGGTATCGAAAAAAGCAGTAAGGAGTCAGGTCCTTCCCGTCGACCGGTCTCAGGCGAACTTTTCAGGCAACTTTCCGCATCCCTAGATGGCAACCCTTTTGGCCCTTCCGTTAGCCTGGTCATCTAGGCCGCGATGTACCTGAGCTTCTACGGATTCCTGCGCCCAGGTGAATTCTCAGTCTCTTCCCAGAAGTCGACCTTCCTGAAGAGAAAACAGCTGTCCTGGAATCAGGACCATCTGGTGTTAAGTCTTCCATCCACCAAGACGTCGCAAACCGGTCCTCCCATACGGATCCGCTTCTTCAAATCCAAAAACGCCTGGTGCCCTGTGGTGGTACTCCAAGGTCTCCTTGATTCCACGCCTTCTCCGAATCCAGAAGCTCCGTTGCTCCCGTGCCAAGGGAAACCCCTATCCACGCCACAGTTTGTCTCATACATCCGGTCCCTGGTCGCTGGGTTAGGGGTGGACCCCAAAACCATATCAGGTCATTCCTTCCGCATTGGGGCGGCCTCCGCAGCCTCCAAGCACGGGACACCTCCGCACGTCATTCGCCACATGGGTAGGTGGATATCTGCCTGCTTTTCCCGGTACATTCCGGATCCGCTGACTGAAACCCGCCGGGTATTCCGTTCCTTGGTTTTGTAATCTGTTTTTCACGCATTAAACAGCACCTTCCCTACCCTGTGTCTTTTGGCCCTCTTTTAGGCAGGCCCACGTCCCGTGGCTCCAGGCACACTCCAGCCACCGTTAGGACCCCCTCCTGTCACCCCACTGACCGTGGCCGCGGCCACAAATAGTTAAGGCTGCATGCAGCCTGTAATTGTGGGAGGGGCCAGGTCCCCTTCTTAAACCCCCTGCTCTCTTACCCCGTTGCCGCGTTCGCTCCTCCGTGTGTTTCCCCCCCTTGTTCCCACCCCTTTCTTCTACTCTCCCTAGGGTTGGCCCTCTTTTAGGCAGGCCCACGTCCCGTGGCTCCAGGCACACTCCAGCCACCGTTAGGACCCCCTCCTGTCACCCCACTGACCGTGGCCGCGGCCACAAATATATATATATATATATATTTATATATATTATACTAACCCAGTCCATACCCATACCCAGTCCAAGTAGACACCTGGAACATTGTTAAAATGCCACTCAGCATATTGTACACATAGCTGTCTCCATACAACTCTTTGTATTGTTTAATATACAGGGTGGGCCGTTTATATGGATACACCTTAATAAAATGGGAATGGTTGGTGATAACTTCCTGTTTGTGGCACATTAGTATATGTGAGGGGGGGGGGAAACTTTTCAAGATGGGTGGTGACCATGGTGGCCATTTTGAAGTCAGCCATTTTGAATCCAACTTTTGTTTTTTTCAATAGGAAGAGGGTCATGTGACACATCAAACTTATTGGGATTTTCACAAGAAAAACAATGGTGTGCTACTAATGTGCCACAAACAGGAAGTTAATACAACTAACCATTCCCATTTAATTAAGGTGTATCCATATAAATGGCCCACCCTGTAGTTTTGAGTATTGTATTTCATAAAAATTGCATACATTTTGACATTATTGGGTAAATGTGTAACCCAAGCAAAAAGTTATATGGACCACACCCCTTAAAATTAGCTTTCAACATAAATTTACATACACATACCATATCTTCATAAAATAACCAGAAACTGGAAAGATCAAAAATCTTGTTTTAAGCTGGAAACGTTTAAATAAGTAACAACCTATAAGATACAGGGATTACAGTCCTTGAGAAGTACTGTAAGTGCACCCCAAAAACCTATATATTTCCTGAAAGCAGACAACCTAAAGATCACAGTTGACTTAATAGACTGTTGACAACCATGTCCACCTTTATGTAACTTTTGGAGAGCGTATTTAGCTGGAATAGTAATTGGGAGCTATGTCGCATATGAATACACCCTGAGGTGGCCCTACAGTGGAAACCCCCCAAAAGAGACCCCATTCCGGAAACTACACCCCATAAGGAATATTTCAAGGTGTGTAGTAAGCACTTTAACCGATCGGGCGATTCACAAAATTAGGAAATGCTTGGCTATGAAAAAGAAAAATTTATATTTTTTCACAAAAAAGTTGTTTACACCCACATTTTTCACTTTAACAATGGGTAACAGGACAATGTGCACCACACATTTTGTTCCACATTTCCCCCGAATATGCCAACAACCCATATGTGCTCATAAAATGATGTATGGGCGCACAGTAGGCTTCATGGTGGAAGGAGCACCATATGGCGTTAGTGGAGCGGATTTAGCTGGAATGGTAATTGGTTGCTATGTCGCATGTGAAGAGACCCTGAGGTGGCCCTACAGTTGAAATCCCCAAAAAGTGAACCCATTCCGGAAACTACACCCCTCAAGGATATTTCAAGGTGTGTACTGAGCACTTTGACCCATCGGGCATTTCACACAACTAAGAAACACTTGGCTATGAAAAAAAATAAATTTCCCAAAAAAGTTGCTTTACACCCACATTTTCTACTTTCACAAGGGGTACGCCAACACCCTATATGTGCTAAAAAAATTATGTATGGGCTTGTGGCAGGGCTCTAGAGTCAAACAGCTAAATATGGATTTTGCTGCCCTGAATTGGCATACCTGTATTTTAGGTGCCATGTCACATTAAATAAAATCCTGAGGTCCCCAGAAATGAAAAACTCCAGCAAATGACCCCATTTCGGAAAGAACATATTAAGTGGTAGAAAGGTTACTTTTTAGCAAACAGGTGTCTCACAAAAGACAGAAAACGACATATTTGTGAAAAAAAAAAAAAAATTACTAGCAGACCCCAATTTTTTCACAAGGAATTAAAAGAGAAAATGCACCCCAGTATATGTTCCCTATTTTCTTCCCTTTTTGCAAACACCTCATATGTGCTTGTAGCCTGCTGTATTGGCACATAGCAGGTCTCTAAAGGCTAAGTGCAAAAACAGTTTTTTTGCAGGCCTGAATAAACAGACATGGATTTTAGCTGCTATGTCATATTAAATAAATTTCCTGAGGTGTTTAGAAAAAAAAAAAAAAAAAAAGAAGTGACCCCATTTCAGAAAGAGCATCCCCATATGAACATTTTAAGGGGTGGAAAGGGTGCTTTTCAGCAAACATACGTCTCACAGAAGGCAGAAATACTAGAGAAAGGATTTCAAAGCACACATTTGTAAAAATGAAAAATTACTATCAGACCCCAATAATTCCCTTTCAGAAGGGGTTAAAGGAGAAAATGCAACCCAGTATATGTTACCCATATTCTCCCCTTTTTGAGGCATCCCATATGTGCTTGTAGCCTGCTGTATTGGCGCTTAGCAGGTCTCTAAAGGCTAAGTGCAAAAACTGTTTTTTGCAGGCCTGAATAAACAGACATGGATTTTAGCTGCTATGTCATATTAAATAAATTTCCTGAGGTCTCCAGAAATTAAAAACCCCAAGAACTGACCCCATTTCAGAAAGAGCATCCCAATATGAACATTTTAAGGGGTGGAAATGGTGCTTTTCAGCAAACATGCATCTCACAGAAGGCAGAAATACTAGAGAAAGGTTTTAAAAGCACACATTTGTTAAAATGAAAAATTACTAGCAGACCCCAATTTTTCCCTTTCACAACGGGTTAAAGGAGAAAATGCACTCCAGTATATTTTCCTCATTTTCTCCCCTTTTTGTAAACACCCCATATGTGCTTGTAGCCTACTGTATTGGCGCTATGTATTGACCCGCTATGGGTCTCTAGAGGCAAAGTGCAAAAACTGTTTTTTGCAGGCCTGAATAAACAGACATGTATTTTAAGTGCCATGTCGCATTAAATAAAGTTCCTGAGGTCCCCAGAAATGAAAAACCCCAAGAAGTGACCCCTTTTTGGAAAGTGCACCCCCATACAAACATTTTAAGGGGTGGAAGGGCACGTTTGTCTCACAGAAAAAAATATGTAGTGGTTGTTGGAAAGTGGATATGCAAGCGAGGTGGACTAAATTAATTTAATGACAGGTCACAGGTTTTTCAGGGCAAGTTTCACAGTGGTAAATTGTGTCTTTCCTTATCCCTCTTTTGGAACACACCGTGCACCTTTTTTGGGTCTGTCCCTTCCTTGCTGTCTGAGGGACTTGACCTGGAAAATGTTGCCCTGGTACAACACGGGCACCTTAACTTCCTGAAGTACTGGGACCCTCCCCCACCTGGGTTTGAAAAATTAGGGCCTTGATTACCACCTCTTGGAACTAAAGGAAAGTTCCTCTGTGGCCTGCAGAATTAAATAGCACGTACGCATTGCACATTGCCATCTGTACAATGTGTACGGCCAGCTTTTTGTACCACACTTTTGTTTTTCATGTGGCACTGTAGGGCTTCATATGTTGATCTGCATGATCCACCCCTCCCATATGCCTGTTGTAGTCCAGGATGCATACTGGTTTGGGGGTAGTGGTTGTGGTACCACGTACAGGGGCAGGGGAGCTGGCATTAGTGTGAATGTTGGTCAGTACAAGGGCGTCCCTCTTGTCCCTGTACTTAACCACTAGCATGTTATGGAGGAGAGCCATATTTCACCCATTCTCAGTGGTTGCCCTACCAGGGATCTAGGGAGGCCTCTCTGATGTTTGTGCACTGTGCTGCTAGCCACAGTACCTCTGGCAGTTAGGGACCTAAATAGGGGTATGCTGTCATAATAGTTATCCACATAGAGGTGGTAACCCTTATCCAGCAGTGGGTGCAGCAACTCCTATACAATCTTCCCACTAACTCCTAGGACGAGGAGGCATTCTGGGGTTTCTATCAGGGAATCTCTCCCTTCATAAAGGGGGAATTTGTGGGTGTACCCAGAGCTACTCTCAAAGATTGTATATTTTTATGCCATACCTTGTCCGTTTGCTAGGCAGGTACTGGCGGAATCTAATTCACCCTTTGAAAAGTAATAGGGAATCATCTACGCATACATTTTTATTGGGGTTGTACACCTCAGCAAACTTGGTGCTGAAGTGGTCAATGACAGGCCTAACTTTGAACAGATGTGGGCACTGTTCATTGACATTGCAGTGTAGGAATTTCCGAATTGAATAAAATCGATTCCGGGTCATGGTCTGACTTTAAATTAGAGTCTGGGAAATAAATTGTTGGGCATATCAATTTGTTTGGGTCACCATCAAATTTACAAAGTCGCCACCAAAAATATTTCTTTGGACAGCCTTTAGCTTTTATTGTGGCACGCATTCGCTGTGGCATTGTTTTCAATAAGCTTCTGCAATGTCACAAGATTTATTTCCATCCAGTGTTGCATTATTTTTTCACCAAGATCTTGCATTAATGATGGTAGAGTCTGACTGCTGCGCAAAGCCTTTTTCAGCACATGCCAAAGATTTTCAATGGGGTTAAGGTCTGGACACTGTGGTGGCCTATCTATGTGTGAAAATTATGTCTCATGCCCCCTGAACCACTCTTTCACAATTTGAGCCCGATTAATCCTGGCATTGTCATCTTGGAATATGCCTGTGCCATCAGAGAAGAAAAAATCCATTTATGGAATATCGGTCATTCAGTATGTTCAGGTAGTCAGTTGACCTCATTCTTGGAGCACATACTGTTGCTGAACCTAGACCTGACCAACTGCAGCAACTCCAGACCATAGCACTACCCTCACAGGCTTGTACAGTAGGCACTAGTCATGATGGGTGCATCATTTCATCTGCCTCTCTTCTTACCCTGATGCACCCATCACTCTGAAATAGGGTAAATCTTGACTCATCAGACCACATTACCTTCTTCCATTGCTCCAGAGTCCAATCTTTATGCTCCCTACCAAATTGAAGCCCTTTTTTCTGGTTTGCCTTACTGATTAGCGGTTTTCTTACGGCTACACAGCTGTTCAGTCCCAATCCCTTGAGTTCCCTTTGCATTGTGCATGTGGAAATGCTCTTACTTTCCCTATTAAACATAGCCCTGAGTTCTACTGTTGCTTTTCTTTGATTTCTTTGATCGCTGATCACGATCATTAAGGATTTTATTCCTGCCACATTTCTTTCTCGAATATGATGGGTCCCCACTATCCTTCCAGTTTTTAATAATGCGTTGGACAGTTTTTAACCCAATTTTAGTAGTTTCTGCAGTCTCCTTAGATGTTTTCTATGCTTGATGGACGCCAATGATTTGACCCTTCTCAAACAGACTAACATCTTTTCCACGACCACGAGATGTGTCTTTCGACATGTTTGTTTAAGAAATAAAAAGCAACTCATTGCACCAGTTGGGGTTAAATAACTTGTTGCTAGCTGAAAGATAATCGCCCATGCAGTAATTATCCAAAAGGAGGCTCATAACTATTTGCTTAGTTAAATCCAGGTGGCAAATTATTTTTTGGACAGGCAGTGTATAAAATCTATTTCTGTGAAGCCCGTGCAGTCAATTTGGATTCCGAAGTTTCCCACAAACTCTGGAATTTGGGGCTGATAATCATCAGGGGGTGGGGTCCATAAGGGTTCACTCTGGGGGACTGCCTCCTCTGCTACCCTGGGGCGCCTTCTAGATGATGATGATCATGATGAGGGGGTAGAGGAATAGAGGAAAGTGGCACCCTCTTCTCCCTCACTGGCAGACTCAGTATCGGAGGCAAGCATGGCGTATGCCTCTTCAGCTCAGTATACACGTTGGGATGGATGGGCCATTTTTATTTTATTGGGGTGTGATGTGTGAAACGTGTAAACCTTTATTTTGTGTGGGGTATGTATGTAGTGTTGTCACACATGAAGGGGCTTGTAAAAATGTGACATTAAATTTAGAAGAATAGTTGTAAAAAAAAATATATTTTTGCAACAAAAAAAGCCCTTTCTTCAAAAAAGTCTTTGCTGCGCAAAAAAAAGTATTTGCTGCACCCCCCAAAAAATTTTATGCAAAAATAAAATAAAAATGGAAGTGTAAACTGAGCAGACACAATCAGTAATGGACACTACTGATTGGTGCTCAGTGGTTGCAAAGTGCATGTACACAGACCTAAACTTACACTAACTGAAATTTATATATATATATATATATATATATATATAAAACTAACTAACACTAACTACAGGTCTTTTTTTATACCAAAAAAATATATTTAAAAAAAACAAAATGTACAGATGCTACTGAGCACGCACGCACACAGATCATGCCTGTGTGCAAAAACTATAGTATAAAAATTCACTACAGTGCTCTGCAAAATTCACGAACGTAGATGGAGCGTTCGTGCAAAAACCTAAACTGCCACTAACTGAAATGCTGAAATATATATATATATATTTGTGACCGCGGCCACGGTCCGTAAAGTGACGGGAAGGGGCCCTAACAGTGGCTGGTGTGTGCCTGGAGCCACGGGACGTGGGCCTGCCTAAAAGAGGGCCAACCCTAGGAAGAGTAAAGAAAAGGGGTAGGAAAAAGGGGGGGGGAAGTAGCGCGGAGACGAGCGTGGCGAGGAAAGACCGGGCGTGGGGGTTTAAGAAGGGAGACCTGGCCCCGCCCACAAATACAGGCTGCATGCAGCCTTAACTACATATATATGTATATATATATATATATATATATATAAATATATATATGTATATATATATCTAACTACCATTAACTGCAGATCTTTTTTCACACCCAAAAAATAAATACAAAAAGAAAAAAACATCAAAAATGTGCTACTGAGCTCACTACTGATTGGTGCTCTGCAGCACGCATGCACACAGATCGTGCATGTGTGCAAAAACTGTAGTATAAAAATTCACTACAGTTAATACTGGCTAAAAATTCAACTTATATATCTATAATAATAGAAATATAGAACTCTATATATATTTATATAAAGCCCTAACTACCAGTTCTTCTTTTTTAACAAAAAATAAATAGAAAATTGGCAAAAAATAATTCCCAGGTGCTGATCATGCAGGTACGCGCTGAACAGCACTTGGCGGTCACAGCTCGTATGAAGAGCTGTAAAATGGTAAAAAATAAAAGACCAAAAAAAGTGCATGGACCAAATGGCATCCGGAAAAAAAAGGACGGGGGGAAGGGAGAGGGTTGGAGGGGAGGGAGGGGGGATGGAAAGGGACAGGGACAAAGGGTGGTTTAGGGATCTGCTGGAACAGCTGCAAATGAAAAATAAAAAATAAAATCTGTGCAGCTATTCCAGATATTCATCTTTCTTCTTCTTTTCTTCTTTCTTCTTCTTTTCAGCAAAAAAAGGGGTTAAATCGCTATGGTGTGCACCAAAAGTCCCAAGAAGCCAACAAGCAGCACAAAGAAGCACAGAACCTCTCTCTAGAATGGCTGCATGCAGGGAAGTTCTGCCTCTTCCTGTGTAGCTATAGCGCTGCCATCGGATGGAGCGTTGTTCCAGCCAATAGCAGCACTGGCAGGGGACCCAAAACACTGGTGTCTCCTGCCTCACCTCGTAGGTGACCAGTGCTGAATTGTTAAGCACCTGCCACCTCCCCCTGACCTCCTCCCGACCCTCCCCGATGCCTCTGAACAGCTTACTGCGCTGCAATGTGCCGGTCCTACTGATAGGCTAATTGCAGTGCTTGGAGCTGCAGGGGGGCGGTGCAGCACCATGCTGCCCATACCCGGCATGGCTGCCTGCCGGTAAAAGCAGGCATAGTGCCGCAATTCCCCTCCCGATCCTTCCCCAGAGCCCTGCGGACCTTGCAGTGTACATGTTCGGCGCTGGGCGTTAAGGGGTTAAAGTCAAGGAACTGAATAAAGAAATGACGGCACTTTGATGTACTTCATAGTTGTGAAATCTAGCTCACTTTGAAATATGGAATAAACTAATTGATTGCTGGTCTGCATCAGTTAAATACAGTGTGAATAGGAGGTTGCTGAGGCTCTGCAGCAAGCAGTTAAAGTTTTTTCCATCGTGGTTAATTATCGTTGATTTGGACTGGTCCAATTAGACAAGCCATGAAAAAGGGGAGTGACATTTAATAAGCAGGTTTAGCATCTCGTAAATTAATGAGTTCAGTTTGGGAATAGGATCTAGACTCTCTGCCCCTGCCACAGTCCTGGGTAAGAAATGGTTTACTTGAAAATCATTTTCTCTACAACCATTAATCACCCTTTGTATTTGCATCCCATAATATGTACATATAGAATTCAAACATATTGCAATTGTCGCTATAATAAAAATATTACTTGAGTAAAAATGATTTAAGAAATATGACATTGGGTTCAGTTGCCTGGAGCATTCAGCATTATCTGAAAACAGAGACAATTGGAATTTGATGGATTGCTTCTGAGGGCAGCACTTCTGCATTGCTCTTGTCTAAATATTTCCCTATTATGAGTGCAGTTCTAGAGATAAGAAGTGCATTGCAATTCACAAGGGTTCAATAGCAGTAGTATTAGACCTCTTTTTCACCCCAATTACAGATGCAAAGAGTTATAGAATTGCTTATCTATAACACAATGTGGACACCCCAATCGCAGTAGTAATAGACCGCTTTTTCACCCCAATTAGAGAATCAAGACTTTATAGAATTTCTTATCAATAAAACAATGGGACACCCCAAAATCAGTAGTATTAGACCACTTTTTCACCCCAATTTGTGAATCAAGGTGTAATAGAATTCCTTATCTATTAACCAAAGGGGACACTTTTCAATTGGTCCCTGCACTCTCACTATGCTCTCACTAAACTGTGTAAAAAGTCCCCCTACAATCCCTCTACACTGTCCCTGCGCTGTCCCTGCGCTGTCCCTGAACTCTTCCTATCTAATACTATACTCACAGTTCTCATTGAAATGGAGGAGACCGGGTGGGATGCGTTTTTTTTTTTAGGGCTGTGATATCACAGGTGCTGGCTAGTTGCTGATTGGCAGTCTACATGACATTATGGGTGTTATCGCGTTCCCGAGCTTCTCACTTTCACTTTATAACACGTGTAGCCTTTATTTTAGGGAAAAAATCGATTTGTTACCAAAAATCGCTGGGAAGTTCGGATTCGCCGCAAAACAAATATTTCCTAAACTTTAGATCAAACTCCACTTTGTCAGCTTCGATTCGCTCGACCCTAGTTGCTACTGTTTAATTACTAAAAATGTGTGGCCAGCACTCTAAGTTCATTTATATAGTTTACTCCTGACTCTGAATGAAAAATCTAAATTTAACCCAACTATGTTGTATAGTATAGCAGACATTGAGATGTCTTCATCTGTCTTGTTTTCATAACCCTGTGCCCACAGGAGCCATGCTTTCTTGGTCTCAAGCCATGTTCACATAATATCCATAGGCTATGTTTGGTGTAGCAGGGTTAGCACTCAAGCTCTTAATTCTAATTTCTTAACTCATCGCGTTATCTTGAGACAAAAGCCATTGAAAAGCATTTGAAGGTGTTTGCTTAACACATTTAGCTTAGATAACACGTCTCATAAATCATGAGTGTTAACTCTACTACATTGTATATGCTGTGGAATGAAATTAGGATATACTTTCAAACATAGCCAAAGATTTCCACTGATCTGACCTTTGCCAAAAGAGTTTTCTTTTGGCTTGTTTCCTGTCGATGTCCTTTACCTGAAAAGCAGGTACAAAGGCATATTGTAAATAAATGTATGCCACTTGCTACACAGTACTGTATATTTCTTTTTCATGCTGTCATGGTTTATGCCTGTTGCACATGCTGGGATATTTCCCTTGCATACTTGTTGAATGTCGCCCCTAGACTGTGTGGTTTGTCACCTGCTGCTGCAATCCAACTACTTAACAGTTTGGCATTTTGTGCCTTCAGAGATACTCCACTGGATACCACTGTCAGCTTGAACCTGTCTGGTAATCCTCTTCGAACCTCTCTCACATGTAGACACTTTTGTAATGTCTCTACATGGTTTCAGGAATGCTGAATTGCTGATACTTACTGTACATTTTGTAATGCATACAGTACATTGGATTCCTGATTGTACCAAGAGTCATCCAGCTTGTCCTTTAGATCTTTATTTTTCTATTTAAATCAATTTTTATTTACCAAAATAGGTAAAAAGTTTACAGTAACACAGAGTACCAGATTACTTGGTTTGTGCAAAGGCAGGAACAACCTGAGATACATAAAATCACATTACATAGGCACAGGAACATGTTTATGACAGAGAGTGAATCTTCATCAAGCAAGTACATAGCATATGAATCACGTGATTCATTTGGACTTCATTGGACATACTTCCTTGCTTAAGGGAAACGGGTACAGGATCCCAAAATGCCTCTGAGGTATACTCCAAAATAGGATAACAGGTGATTTAGGGGGTAAGTGAAGCGTTCTAGTGTAAAATACCGGCTAATTAGTGGGAGGGGAGAATCTGTATGTAGACCACAATCGCCACTGCTTCATGAATTGAGCATGAGTACGGGATTCCCATGCAGTCATTTACTCAAAACAATAGAGCGGATCTATCTTCTGTTTCCATTGCTCAATTGATGGGAGGGATGTCTGCAACCAAAATTTTGGGATGATTAGCCAAGCTGCTGTAAGCAGCTGTTTGAAAATATGGGGGAAGGGGGATGGTTCATCCTCCTCAAAATGAGACAGTAGGGCCTTGGTGGGCGATGCCTGTTTGGAGGTGTGACAGATTTGGTTGCTGATACGAAAAATGTCACTCCACCATTTCTTTATTAAGGGACAGTCCCACCAAATGTGAATAAACGTTCCCTTGCCTTCATGGCATCTCCAACATCTGTCCGAAGCATCCTTGGAGAATAAGCAGGACCTGTCTGGAGTGATATACCAGAGAATTTCCCCTTCTTACTCTCCCCAAACTCTTTCGGTCTACTCATAAAATCTCTAGGTGTGTCTGGATTCAGGAGAATAGCTATAAACTCCTTTAGATCCTTTTAACATATTTATATTTCTTCAAAATGTAGCCGTAAAATGAAATGTTGTCTATGCAGGATATTGTTCAGGTATGTAGAAACGTCTGTCTTCTCACGAGGATGGCTGGCGTCCAGCTGCTGACTATTCAAGTGAATAGAGTGATTGCTGGTGACTGCTTTGTTTTTAGCCCCATCAACAAGGGCTAAATTATGGGGCCATATCTTGCAATATGCCTCTGAAATAAATGTCATCTCAGTGTTAAGTTCTGGGCGATTTATTGCAGCATTAGGGCCAATAATACATATCCTCAGTACGACAAGGAGGGGGGAAATAAATCAGAGCCGCTAACCCAGTGAAGCAGCAAGGAAAATAGTTTTATGGTAATGTCAGAGCACTCGGAGTGATGAAAAGGGAAACTTACCTATACAAACAGACCATAAATCCATCAAATCACAACAGCCATCCACTAAATTCTAAATGAATTTATGTGGCTGGAAAAAAGGAACTATTTTTTCAATAAATGTAATTGAATTCAGAATTTAGTGGCTGGATACTACGAGTGTTGTAGATAATATACAGTCTGCCTTCTTTGTAATGAACAATGCTCTAGGCACGGCACTGACCACTCATTTACCTGGTTGTAACAACTGTAACATAAATTAATTGCAAGACATGAGAGTAGATTTATATGTATGAATGTCCCCGGTGCGTAGCCTATACTTCACAATGTTAGATTACTGGAGAAGAACAGGGAGCATCCTATTAGTCAAAGGTCTCAGCTCATTGTTTTCTACTATATTGACTATCTCTTTATACCATGACTCCATAAAGATGAAACATGTCCTGTAACCGCATCCTTGAACTGTGGATATCATATTTTGTATCCATTTTTCCAGTTGTGTAAATGTATGGGGATAATCTCATGTATGTTGATTAGTTATTAGTTTAGCAACACTTTAGGACATAGGCATGAAACACTCAATACAGAAGCAAATATGTATGTCACCAAAATGTGAAGTGTCCAACCCTATTTAAAGCTGTTGTGCAGCCAGTACATATTGATTACTCAGCAATATCTGATTTGTATGTGTTTGACTCCCAGCATCGTCAGCGATCAGCTGTTTGAAGAGGATTTTTGTTCCCCCTTTTTCAATGCTGTTTGAAGAGGAGTCAGTGCTCGTGCCAGCCTCATCAACGTTACCCTGTGCATCATCTCAGAAGTCTCAGTTGTACAGTGTAATTACAAGTGCTTCTTCCATTCATGTGAATGGGACTAGCACTTGTAATTATACTGCACCGCCACTGCAAGCTAGAAGACGCTCAGTGTAATCTTTAAAAACAAGTAGTGCTCGTACAATTGATGCTTACTATTTAAACGGCTGATTGTTGGGGGTGTCTGCAGTTGGAACCCCACCTACCAGATACTGATGATTTACCCCAAGAATAGGTTATCAATATGTACTGGCTACACAACTTCTTTAGACACTTCATACAGAATAAATAATTGTTTGCCAAACCTACTGAATTTGCTAGGTTCGGCTGACCAGCCAATGTATATGAGGACCTCTTCACTCTACCCTGATGGCAGATGTATTAGATTTCAACTGCCTTTTTTTTTTGTTTTCAGGGAGATGAGGCACTGCCAGAGAAGCCTGGGAGCAGCTTTATTACCTCTCCACTGCCCATGCTGAGCATATATATATATATATATATATATATATGTATGGGTAGCGTCAGGAAGATAGTTGTATATATGGTAGGCCTTTTCCCTGTGGAAAATATCCTAAAAAGTATGTCTAAGGTTGATAAACACCTGCATTAGGTCCAGAAAGACCTTGCATTAAGCACAAGACTAAGAGAAGCACTGGCAGTTAACACTAAGTCCCATATGTTATATACGGTAATCTCTTTATTATAGAAAGAGAAATCCTGTCTTCATAAATGTATGGTAGATGCGCAGTGGGAATAAATGTCTCTAGATATCCCGATAGGATAGCTGTATGGGGGCTAGTAATTCCTACTGGCCTTTTGTGTGTTTTGTCCTCAGACACGCTTTTTAGATTTTCTTTTCATTAAAAGATAGGTTTTAGAACTTTGGACAATCTATACCACTCACAGGCTAGGTTTTTTGGCCTTCTTCCTTTTATATTTGTGCCCATAAAACAGTAATTGCAATTGACAAATGTTGAAGGCTGCTTTCAGCCTGTAATTGTGGGAAGAGCGTGCTCACCCTTATAAACCCCCTCCTACAGGCAGGAAGGGCGCCCGTTGTTGCTTACTTTTCGTGGATTGAGCAGCAGCAGCCCAGCGCCTGACATCACTTCCGGTCGTCTCGTCGGTGTGTCGTCGTACAGCCAGCCGCATCTCCCTGTGGTAAGTATAGCCGCTCTGCGGCTGGCCAGGCGCGCCGCCACCGGCACCTCGTTCCCTGGGTCGGCGGCGCTCTGCCCGTCAAGCCCCGCTCTGCCCGCCGATGAAGCCCCGGTCCGTGCTCATTGCGGGGCTCCCCGCCCCCTGCTCCCTGTGCTGTTCCTCCGGCGCTTGGCGTCGCGAGATGATGCACCGCCTGGGGGCGGGGGGAGGGCGGGGAGGCTGGCCGGCGGGCGGAGACGGCTCACGGCCACTGGGCCCATGCATCCACGCCATACTGGCCGATGCTTCCTTTGTGTGTTGTACGGTGTTGGGGAATCGCTCCCCCAGTGCGTTGAGGCTTGTGCAATGAAATGTTATAATTCTATCCCAATAGTGCCAGGAGCCAGATTAAAAAAAAAAAAAAAAAAAAATGGAGTAAGGATGTTCTGCAGGTGGTTGCCCATTTTAACCCCCGCAATGCCAAAAAAAAAAAATATTAAATGATGTAAACAAGCTGAATTGTTTCAATGCCAGGCCGACCAGCTGCCGCCCACACCAGGGCATTGGCCGGTCTCACCCCCTGGGTGACTGGGGGCGGTTGTTCCGGGGGCCTGTGGTCTGGCGGTGCCTGGGCTTCCCCCGGTGCGGCCGCTCTTAGGTCTCCCAGGGGAGAGAGAGGGGGGGGGGGCGTTCCCCGGTTCCTGCATCTCCGGTACTGGTCTACCTGGTCACTCAGGGGTAAATGCCTCCCCGATTCGCCCCGGGCGCAATGTCCCCCTGTTTCGCTCAGGTGTATTTTTTCCTGAATCACTCAGGCGTAATGTCTTCTGTTTCGCTCAGGTGTAATGTCTTCCTGAATCGCTCAGGTGTAATGTCTTCCTGAATCGCTCAGGTGTAATGTCTTCCTGAATCGCTCAGGTGTAATGTCTTCCTGAATCGCTCAGGTGTAATGTCTTCCTGAATCGCTCAGGTGTAATGTCTTCCTGAATCGCTCAGGTGTAATGTCTTCCTGAATCGCTCAGGTGTAAATGTCTTCCTGAATCGCTCAGGTGTGAATGTCTTCCTGAATCGCTCAGGTGTAAATGTCTTCCTGAATCGCTCAGGTATAATGTCTTCCTGAATCGTTCAGGTGTAATGTCTTCCTGAATCGCTCAGGTGTAATGTCTTCCTGAAGCGCTCATGTGCAAGGTCTCCCCGAATCGCTCAGGTGTAATGTCTTCCTGAATCGCTCAGGTGTAATTTCTTCCTGAAGCGCTCATGTGCAAGGTCTCCCCGAATCACTCTGGTGTCATATTCCCTAAATCATTCAGGCATGGTGTCCGCAGGCCCCATGTCTGGGTCATGTGTTCCCTGGGTCACACAGGGGCCGGGTGTTCCTTGTTCGTTCAGGGTCATGCGTTCTCTGTTCGCTCGGGTAGCATAGATCCCCGTGGTTGGCCGGGCTTCTAGTGTTCTTGTGCGTTCAGGGCATGTGTTCCCTGTCTGTGCAGGGGGCATGTGTTCCCTGTGTGTGTGGGTCAGGGGGCATGAGCGGTATGTGTTCCCGGGGTCACTCAGGCATGATTCCGGCCCAAGTGCACTTGGGTCAGGGTCACGCACCCTTTCGCTGCTTAAGGGTCCAGCTGTTCGCATCCCTCGCCGGGTATCGGTCCAAACACAGCTTGTTTCTTCACGTACAACAGGGTCTCAGCCTCCAGGACTGCGAGCTAGCTACTTTCGTTACGCCAAAGTCTCCTCCTTGTCCAGGTAATATCCAGCCACGAGGCTGCTGTACACCTTGCCACTGCATTACGTATTCGTTGTCACAAACTCCCGTTCATAGGTCTACATTTCACCTCGGAAATCAGTAGCGCGGTTTGCTCCATTTCAGGTAAGTAGCGAGCACCTCCACGCGGTCAGACCATTCTCCGGCAACGCGTCTTCGGTCATCTGGGGGAGGGGGATGGAATCTCATCTGTTACCTTTATGCCTCCTCCATGCAGCTTGAAGATGTCGCAGGCCCCGGAGTCGGATGACAACTTATCTTTACCCGGGACCTCCGTATCAGGGCACGCCAGCAACCCCTCTCTACGGAGCTGGACCATCCCGAAACTGGTGGCAGAGCTCAATAGGAGAGGAAAGCGGAGCTGTACCGTCTCCTAATGACGGCACCGTCAGGCTCAAGTGACCAACCTTCTCTCTCCTCTATCCAGCTAGCCCTCCTGCAGTTGCAGGCCACCATCGGCAGTCTGGCGGGTTCGGTGGCGGACATCCAAACCAGGATGGGGGAATTGGAGTCACGGCCGGCGGCACCACCTTCCCCAGCCCTTCCGGCCTTACCATCTACATCCCAGGAGTTGGCACCAGGTACGATCCGTACCAGCCCCCAGATTGCCCCCTCGCATTTCATCCCAGACAACCTGAAAAGGGACATCCTAGCGGGGAGGGACGTCAATCTGGCGTCCATTCTCATTGCATCACAAGATGTGTCAGAAAATAAGCTGATTAATTGCGGGGAGGTATCGGTGGTTCTGTGGGCCAAGGATGCCCGCCTGAACCGGAAGCTCTTAATCCCCGAATTCGTCCTGGCGTTTAGCCTCTACCGAGATACCATCTGCGGCAGCCAGCCACACAGGCGTGAGGAGCTGGATTCCTATTTATACCGAGTCACCGACTTAGGTTACAAGTACGGCGGGTCGAACTTCTACGACTACCACAGGTCTTTTTCAGCCAAGGCGGCTGCCGCCCTCGCCCAGTTCCAGTTCATCACGGACTGGGCAAACCTGGACATGGAGCTGTTCTGTCGTCATTTTGCCGGGTTACAGGCCCCCACATGCGCAGCGTGCCAATCCATCCAGCACACGGCCGACTGGTGTCCCAACCTCCCCACCTCGGGCCGGGAAGGTGCCCTGCCTGGCCCCTCCGGCGCACAGCGGTTCCAAGGGTCCACGGACAAGCTGGGCAGGCCCATTGCTTACCTAGGACAGAGTCAGGTCTGCAACAACTTTAACGCCGGGGGTTGTGGTTTCAACAGCTGCAGGGCCTTGCACGTCTGCTCCCTCTGCTTCAGGGCCCACCCCCGCTCCAGCTGCCCGAAGAGGCAACGTAAGACGCTATGACTGGCCGACATCAATATTGAGCTCTTGGGCATCCTGTTGCAAGACCACCCCGATCGCCAGGCGGTGGAGTTCCTTCTCGCAGGCTTCAAGGGGGGCTTCGATACCGGCTTTGTGGCCCTCCCTCAAGTGTCCTGGGAGGGAAGGAACCTACAGTCTGCCATTCAAGACCCAGAAGCGGTAGCCACCCTGTTGCAGGACGAAGTTCGGAAGGGTTTTCTCCTAGGCCCGTTTAAAGTTATCCCATTTTCTACTTGGAGGATAAATCCTATTGGCCTGGTCTCCAAGCAGGCCTCAAATAAAAAACGTTTGATTTACGACTTGTCAGCGCCTCACATGTCACCAATTCCCAGCCTCAACTCCCTGATCCCGTCAGAAGAATTCTCGATGTCCTACGCATCCATAGACGAGGCCATTCAATACATCCGGATGGCCGGGGAGGGTGCTTGGTTGGCCAAGGCCGACATCGCGGACGCCTTCAAGCTGCTCCCCATTCTTCCTCAGCTATGGCGATATTATGGGTTACACTGGGCGGACGGGTTCTATTTTGCTGACCGGCTCACCTTTGGGTCAAAAAGCAGCCCGTGGCTGTTCGACAGGTTCGCCTGTGCGCTGCACTGGATTCTTGTCCATCATGGGGGACTAGGTATGGTCATACATTACCTGGATGATTTCCTGATAGTCGAGAGGCTCGAGAGCCCCCCCTCAGGGTTGGCAAGTTTGCTCCAACTGTTCGCCGGCCTCGAGGTCCCCGTGGCATCCGCCAAGACAGAGGGTCCAGGCACCAGGGTTACCTTCTTGGGCATCACCCTGGATTCGGTCCGCATGCAGGCCAGCCTCCCCGCGGTCAAGGTGGCAAAAATGAAAGCCGCCGTTTCAGCCGCGGCCTCCTCCGGGGTTTTGTCCAAGTGGGAGCTCCAGTCCCTGTTAGGGTTCCTCACCTGCGCATTCAAAATCATGCCGCAGGGCAGGTCCTTTATTTCCCGGCTCCTCCACCTCCTGCCAACCGCTCCGGATCAGGACTCCACCGTCCGGCTGGACGGTCACGCCATGGCGGACCTTCGAATGTGGCGAGCTTTCCTGACCGGGTGGAACGGTATCTCGTTATTTGTACCATTCCCGGACACGGCGTCCCCCACGGTTTTCACCGATGCCGCGGCCTCCCGCGGGTTTGCAGCTATCTTCTACCCGCAGTGGTTGGTCGGCAGTTGGCCGGTGGAGCTCCTGTCCGAGGCTGAGGCCATGAGGTCCTTGCCGCTATTGGAATTGTACCCCATAGTGGTGGCTGCCCACATCTGGGGTCCGCTCTGGGCAAACAGGTCAGTAATATTCAGAACGGACAGTCAGGTCCTGGTTGAGGTCATTTCAAAGGGAAGGGCAAAATCCCTCAGGATCATGGCCCTGCTGCGTAAGCTTGTCTGGCTGTCCCTGGAGTTTAACTTCCACGTTTTCGCCTTCCATGTCCAGGGAACGCAGAACGTGGCGGCCGACGCCCTGTCACGGTTTAACTTCGATATTTTCTTCCAGGAACTCCCGGAGGCAGATCCCGTCGGCATTCCAGCTCCGCCATACAGCGCCCTCCTGCTGAACTAGAGCCCTTGATAGCGACCGCACGGTCTTTAGTCCAGTGGTCGCTAGCCGCCAACACCGCCAGGAACTACGACGCTGGGTTCAGCTTGTTTAGGCGGTTCGCTGACACCCACCCTCAGGGGGAGGTGGACGAGGTCACCTTTATCATGGCCTTCATAGCCCATTGCCACACCCACCGCCACCTCTCTTTTAATACCATCAAGCTGTATTTGGCCGGCATTCAGCACCACCGGATGCTCAGCGACCCTTCTGCCAGATCCATCTTTTCTAATCAGGCCATCAAAGCCACCCTCAGGGGCATTCAGAAGGTTAGCACGGCGGTCCAGGTACGCAGGCAGCCGGTGTCAGGTGAGCTCTTCCGCAAGTTATCCGCAGCCCTAGACGGTCTTCCTTTTGGGCAACCAGCAAGCATCGTCACCAAAGCGGCCATGTACCTCGGGTTCTATGGGTTCCTCAGGCCCGGGGAGTTCACCTGCAGCGCCATCTCCCGCACAACCCTGCTCAGGCGGCATCTCACCTGGCACTCTGATCACTTCATCCTATCCATCCCCTCCTCAAAGACCAGTCAGACCGTTCCTCCCACAGAGGTGGAATTTTTCCCGACGGCCACCTGCTGGTGTCCTATCAAAGTGCTCAAGGAGCTCCTGGCCTCCCTTCAATCTTCCGATCTAGACGACCCGTTGCTCCCGATCAACGGTAGGCCCCTGTCTTCTACCCTGTTCATCTCCAACATCCGTACCCTGGCCGCAGGGCTGGGTTTCAACCCTAGCACGATATCCGGGCACTCCTTCCGCATAGGGGCCGCATCCGCAGCATCAAGTCACCAGGTACCAGCGCATGTCATCCGCAAGATGGGTCGTTGGCGGTCGTCCTGCTTCACAAGGTACATTCCGAATCCACGGGCGGAGATCTCCAGAGCCTTTTGTTCCTTGGCATTATAGTTCACGCTATGCTTCAATAAATGCTTCACTCCCTACTACGTACCAGTTCTCTTTTTGGCCACTATTTCAGGCCGTACCTCGTCACTGGCGCCGGGCACACTCCAGCCAGTTGGGTTAGGACAATCGGTAGGCATGCCTATTCTGTCACTCGCTTAGCTCCTCCCACAATTGTTAATATACCCTTTGTTAATATTCTGTGACATTTGCCATATTTTAAGAACCATTCCCCCTTGTTCAGCACATCTTCTGTGATGTCTCCTGGATGAGCACATTACACCTGCAATAAACTCTCAACAGTGCAAGTGCAGATGGCAGGTTCAGTGTATTTGAATAGAGACATCACATGAAGGTGCATTGCTTGGTCACATAACCCTTCATCAGTGGCCATCTTATGGACAAGACCTTTGTGTGGATAGCACAAAAGACTTGGCAAACAAGGGGGCAAACCGAATGAAATATAAAAAAAAAAACTATATTACTTATTGCCATATAATCATCTTATACACAGGTAAACAGTAGACAGAAAGTACACAACTCCTTTAAGGATCAAACATTATACAAATCATTTTAACAAAACAATTCAATTTATACAAATCTTTTTATTTTATTTAGTTTTAATAAAATAATGTTTTATAGTAAGTTACCATTTCTATAAGACTCCTTCACTTTTTTCTGCAGTTTAAAATGCATATACAAATGCAAAGGGGAGAACTGCTCAGCCAGTAACCAGTTGCAGTGGTGACTTGTCCTAGCGATTGGTTGGCTAAGCAGTCATTTTCTATGTGTCGAGAGGAAACAGGAAGAAGAAATCAGTGGGTTAGAGCAGGAATGGCAGGAAATAAAAAAAAAAAAAACACTTAGATAACCCCTTTAAGTCTTAAGACAGCAATTTATGAACATTGCTGCAGAGTTAGGATAAGATCACACGTAAATTCCATAGCAGCTAAATCCACACAACTAGGCTTGTGCAAATGGGACCTACGGCTCATAGATCCAAAGTTGATTTGTTTAAATACTTTGATTTTAATGTTGTATCCATGCAACATTAAAATGTATTTGGTCTGTGGAGCCAAAGTTCTTCTCGCCCAAAGACTTTGGTTAGTTACTACTGTATTCATATCTGCGTATGGTATCCATATCCATGTAGCCAGTACCAAAGCCAAGTTTGGATTGCTATTTTAAGTATTTTTTCAATATACAGATATGCATACAGTAGGAACTAACTGAAGTCTTGCGCGACTTCAGGAGAAATGAACTTTGGCTTCATGGAGCCAATGCATTTAAATGTTGCATGGATGCAGCATCAAAATGTAAGTATTTGAACAAATCGACAAGATCGATTAGCTCAAGCCTATAAACAACATCAGGGTCAGAATGGCCGACCAAAGTATCAGAGGATGCTCTGGAGGGCATTAGAGCTGCTTTTGGAGCTATTCACTTGCCACTAGGGTCTATTTCTTTGATTGTTGACATAGGGATTGGGCTCCAAAAAGAATTTCCTCTGGTGGGCCCAGGGAACCCCAACACTGCACCAAATGGTGTGGATTTTGTTGTGGAATTTATTGCAGAAATACTGCAGGTTTGCTCTTATTTCACACTCTACATTGAAAAGGGCAAAATCTGTAGAAGAAATTTACAACATAAACTGATTAATATTTTGATTTTATTGCAAACATTTTTTGTAACATGCAGATGAGATTTATACAAATTTCATCCTCTTTGGTGCTACGGTAAATGCTTAGCTTTTCCACTTAAAACATATATTATTCAATCAGAAATTATAGTAAAAGACTAATAATTATGTTTCCTATACAAGCAGTATGGAGAAATATATTTTTTTAGAAAAGAGACAACAGGAAGTGCAATTTTTTGGGCAGTTAACTTTAAATTAGGGTTGGTTCGCACGAGCGTTATACTATTCCATTATAGGTTTCATTTATAACGGAATATAACGGTCTGGCCAGACAGAATGCATAATTGGAAGCCTTTAAGAGGCATTCCATTTTGCTCCGTCCTAATAGATGTCTATGGCCACACATAACGGATACGTCTGGCTTCCGTTATGCAAGATGGAAACAAAGTCTTGTCGACAGGACTTTTTTTCTGTTCTGCATAACGGAAACTGGATGGATCCGTTATGCTTACCCATAGACTTCTATTAGGACAGAGCAAAACAGAATGGTCTTAAAGGCTTCCATTTTGCATTCCGTCTGGCCATTCCAATATTTATCGTTATAAACGGAACGGAATGGCATAACACTTGTGAGAGCCCACTCTTGGTCTCCTAGAAATTTATAGTAAGGGTGCATTCACATCACCATTTAGCTTTTTGTCCTTCTAATTCATCAGAAGGAGAGAGCGAGAGAGAGAGAGAGAGAGAGAGAGAGAGAGAGAGAGAGAGACAAAAACAGGATCCTGCAATAAAAACTGATCCTGTTGCATCAGTTATGCATAGGATTGCATAGGACCCATTGTTTTTACAGGATCCTGTAAAAAAATACTTATCCTGTTGCATCAGTTGTCATCCGTTTGAGCCATTTCCATCTGAGATCCATTTTTCTAGATGGAAACAAAAGTACTGTATGCAGGACTTTTTTTCCTGTCTAAAAAACGAATCTCAGAGGGAAATGGCTTAAACGATGCATCAGGATCCGTTTTTTTTTTTACGGGATCCTGTTTTTATCCTCTCTCTCTCTTCTTCTTCTGATGGATCAGAAGAACGGAAAGCTAAACGTTGATGTGAATGCACCCTTAAACTGTCACAAAACAAAAAAATATGGTATATGCTTAATTTCAAAACTAAATAGAAAGATGCTAATATCTTTCCATGTAAAACAAAAATTATATTTTCAGACTTTAAACCTTGAATCTGCGAGATTTTTTCGCTGCTGTGTTTCTTTTTTTTTCATTTCCTAAGCTTTTTTATTTTTCCATTCACATTGTTGTTTGAGGGCTTATATTTTTCATGACAAGTTGCTATGTAGGAGGGGAAGTGACCAAAAAATGGCAAATTGACTATTTAGACTTTTTTTTCCCGTTTCTGCATTTGCTATATGTGATAAATATTTTTACATTTTAATGATGCGGTCGTTTTTGCATTCAGTGATGCCCATGATGTTTCCTTTCTTATTGTTTATGTATTTCTTTTGTTTTATTATTTTAGGGAAAGGGGGGTGTTATGTTATATTTGTTATATTTAAACATTTTTAAGAATATACTAACCCCTTTATGACACAGAAATTTTCTATTTTCCCTAGCTGCTTTCCCAAAGCTATAGCTTTTTTTTTTCCCATTCATGTAGCCTTATAAGGGCTTGTTTTTTTTTGCGGGACAAGTTGTTCTTTCTAATGCCACCATTTAATATGGCATACAATGTAGAGGCAAGCTGGAAAAAAATTCTAAATAGGGTGAAACAGTAAAAAAATGTAATTCCGCTACAGTTTTATGGGTTTTGCTTTTCATTATTCACTATTTGGTCAATGCTCTGCATTCTCTGGGTTATTATGATTATTTTCTAAAAATAGAAAATAAATATATACCATATGTATTTATTTTCTATTTTAATTTTTTTCTTGTTTTAATACTGAAAAAAAACTTTTTCCAAATTTTTTTTTGCTTATAATTAGGGATGAGCGAACTCGAACTGTATAGTTCGGGTTCGTACCGAATTTTGGGGTGTCCGTGACACGGACCCGAACCCGGACATTTTCGTAAAAGTCCGGGTTCGGGTTCGGTGTTCGTCGCTTTCTTCGCGCTTTTGTGACGCTTTCTTGGCGCTTTTTGAAAGGCTGCAAAGCAGCCAATCAACAAGCGTCATACTACTTGCCCCAAGAGGCCATCACAGCCATGCCTACTATTGGCATGGCTGTGATTGGCCAGAGCACCATGTGACCCAGCCTCTATTTAAGCTGGAGTCACATAGCACCGCCCGTCACTCTGCTCTGATTAGCGTAGGGAGAGGTTGCGGCTGCGACAGTAGGGCGAGATTAGGCAGATTAACTCCTCCAAAGGACTTGATTAACTGATCGATCTGCAGCTGTGGATCATTGAGCTGCTGATCCTCAATTGCTCACTGTTTTTAGGCTGCCCAGACCGTTTGTCAGTCACATTTTTCTGGGGTGATCGGCGGCCATTTTGTGTCTTGTGGTGCGCCAGCACAAGCTGCGACCAAGTGCATTTAACCCTCAATGGTGTGGTTGTTTTTTGGCTAAAGCCTACATCAGGGTGAAGCTGTCACACCAAGTGCATTTAACCAGCAATAGTCTGTTCATTTTTTGGCCATATACAAAATCAGGGGCAAGCTGCGCCTGTCACCAAGTGCATTTAACCCTCAATGGTGTGGTTGTTTTTTGGCTAAAGCCTACATCAGGGTGAAGCTGTCACACCAAGTGCATTTAACCAGCAATAGTCTGTTCATTTTTTGGCCATATACTAAATCAGGGGCAAGCTGCGCCTGTCACCAAGTGCATTTAACCCTCAATGGTGTGGTTGTTTTTTGGCTAAAGCCTACATCAGGGTGAAGCTGTCACACCAAGTGCATTTAACCAGCAATAGTCTGTTTATTTTTTGGCCATATCCCAGTCTAATTCTGTCACTAAATCCATACCGGTCACCCAGCGCCTAAATACTAGGCCTCAAATTTATATCCCGCTAAATCTGTCCTTAGTGCTGTAGCTGGGCGAGTTATTTAGTGTCCGTTCAAGCACATTTCTTGTTCTGGGTTGAAATACAATTCCCAATTTAGCAATTTCATAATTTAGTGGTTTCTGCTATATCAGAGCTATTTGAAATCTATCCCTAAAAGGGTATATAATATTCAAGGTGCACATTGGGTCATTCAGAATAACTTCACACACACCCGCTACTGTGTATTTCCAAGTCTAATTCTGGCACTAAACCCATACCTGTCACCCAGCGCCTAAATACTAGGCCTCAAATTTATATCCAGCTAAATCTGTCCCTAGTGCTGTAGCTGGGCGAGTTATTTAGTGTCCGTTCAAGCACATTTCTTGTTCTGGGTTGAAATACAATTCCCAATTTAGCAATTTCATAATTTAGTGGTTTCTGCTATATCAGAGCTATTTGAAATCTATCCCTAAAAGGGTATATAATATTCAAGGTGCACATTGGGTCATTCAGAATAACTTCACACACACCCGCTACTGTGTATTTCCAAGTCTAATTCTGGCACTAAACCCATACCTGTCACCCAGCGCCTAAATACTAGGCCTCAAATTTATATCCCGCTAAATCTGTCCTTAGTGCTGTAGCTGGGCGAGTTATTTAGTGTCCGTTCAAGCACATTTCTTGTTCTGGGTTGAAATACAATTCCCAATTTAGCAATTTCATAATTTAGTGGTTTCTGCTATATCAGAGCTATTTGAAATCTATCCCTAAAAGGGTATATAATATTCAAGGTGCACATTGGGTCATTCAGAATAACTTCACACACACCCGCTACTGTGTATTTCCAAGTCTAATTCTGGCACTAAACCCATACCTGTCACCCAGCGCCTAAATACTAGGCCTCAAATTTATATCCCGCTAAATCTGTCCCTAGTGCTGTAGCTGGGCGAGTTATTTAGTGTCCGTTCAAGCACATTTCTTGTTCTGGGTTGAAATACAATTCCCAATTTAGCAATTTCATAATTTAGTGGTTTCTGCTATATCAGAGCTATTTGAAATCTATCCCTAAAAGGGTATATAATATTCAAGGTGCACATAGGGTCATTCAGAATAACTTCACACACCCGCTACTGTGCATTTCCAAATCTAATTCTGTCACTAAACCCATACCTGTCACCCAGCGCCTAAATACTAGGCCTCAAATTTATATCCCGCTAAATCTCTCGTTACCGCTGTCCTGTTGTGGCTGGGAAAGTTATTTAGTGTCCGTCAAAGCACATTTCTTGTTCTGGGTTGAAATACAATTCCCAATTTAGCAATTTCATAATTTAGTGGTTTCTGCTATATCAGAGCTATTTGAAATCTATCCCTAAAAGGGTATATAATATTCAAGGTGCACATTGGGTCATTCAGAATAACTTCACACACACCCGCTACTGTGTATTTCCAAGTCTAATTCTGGCACTAAACCCATACCTGTCACCCAGCGCCTAAATACTAGGCCTCAAATTTATATCCCGCTAAATCTGTCCCTAGTGCTGTAGCTGGGCGAGTTATTTAGTGTCCGTTCAAGCACATTTCTTGTTCTGGGTTGAAATACAATTCCCAATTTAGCAATTTCATAATTTAGTGGTTTCTGCTATATCAGAGCTATTTGAAATCTATCCCTAAAAGGGTATATAATATTCAAGGTGCACATAGGGTCATTCAGAATAACTTCACACACCCGCTACTGTGCATTTCCAAATCTAATTCTGTCACTAAACCCATACCTGTCACCCAGCGCCTAAATACTAGGCCTCAAATTTATATCCCGCTAAATCTCTCGTTACCGCTGTCCTGTTGTGGCTGGGAAAGTTATTTAGTGTCCGTCAAAGCACATTTTTTGTTCTGGGTTGAAATACAATTCCCAATTTAGCAATTTCATAATTTAGTCGTTTCTGCTATATCAGAGCTATTTGAAATCTATCCCTAAAAGGGTAGATCATATTGAAGGTGCACATTGGGTCATTCAGAATAACTTCACACACACGCTTCTGTGCATTTCCAAGTCTAATTCTGTCACTAAATCCATACCGGTCACCCAGCGCCTAAATACTAGGCCTCAAATTTATATCCCGCTGAATTTGAATACAATACATTGGGCCAAATAATATATTTGTTGTTGTGGTGAACCATAACAATGAGAAAAACATCTAGTAAGGGACGCGGACGTGGACATGGTCGTGGTGGTGTTAGTGGACCCTCTGGTGCTGGGAGAGGACGTGGCCGTTCTGCCACATCCACACGTCCTAGTGTACCAACTACCTCAGGTCCCAGTAGCCGCCAGAATTTACAGCGATATATGGTGGGGCCCAATGCCGTTCTAAGGATGGTAAGGCCTGAGCAGGTACAGGCATTAGTCAATTGGGTGGCCGACAGTGGATCCAGCACGTTCACATTATCTCCCACCCAGTCTTCTGCAGAAAGCGCACAGATGGCGCCTGAAAACCAACCCCATCAGTCTGTCACATCACCCCCATGCATACCAGGGAAACTGTCTCAGCCTCAAGTTATGCAGCAGTCTCTTATGCTGTTTGAAGACTCCGCTGGCAGGGTTTCCCAAGGGCATCCACCTAGCCCTTCCCCAGCGGAGAAAGACATAGAATGCACTGACGCACAACCACTTATGTTTCCTGATGATGAGGACATGGGAATACCACCTCAGCATGTCTCTGATGATGACGAAACACAGGTGCCAACTGCTGCGTCTTTCTGCAGTGGACAAGCTGACGTTCATAAAAATGAACCAGGCATGGATCCCACAGGACCTGTCCGTCCCTTGTCCAGATTAGACATTAACTACCTCCCCATAACCATATATTATTGGACTCCAGGGCACTTCCTCATTCAATCCTATTTTTATTTTCATTTTACCATTATATTGCGAGGCTACCCAAAGTTGAATGAACCTCTCCTCTGCCTGTGTGCTAGGCCTAAATATATGCCAATGGACTGTTGCAGTGGTGGCTGACGTGAAGCCTCATTCTCTGCTATGACATGCAGACTGATTCTCTGCTGACATGAAGACAGATTCTCTGTTACGGGACCTCTCTGCTCTGCCTGTGTGCTAGGCCTAAATATATGCCAATGGACTGTTGCAGTGGTGGCTGACGTGAAGCCTCATTCTCTGCTATGACATGCAGACTGATTCTCTGCTGACATGAAGCCAGATTGTCTGTTACGGGACCTCTCTGCTCTGCCTGTGTGCTAGGCCTAAATATATGCCAATGGACTGTTGCAGTGGTGGCTGACGTGAAGCCTGATTCTCTGCTATGACATGCAGACTGATTCTCTGCTGACATGAAGCCAGATTGTCTGTTACGGGACCTCTCTGCTCTGCCTGTGTGCTAGGCCTAAATATATGCCAATGGACTGTTGCAGTGGTGGGTGACGTGAAGCCTCATTCTCTGCTATGACATGCAGACTGATTCTCTGCTGACATGAAGACAGATTCTCTGTTACGGGACCTCCCTCCTCTGCCTGGGTGCTGGGCCTAAATATATGCCAATGGACTGTTGCAGTGGTGGCTGACATGAAGCCTGATTCTCTGCTATGACATGCAGACTAATTCTCTGCTGACATGAAGCCAGATTGTCTGTTACGGGACCTCTCTCCTCTGCCTGGGTGCTGGGCCTAAATTTATGACAATGGACTGTTGCAGTGGTGGCTGACGTGAAGCCTGATTCTCTGCTATGACATGCAGACTGATTCTCTGCTGACATGAAGCCAGATTGTCTGTTACGGGACCTCTCTGCTCTGCCTGTGTGCTAGGCCTAAATATATGCCAATGGACTGTTGCAGTGGTGGCTGACGTGAAGCCTCATTCTCTGCTATGACATGCAGACTGATTCTCTGCTGACATGAAGCCAGATTGTCTGTTACGGGACCTCTCTGCTCTGCCTGTGTGCTAGGCCTAAATATATGCCAATGGACTGTTGCAGTGGTGGGTGACGTGAAGCCTCATTCTCTGCTATGACATGCAGACTGATTCTCTGCTGACATGAAGCCAGATTCTCTGTTACGGGACCTCTCTCCTCTGCCTGTGTGTGTGCTGGGCCTAAATATATGCCAATGGACTGTTGCAGTGGTGGCTGACGTGAAGCCTGATTCTCTGCTATGACATGCAGACTGATTCTCTGCTGACATGAAGCCAGATTGTCTGTTACGGGACCTCTCTCCTCTGCCTGTGTGTGTGCTGGGCCTAAATATATGCCAATGGACTGTTGCAGTGGTGGCTGACGTGAAGCCTCATTCTCTGCTATGACATGCAGACTAATTCTCTGCTGACATGAAGACAGATTCTCTGTTACGGGACCTCTCTCCTCTGCCTGGGTGCCGGGGCCTAAATATCTGAGAATGGACTGTTCCAGTGGTGGGTGACGGGAAGCCAGATTCTCTGCTATGGAACCTCTCTCCAATTGATTTTGGTTAATTTTTATTTATTTAATTTTTATTTTAATTCATTTCCCTATCCACATTTGTTTGCAGGGGATTTACCTACATGTTGCTGCCTTTTGCAGCCCTCTAGCTCTTTCCTGGGCTGTTTTACAGCCTTTTTAGTGCCGAAAAGTTCGGGTCCCCATTGACTTCAATGGGGTTCGGGTTCGGGACGAAGTTCGGATCGGGTTCGGATCCCGAACCCGAACATTTCCGGGATGTTCGGCCGAACTTCTCGAACCCGAACATCCAGGTGTTCGCTCAACTCTACTTATAATCACCATATTGGGGTGTGTATGACTTTTTGATCATTTTATTCATTTTTTTTAGGAAGTAAAGTGATAGAAAAAACAGCAAAACAGCCTCAATTTTTTTTCCTGTTACATCATTCACCGTATGGAATACATTTTTTATATTTTAATAGTATGGCTGTTTTTGGAAGCTGCGATGCCCATGATGTTATTTTTTAAAATTGTTTATTTTTATTTTTGGGGAAAGGCGGGTAATTTGAACATAATAATATTATATTGAACATAACAATATTATATATATATATTATATATGTGAAACTCGAAAAATTTGAATATCGTGCAAAGTTCATATATTTCAGTAATGCAACTTAAAAGGTGAAACTAACATATGCGATAGACTCATAACATGCAAAGCGAGATAGTTCAAGCCTTTATTTGCTATAATTTGGATGATTATGGCTTAAAACTTATGAAACCCCAAAGTCCAGCACCTCTACATAACTTTGACGATCCACTGCCAGTGCAGGGCTTTATTAAGACCGGAGTCTAAAACACCAATCTTAATAAATGTGCCCCAAAGTGCGGAATTGCACAAACAATAAGCAAAATGTACCAAGACAATTCCCATTAACTTTGCTGGTACTTTATTACATTTGTGATTCTTCCTCATGAAAATCCACACAGAAAAACCATATGTAATCCAAAACATGTCCAGGTATCCTTACAGGTAGGGGTCAAATATTGCTATTGGTGAAGTAATATGGCTCCATGCTACTTGGACATGATAGGCATAAGCACTAAATTAAAGGGAGGTGAAACAGTGAGACGTAAAATTGAGAATTAGGGCTTATTCACACAAATGTATTTATTTTCCGTTCTGTTTTTTTGCTGCCTGTACACAGAACTGTCACAGTGGACTATGTCATTTTCCTATGACTATGCATATATCTGGTCAATGTGCTTCTTTTATTAGTCAGTGTGTGTTGTGTTCGAAATTCGGGGTTTTAGTGATGGACTTGGTCATGATTCAAAGCATTCCTCTCCGCAGGGGTAGTGAACTCCGGCCCCTGCTAGTAATAGTACAGACAGGGGAGGAGGATGTGTTTCTGGATACCTCTGAGACTGGGGGTAGTAGTCAGTTGCTGGGAGATGTGAGGACAAGCTTAGGAGTTCTATCCTTCTGGATTTGCTTCAATATGGACAGTTGGAATATCTTTAACTTTACCTGCAACTTCATATGTGACTTCCAATAAACTGCTCATGGGTGACAACTCCTAGTGCTCAGTGCCTACCTTTGTCAGTCACAAGCCAATTTCATGACAAGAGCCATTCAATTCAATTGGGACGCAAAAAAAACTAACAAAAAAAAAAACAGGAATGACTGTTTACGTATCCATATGACGGCAATGGCTGTTCCGCAAAAAAGTAGAACATGTCATATTATTGTCTGCATTATGGACAAGGATAGGACTGTTCTATTAGGGGCTGGTCCTTCAGTTCCGCAAAATGCAGAAGGCACACGGCTGGTATCCCTGTTTTGAGGACCGCAAAACACTGGTCATGTGCATGAGCAGTTAATGGATGAAATTTTAGCAAAAAAAGAAAAAAAAATCATCATCATATAAACTATTATCTGAGGGTCAATGTCTTCAGGAAATGGTATGCCTTGTGAGATCTTCCATTAAACTTTAAAAATCATAAACCTGTATTATAGCTAATGTCTGTGCTAATTTATGTAGGGAAAATTAGTAATCATGTGAAACAGCGTATAATGCAAATTTTGTTAAGCTTTTATTAAACTAAATGAGTTGGTCATGTGTTTGGTGACATCGCTGTTGGGTTAAAGAGAAGTCACAATATCAGCTGGGGTTAATTACAACCCATTCTCTCAGACATTTTACATAGAATAAGCAATTTACTTTCCTTTTTCTCCACAGAGTTCAAGATTCCTGAGATTTCACTTTGCATTTTAATAAGGAAATTATCACATAAATTAGCAGGCGTGTTTAGAGTGAATGATGATCCATACAGTTGGAGAATGAAGTTGTCGACAAACCTTTAAAATGCTATATTTTGTCAGATCTTGTTCACAATGACATATTGAAGCAATGAATGGAATACAAACTGTTCTTAGACAATAGGTATCAGTCAATGTTGAATAATTATACTTTTTGGAAACAATTCTCACATAGGTTGAATAATTACAATACTTATTTTGGTTCCAAAATGATCATTATACATTGTGATACATAATAATTTTCTCAGTGCAAAGAGGAATTTTTATAAATCAACAATTGCTATCATGTTAACAAATGCAATGCAATTGGAAGGCAGCATGTCATAGAGAAGGAACAGCAGGGCAGAAAGATATACAGTTGTGTTAAAAAAAATAGCAGTCAGACATCACTAACCTGATCATTCGCTGTTTTTGATAGAATTTCTGCATGGCAAATTTACTAGCAGGTGTAGTACAGTAATAGAAATCCAAAAGACCCAACAGTCATGACATGCATGCGGCTGATTCTGTTTAATTGAATCACTAATTGAAAGGGGCATGTTCAAAATAATAGCAGTGTAGAGTTAAATGAGTGAGGTAATTCATTCTTTGAAAAACAGGTGGCAATTAATGCGCTTATTTAAGGAATGAAAGGCAGCAAAATTGTACATGCTGGTTACAGTGCATTCTGAGGAAATGGGTCGTTCCAGACATTGTTCAGAAGAACAGTGTAGCTTGATTAAAAAGTTGTTTGGGGAGGGGAAAACATATAAAGAAGTGCAGAAAATGATAGGCTGCTCAGTTAAAATGATTTTAAATACTTTAAAATGACAACCAAAACCTGAAAGACGTGGAAGAAAGCGATAAACTACCATTCAAATGGATAGAAGAATAGCCAAAATGGCAGGGACTCATCCAACGATCAGCTCCAGGAATATCAAAGAAGGTCTAAAGTTACCTGTGAGTACTGTCACAATTAGAAGACGCCTATGTAAAGCCAAGCTATCTGCAAGAAGCCCCTGCAAAGTCCCACTGTTGAAAAAAATATATACATGTGCTGAAGAGGTTACAATTTGCCAAAGAGCACATTGTCTGGCCTAAAGAGACATTTTGTGGACTGATGAAAGTAAGATTGTTCTTTTTGGGTCTAGTGGCCAGAGACAGTTTGTCAGACGACCCCCAAATACTGAATTCAGCCACAGTACACTGTGAAGACAGTGAAGCATGGTGGCACAAGCATCATGATATGGGGATGTTTCTCATACTGCGGTGTTGGGCCTATTTATCACATACCAGGGATCATGGATCAGTTTGAATACATCAGAATACTTGGAGAGGTCATGCTGCCTTATGCTGAAGAGGAAATGCCCTGAAATGGGTGTTCCAACAAGGCAACGACCCCAAACACACCAGTAAACGTGCAACATCTTGGTTCCAAACCAACAAGATTGACGTTATGGAGTGGCCAGCCGAATCCACGGATCTTAATCTAATAAAAAACTTGTGGGGTGACATAAAAAATGCAGTTTCTGAGGCAAAACCAAGAAATAGAGAAGAACTGTGGAATGTAGTCCAATCATCCTGGGCTGGAATACCTGTTCACAGGTGCCATAAGTTAGTTGACTCCATGCAACACAGATGTACAGCAGTTCTCAGAAACCGTGGTTATACAACTAAATATTAGTTAAGTGATTCAAAGGAAAAATTCAAAGGACAAATCTTCAAACATTTTTCAGTTTATATAGTGAATGTTTGAGTTTGTAAAGAAAAATACAAACAATGTTATTTTCTTGAACAGTCTAATATTCACTTTTCTTAATTTTTTGGGGAGGAACAACACAAATTTGATATATTTTTCTTCATTTTTTGATTTGGAATAGAATGTGTAGTGTTCCCAATGCATTTGTGTGTATGGAAATAAAAGCTATTAGAAGGATTTTGAGCTTTATTCACTTTTTCAAACACACTGCTATTATTTTGAACACAACTATATAGGGGCACATTTATTAAGTCCTGCGTTTTAAATGCCGGTCTTAATAACCCCTATATCGGGTGGTGGTTCCGCCAAAGGTATAAGAGGCGACGGCTTCTACATAACTTTGGGGTATCCAGCACCAGTCTAAATGTAAGCCAACTTCTTTGCTGTCTTACATTTAAACCATTTTCTACACCTAAAACAGGCAAAAGAAATTATGAATTAGACAGGCCTGCTTGCCAGTCCTCTTTCCTTTCTCTTCCCCACCTACACCACATCCACTTTTTTAGAACTGGCGTGAGCGGGAAAAAGTCACAGATTGCGGAGCAACTGACCTTTGCAAAGCAATGTGTGCCAGAAGTGGGCCTAATATAGGCATATTTCTGAATAATACAGTATATGACCCCCATAGTTTTGTTAGAAAAGTTCCAGTTCAACTTGTCATTTACTCATTTACTGTAAATCCCTGCTCTTTGTATACAAAGGACTCCAGTGGGCAGTCTTTTTTGGAAATAGATATCTCTATAATCACATTAATATAAGGAAAGGCTATTAATCACTGATAAAACTATCCACTAAACATCTACACATAGAAAAAGCAAGGATTCAAGTGAATCAATCACACTTTATGCTAGAACTTTTCTAATAAAACTACTGTATTCCCAGCACCATAAGACCACCTGACCATAAGACGCACCTAGATTTTAGAGGTGGAAAAAATATTTTCCATCAGACTTTAGATTAGACCCCCAATCTTCATCAGACATCCAATCTTTATCAGACCTCAGAGGATCAGACCCCAAAACAAAACCCCTATTCCTCATCAGATCTCAAATCAGACCCTCATCAAACATCAGATTAGACCCCCATTCTTCATCAGGCATCAGATCAGACCTCATATAAGACTCTTTAATCTGTTAAGTTCCCCCTGCTCTAAAACATGTTGCCTGCAGATTTCATTGCATTTTTAACATGACAGACAGTGGCACATTTACCATAGTGCCAGACCACACTACTCCTATGGGGACAATTTTGAAAGGCTAACCAGGACTGGGCTCCTTTTTAGCATTTCTTACATAGATCCATGGCATTTTCCTGCAGGGAGCTCAACTGATTTTATGCCCCCCCTAGTGATTACTTTAGGCCGAAAGTTTTATCGTGTTCTGAATAGAAGCAGGCAATATAGAGTTTAAAGAATTGATTCTAACAATTCTGAATTTATCCAGAATTTCCTTAAAAATTGGATACTAATGAGAGAGAGGAGGGAGTAAAAGAGTGAGACGGAGCACCTAGTATGGTCCTCTGGGTTTCTGGAAAAAGTATGTGCATTGTCTGGTGGGTACTTTTTCTCATTATGTAGAGAGCCTAGTATGTATTATGAGTATTTGAAAATATAACTGGCTTGCATGTCTTAAGGAAAAGAAAGAGAAACGTAATACAAGGACACTAATTACTTTTGTCCATTTGGATGGAGAACTGGCTTGTACATTTAGTTTTTTGTTTTTTCAGTGGCGTATTATGCATGGGTCTCCTTCTCTCTGATTCACCTGAAATGAATCAAAAGAAAATCAGGAAAAATTCTGAACTGGTAGAATGTATTTGTTCACTTCTAATATCACCTATTGCATAAGCGTTAGTGCCTGTTCTAAGATAAATATGAAGGGGACAGTGGCGTACATAGTAAGTAAGGGCCACATAGCAAGGATCAAACCAGGCCTCCCACACAGGACAGAAGGTTTTTTGCCTAAACCCCTATCTATGACCCTTGGGACATTTTTTCCACTGCCTCATTTGCTAAATGTTTCTTTAGAGGGTAGAGTCCTGACCAAGTTTTCACCTCGAGTAGAAGAGGAGATGATCCTAACTTGGCACTCTCTTGCCCTGGGCCCCATAGCAGTTGCCTGGCCTGCCGCTATGGTAGTTATGCCCCTGAAGGGGATGAGATCATTCATTCTGCAGTTGTCCCTGTTGACCAACTTCGGCACCCAACAGGCTTCAAAAATGAGTTGCCACTGCCTGACCTTCAAAACAAACCATGCTCCTTTCCTTGCTGAGGTGGTCTGAGGCATGACAAAATTGTTCATGGCTTTCCGCTGCTTGTACAGTGCCTTGCCACTATTGCAAAAAACAATGACCCAGTGAACCATAAAAGACATGGAGCATCCCTGTCCTTAACAGTTGCTCCAGATGTCCACCATGGCTGGCCTATTTTCTCCGCCACATGAGAGCAGACTCTACTAAGCAGTAAGGCAGTGACTAAACCCCAGCTCCTTGCCAGATAGGGTTTCATCTTGTAGTCACCAGTTTCTCAGCTAACCACAATATAAGCAGATTTGGTCCCACCAGTTTTTTGGGAGGCTTTGGCAGTACATTTCTTCCACTATATATTGTCAATGTGGCCACAACCGTTCTTATATTAGCTCCCTCCTCTTTGGCATCCTGATCCTGCTCCCAGTTCCTGTTCAAAAACGCAATCATCATCTGAGTACCTTTTATCACACTGTAATATATCATGGTGCATTCCTTGGCCCCACTCCTCATTTCCTGTTTTTTATTTTCCCCAACTTCCACTGTCGCTGCCCCCACCGCCAATACACTGTATAAGGGTGCCACTGTTACCACCATCAACACAGCAATGCAAGGGGTCCCAAGCCTCCTCCTGAACCGTAAACAGGAAGAATCTCCTGAATGTCAGCCATGTGATGTGGTGGAATGTTGTTGCTTTTTCTTAGGTAAAAAAGAAGGCTTTTTATTGGAAGGGGTAGTGAAGGCAGAGATAATGCAACTGAAAGGCTTTTCTGGGGCTGCCAGGAGGAGTAGCAGAAGAAATGTTGTGACCACTGGCTCCAAGGCACGGCGTCAGACTCGGAAGTAACCTCCATGTTATCTTGCTGTGACTGATATCCACAATATCATCCTCTTTCTCCTCAATGATAATTTGTAATATATCACCAAGTGTAATATAATTATGTATGAAAAATATCAAACTGATTTGGTAAGCCTCTCCAAATATAGTGTATGCATTATTTGGAATAAAGAACACCCGCAGACTCATCACCAGGATTCAACAAGAGTTATATAAAAAAAAAAAAACTAATAATGCAATTTATTTTCAGTCTTCATAAAAGTTGATTACTTACAAAAATAGTTTAGGAAAAGTCTTAGTCTATTGTCCATGCGTGAATATGAATGTCCTTAAAGTATCCTTTCTGAAGTGGAGGAATCATTCCTCAGGGTCCATGTGTGTCTTCAGTCATGTTTAGCAGCAAACAACCCCAAGCAGAGTGAGTGTAAGAAGACGACCCCCTTGTCTGTCTCTGTCAATCATTTATACCATAGATACAGGCATGTCTTACTAATGTATGGGCTTTGTAGGAAAGCGCAAGGGGCCGTCATTGACGGAAGATATGTGTCACCGAGGTTCCTGGCCTCGGTGAGGTAAGTGCTGGTAACTTTAAGTGTTAGTGGCAGCTAGTGCTGACTGACACTATTGGTTATATAGTGTGGCCGTAAAGCTGATCCGGGCCGGCTCTCACTGGGAGCAGCCAAAGTGCAGGGTGGGTGGCTGTTCCCCACGTTTCAGGCCAGGTTTTGGTTAGGGATATAAAACCCAGCCAGCAGTCTCAGCTGGTGTGGATTATCCTCCAACTGACATTGGAGCTTTGCCAGTCTCCTTGTTGGGGCCTGAGAGTTTGGGCCGGGTTTAAGGCCTGCTATCCTGTTTGGATGAAAGCTTGTGGACTTCTGTTTCATCCAAGGACTTATGTGTTGCTGCCTGGTGTAAACAAACACGAGACTCAAGGTGACAGTTTTTTCCTTGAAACTGACTTTTTGTTGTCATTTTCCTTATGTGTGAATAAAACACTGAACTGTTTAAGTTAAAGACATTGTTGTTGCCTCTATACTGTGTCCGCAAGCCTGTCTACCAGAGCAAATCTCCACAGCTTATATTGTACATTGTCATATATGGTAGACTATATATATATTGGTTTTGACATCCTTATACAGACCTCCCATTGCCAAGTGTATTACTATAGATTGTGTCAGTGTGTAGTGTAATAAATCCTTTATATTAAATACCAATTAATATTATATCACACAATATTCAACATAATGTTGTGCTTTTCTATTGCCAGGGACAACTGCGGCCTACTAGTACTACTACTATTAGTGCTAACTCTGTTCAAATAGCTGGTGCTGCTACCCACTTGGGTTGGGCGCGAATATTCGAATCGCAAATTTCAATCGCTAATATCGCCACTTCGAGAGTTCGCAAATATTTAGAATATAGTGCTATATATTGGTATTTGCGAATAGTGTTGAATATTCTAAATCACAAATTTATCGCAAATTTATTGCGAATATATTACATTGCCAATTTTCGCAATCAATTAAACAATGACTGGAGTTCACAAATTCTTCTCGAATTTGGGAAATTATGGTGAATTTTTGGCCAAAAATTCGCAAAATATTGCAAATTCGAATATTGCCTATGCCACTCATCACTACTACTACTAACACATTTTGGCTCTAGGAGAACAAGGCCTTTTGGGTCTTTCATTTGGGACCCTTCCCTATTCCTGACATTTTTTTTTCTTAATATACACACAGTCAGACAAAGTATGGAATGATTTGCAAGTCATTTTTCTGGAACATAAAGGGTAACTGTCATATTTATTTATTTTTAGGTACTGTAATTGGATGTGTCTCATTAAGTTTACATTAGTTCCCTAGTTTATACTTTTGGCTAGGTACTGAATTAACTAGTAATTTCTGCATGTTAGGTCCTCCCCCTGGGAATTCTGTGGTCCCGCTAAAAGAGCGTTGTTAGGTGTCCTCCATCTCCTATCTTCTTTATACAGAAGGAGGACGTAGTAGTGGGCAGTCAAGGACGATGCATGCGTGCTCCCGTCAGAGTGCGGAAGTTACTTGCTGGATAGAGAGCTTGAAATCCCGTTCTACAGAGTATTATAGGGTCATAGAGCCTCATGTGAATGCAAGATTTTTTATTACACCAGCTACCCAGCCACAAGTGGAAATATAGGAAATATACATAAACATTAACTCCTGCACTGATGTTATAATTAAATGAAACTACCCCAGGTAATAATGACTTGCTTACCATTGTTTTTCGGAGTCCACGTTGAAATTAGTGTTGAGCACGAATATTTGAAAAGCAACTTTTTATCTCGAATATCGCCACGTCTAGAATTCGTAAATATTTCGAATATAGTGCTATATATTTATTATATTGAATATTCGTCATTTTTTCCATCTGAAGTGAACAGTTTTCATTGTTCACTTCAGATGGAAAAAAATGCTGACTATTCTAAAAACGAATATATAGCACTATATTCTATAGTGCTATATATTTGTTTTTAACACACGCCTGTATTGATCGCGTAATATTCACATGTTATGCGATCATTACCTTGCCGATTTTTGAGTAAAAAAAAAAATTTGAATATAACAAATATTCACATTTTGCAAATATTCTACAAAATATTTGCAAAATATCATAAATTCGAATATGACCCCTGACGCTGATCACTAGTTCAAATAAAGCGCAAGAATACAGCACTTGCAAGACTGTATGCGCTCCCAGGAGGAAGAGGGAGTGTTGAAGTGTCGAGAACGCTGATTGGTTGACGTGAGGCTGCACGTTCCCGAGATGAGCAGAACGAATTCTGGGTAATGAGGGAAGGCGGTCTCAGCCTCAGGTTGAGGGCATTGGCGGCCATCTTTAGAAGAGAGTCAGAATGAAGTCTGGCGAAGAGCCGCTATGAATCTAATTAATCATGGGGTATGTGAGCAAAATAATTTGTGATTATGGATTATCACCTCATCAGCAACTACATATTTGAAAATTCAATTTGGAGTGAAAATGACAGTTATCCTTTAAAGACAGAGAGGTGCAATAAAATCTCCATCCCTTTCCAAAATTACACTGAAGCCACTGCTACTGACAATTGACTTTGAAAATAATGCGCAAATTGACACCACTAACCAATTTTAGCCTAAAGTCTTATGTGTAGTGTTGATCGAGCAGCAAAGTGCTTGGGTGTTCGGGTGCTCGGGTTGAACACCTCGGGATGCTCGGGTGCACAATGGAAGTCAATGGGAGAAACCAAACATTAAACCAGGCACTCCATGCTCTGAAGAGGGGAGGGTGTCTGGTTCATAGGAAGAGGTCAGAAATTGATAGATACACCACCAAAATGGTTCGGGAACAGCATGGCGAGAATGTCTGGATGTATCTTGGACTCCCAGGTCGCTGCTGGAAAGGATGTTGTTCGAGTAGTACGCCACTTTTACAGACTGACAATAATACGCACCAAACTGAAGATAAAATCGATTTTAGAGGAAAAATTGTTAGGAAATTTTTTTTTCTGTATATTTACTTGTATATACAGTGCAAGTGCTGCCAAAAATTACAAGGAAGAGACACTCTGATACAACCTGTATATCACATAATGAAGAGCCTCATTCACATTGTGGTACAATTGTTCAGGTAGTGGGACTCCTACACTCGTAAAGCCTATGCACTAAGTTAAAGGGCTTCCAAAAATGACAAGGCACTCCATTTCACCCTTTATTGCACATAAAAGAGAGCATCATACCCCTTGAAAAATTATGATTGATGGCCTGCTGGTGACCCTCAAAAACATTTGAAGCAAGGGCCTGCTGATCGGACCATCTAAAACATTATGGGAGAGGGCTTGCTACCGTTTTGGTGAATATAGATAACCTGGGGACAATCGCACGTCCCTGTGAAGGCAACAATCCTATCGGATGTCTGCCCTATCAACTTTCGATGTTATTTTCAGCCCAAACTATGTACAGTCGTGGCCAAAAGTTTTAAGAATGACACAAATATTAGTTTTTACAAAGTTTGCTGCTAAACTGCTTTTAGATCTTTGTTTCAGTTGTTTCTGTGATGTAGTGAAATATAATTACATGCACTTTATACGTTTCAAAGGCTTTTATCGACAATTACATGACATTTATGCAAAGAGTCAGTATTTGCAGTGTTGGCCCTTCTTTTTCAGGACCTCTGCAATTCGACTGGGCATGCTCTCAATCAACTTCTTGTAATGACCGGCAACACGCACAGGGAGGAAAACAGGGAAAGCCCTGCCCAAGGGAGAGGGAAAGGTGGTGACCCCTAACTCACCTTGCAGCTGGCACCTGCCTGCCCTGACATCCCTAGACGGGTTCCTCACCCGTGCGGCGATCACGTGCCTAAACCCTGGCTTTCCCTGAAATGAGCCCTAGATAATGAACGGGCCGGTGGGATCGCTAGTCCTCACCACTGCACTAAGAGGGAAACACCAGGGAGAGGACAGACAAACACAGACAAACACAAACACCCAGGTGGACGGCAACAATTGTCCACAAAGGTCCAACAGGGATCCGGAGGGTAGCGTTCTAAGGCAACACTCAGAGAACGCAGCAACACAGCTCCAGTGGGTCAGAATAGATGTCCAGGCAGGAAGCTCTATATCTGGCAACCAGAGAAGTGTGAGAGGGGAATATAAGGAGGATTGGGAGTGCTGGACAAGGAACAGCTGAGAGAAGGAGCTACGGATCCCTGAGTGAGCCAAAAGGGTTTGTAAAGCAAACCCAGAAAGCTACAATAAGGAAACTTCCCTATCTGACATAGAGCGTGCAGCCAACCGCTGCGACCTCCTGACCCCGGGTACAACGGAGTCAGGCGTGGCTCTTGACACCCTCGTGACAGTACCCCCCTCTCTACGAGGGGCCTCCGGACACTCAGGACCAGGTCTCTCAGGATGAGAGGCATGAAAAATCCGGACTAGCCTGTCGGCGTTTACCTCAGACGCAGGAACCCACATTCTTTCCTCGGGACCGTAACCTCTCCAGTGCACCAGATATTGGAGAGAGCGGCGGACCCGACGAGAATTAACAATTTTGGATATCTGAAATTCCAAACTACCATCCACGACAACAGGAGGGGGTGGCAGCGGTGACGGTTCTAGAGGTGGAACATATTTTTTGAGTAACGACTTATGAAAGACATTATGGATTTTAAAAGTCTGAGGTAACTCCAGGCGAAAAGCCACGGGGTTGATGATGGCTACAATCTTGTAAGGACCAATAAACCTAGGACCCAGTTTCCAAGAGGGAACCTTCAACTTGATATTCCTAGTAGACAACCACACATAGTCATTCACTCCTAGGTCCGGACCTGGCGACCGTCTCTTATCAGCCATGCATTTGTATTTACCTCCCATATTTTTCAAGTTAGCTTGCACCTTCTGCCATACTGATGAAAGAGATGACGAAAACCGTTCCTCTTCGGGAACCCCAGAAGACCCCCCCTCTTTGAAAGTACAGAATTGGGGATGAAAACCATATGCACCAAGAAATGGTGACTTGCCAGTGGATTCCTGACGGCGATTATTTATGGCAAACTCAGCTAACGGTAAATATGACGACCACAACTCTTGGTTTTCAGACACAAAACATCTTAGATATGTCTCCAGGTTTTGGTTGGTTCGCTCAGTCTGTCCATTCGACTGAGGATGGAAAGCTGAGGAAAAGGACAAGTGAACCCCCAAACAGGAACAAAAAGCTTTCCAAAATTTAGAAATAAACTGGGTTCCCCGATCCGAAACAACATCGGAGGGGACCCCGTGAAGCTTCACGATCTCACTGACGAATACCTGAGCAAGAGTTTTAGCATTAGGTAGTGCGGGTAATGCAATAAAGTGTGCCATTTTGCTAAACCTGTCCACTACTACCAAAATCACTGTTTTACCCGCAGACAAAGGTAAGTCAGTGATAAAATCCATAGACAGATGTGTCCATGGTCTATTGGGAATGACGAGTGGTAATAGAGACCCTGCAGGACGTGTATGTGAAACTTTTGCGCGCGCACAGGTAGAACAAGAAGACACAAAATCCAATACATCCTGACGCAACCTTGGCCACCAAAAACGACGAGACAATAGCTCCAAGGTTGCTTTACCACCCGGGTGCCCAGCAAGTGCCGAATTATGATGTTCCTTTAATAATTCGAGACGTAGGTTCAACGGTACAAACAATTTCTCTGAGGGGCAAGAGACCGGGGCGTCCCCCTGGGCCTCTAACACCTTCCCCTCCAAAGCAGAGTGTACCGCAGAGACAACTACTCCTCTTTGTAGAATGGGTACCGGATCACTCACATTACCCCCTCCAGGGAAACAACGAGATAGTGCATCAGCCTTGGTATTCTTTACCCCAGGACGATAGGTAATCACAAAGTTAAACCTGGTAAAAAATAGCGACCACCTAGCCTGTCTAGGGGTGAGACGCTTAGCTGATTCGAGGTACAGCAGATTTTTGTGGTCCGTAAACACAGTGACGGGGTGGACTGCCCCCTCTAAAAAGTGACGCCACTCCTCAAACGCAAGTCTAATAGCTAACAGTTCCCTATTGCCAATATCGTAGTTCTGTTCTGCTGCAGATAGTTTTTTAGAAAAGAAAGCACAAGGACGCCATTTGCCAGGAGACGGACCCTGAGACAGCACAGCCCCCACTCCCACCTCTGATGCATCGACTTCAACAATAAAAGGCTGAGAGACATCAGGTTGGACTAGTACAGGTGCTGAGGTAAATCTCTCTTTTAGAGAGGAAAAAGCAACTTTAGCGGCGTCAGACCATTTAGAAAAATCAGTCCCCTTCCTAGTCATGTCAGTAAGCGGTTTTACGATCACCGAATAATTTTTAATGAATTTCCTATAGAAATTCGCGAAGCCCAAGAACCGTTGTAGTGCTTTGAGGTTCTCAGGAAGATCCCAATCCAAAATTGCCTGGACCTTCCTAGGATCCATACGGAAACCTGACGCAGATAAATAATAACCCAGGAATTGTATCTCCTGAACGGCGAAGACACATTTTTCAATCTTAGCATTTAATTCATTCGTCCGTAGGACCTGCAGTACTTGTCTGACATGCTCCTCATGTGTTCTCAGATCAGACGAATAAATTAAGATATCATCTAGGTATATTACCACAAACCTGCCGATTAGATGACTAAAAATGTCATTAACGAAATGTTGAAAGACGGCAGGAGCATTGGTCAGGCCGAAAGGCATAACTAGATTTTCATAATGCCCCTCAGGGGTGTTAAAAGCTGTTTTCCACTCATCCCCCTCTTTAATACGAATCAGATTGTAGGCCCCCCTAAGATCGAGTTTGGAGAACCACCTAGCACCCGCAATCTGGTTAAACAGGTCAGGAATGAGAGGAAGAGGGTATGGGTCTCGGATGGTTATCCGATTCAATTCACGAAAATCTAGGCAAGGACGCAGGCCCCCATTTTTCTTTTTAACAAAGAAAAACCCTGCAGCCACGGGTGAAGAAGAGGGTCTGATGTGTCCCTTAGCCAAACTCTCGGAGATATAATCCTTCATGGCTTGTCTCTCTGGACCTGAAAGATTATATAACCTGGTCTTGGGTAATTTTGCGCCGGGAATAAGGTTAACCGGGCAATCATAAGGACGATGAGGTGGTAACTTCTGACAACCCTTTTCAGAAAAAACGTCCTCAAAGTCCGAAACAAATGTAGGTAGGGTAGTTATGGAGGTGACTAAGCAATTGCTATTTAAGCAATTTTATCTGCACGGCTCACTCCACTCCAATATCTCCCTGGCCTGCCAATCCACCACTGGATTGTGCGCTACCAACCAGGGAAGGCCCAGCACCACCGGAGTGGGAAGCCCCTCCAGAACATAACATGAGAGCATCTCGTTATGGTGGTCCCCTACCCGAAGGTGTAAATTATGAACGATGTGGGTGAGGTTTCTCTGAGACAGAGGAGCAGAATCTATAGCAAATATGGGAATAGGTCTCTGTAACGTACAGAGAGACAAACCCATAGTGCGGGCAAAATGGGCATCTATCAAATTTACCCCTGCTCCACTGTCTAGAAAGAAAGAAACAGTCTCTGTCTTAACACCAAAAACAATAACCGCTGGCAACACAAATTGCGATGTACGTATGGAGGAAACGTATACCCCCCGGCTGACATCCTCCACACAGCCTGGGGTTAGTAGTTTTCCGACGTTTTTTTTGTTTCTGAGGAAAGAAGGACAGACGTTAATGAAATGACCCCTCTCCCCACAAAAAAAACAACCCCCACGCCTACGGCGAACCTCAGGAGGACGGACCTGACGAGTAGTTCCTCCTAGCTGCATAGGCTCGTCTAAGTCCGTACAGACTAACTGCTGCTTGGGAGGGGTTACCAATGGCTCCGGTTTTTTCAACCTGTCCCTAAGGCGTCTATCTATACGGATAGAAAGGGACATAACTGCATCAAGGGAAAAGGGGGTCTCATACAATGCAAGCGCATCCTTAACCCTTTCGGATAACCCAGAGCAGAACTGACTCCTGAGAGCCGGGTCGTTCCATTGGGTATCCGTAGCCCACCTACGGAAGTCAGAGCAATACTCCTCTACCGGCCGCTCTCCTTGTAGGAGTCTCCGTAATTTTGATTCAGCCAGTGCGACTCGGTCAGGGTCGTCATATATGAGACCCAAGGCCCCGAAAAACTCATCCACTGACCGAAGAGCCTGGGAATCAGTAGGTAAAGAGAACGCCCAGGACTGCGGGTCCCCCTGCAGCAGGGAAATAACAACCCCCACCCGCTGTTCTTCATTACCCGAGGAGTAAGGATGCAGTTTAACCACTTCAGCCCCGCTAGGTGAAACCCCCTTCATGACCAGGCCACTTTTTACACTTCGGCACTACACTCCTTTCACCGTTTATCGCTCGGTCATGCAACTTACCACCCAAATGAATTTTACCTCCTTTTCTTCTCACTAATGGAGCTTTCATTTGGTGGTATTTTATTGCTGCTGACATTTTTACTTTTTTTGTTATTAATCAAAATGTAACGATTTTTTTGCAAAAAAATGACATTTTTCACTTTCAGCTGTGAAATTTTGCAAAAAAAACGACATCCATATATAAATTTTTCGCTAAATTTATAGTTCTACATGTCTTTGATAAAAAAAAAATGTTTGGGCAAAAAAAAAATGGTTTGGGTAAAAGTTATAGCATTTACAAACTATGGTACAAAAATGTGAATTTCCGCTTTTTGAAACGGCTCTGATTTTCTGAGCACCTGTCATGTTTCCTGAGGTTCTACAATGCCCAAACAGTATGACTACCCCACAAATGACCCCATTTCGGAAAGTAGACACCCTAAGGTATTCGCTGATGGGCATAGTGAGTTCATAGAACTTTTTATTTTTTGTCACAAGTTAGCGGAAAATGATGATGATTTTTTTTTTTTTTTTTTCTTACAAAGTCTCATATTCCACTAACTTGCGACAAAAAATAAAAAATTCTAGGAACTCACCATGCCCCTCACAGAATACCTTGGGGTGTCTTCTTTCCAAAATGGGGTCACTTGTGGGGTAGTTATACTGCCCTGGCAATTTAGGGGCCCATATGTGTGAGAAGTACTTTGCAATCAAAATGTGTAAGAAATGACCGGTGAAATCCGAAAGGTGCACTTTGGAATATGCGCCCCTTTGCCCACCTTGGCAGCAAAAAAGTGTCACACATGTGGAATCGCCGTACTCAGGAGAAGTTGGGGAATGTGTTTTGGGGTGTCATTTTACATATACCCATGCTGGGTGAGAGAAATATCTTGGCAAACGACAACTTTTCCAATTTTTTTATACAAAGTTGGCATTTGACCAAGATATTTTTCTCACCCAGCATGGGTATATGTAAAATGACACCCCAAAACACATTCCCCAACTTCTCCTGAGTACGACGATACCAGATGTGTGACACTTTTTTGCTGCCAAGGTGGGCAAAGGGGCACATATTCCAAAGTGCACCTTTCGGATTTTGCAGGGCATTTTTTACACATTTTGATTGCAAGGTACTTCTCACACATTTGGGCCCCTAAATTGCCAGGGCAGTATAACTACCCCACAAGTGACCCCATTTTGGAAAGAAGACACCCTAAGGTATTCCGTGAGGGGCACTGCGAGTTCCTAGAATTTTTTATTTTTTGTCACAAGTTAGCAGAAAATGATGATTTTTTTTTTCTTCTCTTTTTTCCTTACAAAGTCTCATATTCCACTAACTGATCACTTTTTTCTTTTCACTTGTGATTGACAGGGGTGATCAAAGAGGTGATCAAAGGGTTAATAGGGGTTCAGGGGGGTGATCAGGGGCTAGTGTGTGGTGTTTGGTGTACTCACTGTGAAGCCTGCTCCTCTGCTGGATCCAACCGACGAAAAGAACCAGCAGAGGAGCAGGCAGCCATATAACAGATCATATTTACAAATATGATCTGCTATCTGGCACTTTGATTGGATTTTTTAAAAATCAGCAACCTGCCAGCCACGATCATTGGCTGGCAGGTTGCTGACGAAATACCTCTCGATGAAATGCCGGCGCGAACTGCGCACGCGCGGGCACATACTCGCGTCATCTCGCGTCTCGCGAGATGACGCGTATATGCGTGACTGTGCGCCAGCCTGCCACCTCCGGAACGCACATGTGCGTTAGGCGGTCCGGACGTGGTTAAAGTATAGTTTACAGGCCTCACGGAACGTCAAAAACTTGTCCCTTCCCCCAGAAAATCTGTCAGGGAGAGGGACCTTGGGTTCCGCAACAACCTGGTTACCAGTAGCAACCGCTGGGCTTGCGGTCTGTTGTAATTGCTGCTGTTGCTGGAGGACCGACACCTTCAATCCTGCCACCTCCAAAGACAGGCCATGAAATTGTTCGGACAGAGCAGCAATTGGATCCATACTGGATTCTAAGTAGGTAAAAAAAAATTTTTTTTTTTTACCTACACAAAAATAAGGGCCAGATATAATGTAATGACCGGCAACACGCACAGGGAGGAAAACAGGGAAAGCCCTGCCCAAGGGAGAGGGAAAGGTGGTGACCCCTAACTCACCTTGCAGCTGGCACCTGCCTGCCCTGACGTCCCTAGACGGGTTCCTCACCCGTGCGGCGATCACGTGCCTAAACCCTGGCTTTCCCTGAAATGAGCCCTAGATAATGAACGGGCCGGTGGGATCGCTAGTCCTCACCACTGCACTAAGAGGGAAACACCAGGGAGAGGACAGACAAACACAGACAAACACAAACACCCAGGTGGACGGCAACAATTGTCCACAAAGGTCCAACAGGGATCCAGAGGGTAGCGTTCTAAGGCAACACTCAGAGAACGCAGCAACACAGCTCCAGTGGGTCAGAATAGATGTCCAGGCAGGAAGCTCTATATCTGGCAACCAGAGAAGTGTGAGAGGGGAATATAAGGAGGATTGGGAGTGCTGGACAAGGAACAGCTGAGAGAAGGAGCTACGGATCCCTGAGTGAGCCAAAAGGGTTTGTAAAGCAAACCCAGAAAGCTACAATAAGGAAACTTCCTTATCTGACATAGAGCGTGCAGCCAACCGCTGCGACCTCCTGACCCCGGGTACAACGGAGTCAGGCGTGGCTCTTGACACCCTCGTGACACTTCTGGGCCAATTTATGACTGATAGCAACCCATTCTTTCATAATCACTTCTTGGAGTTTGTCAGAATTAGTGGATTTTTGTTTGTCCACCTGCCTCTTAAAGGATTGACCACAAGTTCTCAATGGGATTAAGATCTGGGGAGTTTCCAGGCCATGGACTCAAAATGTCAACGTTTTGGTCCCTGAGCCACTTAGTTATCACTTTTGCCTTATGGCACGGTGCTCCATCGTGCTGGAAAATGCATTGTTCCTCACCAAACTGTTGTTGGTTTGTTGGAAGAAGTTGCTGTTGGAGGGTGTTTTGGTACCATTCTTTATTCAGGGCTGTGTTTTTGGGCAAAATTGTGAGTGAGCCCACTCCCTTGGATGAGAAGCAACCCCACACATGAATGGTCTCAGGATAATTTACTGTTGGCATGACACAGGACTGATGGTAGCGCTCACCTTTTCTTCTCCGGACAAGCCTTTTTCCTGATGCCACAAACAATCGGAAAGAGGCTTCATCGGAGAATATGACTTTGCCCCAGTCCTTAGCAGTCCATTCACCATATTTTCTGCAGAAGATCAATCTGTCCCTGATGTTTTTTTTGGAGAGAAGTGGCTTCTTTGCTGCCCTTCTTGACACTAGGCCATCTTCCAAAAGTCTTTGCCTCACTGTACGTGCAGATGCGCTCACACCTGCCTGATGCCATTCCTGAGCAAGCTCTGCACTGGTGGCACTCCGTTCCCGCAGCTGAATCCTCTTTAGGAGACTATCCTGGCGCTTGCTTGACTTTCTTGGACGCCCTGAAGCCTTCTTAGCAAGAATTTAACCTCTTTCCTTGAAGTTCTTGATGATCCTATAAATTGTTGATTGAGGTGCAATCTTAGTAGCCACAATATCCTTGCCTGTGAAGCCATTTTTATGCAACGCAATGATGGCTGCATGCGTGTCTTTGCAGGTCACCATGGTTAACAATGGAAGAACAATTATTTCAAGCATCACCCTCCTTTTACCAGGTCAAGTCTGCCATTTTAACCCAATCAGCCTGACATAATGATCTCCAGCCTTGTGCTCGTCAACATTCTCACCTGAGTTAACAAGACGATTACTGAAATGATCTCAGCAGGTCCTTTAAAGACAGCAATGAAATGCAGTGGAAAGTTTTTTGGGGGGATTAAGTTAATTTTCATGGCAAAGAAGGACTATGCAATTCATCTGATCACTCTTCATAGCATTCTGGAGTATATGCAAATTGCTATTATAAAAACTTAAGCAGTAACTTTTCCAATTTCCAATATTTATACTTTTGGCCACTACTGTAGACCATGCGTAACGGGGGAATCATGGTTCGATTCCGGAGAGGGAGCCTGAGAAACAGCTTCGGCTACCACATCCAAGCAAGGCAGCATGCATGCAAATTACCTATGGTATAATTAGGTGAGGGCCTGCAGGTGAGCTGACCCTGTAAAAGATTTTAGATGGAGGCCTGCAGGTGAAATGACCCTATAAAAGATGTTAGGTGTGGGCCTGCTGGTGAGCTGACCCTGTAAAAGATTGTAGGCAATAGGCATTCACCTGACAGCAAAGAACTTTTTGTTTCTGTGGCTGGAGGTGCATTAGGCGGTCACAGGATAAATATGTAACTGTCTGCCAGTACAGGCCACACAAATTTGCCAATAGGCATTCACCTGACAGCAAAAAACTTTGGATTCTGTGGCTGGAGGTGCATTAGGCAGTCACAGGATAAATATGTAACTGTCGGCAGTACAGGCCACAAAAATTACGCAATTAGGCATTCACCTAACATAAAAGGCATTTTATGCCGATGTATATACATAAGGCAAGGACCATTCTTTGTTCAGGTGGTTGCGGATATGTGTGGGCTAGCATGAGGAAATTCAATTAAACGTGGTCATCACAGGTGTTGAATTCCTCAGAGATCCACGCCTCATTCATTTTTAAAAATGTGAGGTAGTCCACACTGTCGTGAGCTAGGCGAGTGCGCTTACCAGTCACTATCCCCCCTGCTGCGCTAAATGTCCTCTCGGACAGGACACTCGACGATGGGCAATCCAAGAGTTCCGTGGCAAACTGTACCAGCTCGGGCCACAGGTCAAGCCTGCGCACCCAGTAGTCAAGGGGTTCCTTGCTTCTCAGAGCAATCACATCGGCCGGTAACCCGGTGTAGTCAGACACCTGTCGGTCTAGGCGTTCCCTGAGGCTGGATTCGGAGGACGGCTGATGATTGGTTGGCTGCAAGAATGATCTCATATCCGAAGTGACCAACACATCTTCAAACCACCTTCTTTTTGCAGGCATGGTAGGATTGGTACCCGCACCTGGTTCGCTGTGGGTGGAAATTCGTTTGCCAGTGCCCGCAACAGCAGCAAGGCCTGGAAATGCTGCATTCTGGCAGCCCTCTGTGATGCTGGTAACATGTCCGCCATTTTTTGTTTGTACCGGGGGTCTAAGTATGTTGCCACCCAGTACAGGTCCTTGTCGTTTATGCTTTTATACGGGGGTCCCTCTTCAAACACTGGAGCATGAAGGCCCCCATTTGCACTGAATTGGAAGCAGTGGAGCGCCCTGGCTCCTGCTAATTGCCCAGGAGAATTTCGTCCTCGGTCACCTTCCTCTAGCCACGGACAACACCAGGGATCCCAGAAAAGTTTAAAGCCTGCTATTCTTGCTCCTCCTCACCCCAGCCACCATCCTCCTCTGACTCCTCTTCAGACTCCTGATGACTTGTCTCAAACGGAGTAGCCCCCCTGGGAATTCATTCAGAATAGCGACTTCATCATCTTCCATCTCCTGCTCCTTGACGGCTTGATCAATGACATGACGCAATGCACGCTCCAGAAAAAAGTCATAAGGTACGATGTCACTGATTGCGCCATGGCTGCAGCTGACCAGTTTGGTGATCTCCTCAATGGCAGAAGTCTGCGTGATTTGCGCATGAACAGCCACTGGCACAGTGAAAAAAAAGCTCCCCAGAACCTGTCCTGCTGCAGAGTTCGTACAGGTAGTCATTAACGACACGTTTCTGCTGGAGGAGCCTATAAAGCATATACAAGGTGGAGTTCAAGTGCGTTGGGCAGTTACAAATCAGATGTCTGACGGGCAAGTGGTGTCGCGAGCCATGGTTGTGTAAGATCTTCTAAAATGGCCAGAAATTTTCCTGGACGTCCTGGACCCTGGGGTATTTGGCAACGAATCGCTGCATGACTAAGTTCATGATGTCATGCACGGCGCGTGTGTCATTTTGCCATGCTTCAGCGCGCTCAGCAGATTGGCACCGTTGTCGCACACCACTTTGCCAACTGTCAAATTGAGCGGGGTTAGCCACTGATCGGCCTTTGACCGCATAGCTGAAAGGAGTGCAGGACCGGTGTGGCTCTTGGCTTCCAGGCAAAACAGCCACAGCACAGAATGGCAATGTCTCACCTGGCACATCAAATAGGTTCTGGGGAGCTTGGGGGGTGCAGTGGAAGAGGCAGTAGCAGTGGAAAAGGAGGAGTCAGCCGAGGAGGGGACGGAGGATGGAGTAGGAGGAGGAGAAGAAGAGGCAGGCAGGTAACACCAAATCCACATGGGTGCCACGGGTTACATGCTTGAAGGCAGTCAGAAGGTTCACCCAGTGGGCAGTAAAAGTTATGTACTGTACCTTCCCTGTCCGTGTTTGCTAGACCACTTGTCTGTGGTCAGATGTATCTGACACTGTGTGCCAAAGATTTGCACTGGGCTCTTAAGGTGGTCGTCCCTAGGTGAGTGTTTGGCTTACCGCGACTTATTCGTTGACAGCACAGCAGATGGCAACACTATTATAAGCAGCTGACACGTTAAAAAAAGCCCACACTGTGCTGGCGTCCTGGGAGCGCAAGATGTGACCGTGCATGGTGGATAGCTTGCTCCAGATTCATTTGCAGTCTGCTTCTTGCCTCCTGAGCACTGGGAGCTCTGCCTGCTTCTCCTCCTTCTCCTACCTATCTGCTGCTCCGCCTCTCCCTCTGAACTCCCCTCCTCTTCCTCTCTTGTGGGCACCCACGTGACGTCCGTTGACACGTTATCATCGTCACCTTCACCAGCACTGACATTAGAGATCTCGGAGTAGGCAGAAACAGCGGGGACCACCCTCCTTGGGCAGATCTGGGTACTATCGTCAGACCGCTGGGTGGCGGCTGTTGCTACCTTCTCTTCCTCATCCGATGCCAAGAATGGCTGCGCATCAGTAAGGCCTGGGAATGGATGGGAAAATAAATCCTCTGACTCAAGTGGAGGTGGTGGTGGTGGTGTCTTTGGGGGTGCACACAGCAGAGAGTGAGGAGGGTGCAGATACAGAGGATGAGGAGGATGCAGAAAAGAAAGGCTGAGTGAGCCACTCAACCAACTCTGGTGCGCCCTTTGAAGTCATCGCAAACACCTTCTCCAACTTCCCACTTAGACTCGGCCTGGTGCACCTGCCCAACCCCTACCATCCCTATGAAACGGTCTGCCTCTTCCTCTGCCTGTCGAAAACATGTATATGGCACCCCTCAATCAGTATTTGGAGGAAACAGGTATATAGCACACCTCAATCAGTATTTGGAGGAAACAGGTATATGGCACCCCTCAATCAGTATTTTGTGGAAGCAGGGGTATTGCACCCCTTAATCAGTATTTGGTGGAAGAAGGTATATGGCACCCTCAATCAGTATTTTGCGGAAACAAGTATATAGCACACCTAAATCAGTATTTGGTGGAAACAAGTATATGGCACACCTCAATCAGTATTTTGTGGAAGCAGATGTATCACTGCCCTCAATCAGTATTTGGTGGAAGAAGGTATATGGCACCCCTCAATCAGAATTTGGTAGAAACAGGTATATAGCACCCCTCAATCAGTATTTGGCAGAAACAGGTATATGGCACCCCTCAATCAGTATTTTGTAGAAGCAGGTGTATTGCACCTCTCAATCAATATTTGGTGGAAGAAGGTATAATAGCAATAGCACCTCTCAATCAGTATTTGGTGGAAGAAGGTATATAGCAATAGCACCCCTCAATCAGTATTTAGTGGAAGAAGGTATATGGCACTCCTCAATCAGTATTTGTCAGAAACTGGTATATAGCACCCCTCAATTAATATTTGGCGAAAATAGGTGTATGGCACACCTCAATCAGTATTTGGTGGAAACAGGTATATAGCACCCCTCAATCAGAATTTGGTGGATACAGGTATATGGCACCCCTCAATCAGTATTTTGTGGAATCAGGTATATTGCACGCCTCAATCAATATTTGGTGGAAGAAGGTATATAGCAATATCACCACTTAATCAGTATTTAGTGCAAGAAGGTATATGGCACCCCTCAATCAGAATTTGGTGGAAACAGGTATATGGCTCCCCTCAATCAGTATTTTGTGGAAGCAGGTGTATTGCACCTCTCAATCAGACTTTGGTGGAAGAAGGTATATGACACCCCGCAATCAGTATTTGACGGAAACAGGTATATAGCACCACTCAATCAGTATTTTGTGGAAGAAGGTATATCGCAGCCCTCAACCATTTTTTTTGGGGGGGGGGGAACAGGTATATCACACCCATTACAATGAGTTACAAGGACTTTGGGGTTTCTGGATTTTTTTTGTATAAAAATCTTCCTATTACACTTCCTACACTGTCTTTCCCTTCCTATACACAGCTCTCCCAAACACTGAGCAATTTGGCGAAGGTTGCGCTACAAACATATATTGTCACACACAATAGTCCTTACAAGGACTTTTGGGTCTCTGAAATGTTTTTATACAGAAATAATATTTACTTACACTCCCTACACTTTCTGTCCCTTCCTATGCTCAGCTCTCCCTGAATGAGCCAAACATGCCGAGCACCCGATGACGCATTCCTGGTATTCGGCCGAGTATGCTCACTCAACACTAAATGCTACCCTAAGTATTATAAAACACACCTTGCACGTTTGTATTGCTATTTTTCGAAGAAAAAATAAATGAAATAAGACAAAAAATAACAAACTGTCTGCTGATGCCCTTAAACAGATTTTGGACTAGTATTTCACGTTTTCACTCAGAGATTTTAAATACTACCCTCTGTATGTAAAACACATGTTGCACACTGGTATTGGTATTTAGAAAAATAAATAAAATCCTTGAACTGTGCAAAACTGTACGGAGATCTACTCTCTGTATTGTAAAACATGTTTTACAATATTTTCTATTTCCCAAGAAAAAAAAAAAGCAAACTGTTTTGAGATGTTTTTACTCAGATTTTGGACTATTATTTTAGGTGTTTTTATTGAGATTTAAAATTCTATTTATCCTCTGGATAGTAAAACACATGTTGCACAATTATATTGAACTTATTCTCCCCACACCAACACTTGAGAAAAAAGCTGTATTTATGTTCAAACAAGAAATGTTCTTGCAGGTATACTGATTTTGAGGTTCTGCAGCAGCTGCAGCGTAGTTAGGAGCACACTTATTTATTTTATATAGCACTACTATAGTCCACAGCGCTTTACAGACATTATCATGCAACTGTCCCCAATGGGGCTCACAATCTAAGGTCCCTATCAGTACGTCTTTGGAGTGTGGGAGGAAACCGGAGTACCCAGAGGAAACCCATGCAAACACAGGGAGAACATTCAAACTCCATGCAGATGTTGCCCATGGTTGGATTTGAACCTAGGATCCCAGCGCTGAGAAGCACCAGTGCTAACCACTGAGCCACCGTGCTGCACTTAGCCTCAGCTTTTCACTTCTTGCTCCCTGGAAGAAAGCTTTCTCTGCCTTACCCTATTCGACACAATTTTTCTTTCTAGCCTTTCGCTTCACTGTCCCTGACACTAGAACAGAAGCATAATTGTTACTGTACACCGTCCTAAGATCATTTTCTGTTAGACACTGAATAGACCTATCCACCCTCATCCATAGCCCAGCACAGAATGATGTTCTGCTCTCTCTGATAGGGCACCTCCCTGCATGCTTGTAGCTCTGATTGCCTCATGTAGTCTGTCTTTCGGCCAGTGAGCCAATCAGGGAAAGCCCTCCCCCCACTTCCTCTAAGGTCCGTGTGAGCATCCTTCTTCAGTCTCCCTTCTGCTTTTTCCCACTGATGTGCAGTAAAATGGCGCTTCAGGTTAATCTGTCGGACAAAATTTTGGGAAGTTTGTAACGAACCTGGATCACTAAGAACTGATTAGCTCACCTCTAATTCAGACCCAAATATATATTTTTTTAATAACTTGAAGAACCAGAAACAAAACAAATTTCAAGAAATGTATCTATAATACAGTTATGTGAGGAGAAGTATTAGTGAATTTATGCCAGTTGTCTCATGTGAAAACATTGAGAAATATGGTGCTCAAAATGAACACCATATAAATAAAACAACTGTTCTACTTTTACCAGAATGCTTTTTTTTTTTTTTTTTTTTTATGCTGCTCCAATTAAAGCAATATTACAATCAGGAATATTTATTGCATATCACTAGGATATATAAGTTTACAGAGTCAGCTCACGTCCGGGCTGGTGCACATGATTCCGGCCGAGCCAGCCGTCCAAAAACATCCAATAGAAAACAAATCCTGCACACCATTAAAGTAAAATAAAGCTAATATTCCATACTTGTCAAAATATGATCACAACATGTCCATAAGAAGAAAAAACACACTAATCTGATGTGTTTCTGACCCTGCCAGGTCCTTAATTATGGATAGGTGTAAGTTAAAATGTGAGGAAATATAAACATTCTCATGGATACACCCCCATTTATCAGGTGTAATTGCTAATAAATACAAAGCAAAACCAATACATAACACAATGAAATAGGAGTTTAAAATAAGATTAGTTCTATGATTTAGCCCCTTCGGAAATTCCAAAAAGGGTTAAATCAAAACTGTGTGCGTAAGAAAAAAATGTGCAATATTTTAAACAAGGAAAAAAACACAAGAAAACAAACTTTCCTCATTAAAATGATTTCTTTTGTGAAAGGTAAAAAGTAAGAAGTATACATAATTAGTATTGCTTCAAAACGACCCAAACAATTGAATTATGACATTATTTAAAAAGTAACAAGCAATGCTTGTGATTTAAATGGTGTACGTGTTTTATAGAAAACTTCAACCCATCCTACAAAAAACAAGTCTTACACAACTTTGTAAATGGAAAAATAAAATAGTTATGGTTCTCAGAACATGGTGAGACAATATATATATTTTTTTTAAGTGTCTTTTGAAACAAAATGACCTAGTATGCATACTTGGTATCACCATCGTTGTACTGATCCGCAGAGTATATTAAACTTGGGTAGTAGTCGAGGACAAGAATGTGAACCTATGCAGTACTTTAGGTGCAGAATTTTGCAGAGGTTTAAGGAGGTGAAGCAATGCTTTTATTATACACAGTTTAAAGGGGTTATGTCACAAAACATATTCTACATTTTTCAAACCAGCCCCTGGATCTGAATACTTTTGCAATTGCATGTACTTAAAAATTTTATATAGCAAGTGAGCTATTCAAATAAATGTATCTGTATAGCGCCACCTGCTGTTTGTTTTATTCTTTATTTTTTTTGTTCATCTCACTGAGCTGGTCAAACTTGCTTATTTTAAATTTTTAAATGCCAGCAGACATGTTCTGTTAGAAGGTGTGGCAGTTACTGGGAGAGAGCTGCAGCAGAAAGGACACACCCCATAAGCTGTCAGGCTAAAGATAATCTAGTAGAGCATCTGGAGCAGTGAATATGGAGATATCTGAACCCATTTGTGGTTCAAGCTTTGTAACAAAGTTATTGCCATGTACTACATGATGTCTAATTTTCATTTTTTGCATCAATCATGGCACAACCCCTTTAAAGAGGACCTTTCATGGGTTTGTAGTAAGTGAGATAAATATTTGTAACTGCGGGCTACCCCCCGCTGTGCTGCCACCCTGCCTGTTTTTTTTAAATAGCGCTCCTGTGCCCCATTATGGCCCCGCAAATTTTGCGCTCAGTATGCTAATACTGAGCATCAGAGCAATGGGGAGGAGACACAGTCTTTCTCTGTGGGCATCTCCTTCTCCCTGGCTGTAGCGCTGTCCAATCGTAGCGCTGAGCGTCACAGCCAGAGAAAAGGAGACGGCCACAGAGAAAGACTGCGTCTCCTCCCCTTTGCTCCGATGCTCAGTATTAGCATACTGAGCACAAAATTTGTGGCGCCATAATGGGGCACAGGAGCGCTATTTAAAAAAAAAAAACAGGCAGGGTGGCAGCACAGCGGGGGGTACCCCGCAGGTACAGATATTCATCTCACTTACTGCAAACCCATGAAAGGTCCGCTTTAAGCTTTTATGCTACCCTCCATATACCATCAAGCTGTGATAACATTTAATCTGCCTGAAGCTGCCATTAGAGGGAGATCACTCCCATAGAGTTATATAGCTTCCAATTGCCTCAGCAAAGGTGGATTTGTAAGTGCTGTATCTGTATTCCAAGCTGAAATCTGCATGGAAACCACATGGAATCCACCTCCTACTGTAAATAATGGGAATCCTGCACTGATTCACCCATGGATTCTTTTTGTCTGTATTTACAAACTGCATCAAGAAAGGGCCTGCGGAAAAATCTGCACATATGTGAAGGCTGACATGGATACATGGATATCCAAACTACTCCCCCCCCCCCCCCCCCGCTTAAAAATATACTCATATATGAAGGTCAATGAGGATTCCCAAACCACTTCAAGAAACCACACATAAATTATGATACAATGATACTATAGTAAAATAGTCTTGAATACAGCAGAGAAAGTCAAGTTGTGAATTCTGGGTTAACTACATTTCCAAGACTAAAATGTGCCAGTGTTCTGCCTCCAGAAAGTCACGCGTTCTTTCATTTTTTTTTTTTTTTGGGTTGGCTTTGTAAGGCCAGTGAGTTTGTGGCCACTTTTAATGGGTTCTCTCTGACTTTTAATTAGAGAAAGCCACACTGTGTAGCAAGCAGCTGGCAGAGTCTTCTGTCTTCACCGAAAGTCAAACTAATTAAGATTCTTGGAGGAAAACATTTTCATTCCAGCAGGCTTAATCAGCCAGGCTCGTTAAAAGAATGCAGAGCTGGGTTCTGTTTGCAGACAAGGGGGTAACCTTGAGGAAGCAAGGTTTGAAATTTAGAATCTTGATGGAATGATGATGGTTTAATTTAGAAGTCGTACAAACCAGTATATGCCGTTGAATTAAACAATGAAAAGCTTACCCTTGTAGACCTTGTGTATAAATATACCAGCACTTTGTATAAGAACACATTGCTTGGTTATTACAGTTTAAATGTATAGATGTAATGTGAATTATGCATCTTAGGCTTTGTTAACACTTGGGTTATGAAGTTTCCATCAGAAGGTTTTCTGCAAATACCCAACTGAATCAGAAATCAATGGGATTCATCAAAATCTATGGGGATTTGTTCAAAGATATATCCATCATAGATGTCAGAGTTCTATTATGAACAAAGCCCTTCCCCATCTTACTGTCTTCATCTCAACACACTAATACAATATACTATTACCCTATTATTTCCTCTGGAATAAATATAGTATAAATGATTGAATGAAGTATTCTATGACTAAAGCTGTAAAAGATGATTCACGTGTGCTGCCGCAGAGTCAATATTTCCAGAGTTTCTATGAGGAGCAACTTTAAGTTACTTTGCAATTTAAATGGGTTGTCCACTTTCTGGCTACTTGTGATTAATGTGGAGGTAAGATGACTATATTGCACTTACTAACATAGACTTTGTTGATATTCTGTTTCGGTTGCTTTATAAGCCTTGCCTCCAATTTAGATGTTCTTTGTTGCCCAGTCCATAAGATGGCTGCTCGTGGAGGGGTGTGTAACCAGGCACATCAATCAGCCATCTCCTTTCAAATACACTGCATCTCCACAAAACTCTCAACAGCGCAAGTACACATGGCAGGTGCAGTGCATTTAAATAATAAGGAAACATCACATGGAGGTGATTTACTTGGTTATGTGACCTTCCATCAGCAGCCATTTTCATGGACAGGACATCTGTGTGGACAGCACATAATATCTTGGCAAACAAGGGGGCATACTTTATGAAATATAGAAAATAGTGCAGATTCTCAACAAAAGCTTATTTGTCAGTATCATATACAGTAATCATCTCATAAACACATTGGCCAACAGTAACCAGAAATTGACCAACTCCTATAAGTCTTTCTGTCAGGTTAGTTTCTATTCAACACTCAAAGTCTAAGCCTTTGAAAGCTTCAAGGTTCATACCATCTAAATAATAGCAGGTGATGATAATAGGGCTCATTACAATATACATAAAAGAGTTTATATGTATATTTAAGAAAAAAAAGTTCTTCATTAATGAATGTATTAATTATTTTTTTTATATATTTCTGAAAACAGTATATTGTTTCCTAGGGCTGGAATAAGTTACAAAGTTGGTAGAGGGCTCAGTAAAATTCTCAAAAAATGAAATCCTTTCGGATCATCCTAAATGGAAATATTTTATGGCAAGTGTCATGTACTGTCAGATTATGAAGGCAATGTAGTATGTACACACAGGTGTAACCTCACTATACCTGCCTACTTGCTGTCACGGATGAAGTTGCAGATAGCTGTAACTTATGAATAAATGACTGACTGGCTTGATCCTAAACTAAGGAGCACATAGGTGAGCCCTTTAAAACCCTAAGAGCTCTCCCTGACTGCTATGCACATGCAAGGGTCTCAATGGTAGACGATTGCATGTCCACATACCTAAGACTGTGTGATACCTGAAAACCCTATAATAGTGAGGGGACACGACCACCTGCTCCCTGCACTTAATACGGACGGAGTCAGGGTCACCTAGAATCAAGCCAGCAAGGAAACACAATAAGAAAAAAGACTTATCTGAGCAAACAGCAGCAGCCTCCAGCAGTGAACACTTCATCCAGGAAGTAGTATAAACCACAAAGTGAGGCAGTATGGGAGGGAATATAAAGGAAGACGATTAGTCTAAATAAGTGACACCTGGCAGAAGGAAAGGAGATGACAAAGTGAAACCAAAACAAAGAACGTCATACAAGAGGTAGAGAAGAACCTCTGCCAGACCTTCTCACAGAACTGGTGCTGACACTTGCACAGTCACCCTACTCGGTAACCCCACAACTGGTCAACAGTCCCTATGCAATGTATGTGAGGGAGCGATACACAAACAGGGAATAAATAAACAGACATAATAGGTGTAGTTGTACGGTACCAGGGTCAAAAGCCAGTCGGTCAATGAAGTGCCAACAATGCCAGAAGCAAATGAGAAAGCCAGACACACCAGAAGTCAAAAACCAGAAGAGCAATACAAGACCAATTCAACAGAAGCCAGAAAAGGTAGTCATAATATCAGATCCATAAGTCAAAGACAGAGTAAATGCTATACCACCAAGGAACAGCAGAGGGAGTCAGAGGAACAGAAATTCACTGACATCTGCACCCACAGGAGCCAAACTTATATAGAGATCTGGGAATGATCTCCAGCTGGCATGTTGGGCAGAGCTGTAAGACAAACAAGTGGATTCCCTAATGCTAACAAGCTCCTTCATTGGCCCCAGGCTGTGAAGGCTGCATCTCAATGTCATATCCCCTGGCAACCGGACACCACTGCTGTATCAAGTCAACGCCAGCCAGGGGAACCATGACATGTGCACTCATTTGACTGATTGGTGAGAGAGAGAGGGCTGCAGCATGAGATCATGAATCGAGATGTGGATTTCCGACTTCCTCACATTCACTGTTAAACTGTAATGATGTTGTAGTTGCAAATCACAACTCTGCCCTCATGGTGCTAAGCTAATATGCAGCCATGTTGCAAGGACTGAAGAAAAATATAGCAAGCAATTCTCAGCAGGGGTAGACTGGCCATACACCCTACAGGGAGAATTCCTGGTGAGCCAATGCACAATGAGACTCTAGGGCCCCACTCACAGCCGCCAGTCAAGTAAGGTTGAGTTCACACTTCAGTTATTTAGTCAGTTATTTCCACTAATTATTGTGAACCTAAATCAGAAGTGGAGCCTACTCAGAGATAAAGTATCTGCACCTGTTCTGTATTTTTGACCAGAACCTGGTTTTGGCTCACACTAACTGATGTAAATAACTGACCAAATAACTGAAGTGTGAACTCAGTTTAAGAAATGACCTGATGCTGTTAATTATCACTTGGAGTGTCAAGAATCTATGCACCTGGCTGGTGCCCTCCTAACTCCTGAATTCAACTGTATTGCCATTCCTGAGGCAACTGGAGTAGAATGATGGAGCGTGGCAGCTAGCACTGGCCGCTACAGAAGGGCAGCTTCTGGGGAGGTATTTTGTGCTGCTGGGGCATTATATTGTGCTGCAATGTGGTATTTGGTTCTTCTGGGGCAGTATTTTGTGCCACAATATGGTATTGCTGACCCTGTCTAATTGTGCTGTCCCGCGTAGGCCAGTGACATCATGTTCATCAGTTACATGGCCTAGGTGCAGCTCAGCGCCATTGAAGTGAATTAGGTTGAGAGCAATACCAAACACAGCCGCAATACAATGTACAGTGCTGTGCTTGTGCCTTTTCAAACAGCTGATCAGCATGGGTCCGGAGTGGATAGGTCATCACTATTAACATCTCAGAAAACCCTTTTAAGTAAAAGTAATTTTTTAGGAATATCTGTTTACCATGTTCTTATCTGAGCAAGGCAACATGTGCATGGAGTATACATGTTCTCATTGTGTTAATGTAGGCGTTCTCCATGTTCTCTAGTCTTGTCCAAAATTCCAAAAGATACAGTACTAAATAGTTTATTACATTTCATTAGAAATTGGTCCTACTGTTCTTGGGAGATTAAGGAAGTCTGTCAGCACTTTTGACTAGATGGGAATTGGTGAGACTATCCATTTTGTAAATACTTTTTCATCAAAAGTTGTGTGCATATGGCATTTTATTCTGCAAGAATCTTCTCTATCAAGTGCCCAGGGCAGAACTTCAGTGTGAGTTGTTCTGAAGCATTGAGCTGCTTCACTGCGCTCCCCATCCCCTTCTCTGAATGATGGCTGTAGCATCCAACAAGGAGACCAGTAAATCTTCACTCAGTGCAGAAAGGAGGGGCTAATAAACAGCGAAATACAGAGAGCACTTCACAATAAAGCCCCAGCCTGGGCTTTTGGAAGAGCAGAATCTGGCAGAATAAAATACCATATTCACACTACTCTTTATAAGAAAACCTCCACCAAAGGTCTGTTTATACTGCTTTCCCCAGCTTAGTGTGGTCAACAGTTTATCATGATCTGCTGACAGATTCCCGGTAAGGAACAAAGTTGTGAGCCCTATAAAGGACAAGGCCTCGCCTCATGTAAGTGATGACCTCTGGGATAGAAGATAAGTTTTTAAACTGTTATTACTACTGTAAACTAATAGTATATTTGTATTCATGATTTTAAGATGCATTTACTTTGGTCATCAGTCTTTTATTAATTAATTATATATAAATCTATACATGAATCTTAAAGTATGTGTTAATATTTTCTTGTTTAATCACTGAATTCCCAAAGGCAGATCAGCAGCCACCTGCAGCTCTCCGAGCATACTGGTAATGCAGTTTTCAATGTTATACCTAGGGTTTGGCTCCTTTTGTGTGCTTGAAGCTACCCCTGTTAATTAAAGGCTAACTCATTTTTTATGAGATGCAGATGATGTATTTCCAGCAATGTTTCTCTTCCATTTTTTTCTTGTCAGCGCTCTAATTTTTACCAGTTCAGCAGGAAATTGTAGACAGCTAGAAACTCCCGCAAGACAAGGCTGAAAACAGATGCTAATTACTAAATCAATGCATTAACATGATCCAGAGAGACTAGGCTTGGGTCACTTTCACAGCTCCAAATAGAAAATAATGAATGTAGAATGTTTACTAATTCCTTAGTTTCACAAAGAGAGCAGTGACTTCGGGGAAGAGCAAATATTTATTTTGCACAATATATTTTAAAATCGTAATTTATATGAATTACTTCTCACCATATGATGTTTGATTATTGTATATACATTGTTTTTATCTAAAAAAATAAACAAAATTCCGTAAGGTATGAATGAAGGTAACTGAATGCTGAAAGACTCTATTTGTTGAGCACTAAAATATTATATTTTCTGGTTACATTTCTTCATTTTTTCATACTAACATAACCCATGTCATTTTCTGGGCTACCTATAAAATACTCAACACAACAAACCTTCTGAACAAAACAGAAGCATGTACTCAAAGCCACTAGTAGTGGTAAGCCGTTGGCATTCCATGTGCCACCATATGGTGCCTACGTGTATATGGAGATTATCTCTGTAATATGGCATTTTAATGGAAAGCAACATGGCACAGTAGATATACTGTACAGTAGATCCATAGACTTCCGTATTATTGCTCAATACATCTGTGTTCACATAAGGTTTTTGTCCTACATTTAACATACCATATTTTTCACCCTATAAGACGCACTGGCCCACAAGATGCACCTAGGTTTTTGGGGAGAAAAAATAAGAATACAAATATTTTTAACCAAAAGGTGTGCTTTTGGCTGGTTTGGAACTAATGGTGGTCTGTGGATGGCACTATTACTGGGGATCTGTGAAGGACACTTATGGTGGGATCTGTGGATGACGCACTGTTACGGGGAGATCTGTGGATGATGCACTGTTATGGGGGATCTGTGGATGACGGACACTGTTATGGGGGGAATCTGTGGATGACGGACACTGTTATGGGGGATCTGTGGATGACGGACACTGTTAGGGGGGATCTGTGGATGACGGAGACTGCTATGGGGCGATCTGTGGATGACGGAAACTGTTATGGCGGGGATCTGTGGATGACGGACACTGTTATGGGTGGATCTGTGACGGACACTGTTATGGGGGGGATCTGTGGCTTGCACTGTTACAGGGGGATCTGTGGCTTGCACTGTTACAGGGGGATCTGTGGCTGGCACTGTTACAGGGGGATCTGAGGCTGGCACTGTTACAGGGGGATCTGTGGCTGGCACTGTTATAGGGGGATCTGTGGCTGGCACTGTTATAGGGGGATCTGTGGCTGGGACTGTTACAGGGGGATCTGTGGATGGCACTGTTACAGGGGGATCTGTAGATGGCACTGTTACAGGGGGGGATCTGTGGGTGGCACTGTTAGAGGGGGGATCTGTGGGTGGCACTGTTAGAGGGGGGATCTGTGGGTGGCACTGTTAGGGGGGGGATCTGTGGGTGGCACTGTTAGAGGGGGGATCTGTGGGTGGCACTGTTATATATGTGCCATCCACAGACCCCCACCCCATAACAGTGCCATCCACAGACCCCCCCAGCCTATAACAGTGCCCTCCACAGACCCCCCACCTTTTAACTGTGCCATCCACGGATGTTCCCCATAAAACTGTCATCCACAGATCCCCCCCGCCGCTCCAGTATACAATATAAAATTATTCAATTAAAAGTGATTAAACATGCCCCCCCCACTCCTAATATTACCGTACATCCTAACACCTTCTGTAGAACGCAGGCCGGGCGGCCGCCGCATCACTCACTGACGTCACTTGCCTGCGCCGCCTGCTTCATTCATAAAGTAGGCGGCGCAGGCACGTGACATCAGGGAGTTACGCTGCCGCCCGCCCGGCTTGCCTGCCTGCATTCTACAGAAGGTGTTAGGATGTACAGTAATATTAAGAGTGGGGGGGGGGGCATGTGTAATCACTTTTAATTGAATAAGACATTTTATATTTGAATAGTACAGCACTGGAGTGGCGGGGCCGGAGTACAGTGACTGCACCGGCCCTGCCGCTATTGCCGGCCCCCAGCTCCTCCTCCCAGTCCCTCCCCGCTCGCTCGTACATCGCAGCTTACGATGCAAAACTGTCAGCATTCGCCCTTATAAGACGCATGGGCATGTGCGTCTTATGGGGCGAAAAATACGGTATCCATGAAGTATTAGTTAAATGGATCTATGCAGTGGTATCCATCACCTTACAGTTCCATTGTAAGAAAAAAAGAAATATATATCTTTTTAATGTATACTTTTATGCTGGACTCTGCAGGAGGTGGAAATGTTGTATACTACGTGTTTGGTGGGGGGGTTCAGGGGTTGTTTTTTTTTTTTTTTAATAGCTTCTACCTCAATTAACCAGTTCCCATCTGTTTATAGACTATATACATCTTTTTGGTCTAACCATATCTCTGCATAGATGTTAAATTGCAATATACACAATTTTAGGGACTCCCTAAAACACATTTTTTTAGGGTGGCCTATCACATCCCCTGATCTAACCCTTCTCCATATATAGCACATTTATCATGATTTTCTGAACCTGATCCTACACCAAACCCTCCACCACACGCATGTACCCAAGAGCACTACAGATATTGGCTGATGACTGGCTCATGCAGCTTTATATTTTCCCAACATGGCTGAACCATTGTACAAATCAAGTAAAAACCAAAAAGAAAAAAGTCTCTGATACGTTGCCTGGACTCTTGGCGCTGCTGATCCTAGTATTTCTTGTATAGGACCGCGCTGCAAATTTTCTGGGATCCATCTTAACACCATAAGGCTCCTTCTTGTTAACCCGGACATGGAAAAAAGATAGATTCCATAGAAACTTCTCCCCTAATCCACACAACCTGTAGAATGCCAAATGGTCGCAAGATAGTGAATCACTTCCTCGTCCGTTTCAAATAAAATTAATGTATTATACTCACAATCATCCACTTGCAAAAGACATATCACAAAGATAAAAACACCACTCGTTACCTCTTGTGTCACCCTTTTCCCCTCATAGATTGCAAGCTCTTGCGAGCAGAGCCCTCGTTTCTCTTGTACTAATTATGACTTGTCTGTTACTACGTTATGTATGACTGTTTGAACCCCTGAACTGTAAAGCGCTGCAGAATATGTTGGTGCTATATAAATAAAGATTATTATTTAAAATGTTTGTGCAGATATTGCAGTGGTCTGATAATCATGAAGCTGCTGACACAGGGAGCCAGGTGTCAGTTGTAGAAGGGGTCCCCATAGAGAAGCCACGGATGGTTTTTCACCATTCCTGCCTTCCGGATTGCTATATAAATAGCACTCAAGGAGTGTTGTGTGTATAATAGAGATCAGGAGGCGACAATGCTGTCTCCGTGATTGCTCGGGGCTGGCAGTCAAGCTGTTGGGTCAGCAGAGTCAGATCAGCTGTGTACTAAGGTTGTTCAGTGATGGACAACCTCTCTGATGACTGTATCTCAGCCCCAGTTACAGGAGAAATCAGCAATAAAAAATGTAATCTTAAAGGGGTTGGATGCTTTCTGTCCACTTGTGACCAGCATGTATGTAAGATGACTATATGTCACTAACTAGTATAACCTTTATAGAAATTCTGTACCATTTGCTATATTTCATAAGCCATGTCTCCTCGTTAAAGGGGTTCTCCAGGAATTAAGAAAATAAAATACCTAAATATTCTAAGAAATATATTGCCAAATACCTTTCATTAGTTAGAGTGGCTAGTTTTGTCTATGGAGCAATCAGGAGAAATAAAATGGCTGTCATCCTACAAGTACACACAGAACCTGTCCTAATCACATAGGAGGACAAGTTACTTCACAGCACTGAGCTGAAGAGCTGCCTCATCCTCCTCTCTGCTCTGCTTGTCAGGGATTATGATCCTGAATTCTCCTCTCTATTCTGTGGGAATGGAAATGATGAGGAGACATGAAGTACAGAGAGGAGGGTGAGGGTAATGAGCAGCAGCACTTGTATGCAGTCTCCATTACCACAGCTCCATATCACCACAGCCTGTCCTGTCCATCCTCTCTGTTCTTCATGTCTCCTCTGAACTAAATTCCCCAGAGATTCAGTGCTATCTTCTGTGCTATCCACATAGAGATCCTACCCATAAGATGGCCGCTGAAGGAGGGTCATGTGACCAGACACCACTCTGTCTCCTCTTTTCAACACACCGCACCTGCACTTAACTCCCAATAGTAAAGTGCAGATGACAGGTGCAGTGTATTTGAATGTAGGTGACATCCCATAGAGGTGATTTACCTGGATGGCACAAAAGACTAGGCAAACAATGGTGAAAACCTCATAAATATGGAGGATAACGCACATTTTTTTTAACAAAGACTATATTACTAAGTGCCATGTAGTAACTTTTATAAACACGTTAGTCAACATTAACCAGAAAGTGGAAAACCCTTTAATGTCTTATATGATCGTATAGGAGGGGCGCAAAGGGGGAAAAAAAAAGTTTAAAATGTAAAAAAAAAGCCCCATTACCCATCATCAAGCCAAAATAGACATATTAGGTATCACCTCATCCATAATGACCCGTTCTATAAAAATATTAAATGATCTATCTCCTCAGGTTAATGTCCCAAAATGAATAAATAAAAACTGTGCCAGAACAACAGTTTTTTGGTCACCTCGACTTCCAAAAAACATATATGAACCTGAAATGCGCCTATATTAGGGTACTTTCACACTTGCATTAGAAGAATCTGGCAGGCAGTTCCGTTGCAGGGACTGCCTGCCAGATCAGCAAATCCGTATGCAAACGGATACCATTTGTTTCCGGATCCAGATGCGGATCCGTCTGACAAATGCATAGAAATTCCAGATCTGTCTCTCCAGTGACACCCAGAAAAACAAGTTTACATTTTTTTCACATTTTTAACCGGATCCGTTTTACCGGAACACTTGGTACTGGATCCGGCATTAATACATTTCAATGGAAATTAATGCCAGATCCGGAATTCCGGCAAGTGTTCCAGAATTTTGGCCGGAGAAAATACTGCAGCATGAAGAGTTTTTTTTTCCGGCATTGAGCCCCTATGACGGAACTCAATACCGGAAAACTTTAACGCTAGTTTGAAAGTACCTTCAAACGCCAATCTGCAACTACTCCCCACTCATGCCAGGTCTAAAAAAGTGGGCATCGGATGGGCGGGGAAGGGCACAGGCTGGCAGGCCCATTTCATGTACCATTTTCTATGCCTGTTTCAGGCATAGAAAATGGTCTAAATGTAGGACAACTTGGAAGCTGTCCTACAGTTAAAAGTTACGGAGGATCTGCCAAAGTTATGAAGAGGCTGGCGCCTCTTTATAACTCTGGCAGATCCACCACCAGCTTAGGAGTTTATTAAGACTGGCATCTAAAACGCCTGTCTTAATACATGTGCCCTATAATATCAAGTGATCAAAAACGTTGTATGTACCTCAAAATAGCACCAATGAAAACATCACTTCATTTCGCATTAAACGTGACTCCACACAAAACAATTGACAGAAAAATAAAAACACTAAAACATGTTTTTATTTTTCAAAAATGCTCCTATTTTTGCAAGCCATAAGAAATAAAATGTAAAAAAGAATGCCAGAACAGCCATTTTTAGTCACCTAGCCTCACAAAAAACATGATATCAAAATGGTACCAATGAAAACATCAACTCTTCCTGGAAATTATAGGCCCCCAAGACCATTGGCAGAAATATGGCACACAAAAACATGTTTTTCTTTTTCAAAAAATCTTTTATTGTGTAAAAGAAGCATAAGTAAAAAAAAGATAACTATATAAAATTGGTATCTCTGTACCTGTGTAAGGGCTATTTGACCATGAAGGAGAGTCATGGGGTGCTGTGCCAGATGACCTGGCCTCCACAGTCACCGGACCTGAACCCAATCGAGATGGTTTGGGGTGAGCTGGACCGCAGAGTGAAGGCAAAAGGGCCAACAAGTGCTAAGCATCTCTGGGAACTCCTTCAAGACTGTTGGAAGACCATTTCAGGTGACTACCTCTTGAAGCTCATCAAGAGAATGCCAAGAGTGTTCAAAGCAGTAATCAAAGCAAAAGGTGGCTACTTTGAAGAACCTAGAATATGACATATTTTCAGTTGTTTCACACTTATTTGTTATGCATATAATTCCACATGTGTTATTTCATAGTTTTGATGCCTTCAGTGTGAATCTACAATTTTATAGTCATGAAAATAAAGAAAACACTTTGAATGAGAAGGTGTGTCCAAACTTTTGGTCTGTACTGTATATTTGGAAGACCAAGCCCCCCCTCCCACATGTCTTCTGATCTGGAGCAATTTGTCGCTATCCATGGTTTCCCTTTCCTCCATAAAAAGGCCTTCAACAGCTTGGTACAATTGTTGAAAAAGGATTTGGGACGAATGATGGGGAGTATTCTGAATAAGTAAAGGAGCTTGGCGAGGGTGAACATTTGGAAGGAGGCCAATCATCCTAACCACAAGATCTCGAATTTGTCTAGATTGTCAAGCTCTTTTTCTAAGGATGCCAGGTGGGGTAGGTAGTTTGCCTTATATAGGAGAGCGACAATGTCAGGTTTCTACCTAAATATTTAATTTGCAAGGGTTGCCAGTCTAAGTGAAGCTCATCTTATAGGATCTCAATTCTTTGGGGGTCTAGGTTGATAGACATAGCATGAGATTTTGTAGTGTTTAGCTTTTAAGAGGACAATTGACCGAAGTCTGAGATGATGTCTAAAGCGGTACCTCAGGAGTAGGGATGAGCGAACTCGAACTGTATAGTTCGGGTTCGTACCGAATTTTGGGGTGTCCGTGACACGGACCCGAACCCGGACATTTTCGTAAAAGTCCGGGTTCGGGTTCGGTGTTCGTCGCTTTCTTCGGCGCTTTTGTGACGCTTTCTTGGCGCTTTTTGAAAGGCTGCAAAGCAGCCAATCAACAAGCGTCATACTACTTGCCCCAAGAGGCCATCACAGCCATGCCTACTATTGGCATGGCTGTGATTGGCCAGAGCACCATGTGACCCAGCCTCTATTTAAGCTGGAGTCACATAGCGCCGCCCGTCACTCTGCTCTGATTAGCGTAGGGAGAGGTTGCGGCTGCGACAGTAGGGCGAGATTAGGCAGATTAACTCCTCCAAAGGACTTGATTAACTGATCGATCTGCAGCTGTGGATCATTGAGCTGCTGATCCTCAATTGCTCACTGTTTTTAGGCTGCCCAGACCGTTTGTCAGTCACATTTTTCTGGGGTGATCGGCGGCCATTTTGTGTCTTGTGGTGCGCCAGCACAAGCTGCGACCAAGTGCATTTAACCCTCAATGGTGTGGTTGTTTTTTGGCTAAAGCCTACATCAGGGTGAAGCTGTCACACCAAGTGCATTTAACCAGCAATAGTCTGTTTATTTTTTGGCCATATACTACATCAGGGGCAAGCTGCGCCTGTCACCAAGTGCATTTAACCCTCAATGGTGCGTTTGTTTTTTGGCTAAAGCCTACATCAGGGTGAAGCTGTCACACCAAGTGCATTTAACCAGCAATAGTCTGTTTATTTTTTGGCCATATACTACATCAGGGGCAAGCTGCGCCCGTCACCAAGTGCATTTAACCCTCAGTAGTGTGGTTGGTCAAGCTATCACACCAAGTGCATTTAACCAGCAATAGTCTGTTCATTTTTTGGCCATATACTAAATCAGGGGCAAGCTGCGCCCGTCACCAAGTGCATTTAACCAGCAATAGTCTGTTCATTTTTTGGCCATATACTACATCAGGGGCAAGCTGCGCCCGTCACCAAGTGCATTTAACCCTCAGTAGTGTGGTTGGTCAAGCTGTGACACCAAGTGCATTTAACCAGCAATAGTCTGTTCATTTTTTGGCCATATACTACATCAGGGGCAAGCTGCGCCCATCACCAAGTGCATTTAACCAGCAATAGTGTGGTTATTTTTTGGCCATATCCCAGTCTAATTCTGTCACTAAATCCATACCGGTCACCCAGCGCCTAAATACTAGGCCTCAAATTTATATCCCGCTAAATCTCTCGTTACCGCTGTCCTGTTGTGGCTGGGAAAGTTATTTAGTGTCCGTCAAAGCACATTTTTTGTTCTGGGTTGAAATACAATTCCCAATTTAGCAATTTAAAAATTTAGTGGTTTCTGCTGTATCAGAGCTATTTGAAATCTATCCCTAAAAGGGTATATAATATTCAAGGTGCACATAGGGTCATTCAGAATAACTTCACACACCCGCTACTGTGCATTTCCAAGTCTAATTCTGTCACTAAACCCATACCTGTCACCCAGCGCCTAAATACTAGGCCTCAAATTCATATCCAGCTAAATCTGTCGTTAGTGCTGTAGCTGGGCGAGTTATTTAGTGTCCGTTCAAGCACATTTCTTGTTCTGGGTTGAAATACAATTCCCAATTTAGCAATTTCATAATTTAGTGGTTTCTGCTATATCAGAGCTATTTGAAATCTATCCCTAAAAGGGTAGATCATATTGAAGGTGCACATAGGGACATTCAGAATAACTTCACACACCCGCTACTGTGCATTTCCAAGTCTAATTCTGTCACTAAACCCATACCTGTCACCCAGCGCCTAAATACTAGGCCTCAAATTTATATCCAGCTAAATCTGTCCTTAGTGCTGTAGCTGGGCGAGTTATTTAGTGTCCGTTCAAGCACATTTCTTGTTCTGGGTTGAAATACAATTCCCAATTTAGCAATTTCATAATTTAGTGGTTTCTGCTATATCAGAGCTATTTGAAATCTATCCCTAAAAGGGTATATAATATTCAAGGTGCACATTGGGTCATTCAGAATAACTTCACACACACCCGCTACTGTGTATTTCTAAGTCTAATTCTGTCACTAAACCCATACCTGTCACCCAGCGCCTAAATACTAGGCCTCAAATTTATATCCTGCTAAATCTCTCGTTAACGCTGTCCTGTTGTGGCTGGGAAAGTTATTTAGTGTCCGTCAAAGCACATTTTTTGTTCTGGGTTGAAATACAATTCCCAATTTAGCAATTTCATAATTTAGTGGTTTCTGCTATATCAGAGCTATTTGAAATCTATCCCTAAAAGGGTATATAATATTCAAGGTGCACATTGGGTCATTCAGAATAACTTCACACACACCCGCTACTGTGTATTTCTAAGTCTAATTCTGTCACTAAACCCATACCTGTCACCCAGCGCCTAAATACTAGGCCTCAAATTTATATCCTGCTAAATCTCTCGTTAACGCTGTCCTGTTGTGGCTGGGAAAGTTATTTAGTGTCCGTCAAAGCACATTTTTTGTTCTGGGTTGAAATACAATTCCCAATTTAGCAATTTCATAATTTAGTGGTTTCTGCTATATCAGAGCTATTTGAAATCTATCCCTAAAAGGGTATATAATATTCAAGGTGCACATTGGGTCATTCAGAATAACTTCACACACACCCGCTACTGTGTATTTCTAAGTCTAATTCTGTCACTAAACCCATACCTGTCACCCAGCGCCTAAATACTAGGCCTCAAATTTATATCCTGCTAAATCTCTCGTTAACGCTGTCCTGTTGTGGCTGGGAAAGTTATTTAGTGTCCGTCAAAGCACATTTTTTGTTCTGGGTTGAAATACAATTCCCAATTTAGCAATTTCATAATTTAGTGGTTCCTGCTATATCAGAGCTATTTGAAATCTATCCCTAAAAGGGTATATAATATTCAAGGTGCACATTGGGTCATTCAGAATAACTTCACACACACACGCTTCTGTGCATTTCCAAGTCTAATTCTGTCACTAAATCCATACCGGTCACCCAGCGCCTAAATACTAGGCCTCAAATTTATATCCTGCTAAATCTCTCGTTAACGCTGTCCTGTTGTGGCTGGGAAAGTTATTTAGTGTCCGTCAAAGCACATTTTTTGTTCTGGGTTGAAATACAATTCCCAATTTAGCAATTTCATAATTTAGTGGTTTCTGCTATATCAGAGCTATTTGAAATCTATCCCTAAAAGGGTATATAATATTCAAGGTGCACATTGGGTCATTCAGAATAACTTCACACACACCCGCTACTGTGTATTTCTAAGTCTAATTCTGTCACTAAACCCATACCTGTCACCCAGCGCCTAAATACTAGGCCTCAAATTTATATCCTGCTAAATCTCTCGTTAACGCTGTCCTGTTGTGGCTGGGAAAGTTATTTAGTGTCCGTCAAAGCACATTTTTTGTTCTGGGTTGAAATACAATTCCCAATTTAGCAATTTCATAATTTAGTGGTTTCTGCTATATCAGAGCTATTTGAAATCTATCCCTAAAAGGGTATATAATATTCAAGGTGCACATTGGGTCATTCAGAATAACTTCACACACACACGCTTCTGTGCATTTCCAAGTCTAATTCTGTCACTAAATCCATACCGGTCACCCAGCGCCTAAATACTAGGCCTCAAATTTATATCCCGCTGAATTTGAATACAATACATTGGGCCAAATAATATATTTGTTGTTGTGGTGAACCATAACAATGAGAAAAACATCTAGTAAGGGACGCGGACGTGGACATGGTCGTGGACATGGTCGGACATGGTGGGTGACGTGAAGCCTCATTCTCTGCTATGACATGCAGACTGATTCTCTGCTGTCATGAAGCCAGATTGTCTGTTACGGGACCTCTCTGCTCTGCCTGTGTGCTAGGCCTAAATATATGCCAATGGACTGTTGCAGTGGTGGGTGACGTGAAGCCTCATTCTCTGCTATGACATGCAGACTGATTCTCTGCTGACATGAAGCCAGATCGTCTGTTACGGGACCTCTCTGCTCTGCCCGTGTGCTAGGCCTAAATATATGCCAATGGACTGTTGCAGTGGTGGGTGACGTGAAGCCTCATTCTCTGCTATGACATGCAGACTGATTCTCTGCTGTCATGAAGCCAGATTGTCTGTTACGGGACCTCTCTGCTCTGCCTGTGTGCTAGGCCTAAATATATGCCAATGGACTGTTGCAGTGGTGGGTGACGTGAAGCCTCATTCTCTGCTATGACATGCAGACTGATTCTCTGCTGTCATGAAGCCAGATTGTCTGTTACGGGACCTCTCTGCTCTGCCTGTGTGCTAGGCCTAAATATATGCCAATGGACTGTTGCAGTGGTGGGTGACGTGAAGCCTCATTCTCTGCTATGACATGCAGACTGATTCTCTGCTGACATGAAGCCAGATTCTCTGTTACGGGACCTCTCTCCTCTGCCTGGGTGCCGGGGCCTAAATATCTGAGAATGGACTGTTCCAGTGGTGGGTGACGGGAAGCCAGATTCTCTGCTATGGAACCTCTCTCCAATTGATTTTGGTTAATTTTTATTTATTTAATTTTTATTTTAATTAATTTCCCTATCCACATTTGTTTGCAGGGGATTTACCTACATGTTGCTGCCTTTTGCAGCCCTCTAGCCCTTTCCTGGGCTGTTTTACAGCCGTTTTAGTGCCGAAAAGTTCGGGTCCCCATTGACTTCAATGGGGTTCGGGTTCGGGACGAAGTTCGGATCGGGTTCGGATCCCGAACCCGAACATTTCCGGGATGTTCGGCCGAACTTCTCGAACCCGAACATCCAGGTGTTCGCTCAACTCTACTCAGGAGTTCTCTGGGTCAGTGAGTGTAAGAATAACATCATCAGCATAAAGACTTATGGAATGTGTACGATCACCAGTGGTAGCATCTTGTATTTTATAATTTAGTCTAATGGCCTGGGCAAGGGGTTCTATAGATAAAATGAGAATTAGGGGAGAAAAAGGGCAGGCCTGTCTGATTCCATTTGTTATCAGGAAGGGCTCTGACAAGGCTCCATTTACCCATACTCTTGCGGACGGGCTGGAATATAGGGCTTTGATTGAAGCTAGGATGGGCCCCGAGAAACCCATTCGGGAAAGGACGGAGAAGGTGAACGACCAATTAATTCGGTCGAATGCCTTCTCCACATCTAATGTAACGAACACAGCTGGATCCCTCATTATTTGGAGGCGGGCTAGTATTTTAAGGACCCTTCTAGAGTTTTCCTTTATTTGTCGACCCTTGACAAAACCTTTCTGGTCTTTATTAACTAATAGGGGAATCAGCGGGACTAGTCGGTTTGCTAAGGCTTTGGCAAATATTTTGATGTCTGTGTTTAAAAGGCAGATCGGACAGTAATTTTTAGGGTCATCTGTGGGCTTATTGGGTTTGGGAATTGTAACAATAGTTGCTTTTAACATCTCCCGTGGGAAATCTCTGGTAGTGGAGTATTATCGTGGAGTGGAAAGTCCGGATTAGGTGGGACGAGAGCTGAGGAAAGAAAGCTTTATAATAAATGTTAGATAGGCCACCTGAGCCAAGGGACTTATGGCCGGGAGAGATTTAATGATGGATTCAATTTCCGGTATTGTAAAAGGGGCATTGATATCTTGTAATTGGGTCCGCATCCGAGCCGCAGTTTTTGTGACTTGGATGCGGACCCATTCACTTCAATGGGGCCGCAAAAGATGCGGACAGCACTCTGTGTGCTGCCTGAATCCATTGCTCCATTCCATGGGCCACAAAAAAAATATAACCTGTCCTATTCTTGTCCGCAAAATATGGTTTGCGGACCCATTGAAGTCAATGGGTCCGCATAAAATGCAGATGCACAACGGAAGCCATCTGTATGTCATTTTTTGCGGATCCATTGACCGGCAACCTGTGTCCAACGCCTTTAACCTTTGAAATAAATAAATAAAAAGGAGGTACAGGAAGTTGTAAGTCATTTTGCCAACAGTTTGGCGTTTCCAGGAGACATACAGTACTTAAAAACCAGTTGCCAAATCATGGCTCGTTGGGATGCTGACAAACTGATAAGTCTGGTCCAGGAACGCTCAGACCTGTGGGACACCAGGACCAATCTATACCATGACAGGATCAAGAAAGATGGGTCCTGGGAAAAAGTTGCAAGACACATGAGGCCTTCAGAACGAGCCCAGGCAAACAGCAGAGGTCGTGTTGATTTAGGTTAGTGCAAGTGATGTTGTTTTGTGTCCTTTCCCTGTGTTGTCCCTAATGATTTTGCTAGTAGTTCTATGAGGTCAGATTTGTGTCCCTTTTGTGGCGAGGCTTAATTGTGGTCTGGGCTGTGCATGTGTTGTCATAGATTTTGTATTACAATTTCGCCATCACCACCATGTTTTAATGCATGTCACCAACTTTGCTCCTGCACACAGTAGTAATGTCTACACAGCCTGCGCCCTTTAGGTCCCTTGCAGACGAGCGTTCCTCTCGCAGTGAGTCCGCATTACAGCACCCGGCCTGACCTCCCAGCACTGATGGGTTCACATAGCATTTTATATTGATTTTTATGATGCTATGTAACCCTTACTGTTCTGGAATTTTTTGGATAACACTGGCAGCATTATGTGTCACGGATGGTGTTGCAGAAAACTAGAAGACAACAAATGAAGATCTGACTGACTTGATGCCAAACTAAGGAACATAAGGGTGACCCCTGTAAAAGCCCTAGCTCTCTCCTTGACTTCTCAGCTCATGCAAAGATCTTTATGATAGATAATTGCATGCCTTTGTGCCTTGACTATATGACACCTGAACACCCTATAATAGTGAGGGGACACGACCACCGGCTCCCTACACTTAATACGGAGGGAGTCAGGGTCACCTAGGATCAAGCAAACAGGAAAACAAAAATAAAGGAACAGACTTATCTGTAGAAGCATCAGTTGCAGCAACCAGCATGAGCACACTCCAGGAAGTTGTATAAACCGCAAAGTGATGCAGTATGGGAGGAGATTTAAAGGGAAGCAATCAGTGCAACTAGATGACAGCTGAGAGAGGGAAATGAGATGACAAAATGAAAGCAAAACAAAAGAACCTCAAGCAAGAGGTTCTGAAGAACGTCTGTCAGAGCTTTTCCGATATCTGGCGGTTACATTATGCCACTGTTATGCAATACATTCCTGGACTGTAAGGGTTACATAGCCTCATAAATCAATATAAAATGCTATGTGACTCCCATCAGTGCTGGGAGGTCAGGCCGGGAGCTGCGTTGCAGACTTTCTGCGTGAGGAATGCTCGTCTGCAAGGGGCCTTACAGTTTTGAACACATGTGGCCCTATTTTAATGGATCCGGCAACATCTGTCCCCTTCCCATAAAATATTATTGTTAAAAGGGCTAGGCCAAATCTTTTCCTACTTCATGCAATTCTCTAACATTAGTAACCAGTGGTCCACATCAGTACCACAATGTACTGTCCGACATTGCCCTGGTGTGTATTTTGTGTTGCGTTTGCTGATCATGTCCTTTTAAAAATGCTGCTGATACCCACACCTGTCCCGCCATGTTGGACAGGACATTGTTTTGCTGGTGTGGAGTTTGGCCTGGAGAGGTGATAGTGTAAGCGACGACCAGAGTAAATCCCTGCTAGACAATGTATAAACGCATTATAGCTGTAAATACAGAGCTAACTCACAGTGGGCTATGCCTCTGCGGTTTACTTAATGTGACCAGGCCATGGACCTGTATGACTGATTTGTAGGCTGTGGGCTGTTATTGAGCGATAACCTGCTGTACCATGTGCTGGGCATTTTTCCTTTTTAGCCTACTTAGAAAGCTATTTTGTTATTATCTTTTGATGTTACTTGTACTCTATTATTGTGTTGGATGTTTTATGTTTTGACAGTGAAGAAGACTAAGACTAGATGGAACAGTTGTAGGGACTAGTTCTGTCGTGAAGTCACGGAGATGGGGAGCAGCGGTGATGGCGCTCCTCGCAAACGACCATGCATACACACACACCAGTTGCGTTTCCTTAGGCCAGTGATGGATTTAAGGCCATAAGTTTTTATTTGAAATGAAATCATGCTTGGAACTGTATATATATATGTCATTGGCCACTTTGAAAATATTGCAGACCTTTCTTCCGGGTTTGGTTTGCTATATATGATGGCGGTTGTCTATCCATCGGATTATCATAATATAAAATGTGATTCACCCTCTCCCTTTATATACACGGACGTAATTTCAGAACTTGGTTAGCTCCTGAATGTGTCAACATGTTTTCATGTTGGACAGCTCCAAACACCCAGCAACCTACTAAATGTTTGGTTGCTGTTTGAACACTGTACAAAGCAACAGTTCTACAATTGTTTCATTATATAATGTGGGCCCCAAGGTTTTAGGCGAACATTTATATTTTGAACCCTTTTGGGATCTGTGCAGGCTCCCCTTATCGTGGGCAGGCAGCACTATGTTTGCCATCATTGCATCAGATTTTTAAACATTAATGTTTGTAAAATGTAATATATTTTTTCATATGTTTTTGCCCTACAGTACTGTGGACAGTCTGGAGGTCTCTGACCCTGGAGGAAACATTCAAGTCATTCAGTACCTAGCCCAGAAGAGGACTGAAGGGCTGGATGAAATTTTGCTGAGGGGACTGGCTCCCTTATTGAAACAGGTCCCGGAAGAAAAACACGCCACATGCATTTCTTCACTAAGCTTGGTCTTAGAAATGTATGCCTACCCATACCAGAGGGGCATACATTTGCTTATTGATAGAGTGAGGCGCCAAGTTGTGTTGGGCCAAAATCTCCAACCCTCCAGCTTACCACCTCGGCCACCCACATGCCAAGGTACATCTTTCCCCCCACAAAATATTCCTCTGGACAGATTTGCCCAGGACCCCCATATGGGGCTGGATGCTTTATAAGGGATCTATTTGATTTGTAATTATATATTTTATTTTATTTTAATTTATTATTGTTATTTTATTGTGTGAGAGACATGGCTTATTTTTTTGTTTAGGGGGCTAGGGTTCAAGTAAATAATTTATTGAAAACTCACATGCCTTATGTTCTTGATTGTCCCACAAATTACATCATCATTGCTACACATTTTGCACAAAAATACACACACACAATCATTTAAATACTATAATTTTAATATTATCCACATGCTTTTCAAAGTAGTCATATGCCAATGAGGTATTAGAAGGTTTTTGGGACAATATAGCAAATAGATGAATTATATTTTTATTAAAAGGACATTTTTCAAAGGCTGTTTATTAATTATCTTCACATTTAACCTCAGCCCACAACAAGGGTCCTCATTCTCTTGCGAGTCCCTACACTCAACTACAACATAACAATTGTATAACCTATCTAAGAAAAATAACAAAAAACTAACAAGCCCAGAAGAAATCAAACCCTGCCACGAATAGCATCCATCTGCCATGGCACGGACCCCTCTGGGCTGAAAAAGAAGAAGTCTGCATAGAGTTCCCCAACTGCAATGCCTACAGTCCCAGGTCGTCTATGCAGGGTCAGATCCAAACCTGATGACGTTGGAAATGATTACATGTCAACAGAAGAGGAAGCCTCGTGAATCCTGGTGAAGTTGTGTAGAACACCACAAGCTTGAATCACCAGGGTAGCATTCTCCGGATCCATCTGTATGGACGACAAAACACCCTCCACTTGCTAGAGAGTATTCCGAAAGCGCACACAACATACCGACAGGCATGAGTCAACCGGTAGTTGAAAATATGCCTTCATCCGCCACAATCACAAATGGAGCCGGCAAACCTGTATATCCGGGCAGTCTTCTGGGCTCGGGCAGAGCAAGCTGGTTGGCATAAAGCAGCTCACCCATTCTAGAAGCACTAAAGATGCGAGCATCTGAAATGCTTCTATAGGCCCCAATATCAACCATTATAAACGGGTAGTTACTGTAAACCAAAGCAAAAAGGACTACCAAAAAATATTGTTTATAATTGAAGAATTGGGTCCCTGAGGCTTCTTCACACGAATGTACTTGCCATCCATTGCCCCGATGCAGTTTGGAAACTGCACAGAAAGATTGAAGCCCCCAGGGATTCTAACCCAATCCTCCGCCTCGGGCTGTGGCATCATTGTCTCTCGGAGTCGATGCCAGATGATGTGGCAAGTGTGATGCACTATCCGAGAAATCAGATGCAAATGAGTTCCCAGTTGACAGGAATCTGTGGAAAAAATAAATAAAAAAGGTTGACATCATGAACATGCTTCCTATAATGGTTGGTAGAAGACATGTGTTAAAAATTATATGTCCCTTTTTAAAAACACTAATTCACCCATGAAAAGTTTAACTTCTGACAAAAACAGTAACAAAAATGAGGGTGTGGGCCCTACTCCTACAAGCTCTGTTACACCTACTGTGGTCACCCATTTCCATGCAGAATATATGGGAAATGCAGGATGATGTGAGTACTCTATCAGCATGATGATGGCGTGGCAAACACAACAGTACTTTTCAGCTTTTGCATGTTATTTGGCTGTTAATATAGTAAAAAAAAAAATACATGGCACAAAGAAATAAGGGACAAATACTGGTAACTTCAGCTGACATTAGCACGTCTAACATCATGAACTTACATGCTATTAATGACATAAGCAATGGACATTACTGTTAGCAAAAAAATAACACATTGCTTACCTCAGCGTGACGATTAGCCTTTCCTCAGGAGTAATGCAGTGCCTCATGTTTGTGTCCTGAAAGGTGAGGACAGTACGGAGAGATGACAGCAGGATATCAAACGTTGACATTGACATCCAACAGTACACAAAGGACTTCTCAGGATGCTGATGAAGATTAGTGTAGAGGGTATGGAAGTGGCCTTTCCTGCACCTTTGGGAAAAAATGGGATGGACCCAAAATCTCCTCCTTCTCCTCAGCTCCTCGTCCAACGGAAGGGACTGCTGTCCGCATCGTCTATAAATAAGCCAGTGCAGTAGGACCTCATCCTCAAAATCATCTGCCATGGTGAAACCAAGAGCCCAAACCGCAAGAATACAATGTGAGCAAAGCCAATGAATACAAGAAAACTCAGTATACTGGAAACACTGGAGAGAATTGCCACCAAACACTCAGATGACCAGCATATATACCTATATCCTGGGTGGGGATAGTAAAATCACACAATTTCCTCCTTCCGTTTTTTTTGCGGTCCACAAAAAAAAAACAAAAAACAGAAGACACACGGAAACACAACGGAAGTAATTTGCAGAAAGACGGAACAGATGCGGAAGCCCTACGGAAACTAACAATGGAACAACAGTTCCGCGATTTGCGGACCGCAAAACACATACGGTCGTGTGCATGTAGCAGAAGTCTGAGGGTTTTCAATCTTTGTAAATGTGTCTGGGTAATGGAGCATTTATTTAGGGATTCCAGAGCTCTTATTTCTTACAATATATCATCTATACTCTTATTTCTCTTTTTTTTGGGCTTCTGCATCCCAATTTAATAAATATCCCTCTCATAAAAGCTTTGTGGGCACGCCAGAGCGAAAAGGGTTCAGAAACAGACCCCTCATTGATCTGTAAGTATTCTGTCAGGGTGGAGGACGATTCTTAGGAATACTTAGGGTGATCTATCAGGAATGTGTTATTGCACCAAGGTATGTAAGGCCAACATACATGAGCCTCCAACTATGTCAAAGTGATTGGGGCATGGTCAGACCAGGTAAGAATCCCTATGGAAGATGATAGGGTGTTACCTATCACTGATCTGCTAACTAGGAATGATCAATCCTAGAGTAGGTTTTGCAGGCTGCAGAAAAGAAGAAATAGACCCTTTCACCACTATGTTGTAGCCTCCACATATCGTACAGGTCTTTCTGCAGAATTAGGGAAGAGAAGGCTGGGAATGCAGTGGTATCAGTGGAAGGGTCCAAGGTATAGTTGAAATCAGAATTAAAAAATATATTGAATGCTAACACTGCAAAACTGTTCCTGTCCACTCAATATAAATATTACGCACATGGAAATAAAGCCACAAAAGTCCTCATGTCTCAAATTAAAAAACGAAAAATGAAGTCCTACATTTCCCATATAAAATCCCAGAACTCACAGGAAGTCTATAAAACGGAATTGATTGCTGAGCAGTTCTGCAAATACTATAGTGAGTTATATAACCTACAAGCTAACACAACCTCGTCCCAAACTAGTGAGAAAAAACTACTCATTCAAAATTGGTTAGATACTCTTAAGCTCCCTACTTTAACTAAAGAACAAACTGCAAAATTATCCTCCCCTTAAACTTTAGCTGAATTGAACATGGCCCTAAAGAACTCTCCATTGAACAAGAGCCCTGGTCCAGATGGCCTATCAGTCTTTTATTGCTCCTCTTTTAAAGAAGTCTTACTGCCGCGGCTATTGGCTGTTTGCAACGAGGCAGGGGAGGGGAAACCATTCACCAGAGATATGTTGTCTGCGCAAATATCCATCATCCCTAAACCTAACTTTGCTCCAATTACAGGCCAATTTCGCTCCTCAATAATGACCTGAAATTGTATGAAAAAATGCTTGCTAACAGATTAAAACTCTACTTACCGGATCTAATATCGGCTGAGCAGGTGGGTTTTATACCTGGGAGGGAAGGGAAAAACAACATAGTCAGGGTCATAAATCTTATACAACTAGCTACCAAATCCAACTCTCCATTAGTTATTTTAAGTATGGACGCTGAAAAAGCGTTTGACAGAGTGGATTGGCTCTTTATGACTCAAACGTTGTCAAAATATGGAATCCCAGATGCATTCATACGTGGGGTGATAGCAATGTACTATAATCCCACGGCGCGCATCCTGGTGAATGGTACCCTATCCCCTGTATTCGCAATCTCTAACGGCACATGCCAAGGATGCCCCCTTTCTCCCTTACTTTTGTATTGGTAATAGAAACGCTTCTTCAATCATTCAAACAAAATGATGAAATTGAAGGAATAAAAGTGGGGTCGGTTATCCACCAATCGGCTGCCTTTGCTGATGATGTACTCTTACTCATCACCAATCCAATCCAAGCCTTTCCAGCAATTATGTCTACTCTCCAAACCTACCAGTCGCTATCCAATTTTCCTGTGAATTTAGCTAAATCTACAGTGCTAAATGTGACCCTGAGGGCGAAAACTATGGCCTCTTTACAAAAAACCACCCCGTTTCAGTGGACCAATAAATCTATAGTATTCTTGGGAATAACTTTGACCCTGGACTTCTCAAACTTGTTTCGGGACAACTTCCAGCCACTGCCAAAACGTTTAGAGGATCTGTTGAGTTCGTGGGATATCCCTTTTATTTCATGGTTCGGGCAAAGAACATTGATTAAAACAATACTGCTGCCCACTGTACTATCTGCAAGCATTGCCGATCCCAATCCCCAAAGCTTATTTTGTGAAACTGCAGGAAATATTGACTAAATTCCTCTGGGGTGGGAAGAGAGCTAGACTACCTCTCACTCTTATGGTGCAACACCCTAGGAATGGGGGACTGGGTATTCCAGATCTGTATACATACAATAAAGCAGTGATTGCACTTAGATGCCTAGAATGGTTGAGACCCTACTCAGAATGGCTAGACCTAACTACAGAAGATAATATGTTAAATCTCTCACTTCACTCCCTTATTTTCTTGGACCAATCCCCAAAACACGCTAAATTACAAACATGTAGCAGCATCACTAAGTATGCTTTGGACATGTGGAAGGACTCTCAATGGAAAAAGCATCTATTAACCAATTATCTCGCCCTAATGCAGATTCGAGATGTACTTTGTCACTCCTCGACCCAGTTCTGGGAAACCATATCGGAAAGAGGAAAAGCTATTACCACTCCAGTTTTAGCGTTATGCCCAGATAATGATGTTCCAACCTTTGAAGATCTGGGAAAACACCCTACAGTAGCGTGCCTTTCAAACTTCCAAAAAGCACATTTTATCCACTCTATGAAGTCCCACCTTAAAAGTCTTAGTGTACCTTTAGAAAAATCTGTTTTTGAGAAAATGGCTCTGCAATTAAAAGACTCAAGGGGTAAGGTATCTAAATTATATAGCCTTCTATTGGCCCTATCACGCCCGGACAACTTTCCTTTCATATCAAAATGGGAGAGCGAGTTGGGTATTCAGTTTTCAGCGAAGGAAATACATAGTGTTTTGAAAGCTCCTCATGAGGTGTCCAGGTGTGTCATACTACAAGAGAATAGCTATAAGGTACTTACTCAATGGTACTATACGCCACAAAGAATTAATCGCATGTTCCCTGAATGCAGCCCAAACTGTTGGAGATGCGAACAGGAAGTTGGCACTCAGTCATTTATGGTGGAAGTGCAATAAGATTACTTCCTACTGGCGTAAAATATGTAAGGTCTTATCTGAGGTCTGTAAGATGCCATTTCCAGCCTCTTTGAAGGTGTGTCTCTTTGGGTATCTCAGGTGCCCTAGGGATACGCAAAAGTTGAGTCTGATTTTACTGGCTGCCTCCAGAATACTCATTGCAGTTTACTGGAAAAAGACTGAGATACCCCCAATAAAACAGTGTATCAATAGATGTGATCAACTGTACCGACTTGAGCAGATAGCTCATTGGGAAGCCCGAACACCACACAGATTCTAGGCGATTTGGAAACCGTGGAAAATTTATAGAGGTTTTTCGAACTAAATTGCATAGCTCTTTGGTTCTCGTGAGTATCATTGCATTAATTATTTTTGGTACAAGTCCTAATTTTGGCAACATAGGAGATACTTCCCCCACCCCCTTTTTTTCCTTCCCTCGGACTTTCCTACCCCCCTTCCTCCCTTTGTTTTGTTATTATATGATCTGAATTTTCTCATTTGATTGTACTATATTAGATGCATTCTTATATTGGCGCCCTTGTAGGGCAAGTAAAGCTTGTACGTCCTTACTGTTGTAAAACCAATAAAAACAATTTTAAAACAAACAAGGTATAGTTGAAATCACCTTCCCAGATAACATGGCCAGTCTTTACTTTGTTTACTTGAGACGCTAGTTTGCGTAAAAAAGGATACCTAGGGGCATAAATGAAGACCATAATGTAAGCCACATTGTTCATGTGCCTACAATGATGATGAATCTGCCACTGGGGTCCACAACCAAGGCCCCCCAAAAAAGGCCACTGTGTTTTTTACAGCTTTTGAGTAGTGAGATTGGAGGATAAGAGGGAATTGGGGGTGGCAAATTATATGGCTATCTGCCTTCAATAGATGCGTTTCAGTGGCACAAAAGATATTGCATTTTAACACTTTAGCTTCCTGCCACATCATCAATCTCTTAAAGGGACTATTTAGTCCCTTAACATTCAGGGAAGCTATTGTAAGAACCATTGTAAAGGATAAGGGAGGTTTATAACAGCATACCTGGATTGGCAGGAGGGGGGGGGGGGGAACTATTCCCACAAACCCATGGCCAATTGAGTGGTGCCTCATCCCAGACCCCAGCAGCAGATCCATCTTGAGCCCTTGAGGAAACCAACATAGCCTATACAGAGACAACAATACGAAAACCAGAAATGTAAACAGAAAAAATATCCTGTCTGGCTGGAAGGCTACTCAGAATGGGCATAATGAGTGATTTAGGACCTAGGGGAGGCCGCATTGAATCCATATTTCTAAAATTAGCAAAACTGGAATAAAAATCTTCAACGGTTAAATTTACTCTTCGCTTCCACCACCGGAAGAGACATGTCGATGTGGAGAGTCAGTGGTCACACGGGGGTCTTGCATATAGACGTTCCAGGAGTGGAGAAGGAGCTTTCCAGCTTCTAAGCTTTCCTTGCTGATGAATACTTTTGTCAGGAACCCCCAGCGTTAGGGTATATTATGATCCCTCAATGCAGTGGTAAAGGGGGTCATTGAATGGCACTGTTGCAAGGTAGAAGCTGAGAGGTCAGCAAACATTTTAACCCCATCATAAGGGGCTGGGAGGGTACTTCTCTTTCTGGCCACCATCATCAGTGATTCCTTAACATGGAAAAAGTGCACCCTGGCCAGAACATCTTAAGGTGTAGAATCTGAAAGGTGTTTCGGGCATTCCACACCATTGACTCTATCTATAATAAGGTCATGTTCTGAGATATCAAGAATGAGGAGTTTCATGAGGTCTTGAATAAAGGTGCATAGATCTTTGGGGTGGATGTCCTCCATGATTCCCCAGAACTTTGCATTGTTTTGGCGGAACTGATCCTCCAGGTCTACCACTTTGGATTTCAGGTGCTCTATTTCTGACACCAGGTCATTGTGGGCATCTATGAGCTGGTTATGGGACTCAGCAAAGTCCCCCATTTTTGTCTCAAAATGTGACTGCCATTTATCTACTTCAGTAATGGAAAACTGCAGGGGAGTTATCAATGCTGTTAGCTCCCGGTGCATAGAGTGGCTAAAGAGGACCAGCATTTCTTTGATAAGGTTACCAGACGCAGGTTGGTCTGTGGTGGGAAAGTCATATAGGGAGGGAACATTATGATCTCTCACCTCTGCTGCAGGCGCTGTCTGTGGCTGCAATCTGGGCCGCTGCTTTGCAGAGCTTGCAGACGGAGAACCGCCTGGTGATGAATCATGGTGGCCTGGTGTTGGCGTGGACCCGAGTGGTGTAGGCAGAGAGGCAGAGGGATTCTTGAGAGGAGATCCTATTATGAAAGAGGGCTTTGGGGTAGAAAGTTGGCGACTCTGGGAAGGGTTCATATGGCTTACCGTCCCTGGTGGTGAGGCTTTAGGGCACGAGTTTGATGGGCGTGTGGTTGAAGGGGATGTGGTGCCATCTTGCTCTTTACCCCTTTCAAAAAAGAAGTCAAGCTTCCCTTGCTTCCGGATTGACCACTTGCCTCTGGTCATCATTTAGATGAGTTATTAGGTTAAGCAGGTGAGAATGAAGTAAATTCAGGTTGTGTGCGTTAGCTGTGTCGCTTGTCCGACGCTTGAGCTCAGGATTGACGCAGCCATCTTCCTCAGTCAGCATACCATGCCAAGGTTTTTTGTATTCTTTCTCAGCAGTTTATGACCACCTCTCCTGTTGCTACTTTTTAAAATGAAAAATCGGGGGCTAAAGCAACATTTTATTGGAAGAGATAAAAATTTTCATTTTAACAGCCAAGTGTTTCTATATTCTTTAAACGTTTGCGGTTCCCAGAGAAAACTCACACACTCAGGGAGAAACATACAAACTCCATGCAGATGTTACCTAGGGTTCATTCAGACAGCCGTATGTGTTTTGCAGTCCGCAAATTGCGGATCCTCAAAACACAGATACCGGCCCATTCCACAATTTGCACACCACATAGAAAACAATTGGACATGCTCTATATTTTTTGCAGGGCTGTGGAAAGGAACAATGGATGCGGACAGCACACGGTGTGCTGGCCACACATTTTGCGGCTCCATTGAAATGAATGGGTCCGCACCCATTCCGCAAAAATGTTGAACGGGTGCAGAACAAAACATATGGCCATCTGAATAAGCCTTTTAGTTTGTTATTCCAAACTGACCCTGTGTCCCAATAAGATTTTAAATGACTGAAAGCCTATTTCTGTGAAATGCTCTAAAGCAAAATGAATAATAAAGCAATCTTTTAAATGTTCCTTATTAAAAATATCTTATGTCTACTATTCCTATGCATACTTATGTGTCTCCATGGTAACATACTTCACTTAAGGATTGTGTAGTCTGATCCTGACTATCTGTCCCCTACTTTTTGTTTACATATATTTAGAAGCTCAGCAAGAAATACGGGACATATAATTCTGATGTATGAGTAAGTAAGTATGAGTGAATCACCAGTACTTACCCCTTGTTGTGACTCTAATGCCACCATGTCCAATGCACTCTGACTGGCAGAAGGCTCTTCTGGGTCCCGACCACATGTGTTGGTAAATGCAGCTGTAAATGCAGCTGAACAAGAAAACTCAAGAACATATCCTGTCAGGACCATAGTGGACCCTAGTGGAAGAGCCCAAAGCTAGTAAGAGTGCAGTGGAGACAACTACAATGGGGCATGACAGAGTGGTGAGTACAAAGGAAGCAATCTTTTTTCCACATAATCTGAATACTCCAGAAAACCTCTAATTAGAAATTTTGGAATTGTACCTTAAATTTAATAATTTGCATTAACACATCCCTGGTAAATATAGACATCACCATATAGTCAATATAACAATGGCAGTGACATAGTCGTAAGAACATTTCTATAGAACCTCAAGCCATAATTCTTGCATATGTGTAATGTGAGTGTTTCTTCGCCTGAAGACCTGAACAACTTGACAGGACAACAGATGTGCAGGTTGGGGGACACCTGGGAAATAGTGACCATAAAGTAATAACCTTCCAAATATCCTTCAAACAAGCATTTCTACAGGGAGGAACAAAAATACCAAACTTCAAAAAAGCTAAATTTAGCCAACTAAGAGAGGCCATAGGCCATAGGCGTAACTAACTGGGACAAAGTCCTCAAAAATAAAAAAACTACCACAACAAAATGGGATATATTTAAAAGCATCCTAAAATTTAATTGTGAGAGGTACATACCTTATAGGAATAAAAGGTTAAGGAACAAGAAAAAAAAAAACAATGTGGATAAATAGAACTGTAAAGAAAGCAATAAATGACAAAAAGAAAGCATTTAAATCACTAAAACAGGAGGAGAGCCAGGAAGCACTGAAAAACTATAAGGAAAAAAATAGAATATGTAAAAAACTAATAAAGGCTGTCAAACTAGAGACCGAGAGATTAATTGCCAAAGAGACAAACTAACCATAAAATGTTCTTCAATTATATAAATGGTAAAAAGTATAAATCTGAAGGTGTCGGCCCTCTACAGAGTGATGGGGGGGGGGGGGAGTCGCAGAGAGCGATGAGGAAAAAGCAAAGCTATTAAATATTTTTTTATCCACTGAAGTGCAGAATGTAAAAGTAAATTCCCATTAAAAGTCCCTTGTCTGACCCAGGAAGAAGTACAACAGCGACTTAAAAAGATTAAAATAGACAAATTGCCAGGACTAGATGGCATACACCCCCGTATCCTAAGAGAATTAAGTAATGTCATAGCCAGACTCTTATTTCTGATATTTACAGACTCTATACTAACAGGGAATGTTCCACAGGATTGGGGCAAAAGGGTGCAAAAACAGAGCCCGGAAACTATAGGCCAGTAAGTTTAACATCTGTTGTGGGTAAACTGTTTGAAGGTTTTCTAAAAGATGCTATCTTGGAGGATCTCAATAAAAATAAGCAAATAAAATCATATTAGCATGGCTTCATGAGGGATCGGTCATGTCAAACTAATTTAATCAATTTTTATGAGGAGGTAAGTTCTAGACTTGACAGTGGTGAACAAATGGATGTCGTATATCTGGACTTCTCCAAAGCATTTATTTAACACTGTACCACATAAAAGGTTAGTATATAACATGAAAATGCTCAGACTGGGAGAAAACATCTGTATGTGGGTAAGTAACTGGCTCAATAATAGAAAACAGAGGGTGGTTATAAATGGTACACGCTCAGATTGGGTCACTGTCACTAGCGGAGTACCCCAAGGGTCAGTATTGGGCCCTATTTTCTTCAATATATTTATTAATGATCTTGTAGAAGGCTTGCACAGTAAAATATAAATTTTTGCAGATGACACTAAACTGTGTAAAGTAATTAACACTGAAGAGGGCAATATACTGCTTCAGATGGATCTGGATAGATTAGAGGCTTGGGCAGAGAGGTGGTAGATGAGGTTTAACGCTGACTAAGGTTATGCACATGGGAAGGAATAATGCAAATCACCTGTACAAACTAAATGGTAAAACACTTGGTAACACTGAAATGGAAAAGAACCTAGGAATTTTAATAAACAGCAAACTAAGCAGTAAAAAACAGTGTCAGGCAGCTGCTGCCAAGGCCAATAAGATAATGGGTTGCATCAAAAGGGGCATAGATGCCCGTGATGAGAACATAGTCCTACCACTTTACAAATCACTAGTCAGACCACACATGGAATACTGTGTACAGTTCTGGGCTCCTGTGAACAAGGCAGACATAGCAGAGCTGGAGAGGGTTCAGAGGAGGGCAACTAAAGTAATAACTGGATTGCGGCGACTACAGTACCCTGAAACATTATCAACATTAGGGTTATTCACTTTAGAAAAAAGACGACTGAGAGGAGATCTAATTACTATTTATAAATATATCAGGGGACAGTACAGAGATCTCTCCCATCATCTATTTATCCCCAGGACTTTGACGTTTCGAGGAAAGAAGGTTTGTACACAAACATAGAAAATGATTCTTTACGGTAAGAGCAGTGAGACTATGGAACTCTCTGCCTGAGGAGGTGGTGATGGTGAGTACAATAAAAGAATTTCAAGAGGGGATTGGCTGTATTTCTAGAGTGTAATAATATTACAGGTTATAGCTACTAGAGAGGGGTCGTTGATCCAGGGAGTTATTCTGATTGCCTGATTGTAGTCGGGAAGGAACTTTTTCCCCCTTAAGTCCGAAAGGAACTTTTGCCTTCCTCTGGATCAACTTGCAGGATAACAGGCTGAACTGGATGGACAAATGTCTTTTTTCGGCCTTATATACTATGTTACTATTAAAGGAAGCATGAATTATGCAATGTCCCATGGCAAAAGAAGAATCTTTGGTATTCTGTTCATAAACTAAAACATTATTGGGTTATGAAACAACATCACAAACCATAATAGAAAAGCAAATTTACATTTGAATATTTGAGGGAAGAAAAAAGTTGAAACTTGTATTTGGTTATTCAAAAATTCTGACTTTAGTTCAACAGATATTCTGAGTTTTTTTTTTACTCCTTTAGAATGCATGATGTGTATGCTTGTAATGACCATCAGGCAGTTTTAGCTTCCTGACTAACTTCTGTAGGAGTAGGGTAAGAATTGTAATATACCACTGCAGCCTAGGTCAAGAGACCCCTCTTGGATCATATGCCAGGAATTCCCTGTGGCACAATTAAGACCCATACCTAGTGGCGTCGCTAGAGGGGGGTGAGGGGGGGCACCCTATGTTGTTCTTTGCCCCACCGGGTGCCCCCCTGCTGATTCCCCAGGTGAATACTAATGAGCGCTTGCATAATGGAAGCGCTCATTAGTACCAAAGGACCAGGAAGTGGTGAACGCTCTGTACTCACCACTTCCTGGTCCTCGGCTGTCAGCTGTGCAGGGCTGAACACAGCGTGAGGACTCTGTGACATCACGCTGTGCGCGCCAGTTTAGAGCACAGTCGACTGAGGAGGGAGAAAATTGCAAGCGGCGTCCGTCCAGGAGCAGGAGAGGTAAGTGTTTTTATTTTATTTTATAAAAAATGTGGCTGCTGGGGGCATTATGGGGGCTAATTGGAGGCATATGGGGGCTAATTGAAGGCATATGGGGGCTAATGAGGCATATGGGGCTAATAAGAAGCATAATGGGGGCTAATTAGGCATATGGGAGCTAATTAGGCATAATGGGGGCTAATAAGAGGCATAATGGGGGCTAATGAGGCATAATGGGGGCTAATGAGGCATAATGGGACTAATAAGAGGAATAATGGGGGCTAATGAGGCATAAGGGCTTATAATGGGGCTAATGAGGCATAGGGGCTTATAATGGGGGCTAATGAGGCATAAGGGCTGATATGGGGGCTGATATGAGAGGCATAATGAGGGTTAATGAGAGGCATAATGTGTCATCAACAGATGCCCCCATAACAATGTGTCTTCCACAGATCCACCATAACAGTGCGCCTGTGCACTGACGAGAGACAGAAAGAAGGGAAAAGAATCCGTGGAAGCAAGCAGAGGACAGCACAGCAGACGACGGAATAGCTTCTTTTGTAAGTAAATTGCTTTATTATAAATGTATCCCTGCATACCACAATTCTCTCGTATTTTGCAATCTTATTGATATATACTTATTTTGTTTTTGCCCCCCATTTTTGACTGTGGTATCTTTGTGCCCCCCTATATATTGTTCCTAGAGTCGCCACTGCCCATACCTAGTATGAGCAGGCAACCCACAGTCCACTGAATAAGCCCAGGACTATCTCAACTAATTCCTTGCTAGGACAAACCAATATTTAGGTATGCCTTAATAACTGCCTGCACACTATTAGTACACAAGCTAATGTTCTAGGCTTTCCAGGATTTTTATATTGCTAGCCTTTTCTCAGGATAGGACATCAATATCAGATGGGTAGGGGTCTGACCCCCCCACCCTCACGATCAGCTATTTGAGAGTAGCCCTGTCACCGGTAATAGCTGCCATAACTACATAGCTCCACCAACGGTGCAGTAGACAGAGCTGGTTACTGCATTCACTAGATTTTTAAATGTCCTTGACAACATTTTCAAGGAAAATAAAACAATCAAATTTTTTAGTTAAATGAAACAGTTTTTAAAGTTGAACTCCCAGCAAAATGTTATTTTTTTCTGTGACCTGCTAGAAAGTGATGCTATGTGACCAACTCTCTGAACTCCAACTGACACAGGACAGAAAGTCAGTTATTTCTCTATTCATTGCTGCGAGACTGAGGGTGAGGCTCCCATAGGAATCCTGTCCACACATAAGATGCTGTGTTAGTTGGTGAGTCTGATTGCTGGTCACATGACACGGGTAAGAAACATAAGGAAGGTATAACTCACAAATACAGCCACTGGTAATATTACATTCACTACAGATCATATCATGTAACTTTCTAACAGGTCAGAGAATAACATTTTTGGTTGGAGTTCTTCTTTAAATATTTCTTAAAACATAAGACATGTACACATGTGTGGCATTGTCATGAGCGTAACAACCTTTCCAATACAGTTTTAACATGATGATTTTTGTATGCCATAACAAAATATAATTAACTATTGCTCTTTTGTATATTATATTTATATGAATCAAATCCATGTACTTTATAAGTACCAAAAATGTCACCTACATAAGGTACAACTTGTCATGCCAAATTTAAAGCCTAGCAGAGCTACTTTGAATAAAAAATAAAATAAAAAAGTCTAGCCACAATGCAAAGATGAAACAAATTAATATTGCAATGATAGGGAACAGTGCAGCCATGACTCCTAACCACACCACTGTCCTTACCTGTTTGGACGATCCACTCTAAATAGTGCCCCCAAAAACTAGTGTTGAGCGTGTATATTTGAATTATGAATATTTATTATGAATATCGCAACTTCAAGAATTTGCAAATATTTAGAATTTAGTGCTATATATTCGTTTTTTTCCATCTGAAAACATGATTCTTCCCTGCTTCTTGCTTGTGGGCCAATGAGTCATTGGCCCAAAAGCAACTTAAGCAGGGAGGAATCAAGACTTCAGATGGAAAAAAATTATGAATATTCTAAAAAAGAATATACACTCACCTAAAGAATTATTAGGAACATCTGTTCTATTTCTCATTAATGTGATTATCTAGTCAACCAATCACATGGCAGTTGCTTCAATGCACGTAGGGTTGTGGTCCTGGTCAAGACAATTTCCTGAACTCCAAACTGAATGTCAGAATGGGAAAGACAGGTGATTTAAGCAATTTTGAGCGTGGCATGGTTGTTGGTGCCAGACGGGTCAGTCTGAGTATTTCACAATCTGCTCAGTTACTGGGATTTTCACGCACAACCATTTCTAGGGTTTACAAAGAATGGTGTGAAAAGGGAAAAACATCCAGTATGCGGCAGTCCTGTGGGCGAAAATTCCTTATTGATGCTAGAGGTCAGAGGAGAATGGGCCGACTGATTCAAGCTGATAGAAGAGCAACGTTGACTGAAATAACCACTCGTTGCAACCGAGGTATGCAGCAAGGCATTTGTGAAGCCACAACACGCACAACCTTGAGGCGGATGGGCTACAACAGCAGAAGACCCCACCGGGGACCACTCATCCCCACTACAAATAGGAAAAAGAGGCTACAATTTGCACGAGCTCACCAAAATTGGACTGTTGAAGACTGGAAAAATGTTGCCTGGTCTGATTAGTCTCGATTTCTGTTGAGACATTCAAATGGTAGAGTCCGAATTTGGCATAAACAGAATGAGAACATGTATCCATCATGCCTTGTTACCACTGTGCAGGTTGGTGGTGGTGGTGTAATGGTGTGGGGGATGTTTTCTGGGCACACTTTAGGCCCCTTAGTGCGAATTGACCATCGTTTAAATGCCACGGGCTACCTGAGCATTGTTTCTGACCATGTCCATCCCTTAATGACCACCATGTACCCATCCTCTGATGGCTGCTTCCAGCAGGATAATGCACCATGTCACAAAGCTCGAATCATTTCAAATTGATTTCTTGAACATGACAATGAGTTCACTGTACTAAAATGGCCCCACAGTCACCAGATATCAACCCAATAGAGCATCTTTGGGATGTGGTGGAACGGGAGCTTCGTGCCCTGGATGTGCATCCCTCAAATCTCCATCAACTGCAAGATGCTATCCTATCAATATGGGCCAACATTTCTAAAGAATGCTATCAGCACCTTGTTGAATAAATACCACGTAGAATTAAGGCAGTTCTGAAGGCAAGGGGACACCAACACCGTATTAGTATGGTGTTCCTAATAATTCTTTAGGTGAGTGTATAGCACTATATTCTATAGTGCTATATATTTGTTTTTTAGAATATTCGTCATTTTTTTTTCATCTGAAGTCATGATTCCTCCCTGCTTAAGTTGCTTGTGGACCAATGACTGTACACTTCAGATTGAAAAAAATTCTATAGTGCTATATATTCGTTTTTGACCCACTTCGCATTACGTGATTTTTACATTGCAGATTTCTCACAATCACGAAAATAATCTTACGCAATTTTTACATTGCAGATTTAATCTTGAATACGAATATTCGCAAATATATGCCGAATATTCTACCACATATACGCAAAATATTGCAAATTCAAATATTGCCCCTGCGGCTCATCACTACCCAAAACAGCGCAGGTCCCTATTCTGACTACGAGCAGAGGGGAGAGGTAGACAGACTACTGAGGTCAGAAGGCAAAACCAGAAATAATCACAGAGTCTAGTACTAAGCTGAGTAAAAACTAGTAAAAAACTGGCTTTAACAAAATCAAAGTCAGGTCAAATAAAGGTCAAAATCAGATAACCAGCAATCCAGAGAGTAGTAACAATCACAGGCAAATATGTCCAGGAGTTGCCTGTTTAAATCCCTCTCTGGAAGGAAGCATGTGATGCTGGGCTATTCCTGATTGTCTCAACGACCCTGTTCCCTGATAGGCTTGCTAAGCTTGGTACCATGGCAATGAAATGACTCCAGCAGTGCCACCATAAAGGGGCAGGGCTTGCCACAGGATCGCCACCAGGTGAGATGATAAATATTTTGCTTGTTAAAGGGGTTTTCCAGTCTCAAAAAGAATTTTTTCATCTACTCAGAGTACCCCAGAAACTGAATATTTTGACCCATAAGTCAGTGTTTCATGTCAGCACTTCCCTTCTTCTGCATCACTGCATTCTGGCAGGATTTGTATATGGCGTACTTCCAGTTTACTAACCAAACTAGCATGCTTTGCTATGTACTGTTTCTGAGGGTTTGTTCTGCCTGACACATTCCCTACATCTCCCCCTTACACCTCCCCTCTCCATTTTAGCCAGGTGAAGCAAGCTCTGTGAAACATTACAGAACAAAGCATGATGGTCTGGGTTAGAAAACCTTGCAGGAAGCTGATAAAACCAGGAAGTCCTGATTGTAAACTTCCGGCCAGGATGCATTGAAGTTGAGAACAGGCATACATGGCAAAAATATGCTGTGTTTGCCAAACGGCAGATAAAAAAATAATAATAATCGGGCCCATTCGTTAAATGAGCAGTTTGTAATTAAAAACCTATGTGAATGAAGTTAAGAATTGTTATATGAACATCAATAATCAAGTTATAGGAAGTGCTTGGTTGTACTTTTTAACATGTGAATACTTCACTATGTGGATTGGTTGTTATAGCTAAGGAATAAAGACTGACCTTTTAAGAAAAATAAGTAAATCTCTTTGCTTCTGGAATAGCTACTAATCCCTAGTAGGAGGATTACAGATATATGCACCCAATTGATAAAGTTATAGGTTAATGTGATTACATGCCTAGAGGACTGATTAATAGGCAATAACTAGAGATTTGTAGAAGGAAGCACGTACTTTTTACAGCAGAGCATTAGCTATCCTTTAAATAATCAAACACCTGCTTCTTTTAGCTCAACATTCTCTATCTAAGCTGTCCAAATATGATTTGCCAAACGCTCTTATCGCCATCGTTGGTTGCTACATAAAATCTCCTAGCATATAAGTTTGAAGCATCTCAAATGCTATTAGCTGTGTAATGTATTGTGAAATAGTGTGCAGCTTTGACATGAGATACACTGGCATGGATGGTTAAGTGAAGCTTTATCTGGATAACCCTCAGCTGTGTCTGTCGAAACTCTTCACATGGCAGAGCTGAAGCTGCTGCATGTGGTGAACTTTTCATTTTCAACACAAACAGACAGCCTAAGACAAATGAGCCTGAAATGCAAGGGAAACACATTGGCCATTTGGAGGGTGAGCTACAAGACTAAGGCAGCCGCTGACCATAAAATAGAGATTAGGTGAAAAGTTCTGGTTGGCTCGTGGTAGAACTTTGTTCTGTACCATCTGCAGTAGTTTCTATTTTTTTAAAGTCAGCTTCCAAGCTTTGTTAAAGAAGGATTTAAAATATTCTAAGAACAATACATACTTATATGAACCTATGGACAGTAATTTATGGTTAGTTCAATTACTAAAATACAACAAGGTTATTCCAGGGAGAGTAAACATACAAATGTTTAAAGTAAATTTTTTAAATTATTAATCTACAGCACCACACTGTAATTTGTGCTGGTGATCATAAGTAGGAGTCCAATGTATTCATGAGATACACTGGTTAGTCCTCTATTACGCGAGCTGCTTGCCTGTGGTTGATATTTTCTCCCTATATAGCTGATGGAGAGAACTGTCAATAAATGGCAGGGGAAGTGAAGGAAAAGTAACCAGTGCATGTATGGTTACTTAAAAAAAGAATGGGATGATGCACCATAGCGTGAGTACCAGGGGCTCTCTCCCTGGGCCCTCCACCAATACAGAGGTACTAGAGGCCTCCACCAGATGTGCAGGTTCAGAAAGGTGCATCAGTCCAAACCTGCAGATCTGGATGCGAGAGTGGAGATGGAACTAAGAATCAAATTGGTGGCTGCTTTACTTGCAGTCTGTTTACTCCTACCCCTGTATGGGACCTGGAATGGAGAGAGGCACAGTACAGCCTCAGAAAAGTGTCATACTGTCTATCTTATTATAGAAAGATAATTACTGCGTCCAGTAGGTGTTGGCACTACACAGCGGTGCTGCCTCCCATTGGCACTGAAGTATCAAAAACATTGACCCAATGGGCTGTGAAAGACATGTCATGTACTGTCCTTTCCCATAACAGCTGCTCCAGTTGTCCACCATGGGTGTGGAGTGCAGCTTGCCACACAGTGAGAGTTGCAAGGAGTGGACTGCATTCTTTGTCACGTGAGAGCACAAGGCACTACTAAATGTTACCACCAACAATGTTGTCAGGTAGGGGGTCCTGCTTGTAGACAATCTAAATGCTGTTGGAGTAAGGTTTTTTACAGCCAAACATTAATTTGTATGTAGATGTCTCACGATAAAGCTAAGGACACGGAGGAGTCTTAACAGGAGAAGAAGCAGGTGAAGATGATGGCGACAAGGACACTGTATTGCTTGGGGATGCAGGTTGGCTGCCACAAAAAGGACCAGGATAAGGAGAACAGACTTGTTCTGATTAGGAATGTTGGCTAGTTGTATTTTTGCAAATGATCTGGTGATGCCGCCTCATGTTCTGAAATAGATCTCTGACACCCATTCCATCAATGTGTTTGCACCCCCAAAGATTTTTTATTTTGCAGATCTTGCACACGGCTATGGTTTTGTGTGCCTGCCTTGTGGAGAAAAATATGTCACACGGGAGTTGCTCACACATAGCTACAGACAGCCAAGCTCCTCTTAGCTCTGCCATGTTTTGGGCCTAACCCACCCACAGTGTCAGCAGCATTACCAGACCCTGAAGCAGCTGTTCTTTCGCCTCTGCTCTTTATTGCTGCCACCACAGCCCTGCTCCACTGATGTTGCCTCCTCATCAGCCCCCCGATCTGGCTCCCAGGTTCTGTCCAGCACGCAATTGCCATCAGGGTCTTTACCCTTCCTGCCACTTTTATCAAACTGAGATATCTTGGTGGGCTCCTTGGTCCCCTCACCTGCTCTGCATTTGCCCTGACTGCCACTGTTGCTGTCTCCACCACCAATGCCGTGGCTACTGGTGTCACTGTAACCACTACCATCAAAACAGCTATGCATGGGATCCCCAGATTCCTCTTGAACTTCCTCCTCAGGGAAGCCCAAATGATGATTGCTTTCACACAAGTTGTTCTCAGGGAGACTCTCTTGACTATCTGCCTCAGGGAGTGATGTGGTTTTCTTGCCATTTCTTAGGAAAAAGGATGAAGACAGAGAAAATTTCACTGAAAGCCTTCTTTGGCTTTCACCTACACATTATCCTGCTGCGACATAGATGAGTGAGCCATCCAATCCACAATCTCATCCTCTTACTCTTCAATGATAATGTTGCTCCTTTTTGAAGCCAGCAGGAACAACTGAGGCCTACTACTATTGCTACTATTGCTAATTGTGGTGGGATATCTGGCACTGCTACTACCCAAATTCTGGCTCTGGGTCTTTCGTTTGGAACCCTTCCATATTCCTGACACTTTTGGACCTACATGTACATTGTCACACAAAGTATTGAATCTGTTTTCTGGAATTTAAAGACAGAGTGGTGCAATATTATGTCCTTTCCTTTCCACAAACAGACACAGCTACTGAAATTTGACTTTAGTAATAATGCAGTATTGGCACCACTAACAGATGAGGGCCTTATATCATTTGTGCATTAAAATATGGAGATTCAGAGAAAAATCTTTTGCTAGTGTAAAAAAACTGGTTATCCAACTACTATGCGATTATTTCCCCCTCCATCACCACACATACACTTGAACTGTCTGGAAATGCACCGACAAGGATTTGATGCAAACTGTATTATAAGACAAATGTATGCTGGGTTCCTACATTTCATCCCACCAAAAATATAAAGTTTCAACTGTGTGGAAATGCACCTACACACAAATTTTGCCCTGCTTTGTAACCTTATTTACATCAAAATATCTTCCTCCGCTACCCTGTGTATTTTAAGACACATATATGCTGTAATGTGTTCCGAAACTTCATCCCCCCCCAAAAAAAAATATTACATTTCAACTGTGTTGCGATGCACCCACACATGGATTTTGGTCTTACATGTAACGTTATCACTCTGCTACCCTGCATGTTGAGACACATATCTACTGTTTGCCCAAACTTCAACCCCCCCCCCCCCAAAAAAAAAAATATATAAATTTGAACTGCCTGGAGATGAAATTTTTGCATGCTGTGCCAAGTTATCATTCACAGATATTATGGCGTGCTACCCTGTGTATTACAACATACATGTATATTATTTTTCCAAAGTTAACTAAAAAAAATTATAATAATTATATGGAGATGCTCTCACCTGGACTAGTATTTCAGGTTCAGATGCTACATCTATCCTCTGGATGGTAAAACGCGTGTTGCACAGTTTTGAGCTTATCCCCCTCCCCCCGCCATATACTGCGAACAGTTCTCAAAAGCTCAATGTATCTGCACATAGCCAACAAACACATACTAATACCCCAACTTAGCCAAAGTTACCATAGAGGGGCTACAGAACGTGACTAACAGTTTTCCAATATACAAGCTCAAAATTTGGTTGTTTTACTGTCCTCTAGTGAGAGATTATTTTAAAATCACATAGCAAAATGTGATGCTGTAGCCTGAAACTGTATGCATCATTAGGATGTTCTCAGTGGAATTAATTTTTGGTCAAGAACTGGATATCTGTGAAGCATATTAAATTATGAACAAATATTGATATAAGAGGGGAGAAGAATGTGTAAGTAACGGACATTCTCCTGTGTTCTAGAAAGTCATCTGAGACACTCACATTTAGAATGATAGAATAGCAGTAATAGAATAAGAACATCAAAGCCTCTGAATGTAGCAAGAGCTCAAAGCTCGTTAGGAACTGTTTGATTATGCAATCCACCTCTTGATATGTGATAATTTTGCAAAGCAAAAAGAAACGTACATCTGGTTGTGCGATACATTTCATGCAGGACTTCCATAGCCATTACATAGGGCATCCATTAAAGTCTAGTTTCCAGGCAGCCACAGGGTCTTAATTGAACTGGTCAATCAGATCTAGCACTTTGCTGATGAAGAATTAATTTCACTTTCCTATCTTCAGAATTCTAATGAACCTAGCTTAGTGCATAATTAAATAGTTTGACTAAGGTCTGTGATGAAAGCAATATACAGTATTGTTTGTCACTCACACATATATTTTGCATGTTGCACTCTATTGTGACATCTAAAAGGCTAAAATAATCCACACATAAAATTGAGAATATTTCATTCCACATCTAAAATGTTGATGATAAGAAATTCTCCAGATGTACCAAACTTATTACTGTGGCTCTTTCCTGGATAATACATTTGGTGCATTGCTAGACACAATAGATCTTAAATGAGTTTTCCAGGGACCCACCACACCATGCAAACCAGCCCTAGTTAGACATAACTTGCCTGTAGTAGAAGGTTTTTCATATACTAAGGCCTCATGCACATGTCCGTTGTTTTGGTCCGCATCCGAGCCGCCGTTTTGGCAGCTCGGATGCGGACCCATTCATTTCAATCGGGCCGCAAAAGATGCATATTTTTTTGTGGGGCCACACGCCTAAAAATGTTTTACATGTCCCATTCTTGTCCGTGCTTTGCGGACAAGAATAGGCATTTATATTAAAGGCTGTCCATCCCGTTCCGCTAATTGCGGAACATGCACGGACTCCATCCGTGTTTTGCGGATCTGCGATTTGCGGACCGCAAAACACACCACGGTCATGTGCATGAGGCCTAACTGGCTCAAATTTTCTTGTGGCCTTCCTCTTCTAAAAATCTTGCCTCTGATGTCACAACCTTTGCTAGTTTTGCAGCCAGGGCTATGGAGAAAATAGAGATGATGCTGTAGACAGGACCAGAGCTATTTGTCTCCCCGATGCATGTGTAGATGATGAGGTGGAATCAGGAGCTTACACATATGCCCCAGGAGAGGAATAGTTATGGTTCCATCCATAGCACCAACCCTGTAGAAGTGATGTTCCATCCATAATAAAGAGCATAAATCTGGTAAAGGATGTGATGTCAGTGGAAGCAGAATTTTCAGAAGAGGAGCATCTCAAGCAGTGTAACCAAGTTCTCAAGGAGTTCTCAAGCAGTGGATACATGTAATTTTGAGACAGTAAGTATTTAGCAAATTTCCTTCTACAGGCATCATGCATAATTAAGGTAGGTTCTGCTGGGCTTGCTGGGTACAGAAAACCTCGTTAAGCTATGTTCCTTTTCTGTTAAATCATGCCCCTTTTCCCACTAAGCCACACTACTTTAGTGAGCTAGGTGCAGTGGATTTTTCCAAAACTACATCTGCCAAATTGCACATTTAGGTACATTTTGCCACAATGTCTACATGCAAAGACATTGGTATATGGCGACCACTGTGTATTTCATCAAGAAATCTCTCACGTCTTAAATTTTATGCTGTTCAGATTTTATCCCCTCCCAAATAAACTGATTAAAACTCAACGATTGGTTATTATACGGGTTGTCCAAAAGAAAGATTTGAAAGAAAGTAATGGTGAAGGAAAGCATATCAATGTCTTTGTACCTAGTCTGGACTCCAAAGGCATGAGTTAAAAAAATATTTAATTCCAGACTAGCCTTTTAAAGGAATTTTCCAGTTTCTGACTTTATTTATCCCCAATTTTTTTTGCATTAGCTACATGGAAGAAAGAAGCGGCCCCAGTGTCTGAAAATCAGTAAACAAATGCAAATTTCACAAAGAGGTGTTGAGGTAAAATGTTCTTAGCAGCTTGATTATTGATTTTTGACTATTGACAGATTGATTGTGGTGTTACACAATCATATATACATATGTGTAACATGTATTAGTGCTGAGTGAATCGAAGTATCCAAAGTGGACTTTGATCTGGATTTCACAAAGCCGAATTTCCTTGCGATTCGTGGTACGATAGTACGCAACATCTCATGTAAAATGGTCATGGCGAGGTGAGAATGTATTTTTCATTTTTTTTTTACCGGATTAACCCCTAAAACCTTCAATGTTAAACTCAGATGCGGCGATGAACGCGGCATCGGTGGGGTTTAATTTCTTTGTAAAATTGACAAATCTAATTTTCATACCTCTGCTCATCTCGACTGACTATAATTAATATTGAAAATCTTGTTTATTAATTTTGCTTTCTTACTCGTAATGTGTAATATTTAACACTTATTTGAAATATTAGTATTATTAGGATTAGCTTGGGAATTTGTGCGCACACATGGTCACATGCTTAATGTTAAGCCTCGGGTAGAGATCTCTCAGTGAGTCTTCATTGGTTTCTTTCCCCAGGAACATACATTTAAATAGGAAGTTATTTTGCATTATTGGTATGGATGTAGGAATAATTTTCTAATTACATGATTTATCTAGAGATTAGAAAAGTTTTGAAAAATTTGATTTGGCTGCTTCGCCGAACTTCAACAAAAATGTTGATTTGTTTTGAATTACTTCATCATGGATTGCTTTCCATTGTATGGAGCGTGGGCAATGATGGGGAACGATGATCATGCCACCCCCTGGCATGTAACTCTTCAGATGCTGCGTTCAACGCTGATCTCTGCATTTATGACTCACATTCAGCTTTTCAGGGGTTAATGAAGGGTTAAAAAAATTACTCACCTCATCCACTTGCTTGAGAGGAGCAATCTGCTCCCGTCTTCATTAAAGAAAACCTGCAAAAGCAACTGCGGCGAGCGGGTGACGTCACCACTTGACCTGCAGGTCCTTTGGTGGGTTTTCTTAATTTAAGAAGGGAGTGGAAAGCCTCTCCATGAGTAAGTATTATTTATTTTTTTTCACCTACCATTTTAGAAGAAATTGATTCAGTGAAGCGTGAGGAAATTTGGATAGAAGTCCACATTGGATACTTTGATTCACTCAACACTAGAATTATATTTATAATTCAATGTGGTTGTTATCTGTTTTTTTCTAGGATTTTGTCAGGAAAAAACTACTTAGTGCCTGTTCACATCACCATTATGCTTCCGTTATGGCTTTCCATTATAACATGGGTTGTTTTCCATCCAGCATAACGAAAACCAGATGGATCCATTAGGCTTTTCCATAGGCTTCTATTATGATGGATCAGAATGGAATGCCTCTTAAATGCTTCAGTTTTGATTTCAGTCCTAAGGATTCCGTTATTTTACGTTATAACCATGCCGCATAATGGTGATGTGAACAAGCCCATACAAGCATTAAGGCTGATTTACAGTGTCTCACAAAAGTGAGTACCCCTCTCACATTTTAGTAATTATTTTATTATATCTTTTCATGAGGCAACACTGAAGATATTACACTTTGATACAATGTAAAGTAGTCAATGTAGAGATTTTTAACAGTGCAGTATTCCAACATAATAACGACCCCAAACAAACCACTAAGACAACCACTGCCTTGCTAAAAAAAACTTAGGGTAAAGGTGCTGAACTGGTTAAGCATGTCTTCAGATTTAAACCCTATTAAGTATCTGTGGGTCATCCTCAAATTGAAGATGAAGGAGCACAAGGTCTCCACCAGCTTTGTGATGTCGTCATGAAGGAGTGGAAGAGGATTCCAGTGGCAACCTGTGAAGCCCTAGTAAACTTCATGCCCAAGAGAGTTAAGGCAGTGCAGAAAAATAATGGTGGCCACACAAAATATTGACACTTTGGGCACAATTTGGACATTTTTACTTAGGGGTGTACTAATTTGTGTTGCCAGCGGTTTAGACATTAATGGTTGTGTGTTAAGTTATTTTGAGGGCACACCAATTTTACACTGTTAGACAAGCTGTACATTGACTACTTTGCATTGTATCAAAGTGTCATATCTTCACTGTTGTCTCATGAAAAGATATAAAATATTAACAAAAATGTGAGGGGTGTAATGACTTTTGTGAGATACTGGTAACTATTTTTCTTGCTTTGTTACATACGCATGTTTAATAGCCAGAAAGTAATCACTGCCAATTTGCTGTGTGAAAATAATGCAGCACTCATATTGCTGCTGTGTTCTACTTGCTATGCAGCAGACAGTAATTATAAATATAGCTCTCTCCCATTTACTTGAGGACACATCACCTTTAACAACTTTATTCCACCATTTTAATTCTACATCATATAAACCAGCGAGACCTCCAAAGTAAAATTATATAGGAAGTGAGACAAAATAATTCCATTTTACAAAACTTATCGATTTCTCAATTAAACATGCAACCTAGGTCTTGAAAGCAAAGGAACCCAAATATCTCAAAAGAAACTTGTTTTATTTGGGCAACTTGCCTTGTGAGGTTCTCTTTGGGGTTCTATTTATCATTAGGAAGACCAAAAGTTTTGTATGCCTGGCGACACTACTCTTTTTAGGTTTTTAGGTTTTTAGGAAGAATATATTGCAAATCACATGTCTTAATCCCCTCTTTTCTTATTTTGTCTGGCAAGCTAATTTGAATACCTTTGTTTTTCTGTGAAAGATATTTAAATTAGCTTTTCTTCTAAAACCGAAAAAAATGCTAACCTTTTCTAATCTCTTCCTAGAAACCAAGAGTATCGTTGCCTGGCATACAATATTTATATTAATTTGTTCATCTCCCTAATAATAAAAAGCACCCCAAAGAGTCTCTCTTGCGACATTCTTGTTTTCTTGTTTTTCTGGACAGAGAATTAGCTGGTATGTTTCATTGAGAGAGGTGTAAGCTTTGTAGGAGGTTGTAGATCTCTAGACTTGTTTTCAGTTGAAGGTTACTTTAGAGATGTCTTTGTTTGATGTTGATCCTAAATAGTGAAATAAAGTTGCTGAAGGTGTTGTGTGTCTTTGCCATACTGATGATGGATGCTCAAGTGAATAAGAAGGAGCTGTCCCATTGAAGTGAGGCAGTAACAACTATAATAAGGCCTCGTGCACATGACCGTTGTTTTGGTCCGCATCTGAGCCGCAACATTTTCGGCTTGGATGAGGACCCATTCACTTCAATGGGGCATCAAAAGATGCGGACAACACTCCGTGTGCTGTCCGCATCCATTGCTCCGTTCCATGGTCTGCAAAAGAAATATAACCTGTCCTATTTTTGTGGACAAGAATAGGCAGTTATATTAATGGCTGTACACGCCGTTCAGCAAATTGTGGAACCCACACGGACACCATCCGTGTTTTGCGGATCTGCAATTTTTCGGACCGCAAAACACACAACGGTCATGTGCATGAAGCCTTAGGCTTTACTTTCAGATCATAGATCTGACTTCAATTATTTTAAATAATTTTATTTTAATGCTGTATCCTTACATGGAGTCAAAGTTGGTTTCGCCTGAAGTCGCACAAGACTTTGATTAATTTCTACTGCATGCATATCTGCACATTGAAAAACAATTTGAAATAGCAATCTGAACTGGGCCTTTTGGTATAGGCTGGTACCTCGGTACCAAAGTCCAGTTTGCATTGTTATTTTAAATTGTTTTTCAATACGCAGATACGCATAAAGTGGGAATTAATCAAAGTCTTGAGCGACTTTGGGCGAGAAGGACTAATAATGAATAGGGTCCCTGATTTTGAAATAGAGGGGAAAAAATAACATTCATACATTTTCAGGGACACAGGTTGTCCATATAGGTAAAAAATTGTTGCAATTTGTTTACTCTAAATTATTGAGATTTCTATAAATTGGCCATGAGTTATTTAAGGACACATAAAATAATGGAGGGACAGACATTAAAAAAAAATGATAAAAGCTCTGACAATAGTTATACTATTCAACACATCTCTTTCCACAAAAAGAAAAACATAATTTATCCTGACAGTGTTTCACTTACATGAAAAGTTTGCAATAATTAACAACTCCTTTAGAGAACCAATTCCTGTCACCTATGATTAAAAATATGGCTACATTTCTTTAGTCTGTGTGTCTGACTGCTTGAAACTATCATTAAACACCAGAATACTGTGCAATAGACAGGTACTCTTGAAGGGATTCTCCAGACTGACACTATTATTAGAATGGTCTTTTGACAATAAAAAGAGTTTTTGGTCCAGGGAAAGGTGTAGTAGGTGTTTACATTTCTGTTTGAACTTGAAGCACACAGCATAATGGGAAGTGTAGTGGCTGCAGCTCATCTAAGCCCACATCTCGGATGTTCAGGTTGTAAACAATGGAGCACAGAGAGAGCATGGAGACTGAAGGGAACATAGCAACATAGTAACACCGTGTGTAAGGCTGAAAAAAGACATCTATCCATCCAGTTCAGCTTGTTATCCACAAGTTGATCCAGAAGAAGACAAAAAAAAAAACTGTGAGGTAGAAGCCAATTATCCTCATTTTAGAGGGGAAAATCCTTCCCGACTCCAATCAGGAAATCTGAATAAATCCCTGGATCAACAACCTCTCCAGATATCTAATAACTATAACCTGTAATATTACTACACTCCAGAAATGCATCCAGGCTCCTCAAAATTTTAGTGAATTTGCTATCACCACCTCCTCAGTCATAGAGTTCCATAGTCTCACTGCTCTTACCGCATGTCCCCTTGTCACAGTCCTGGGAATAAATAGATGATGAAAGAGATCTCTGTACTGACCCCTGATATATTGATACATAGATATTAGATCACCCCTTAGTCATCTTTTTTTCTAAACTGGATAACCCTAATTTTAATAATCTTTCAGGGTACTGTAGTCCAGACATTCCAGTTATTACTTTAGTTACCCTTTTCTGGACCCTCTCCAGCTCTGCTATGTCTGCCTTGTTCACAGGAGCCCAGAACTGTACACAGTACTCCATGTGTGGTCTGACTAGTGATTTGTAAAGTGGCAGGACTATGTTCTCATCACGGGCATCTACCCCCCTTGTGATGCAACCCATTATCTTATTGGCCATGGCAGCAGCTGCCTGACCCTGGTTTCTATAGCTTAATTTGCTGCCCACTAAAATTCTTAAGTCCTTTTCCATGTCAGTGTTACCCAGTGTTTTACCATTTAGTATGTACTGGTGACATATATTTTTCCTTCCCATGTGGACAACCTTACATTTGTCAGTCTTAAACCTCATCTGCCACATCTTTGCCCAAGCCTCCAACATAGGCTTTGCTTTCTCCTCATCGCTCTCTGCAACTCTCCCCTCATTCTTCTGTAAAGGGCTGACACCTCCAGATTTATACTTTTTAGAAAAAGTTGATAAGTATACTATTTTACTCTGCATGAGATGAGGTTACACAATTAAATTTAAAAAAAAAAATTGGATTCCGTACAACCCCTTTAATTTGCCTGCAACATCACCAGGGGAAAATAAAGGGGTTACTCAAGAGTTTTTTTTACTGATGGCTTATCCTTTGGATGGGTTACCTTTATCTAATCGGTGGGGTACGATACCTGGGACAACCACCGATCAGCTTTTTGAGAAGGCACCGGCTCTCACAGAAGTGCCGCAGCCTTCTCTCAGCTCATCAAGCACAGTGCCATACATAGTACAGTGGCAGTGCTTGGTTTCGCACGTCAGCTGCATTTACCTTAATTGGGTTGAGCTGTGCCTAGGTCATGTGACTAATGAACGTGACGTCACATGGCCTAGGGAAACCTGGAGAAGGCTGTGGCGCTACTCTCTGATTTAATAATGTAACAGACTGCTTAACTGTGTAACTTAACATTTTCCACATTGCTCTGCTTCAGGATTTTATTTTGTATCTGTATGGCCCCTAAAACATCCTGCAAATAATAACACAACATAAGGCTGCTTTCACATCTGCGTTTCCCTTTCCGGTATTGAGATCTGTAATGCGATCTCAAAACCAGAGGAAAACACTTCAGTCTTGTCCCCATTCATTGTCAATGTAGACAATACTGAATGTAACAGAACGAAGTACACCAGAATGTATTACGTTCCGTTTGGTTGCATACCCATGCCGGAAGGAAAAACCCTGCAAGCAGTGTATTTGTGTGCATCATGGGATACTGATACATGAAACATAATGTAAGCCAATGGTGCCGGATCCGTTTTTTCAGACACTAAATAAAACGGATCCAGCATCCATTGACTTACAATGGATATATTGCCGGATCTGTCTTGTTCATTTTAGAGATAATACAACCAGATCCATTCTGAACAGATGCAGATGGTTGTATTATCATAATGGAAGTGTTTTTTTTCTGATCCCCTGCAGATCCGGCAAAAACTCAGATGTGAAAGTAACCTCGGATAGCTAAAGAGACTACATAGAATCCAAGGAAATAAATACATTTGGGTTTGCAGAATCCCTACGGAGCTCCATATGTAAACTTATGATGCCACAATGAATACAGAACCTGGGGTTACATACCATGATTTGTGTTTGTCAGTGATTCTGTGTGAAAACTGTGTGTACCACTACATATAATTTGAGGGACACTATGGTATTTTATGCTCTCATTTCATCTAAGGGCACTGGATCAAGTATAGATCAGTAATGCACTAGTGTAGTGTCATGGATGTGAACTCCACTTGTAGACGTTAAAGGTGCATCTGAATACATTTAATAGAAAAGTTAATTTATTTCAGTAATTCAATTCAAAAAGTAAAACTCACAGATTATATAGATTCATTACACACAGAGTGATCTACTTCAAGTGTTTATTGATGATTATGGCCTACAGCTAAAGAAAACCAAAAAGCCAGTATAACAGGAAATTAGAATATTATAAAAAAGTTCAAAATTATAGACCTATGGTGTCATAATCTAATCAGCTAATCAACGCAAAACACCTGCAAAGGTTTCCTAATCCATTAAATGATCGCTAAGTCTGGTAATTGACTACACAATCATGAAGAAGCCATACAATGTCATTGCTGAATAAACTGGCTGTTCACAGAATGCTGAATCCAAGCATAAAGTTGAGTGGATGGAAAAAGTGTGGTAGAAAAAGGTGCCCAAGCAGCAGCAATAGCCACAGCCTTGAAAGGATTGTCAAGTAAAGGCCATTCAAGAATTTGGCAGAGATTCACAAGAAGTGGACTGTGGTTTCATTACTTCAAGAAGCACCACACACAAATGTATCCAGGACTTGGGCTACAACTGAAGCCATTCATGACACAGAGACAACTTCAGAAATGTCTTATTAAGGCTAAGGGGAAAAATGACTGGACTGTTGCCCAGTGGTCCTGTTTTCAGATTAAAGTAAATATTGCATTTCATTTGGAAATCAAGGTCCCACAGTCTGGAGGAAGAAGGGGCACACAATCCAAGTTGCTTAAAAGCTATGTAAACCTTTAGAGGCAATTTTTATTTATAATTGGATTTCACTCATTTTTGGCTAAAAATCATATTTAAGATTGGCCTTTATTAAAAATATTGAGCCATTCTGTCACAAAGGTTTAACTGTTTTTCTAACTGTGTGACTGGTACTTTCACTTTGTGCCTAATACACCTTATCTCTAAACTACTAAGAGGTCATAAACACTTATTTCAGTCACATTTGTATCAATCAGATAAGGATTGAGCATTGATGAGAAGTCCATCTGCTCCTCAGATGGTGGAAAACACAAAAAAATCCACAGGCTGCTACTACAGCATCTCAGCTATGTACACAAAAAAAGATTCCATATTTTTAATAAAGACCAATAAAGACCAATAAAAAAAATGATTTTAAGCTAAAAATAAGTACAGTACAATGCCATAATAGAAAAAGTGTGATGTTTCCACAGTCGGTGATGGTTTGGCGTACTCCTTCCACGGTGTTGGTCCACTGTGTTATATCAAGTTCAAAGTCAGTGCAGCCAGGAAATTTGTGAGAACTTCATGCTTCCCTATGTTGACAAGCTTTATGGAGATGCTGATTACATTTTCCAGCAGGACTTGGCACCTGCCCTCACTGCCAAATAAGTTTTTGCAGGATTGGCCAACAAACTCGCCTGACCTAAACCCCATAAAAGAATCTATGGGGTACTGTCAACAGGAAGATGAGACAGACACAAAAAGACAGACAAGCTGAAGACCCCTATTAAGGCAACCTGGGCTTCCATAACACCTCAGCATTGTCACAGGCTGATCGCCTCCATGCCACTTCATTGATGCAATAATTCATGCAAAAGGAGCCCCGACCAAGTAAATATTCTAATTTTCTTGAGACACTGACTTTTAGGTTTTCATTACGTATAAGTCATAATCATCAACATTAAAGGGCTTCTGTCAGCAGATTTGTACCTATGAAACTGGCTGACCTGGATTACACATCCCCATTCCTGCATTGATCTATTATTACTTCTCAGCACAATTCATATCGCTTTTTAGCGTAAATAGTAGTATACCAAGCCATAATCTACATAGCATACACCAGGCATTATTATATATTTTTATCAAGATTAATTGGCCCACTCACCATGTCAAGGTTGCATCTACAAGTGCGTACCTACTTTAAATTGGTGCAGCACCGCATGACGACCACTGCCGCCATCATGCCACGCCAGCTGCCAGTCATCCAGCAGCAACCCTTCTTTCAGACTATACCCCTTTGGCACTGGGCAGCAACAACCCACAGGCATAGCACCGCAGCCGCAAACAGCCGCCATGCAGCACCGCACCATGTGAACAGATGTCAAAAGCTCATCTTCTCATGTGGTCTCAAGAAATACAAACTGGGGCCTAGTCGGAATGTATAAACCCTTGAGCAATCTCCTGCTAATTAAAATCACATGGGATAAAGGTGAAGAGTGCTGATACCATGGAAAAGAGAAGCATGGATTACACCTCTCCATTCTATGCATTGATCTATTACTGCTTCTCAGCATAATTCATATCACTTCTCAGCGTAAATAATAGTATATCAAGCCATAATTTACATAACGTACATGAAGTATTAGTATATGTTATGATCAAAATGCATAGGCCCACTCACCACGCCAAGGTTGCCTCTATGAGTGTGAACTTACTCTAAATTGGTGCAGCACCAAATGGTGACCACTGAGGACGCAACGCCACGCCAGCAGGTGGAGCTACTGAGTTGTCCAACAGCATCCCTACTGTCACAACAACAGCTGCCATGTGGCAGTGCACCATGTGCCTGCCTGAATTGCTGAGAAAATTTTTGTTTTAATATATGCAAATGAGCCTCTAGGAGCAATGGGCTCCTACAGGCTCATTTGCATATATTAAAACTAATAATTTTTCTCAGCAATGCGGACGCATATGAACATGGGACCAACACAGATGCTGTCAGCTGGCAAGTGCACATCCAACAGGTCAGCCAGTTTCATAGGTACAAATTTGCTGACAGATGCCCTTTAAAAGAAATAAACACTTGGATAGATCACTCTGTATGTAATGAACCTATATAATATATAAGCTCCAGTTTTTTTATTGAAATACTGAAATAAATAAACTTTTTAATGATATTCTAATTTATTGAGATGCACCAGTAATTGTTAATTTAGCTGACACAAAGTATTCCTTGAATCAGTTTACTAAGGCTACTTTCACATTAGCGTTTTTCTTTTCTGGCATAGAGTTCCGTCACAGGGGCTCTATACCGGAAAATAACTCATCAGGCATAGCCTCATGCATTTTGAATGGAGAGTAATCCGTTCAGGATGCATCAGGATGTCTTCAGTTCAGTCATTTTGACTGATCAGGCAAAAGAGAAAACCTAGCATGCTACGGTTTTCTCTCCGGCGAAAAAAACTGAAGACTTGCCTGAATGCTATAGGAATGTATTAGTGCCGGATCCGGCATTCAAAATACCGGAATGATGGATCCGTCCTTCCAGTCTGCACATGCGCAGACCTTTAAAAATTTGAAAAAAATAATTCCGGCTCCGTTTTGCCTGATGACACCGGAAAAACGGATCCGGTATTACAATGCATTTTTCTGACTGATCATGCATTTTTCAGACTAATCAGGATCTTGATCAGTCTGAAAAATGCCTTATCCGGGGGCATGGCCTAACCGTCATGGTGTGAAGACGCTGCTCGTCAAAGCTCCTCCAGAATCCGGTCATAATCCTGGACATTCGCAGCGCTACACCCCCCCAAACAGTGCCGTTAGACTCAGTAACAGACGAGGATACTCCTGGGGGCCCTGTTTCCTGCCGCCTCCTGCATCTAGAGGTTCTTACCTCTCCTCGGCCTCCTGTCTGTGCTCCTCTGTGGGATCCTAGCGCCATCTTAGATCACGGAACGCCCGCCTGTGTGCGACCTTTCTCGGCGCGCCTGAAACTGCCGAGTCGGCTGCTCCGCATCCCTCCCTGTGGTCCTCCTTGACCCTGGTACGCTGCTGGATAGTGATCAGTCGGCTGCAGAAATTCCTGTGCGGCATCGGGCCTGAGTGCAGTGCCAGACTGCGGAACGGCGCGAAAATCTGGAGGCGTGTGCTCTGAGAAGAGAGAGACTCGGCGTCCGGTGGGGTTGAGCAGCGACCAGGGTGGCAGGCATCCACATTCCCTGTCCAAACTTGCCTGGAGGGGACCCAGCGCCTTGCCTCTTCTGTTTATCTGCTAGGAGATGTGCCTAACAGAATCATCACTGCAGGTACCAAGATACTGTGCTGCACCACTGTAACCCATAGACGGTTTTGTTTCTTACTCTTTGTGTCAAGTGAGGCTCCTGTGTCCCTGATATCATTAAGGGTCTAAGCCTACTTATCCTGAGAGTCCACTTGCCCCACACAGAGTTAGAGGGGTGATAGCCCTTTCTTGACGCCCCATATAAGCTTCACATACATGGGCCGCAAGACGGGAGTAGCTGGTGGCCCCCTTCCTCAAAAAACATCAGTGGACGTCATGAGCCAAACCGAGGATAAAGGTTCTGATGGTTCCTCTGAGCGGGAACCGATTGACCTGAGCAGAATAATGTCGGCGATCATACAGTGTCAGTCTACCCTCACAGCTAAAATTGACCACTTGCAATCCGACCTCACCTGTCTCAGCCATGATATTGATAAAATCCGTGATAGGACCACTCTTCAGACAAAAGTTGATGATGCCGAAACCGCAACAGGGCCAGACGCCTGAGGTTTTTGCAGAGCAGCTTATTAAGAGATGCCTGGCCCCGATTGATCTCTCAGCTTCCTTTGTGGTCAAAAGGGCACATAGAATACCTACTAAGCCCTTGCCACCGGGCGCTCCGACGCGCCCTTTCATATTGAGAGTCGTGAATTATAGAGATCGGGACATTATCCTGGCAGTGGCCCTTCAGCTGCAAGACATCAAATTCAAGAACTCCAGAATCTCGTTTTACCCAGACTTTTCCTCAGAGGTCCAAAAATTACGACGACAATTTACTACAGTGAGGGCGCGCCTGAGGAAAAAGGGCCCCAGATATGCAATGTTATATCCGGATCTCCTCAGGATTCAGGATAGAGATTCTGTTAAATTCTTCACTACTCCAGAGGAAGCCTTGGACTGGTTGGACGGGAAGGGCTGAGTATCCGTGGCCACCGGGTATCATTACCTTTGAGCACCTTTACGGATGTCAACGTTATCTACGGGAGCTGAGGACTGCTCGCATGTCTTCACTTACCGCGGACTTTATGTTCCCAGAGTTCGGATTGGGGACTCTTTAGTTCACTTCGAACGGGTCTCTCCCATATAGCAAGACTTTGCTAGCTTTATGTTTAGGAGGATAGGCTCAGATCGGTTGGGGGGGGGGGGGGGTCTGGGCAGGGGGGGAGGGGTGTTTTCTGCAATTATGGTTTAAAGTTACTAAATGTGATATATGTCTGTTTTCTGTCCTGTCGTATGAGTGGGGGAATGTATGGCCTGGAGGTTCTGGGGTACTTGCGACTTATGTGGTTGACTTTATTCCATGATGGCAACCTGTAACTTTATCTCCTGGAACGTCAGGGGACTTAATGATAAAGTAAAAAGATCTCTTGTGTTTAACTACCTGAAGAAATTCTCCCCGGATGTGGTTCTATTGCAGGAGACGCATCTGAGAGGCCAGAAGTTGCTGGCGTTGAAGCGTCCATGGGTAGGTTCATCATTTCATGCTGTGTATAGTAACTATGCTAGGGGGGTCTCTGTCCTGGTATCTAAATATATCCCTTTTTAATTGCACTCCGTACAGAATGATTTGTCTGGGCGTTATGTAATTGTGCACGCCGCTATTCTGGGAAGGGACTACATAGTGGTGGATGTATACATTCCACCCCCTTTTCAGAGAAGTGTACTTGACGATATAATGGGGGAAGGTTTCAACTTTGCCAACTGACCCGCTAATTATGATGGGAGACTATAAGGCAGTGTTGAATCCGATTGCTGATAGCCTTCGTCCCCAGGCCTCACATAACAGGTCACTTGTCAATTGGGCTGAAGCACATGGTCTGACTGAGGGATGGAGAATACCTTCACCCAAGGGACCGTCAATATTCTTGTCACTCGGCATCATTTGATACCTTGTCCCGTATAGATCTGGTGTTTGTTAACAAGGAACTTCTGCCATAGCTGCCTAGGGTGGAGTACCTTCCGAGGGGCATCTCTGATCAAGCCCCGCTACTGGTAATATTAACAATGGCGCTGGCACCCCCGGATAGCAGTGGCATCTCAATACTAGATGGCTGGAGGTCTTACCAGTGGCCTGTGAAGCCTTGGAAGGTGCAGCAGAATATTGGGATACTAATGAGGGATCAGCCAATCCTACCATTGAATGGGAGGCCTTTAAAGCGGTGCAACGCAGCACTCTTATACACGCCATCGCCTTGCATAGGAAAGAACTAGCGATCACTAGAACTAAACTAGAGGAAGAATTAGCCGATAAGGACAGTGTATATACTCAGACCCTTACCCCAGAATCCCGTGAGGCGTGGGAGGAGATACAGAGGAGATACCACCTTCATTTATTGGAATATACCCAGAAGAAACTATTGTTTTAGAAACAAGTAGTGTTTTCGGATGGGGACAAAAACAGGAGGGCGCTGGCCTTTCAGGCAAAAACTGAGAATCCCCAGACAGTGGTCTCCCTGATTACCAACGCAGAGGGTGTTCACTTTTCCCAACAGAGAGATATGTACACAATTTGCCTCTTACTACTTGGACCTATATACCTCTAAAATACTGTACACAGTCAGTGATATTCAGGATTTTTGGGGAACTGTCCCTCTAACGCCCCTTTCCAGACCTGATAGTTCTTTTCTGGACACTCCCATTGAGGTGGGGGAGGTTTGGTCTGCCATAGAAAGTATGACGGTGGGGAAGTCTCCTGGCCCAGATGGTTTCCCGCTAGAGTGGTACAAAGCAGACGTGGACAGGCAAAGCAAGCGTTTGTTGAAACTCTTTAATTATGCCTTTGAGTGTAACAGACTGCCCCCGTCTTTCATAGAGGCAACCATTGTAGTAATCCACAAACCTGGGAAACCTCCGGACCAGTGCAACTCATATAGGCCAATCTCCCTGCTGAATGTGGATGCAAAAATCCTAGCTAAGCTTCTCGCTAGACGACGAGAGATGTGATCTTATCCATGATCGATCCCGATCAATCTGGTTTCATGCCGGGTAAGACCACTGATATTAATCTTAGAAGACTGTTTACCAATCAACAGGTCTCACATGATAATGCGGGATCCCAAGTGATCGCATCCCTTGATAATCAAAAGGCATTCAACTCGGTAGAATGGACTTTTATGTGGGAGACGTTGCGTGGTCTGGGCTTCCCTCAGTCCTTTATATAGTGGGTGCAATTACTGTACCAGGCCCCCATGGCAAGGGTTAAGGTGAACGTGTACTTGTCCCCCCCTTTTGATCTTCATAGAGGGACTAGACAGGGATGTCCCCTATCACCTATGTTATTTGCCCTGGTGATGGAACCCCTGACTCAATTGGTCAATAGATTGGGACTGATCGAGGGATGGTCTATAGCGGGAATTCAGGAGAAGATCTCACTTTTTTGCTGATGACCTACTGGTGTATCTAGCCGACGCGGGTCCATCCTTGGAATCACTCTTAGATACCATAGATGGCTTTGGGAAATTCTCGAGCCTTAGGGTTAACTGGAGTAAATCCAGTCTCTGCGTAATAGATGAGATGGATTCAACAGATATATCACCTCTGTCGCGTCTAAAAGTAGTGGAGTCATTTGTCTATCTGGGGATTGAGGTACACAGAGATCCCAGGCAGTTCTACCAGCTCAATGTAGTCCCCACCATGCAGTACATCACCTGCAAACTGGAAGCTTGGGAGAATCAGCCACTGACACTAATAGGTAGGACAAATATGATAAAAATGGCTATATTGCCAAAGCTCTTTCATCTATACATAGCGGCCCCCATAAAAATCCCACAAGTCCACTTTGCTTCTCTAGACAAGATTTTCTCCCCTTTTTTGTGGAACCATCAGTCACCTTGCATAGCCAGGAAATCTTTGAAAGCCCTTTATAATCAGGGGGGGGGGGGGGGGGGGGGTTGAGACTACCAGATATGTATGTGTATTACATGGCTTCCCAATTGGTGTACGCCTCCTGGTGGATTAGGGCAGATGCAACTAATCCTGCAGTGGTACTAGAAGCGGCTTTCGTGGGCTCTTATGAGGCTTTGGCCAATTTGGAATACCCGGGGGGGGGGGGGGGGATTTCAGTCCTGTACTACACTGAAGCTATGGCGGTGGTAGTTTTGGCCTGGAAGCAATTTGTGGTGACACACAACGAGGATGAGGGAGAAGATACCTTACTTGGTCCCCATATACTCCATTGTGGCGCAACAGGCAGTTGCAGGAAATGCTCCACTTATCTGACTATGATTTTTGGCCTCAGAGGGGTGTGAAGTACCTCACTCAGATATATATGGATGGGGTCTTCTGCTTATTTGAGAGCCTCCGCAGGGAATACAGTTTGCCTCATACATGTTTCTTTCGGTACCTCCATCTGAGACACGCCTGTGAGACCCAATTTAAATCCTTATCCTTGTGCTTGAAATGCGCCCCCATTGAATCGGTGGCTCGGCGGAAACAACCATATAAACCCATTTCATTGTTTTATGTGGAAATAATGAAAATGCAGGATTTGCCACTCTGTCGCTCCATTGAGAGATGGATGGCTGACATCCCAGATCTGGAGGCGCCTCACCTGGAGGAGCTGAGCTCGATGTGGAAAGGCACGGTAATTAGTGCTCGCGATCAGCTCATCCGGCTTAAGTGGTTACATAGGGTTTACCTCACTCCAGTCCATCTGCATCATATGCGTAGGCTCCCAAACCCGTCCTGTACTAGGTGTGGTGAGCCGAGAGGATCCTTATATCATATGGCTTGGTCTTGTCCGGTTATGCAGCAGTACTGGAGTGAGATTTGTGTCTTTATCTCCACAAAGCTGGGGCTGCCAGGGATACTCTCCCCTATAGTAGGTTTGCTGGGATTAGTGTCGGAAGTAGTCCCTACCAAATATGGAAGGAAGTTGCTCCGGTTACTCATGTTCTATTGGAGAAAGACTATTCTTTTGAATGGGAAACCCCAAAAGATCCCTACCCTGGGTGCGTGGACCCAACTAATAAATTCTGACCTGCAGATGTACAAGCTCACGTTTGCAACAAGGCGGACTCCTGATAGATTTGACCAAATATGGGGATTGTGGGTGGCTGCGCAGGGTACTGTCTGATTTTACAAGACGAGGCCCGGAACTCCAGGTGGTACGAATGTGCGTGTGCATGGGTGTCTAGTCCCGTACTTGTCAACAGACCATACTATGGGACTGCTCATTGGTCTAACAACACATTGTTATTAATTTCCTATGATGCTTTTCCCGCTCAGGGATCTTATGTATGGGTACTGGAGCATGGACATGTTGCACATTTGTCTGTGTTTTGTTCTTGTTATGTCCCTTGTGGGACTTTGATTGTTTATCTGTATCTAAAAGATTTTCTATAAATAAATACTATAACAAAAAAAATAAATCTCTGATCAGAAAAAAAGGACATGCGTTTGCCTACAGTTTGCCTGAACAGGCAGGCAGTTCAGGCAATGGAACTGCCTGCCGGAATCAAACAACGCAAGTGTGAAAGTACACTAAGGCTAGTGCATGTCAGAGTTTTGGGGATTTTGTCTCTGTGGAGAGAAATATTTTATTAGAATAATTTAGATTAAAGATGAGCAAACCAGTTCGTAAGGAAACGGGTTTGTTACGAACTTTGCAAAATTTCATCTGAATTTGGGGGAGGGGTCTTGCCAGACAGCCTGGAATAGCCAATCAGTGCTGCAGCAGTCAGGGAGGTGCCCTAGCAGGATGAGCAGAATGTCATTCTGTGCTGGGCTGTGAATGAGGGTGGATAAGTCTTAGGCCTCCTTCACACGAGCGTGTCCGGATAATGTCCGGATGGGTTGCGGCAAAACCACACGAGTAGGTACCCAATTGCAATCAGTTTTGACTACGATTGCATTCCGTTGTTTAGTTTTCATTGCTCGGGTACAATGCGTTTTGCACGTGAGTGATAAAAAATTGAATGTGGTACCCAGACCCGAACTTCTTCACAGTTCAGGTTTGGGTTCAAGGTTGTGTAGATTGTATTATTTTCCCCTCCAGCCCTATTGTACTATGCATTCTATATTCAGAATGCTATTATTTTCCCTTATAACCATGTTATAAGGCAAAATAATAATGATCGGGTCCCCATCCCGGTCATCTCCTAGCAACCGTGCAAGAAAATAGCACCGCATCCGCACTTGCTTGCGGATACTTGTGATTTTCACGCATCAACATTCACTTCTATGGGGCCTGCGTTGCGTGAAAAACGCACAAAATAGAGCTTGCTGCGATTTTCACGCAACGCACAAGTGATGTGTGAAAATCACCGCTCATGTGCACATCCCCATAGAAATTAAAGGGTCAGGATCCAGTGCGGGTGCTATGCGTTTACCTCACGCATTTCACCTGTGCGGAAAACTCGCCCGTGTGAAAGGAGCCTTACAGTATCTGCCAGAAAAACGATCTATGTTAGTCAAGGACAACGAGAATTCACAATCAAGCTTGTAATAAACTGTCAGGGACATTGAAGGGAAAGACTAGATTTAGGCCTCATGCACACGACCGTATTTTGTTTCCGTGTCCAGTCCGTTTTTTTTTGCGGATAGGATGCGGACACATTCATTTCAATGGGTCTGCAAAAACGCGGACAGCACACCGTGTGCTGTCCGCATCAGTATGTCCGTTCCGTTGCTCCGCAAAAAAAATAGTGCATGTCCTATTTTTTTATAGTTTGCAGACAAGGATAAGCATTATTACAATGGATCCGCAAAAAAAAATGGATCCGCAAAAAAAACGGATGCCATACGGAACGTCATCAGTTTTTTTTGCGGATCCACAGTTTGCGGACCGCAAAACACATACGGTCGTGTGCATGTAGCCTAGAAAGAAACTAGACTAGATTTAGTGACAGAAAGGGAAATCTGTCAGCCAGGAAGTGAGAAGTGAGGAGCTGAGCATGGCTTTGCCTCCTAGCACAACAGCAGCAGCTGCAATCCCCAAAAGCAGCTACCTGCAAGGACATTACTTTCACCCCCCCCCCATTTTAACAGACATATTTTCTTTTTTGGGTTGATTGCAGGGGGGATAAGCTAAAACTGTGGAATATGTTGTGTAGAATATGTGTACCAATAATGTAGCATTTAAAATATTAATGAACACCTTTGTGAGACTGTACACATTTAGGCCCAAAAATGTCAGGGATATGAAAGGGTTCCAAAAGAAAGACTCATATACAGAATGTGGGAAGTGTCAGCACCTGCTATCCTGCCAGAAATAGTAGTAGTAATAGGCCACAGTTGTCTCTGCTTGCTTCAGAAAAGCGCAACATTACCTTTAAGGAGGAAGAGGATGAAATTGCGAATTGGATGGCTCAGTCCTCCTCTCAGTCGAAGCAGGATGACGTTGATGAGACTTCTGACACCGTGCCGTGAAGCCAGGGTTCACAGGGTTCTTCCTCTTCCTCCTCCTTGCAGCCCCAAAGAAGGCTTTAGTGGAGTCCTCTTTGTCTTCATTGCCCCTTCCTAGTAGGGCAAATTCCTTTTTCCTAATAAGTCGAAAATAAAACTCCACCATGCCTTATGGTAGGCACTAGGCAGTAAAGAGAGTCTTACTTCAGCCTTGATTCTCAAATTGATGTGAATAAGCTATGTAATTTAACTGTTATCGGAGTGCTCACATTGTTTAATAGATAAGCAATTACATTAGGCCTTGATCTATAAATAAATACTATAACAAAAAAAAAAAATCTCTGATCAGAAAAAAAGGACATGCGTTTGCCTACAGTTTGCCTGAACAGGCAGGCAGTTCAGGCAATGGAACTGCCTGAGGAATCAAACAACGCAAGTGTGAAAGTACACTAAGGCTAGTGCATGTCAGAGTTTTGGGGATTTTGTCTCTGTGGAGAGAAATGTCTCTGTGAGGTGAATAAGCTGTCTACTTCTACTGTTATTGGAGTGTCCACCTTGCTTTATAGATAACAATTCCATTAGGCATTGATTCTGAAATTGGGGTGAACAACCTGTCTACTTTTACTGTTAGGGGGGTGTCCACATTGTTTAATAGATAAGCAATTCAATTAGGCCTTGATTCTGAAATTGGGGTGAATAAGCTGTCTAATTCTACTGTTATTGGGGTGTACACTTTCTTTGATAGACTAACAAATCTTAGGCCTTGAATCTCAAATTGGAACGAGTAAGCCTTCTAATTTTACTATTTGTTGGGTGCCTACCTGTTTAATAGATAAGCAACTGTATTACACCTTGATTCTCAAATTAGGGTCTCATCACATTGTTTGGAACGTGTTCACATTGATTAACCCCTTCATTTTTCACCTTCAGGACGCAGCCGAATTTTGTAAATCTGACATGTGTCACTTTATGTGGTAATAACTTTAAAACACTTTTACATATCCAGGCCATTTTGAGATTGGTTTTAGTGGTTCAGCGAGCATGCTCGGCCGAATACCAGTTTGTCTCGAGCATCGCTATGTTCGGCACATGGCTGTACTCGGCCGAGTACCACATGTGCTTGAACGCAATGCTCGAGTTTCCTCCCCGCACGTTTTGTGGCTGCTAAGCAGCCAATAAACATGCAGGTAAGTACTGCCCTCACTATTTTGCCAGTAGCCATGTTGGCTACTGGCATTACAGTGATTGGCTGGCCGGAACACGTCATCGGGTGCTATATAGCACCCCATGACGCGTGTTCGGCTCATTCGAAGTCAGGGAGAGCTGAGCATAGGAAGAGACAGAGAGTGTAGGTAGTGTAATAGAAAAAAAAATTGTACAAAAATGTTTCAGAGACCCAAAAGTCCTTGTAAAGACTATTATGTGTGACAGCAGCAATATATGTTTGTAGCTCAACCTGCGCTAAATTGCTCAGTGTTAGGGAGAGCTGTGCATAGGAAGGAACAGACATTGTAGGGAGTGTAATAGGATGATTTTTATACAAACAACTTTTCAGAGACCCAAAAGTCTGTAAGTAGCAATATATATTTTTAGCGCATCCTGCGCTAAATACTGTGTAATAGGCCGCTGCGGACAGTTAAATTATTCGTGCCACAACTCCTGTTTAAAGTGGGCGCATCTCTAAAATACCAGTGACATCCAGTACACTTTTTTGGTAGACACTGGGAACAGTGACATTACCTGTGGTACCTGTCCTGTATATCATTTACCTTTGTAAATTTTTGGGCACATACACTTCCAATTCCTACGCTACTTGTAACGCTCCAACGGGTGTGGACCCACTGTGCCACTTACCGGTTTGGCTTTGGACCAAACTTGGGAGCGGAATCTAAGTGTTCCCCTGGTTTTCACCCTTTATCCCGCTCCAAGATGCGGAAGCTGGTCTTAGCTGCAGGGGAGACACCAGGTCGCTACCGCAAGAGTAGTCCCGGTTAAGTGGCAGCTGGTCGAGCAGGCCAGAACGCCCCAGTGCAAGCATTGACAATACAGGCAGGTGGAGTGAGCTGGCACTGAATGGAAGGAGTGCAGCAGCAGAATCAGATGAAGCAGGGCTGAGTTAGTGATTTAGAAGAGCTGGAGCTGTTAGAACAGCAGAGCTGAATAGCTCAGGTGCAGCAGGTGTAACAAGCTGAAAAGCAGACAGAGGCATGGTCGACAATCCGAATTAGTGTTTGACACAAACTTATTTCACCTTCAGGACCAGGCCATTTTTTGCAATTCTGACCAGTGTCACTTTAACTGGTGTTAACTTTAAAACGCTAGGACTTATCCAGGCCATTCTGAAATTGTCTTTTCGTCACATATTGTACTTCAGGACACTGGTAAAATTTATTAAAAAATACCAAATTTACAAAATATTTATAAAAAATTGCAAATTTACAAGTTTTTATTTCTCTACTTCTATAATACATAGTAACACCTCCAAAAATAGTTATTACTTTACATTCTCCATATGTCTACTTTATGTTTGGATTATTTTGGGAATGATATTTTATTTTTGGGGGATGTTACAAGGCTTAGAAGTTTAGAAGCAAATCTTTAAATTTTTCAGAAATTTTCAAAAACCCAATTTTTAGGGACCAGGTTCAGGTCTGAAGTCACTTTGTGAGGCTTACATAATAGAAACCACCCAAAATGACCCAGTCTAGAAACTACACCCCTCAAGGTATTCAAAACTGATTTTACAAACGTCGTTAACCCTTTAGGTATTCCACAAGAATTAATGGAAAATAGAGATATAATTTAATAATTTCACTTTTTTGGCAGATTTTCCATTGTAATATATTTTTTTCCAGTTACAAAGCAAAACTCAATATTTATGGCCCTGATTCTGTAGTTTGCAGAAACACCCCATACATTGTTGTGAACTGCTGTACGGCACACGGCAGGGCGCAGAAGGAAAGGAATGCCATACGGTTTTTGGAAGGCAGTTTTTCCTGGACAGTTTTTTTTTGACACCATGTCCCATTTGAAGCTCCCCTGATGCACCCCTAGAGAAGAAACTCCCAAAAATTGACCCCATTTTAGAAACTACGGGATAGGGTGGAAGTTTTGTTGGTACTAGTTTAGGGTACATATGATTTTTAGTTGCTCTATATTACACTTTTTGTGAGGCAAGGTAATAAGAAATAGCTGTTTTGGCACCATTTTTATTTTTTGTTATTTACAACATTCATTTGACAGGTTAGATCATGTGGTATTTTTATAGACCAGGTTGTCACGGACATGGCGATACCTAATATGTATACTTTTTTATTTATGCAAGTTTTGCACAATAATATAATTTTTGAAACAAAATAAAATCATGTTTTAGTGTCTCCATACTCTGAGAGCCATAGTTTTTTCAGTTTTTGGGAGATTATCTTAGGTAGGGTCTCATTTTTTTCGGGATGAGATGAAGGTTTGATTGGCAATATTTTGGGGTGCATATGACATTTTGATTGCTTGCTATTACACTTTTTTGTGATGTAAGGTGACAAAAAAATGGTTTATTTAGCACAGTTTATATTAGAAATTTTTTACGGTGTTCCTCTTCGGGGTTAGGTCATGTTATATGTTTATAGAGCCAGTCGAAACGGACGTAGCGATACCTAATATGTATACTTTATTTGGGGAATATGACGTTTTTGTTTATTTTTACTTGAAACTTTTAGGCATTTAGGCATTGCGCGGTCTTCCATGACATCGGGTCCCCCTACAGCCGCAAGGGGACCCGATGGCATGCCCGATCACCGCCGCAACCATAGGTAAAAGCCGCAAACTGCAGGTCTGAATTGACCTGCGGTTTGCGGCGATCGCCGACATGAGGAGGGGAACCCCCTCGCGCATTTAGCCAAGGTGCCTGCTCAATGATTTGAGCAGGCACCGGGTTCCGATCACCGTCCGCCGGGCGGCGGTGATCGGAACTATACATGATTTACTGGTACATCATGTGTCCTTAAGTACCAGGACAACATGCAGTACCTGTACGTCATGTGTCCAGAAGAGGTTAATGACCTGGATGATGACGAGACACAGTTGCCAATGAGTCAACCGCAATTACTGTCTCAAGAAGTGGATGAAGAGGATGAGACACAGTTGGCAATCACTGAGGTTGTGGTTAGGTCAACAAATCAGGAGGATGAGGAAGGTCACTGACTCAACCTGGGTAGGTGGAAAGCCAAGCAAGGACAGCAGTACAGAGGGGGAGGGATATGCAGCACCACAACAGGCTGGAAGAGGCAGTGGGGTTCCAAAAGGGAGAAAGCGGGCCACACCAAACAGGCCCCCAACTGTTCCATGGAGCACTATCTTGTGGAAATATACCTTTCCAAGGAATAGATGTTCCTCAGTATGGCGCTTTTTGAGGAAAGTGCAGTTGACAAAATAATAGTCGTTTGCAACCTGTGCCATGCGAAAATGAGCCCGGAGTGTGAACACTAGCAACCTCACCACCACCAGCAGGATCCACCACATGGCATCCAAGCACCATGTTATGGGTGCTAGCTCACCTGCGTGGGAGGGCACCGGGCAGTCTACCGGGTGGAGTCCAGTAGCGGGAGACCGCAAGGAGAGAGGCAGATGGAGGCGTCCGGGTCGACAGCAGATAGACGGTAGTAGAGGATCAGGCAAGAGAGTAGTCGGGGACGATTCCGAGGTTGGCAACAGTCGAGTTGATAGTAGTAGCAACAGAGGAACAGCGGTAGATACAGCAGGATCAAGTTCAGAAGAACAATAACCAGCGGGGGTCAGGTACAAGAGGCTGGGCTTATAAAGAGGAAGTAGCAGGTGCAAGGAATCACAGAGATTAACAAGGCAAGGCTGGAACAAGGTAGATCAAAGAGTTCAGTAGAAGGAAAAGTCCAGAAGGGTTGGCAGCCTAGTGGCTAGAGCTACCGCCTAGGACCTGGCCGGTCATAGGATTGAATCCCGACACACCGCAATAAGTGGGCCAAATGCCTGGGTCCACAATCTGTGTCTGCGGGTCAAACCACTGCCTTCTCTTCCCCTATGTTACGTGCTGGCAAATCCCAAGTCGAAGGTGCAGGCCTTGATGCCTCCTGCTCTGCACCTGGACCTTCGCAAACACCATCAGCGACCACATCCACTTCTGTGTCCTAGCGCAGCATCCAAATGTCTTTACCCCAGGCCCAGCCCCCCACCCACAGGCCATAGCACTAAATGTGCAGCTTTCAAAATTACTGGCCCTGGAAATGTTGCCATTTAGGCTTGTGGACACTGCCTGATTTCAGTGACCGTCCTGTGTTACGCAGTCCCCAGCTGCCACTGCTTTTCAAGGTGTGCTGTTCCCGCCTTACACCAACATGTATCCCGTAACATCACAGTGCATCTTCCTCCACTTCCACCTCTGAGTTATCTGCGTGTAGCACTAGTCAGTTGGTAGCTGGAAGCAGTGTAGGACTGCAGTGGGGAAGCGGAAACAGGACGAGCTGAAGCTGATATGCTTGCCCAGCTCAGACATATCCCATGCCTTGCCCACATCTTCAACCTAGTGGTTCAGTGGTTTCTCAAAACCTACCCCAGTTTGCCTGAGCTACAGTTGAAGGTTTGCCGCGTGTGTGCACATTTCCGAAAGTCATCGACAGCTTCAGCTGGTCTCTCAACGCTGCAGCAGCGCTTGAAATTGCCAGCTCACCGTCTGTTGTGAGCATGCGCTGGAACTCTATGTTCCACATGTTGGCCAGGCTCTGTGAGCAGCAGAGGGCAGTAGTGGAATACCAACTGCAACATGGTTGTCGCCTTTTCAGTCAGTTTCTGCTATTCACAAGCGAGGAGTGGGCATGGATGTCTGACCTCTGTGAGGTAATAAGAAACTTTGAGGAATCAACACAGCGTAACCATCCCACTTCTGTGTCTACTCAAACGCTCGCTGCTCAGAATTAAGGACGCCGCTTTACATGTTGAAGGGGTGGAAATGGGGGAAGACATTACACAGGGTGATAGCCAGACCACCCTCAGTTTGTGTTCACAGGGCAAATTTGACGATGAGGAGGAGCAGGAGACTTTCATTCTATCTGTTCAGCATGGGTGGGCAGAAGAGGAGGATCAGGAGATTGAGAGTGATCCTCCTGATGATGACAGCAAAGTCTTGCCTGTTGGTACTCTGGCACACATGGCTGACTACATGTTAGGCTGCCTTTCCCACGACCCGCGCATTATGAGCATTTTAGACTACACAGATTACTAGTGTTTCACCCCATCTCCCCGCTATAAAGAGAACTTCTTATCTCTGATTCCTGTGGTGGCGAAGACGAGCAAAACGGTACAAAACCAGAATATCCCTGCCGCCAGCGTTTTGTCTGAGCAGGTAGTTAGTACTGCTGGTGGCAGTATAACAGATAAGCATATCCGCCTGTCAACAGAAAATGCTCACAGCTTGACCTGGATTGACCATGACTTCTCAACGCCACCAGAGGAAAACTGATGAACATAAAGGCCATTTAAATGTGTTGTTTATAATGTACTCAATACACTGTATTCCCATGCAAACCTTCTAACACAAACAAGGGTATATGGTTGAATATTCCTTTTCTCATCCTCCTTCTCCTCTTCCATCATATAAACACATGCTTATTCATCGCATATAATGCCCTCGCATATATGCCCTTCGCTCACCATCAGGCCCTCGCACATAATGTTTTACAGGGTCAGCTCATGAGCAGGCCTTCACCTAAAATCTTTTACAAGGTCAGCTAACCTAAAGTACCTTGCATATAATGTTTTAGAGGGTCAGCTAACCTGCAGGCACTCACCTACAACCTTTTACAGGGTCAGCTCACCAGTATGCCTGTGCCTCAAATCTTTTTAGAGGGTCAGCTGACCTTCAGGCCCTCACCTATAACCTATGAGGATCAGCTCACCAGCAGGCCCACACCTAAAATCTTTTACAGTGTCAGCTCACCTAAAGACCTTGCAGATAATTTTTTAGAGGGTCACCACACCTGCAGTTCCTCACCTACAACCATTTAGAGGGTCAGCTCACCAGCAGAACCGCACCTAAAATCTTTTACAGGATCAGCTCACCAGCAAGACCGCACCTCAAATCTTTTACAGGGTCAGCTCACCAGCAGACCCTCGCATATAATTTTTTTCAGGGTCAGCTCACCAGCAGGCCTTCATCTACAATCTTTTACTTGGTCAGCTCACCAGTAAGCCTGCACATAAAATATTTTACAGGGTGAGCTCACCTGCACACCCACACCTAAAATCTTTTACAGGGTCAGCTCACCTGCAGGCCTTCGCCTAATTATACCTAATAGGTAATTTGAACGCGTGATGTAGCCGTTTCTCAGGCTCCCTCTCTGTAATCAAACTCTGATTCCCCATTACCCGTAGTCACCATGGTTTGCGCTGACAATAACATCGAAAGTTGATAGGTCAGACATCCAAATGGATTGTCGCCGTGAAGGGGACGGGCAATCGTCCCCAGGTTAACTAGAGTCACTAAAGCGGCAGCAGGCCCTCACCCACATTTAAGTTGAAATAAAACTGCTTTTTAAACACATTTTTTAAACTTTTTTATGGTGTTCACCTGAGTGGTTAGTTCATGTGACATTTTTATAGAGCATGTTCTTACGGACGTAGCGATACCTAATATGTATCTTTTTTATTTATAAAAGTTTTACACAATAACAGCATTTTTTAAACAAAAAAAATCATGTTTTACTGTCTCCATATTCTGAGAGCCATAGTTTTTTTTTTTAATTTTTGGGCGATTGTAATAGGTAGGGCTTCATTTTTTGCAGAATGTGATGACTGTTTGATTGGTATGATTTTTGGGGTGTGTATGACTTTTTGATCACTTGGTGTTGCACTTTTTGTGATAAAGGCCTCATGCACATGACCGTTTTTTTTTAAGGTCCGCAAAAACAGGGTCCGTAGGTCCGTGATCCGTGACCGTTTTTTCGTCCATGGGTCTTCCTTGTTTTTTGGAGGATCCACGGACATGAAAAATTAAAAAAAAATCTAAGTCAAGTTTGCCATTGAAATGATAAATAAAACAGACACGGATCACGGACACGGATCACGGACACGGATGAAAATCTTGTGTGCATCCGTGATTTTTCACGGACCCATTGACTTGAATGGGTCCGTGAACCATTGGCCGTGAAAAAAATAGGACAGGTCATATTTTTTTCACGGCCAGGAAACACGGATCACGGATGCGGCTGCCAAACGGGGCATTTTCCGATTTTTCCACTGACCCATTGAAAGTCAATGGGTCCGTGAAAAAAAATGGAAAACGGCACAATGGCCACAGATGCACACAACGGTCATGTGCATGAGGCCATAGGGTGACAAAAAAATAGCTTTTTTTACACCTTTTTTATTTCATTTTTTCGTGTTCACCTGAGGGGTTAGGTCATATTATATTTTTATATAGCAGGTCGTTACAGATGTGGCAATACCTAAATATGCATACCTTTTTTTAGGTATTTAAGTTTTGCACACTAATATTTTTGAAACAAAGAAAATCATGTTTTAGAGTCTCTATATTCTGAGAGCCATAGTTGTTTTATGTTTTGGGAAATTGTCTTAGATAGGGGCTCATTTTATGCAAGATGAGGTGACGGTTAGATTGGTACTATTCTGGACGCCTTTTTGATTGCTTGGTGTTGCACTTTTAGTGATGTAAGGAGACAAATAAATTATTTTTTTTGACGGTGTAAGAGCCGGATCTTACGGACATGGCAATACCTAATATGTATACTTTTTTTATTTTATTTAGGCTTTACACAATAATATCATTTTCAAAACAAACACAACATTCATGTTTTAGTGTCTCCATATTCTGAGAGCCATATTTTTTTTATGTTTTGGGAAATTGTCTTAGATAGGGGCTCATTTTTTGCAAGATGAGGTGACGGTTAGATTGGTACTATTCTGGGGGGCAAACGCCTTTTGAATCGGTTGGTGTTGCACTTTTAGTGATGTAAGGAGACAAATAAATGTCTTTTTTTAGCAGTTCTTATTTTATTTTTTCGACGGTGTTCACCTGAAGGGTTAGGTCATGTGATATTTTTATAGAGCAGGTTGTTATGAACGCATTGATACCTAATATGTCTACTTTTTTCTTATTTTCATATTTAACACAATAAAAGTATTTTTGAAACAAAAAAAAAATCATGTTTTAGTGTCTCCATAGTGTGAGAGCCATAGTTTTTTTTATTTATTTTATGGCCAATTGTCTTTAGTAGGAGCAAATTTTTGGTGGGATGAGGTGACTGTTAAATTGGTACTATTCTGGGGGGCATACACTTTTTTGATCGCTTGGTGTCGCACTTTTAGTGATGTAAGGTAACAGAAAAATCATGTTTTAGTGTCTCCATAGTCTGAGAGCCATAGTTTTTTTTTTTTTTGGGCGATTGTCTTAGGTAGGGTATAATTTTTGCAAGATCATATGACTGTTTGATTGGCACTATTTTGGGGTGCATATGACTTTTTGATCGCTTGCTATTGCACTTTTTGTGATGTAAGGTGCCAAAAAATGGCTTTTTAGACACCGTTTTTATTTTATATTTTTTACGGTGTTCACCTGAGAGGTTAGGTGATGTGGTATTTTTATATAGCAGGCTGTTATGAACACATTAATACCTAATATGTTAAATTTTTACATTTTTTTACATTTAACACAATAAAATCATTTTTGAAACAAAAAAAAATTATGTTTTAGTGTCTCCATAGTCTGGGAGCCATCGTTTTTTTTATTTTATGGGTGATTGTCTTTGGTAGGAGCTAATTTTTGATGGGATGAGGTGACAGCTAGATTGGTACTATTCTGGGGAGCATCACCTGTGATATTTTTATAGAGCCGGTCTTTACAGACGCGGTGATACCTAATATATCTACTTATCTTATTTTCTATATTTTTAACAATTTTTTTCCTTTATTTTGGGGGAAAAAAACTTTTTTTTATTTGAGATTTTATTTCTTTTACTATAAAAAACACTTTTTTAAAAACTTTTTTTACTTTTTATATTTGTAACTGATAGTTACCTAGGAGACCCAACCTGCCGTCTGGATCTCTTGGGTTTCCGTAGATGGCAGGTTCCGATGCCTGTGTAAGGCAACCAGCCAGCGCAGCGCGGGGGGCTAATGGAATCAGAGGGAGCCTCCTCCCTCTGTAAACCCCACACGTGCCGCTGTCAGCATGCAGAATGTGAAAGTGTTAATCCGCTGGCATCACCACATATAGCGATGCCGGTGGATACAGCAGAGGCCCGTCTATCAGTAACAGCCGGGCCGTGCAACTGATCGCGTGGGTGCAGCTCCTGCACTCGCCCGATACCATCATGTACATGCACATGGGAATGCGGTAAGGCACCACATTACCCCACGTACATGTACTTGAAAATGCGGAAATACATAATCAATTCTATTAGGTCCTGATTCAGAAATTGGGGTGATACACCTGTCTCATTCTCTTGTTTGTGGCGTGTCAACATTGACATTTAACCGGTTCTGTTAGACAAAAAGAGTGGTCTTATTTATCACGCTATGGGGCGAAAATGAAGTGCCTACCTACTGGCCAGTCTGTAGTACATACCCGGTTCCCTGACCCCCATCGACAGGCAGACTGAAACAGTGACCCGAACTGGCATAGCATGCTCTTTTTCTTCTTTCTTGCCCAGCTTCCAGTGTCATCTCAGAGAGGGTTTTCAGCACTGTCCTTCACCAGTTTCCAAAACATTACTTTTGTCAAAGTGAACCAGGCCTGGATTTGGGAGGATTTTTACACTTCCCCGGCTGAGGTTGATTAATAAATCTGAGCTTGCTGACGATGCCCCATCTTGCCATTGTTGCTGTCTGCTTGCCTGCCATCCTGTCTCCATCATACCGCTGCTGCCATTATGTCACTGCTGAAGCCTTCCTACCGTCCTGTTCAGTATGGCTGCTGCAGCCTGCCTCCATCATGCCACTGACGCCATCATGCCACTGCTACGGCCTGTCGACTATTATGTTCTGTGCAGCTGCTGTTGCCTCCATCATGCCTCTGCTGCCTTTATACCACTGCTGCTACCTGCCTACCATCATCTTCTGTAAGCGTCCTGCTGCTTCCATCATGCGGCTTCCTGCCTGCCGACATGTACCGTATGGCTGCTGCCACCACCTCCACAGCTGCTATTCCTTGCTGTTAATCCTCTACTGCCACCACTATTAATGCTACACAACCTCCAATATTACCACTACCACTACTACTACTACCCATCTACAGCTGACCTACTGCCTTGTATGTCCGATGCTATGCTACTTCTGCTGCTGCTACTATTGCGTCCACATACTTATTATTACCCTACACTTTCCACATCCACACTGCACTGCTGCTGTTCCCAATTAAAAGGGATAATTCTTGGCTTGTTTGTAATGAAACACTTTTTCTTCTAACAATCAGCACTTGTGCATGTCATATGGGCAGCATTCTGACCATGTCAAGGCACAATTGTGGACTCTTGGTCCCCAAGCTTTTTTTTTATTATTTGTTTATCCCATAATACTATGTGTGTTTAGACATCATCTGCCTCTGATAAGGGACAGTTCTTAGAAGCTTTAGAATATGAAGAAGCATACACACTTGTGAGAGCATGGTGTGTTTTTAAACACACTGCTTGTTATCGCTGTGAAACGTGCGTTTACATGTATGTCTATGTATGTCAGTGTCACTGACATGATTTACTATTGCTGTCATTGCGTTTGAGAGCGTGAAAGGGAAGAGAATAAAATAAAAAATTAAAATAGATAACAAGTTTTCCTAGGAGACTATAGGGTAGTATATACCAATTTTCAGGGCAATTGGAGCAACTTTGGTTTGGCCCAAATCAATTTGAGTCTGAACCGACTGAATCTCGGGTGGCTCCCTCATCTCTAGTTTAGATTCATGTTTCCAACTTTGTTCTAATAAAAAACCGAGACACAATATTCATTATTATTACAATATACCAGCAGGGATTTCAGAATAGTGCACAGGCAACTCCAACTTTCTAGGTACATTTTTTATAATTAGTGGTGTAAGACAATACAGTAGGAGCCAACTTCAGGAATGTCTACAGTATATTTTTTAATTTGGGCTTTTTGGAAAATTACAAAAAAAAATACATGTAAGATGTAACAAAAAATGTATTCCCTTTGACAAATAATTCAGGTCCAAAATGTTTTAAGCCTGTACCAGACTAGATGTTTAAAATATGATTTCGCTCTGAAGATCAAACCTGGTGAATGTTTTCTCATCTTATTGGTAAGTTTATATTTCATCTCTTTGGATTCTCTAGCCTAGTTATTGTCTGTTGCTCCCAGGCTTGTAGCGTAATGCCTTTATTTACCGTTTGTTTTGAGTTACTTTGTTGACCTTGTGAATAAAAGACCTTTTTACTTATTTAATACGGAATTTATTTAACCTTCTCTTCAGAGCCACAAATCTCGATGCTGCTTAGGCTGTAAATGTGAATTATTGGTGCTTTAAAGCCCACGAGGTGATCTGCTAGTGTAGATTATTCATTATATTATAAAATGCAAATTGCGCACTTCTGCCTAAAAGACATACTGAATTTTAATATTGTACAAAACTTAAGTGTCTGAATTATCCCCCTGATCACTGGAGACTGAGTTCTGGGGAAATGTTGTTGTGTTGGCAAATGTACCTTTTTCCAGCTTGATTTAGATGTTTATGTAGAAAAAATGTAAATGATGCCCATACACAGCCACAATTCTCTGCTCATGATTACCATTTTCATTAATGTAGCAATCTTTATGTTGATGTCATTAAACAAATTAAACTTTTTTACTTTTATATTTATGGCACATACAAGTTTGTTATACTGACCATATTTGTAGGTAACTTGTTAGGGACATGTGCATGGACAATGGTTGTCGAACCCCTGTGCTAAGTAACCAGTTTGATATTGGGCCACACCATAAGGGTATTATTCTAGCGCATTCTATCACACTTTAACCCCTATACAGGGATGTGGACTTCTCTGCTACCGCTACCTCCTAGGATGGTCCCGGTGCACTTGGCAGCTGACCCACTGGAGTCAGGAACACTAGTGCAAAGCACCAGAGACACAGGCCTGATTCAGAACCAGACAAAACACAGGAAAATCCAGGGGAAGGAAACAAGATTGCAGGCATAAGACAAGACCCAGAGAACTGGCATAAGGACTGGTCAGGAATCCAGGCATATAGACTTCTTGCACAAGAACACATAGACATCAGAAACAGCCTTCAGGAACTTGAACTATGCTAAGACATAGCATAACTAGACAAGATAGTATTGAAGAACTTTGACATTGTTTAGACACAGCAGATATATACAGAAATTAGGTAAAAATCAATCGGACAAGAACTAGGATGGAATCCAGACAACACACAGAGCAGACTTTGACAAACAAATTCAGACTGTGACATGACCAGAGCAATCCAGACACAAATTGCGAACTAGGAATATGACTATGCCTTAGTTAAATGGCTTAAAGCAAGACAAATACACTATTCACAAAAAGTTTGAAATATTTGACTTGTGGGTGAAATTTCAACTCCAAGGACATTTAAAGTGTAAGTGCCGTTTCATTTTTTATTCCCTAATGGTATAGTACACCCTGCAGTACAAGTGCTTTTGTGCTTTAAAATTTGATCATTTTCAGTTTTACCTGCTAACTCCCACAATTGCATGCTACTTTCCTATTCAGCAGCCTCTTCTCACAGAGTTGTCATGTGCAGTCGTCTTCTCAGTGTTATAACAGGAGACGGATGAGCTCTGGGAGGAGAAACTCAGCCCTGACAGCCTGGAGCTGGGCTGAGGCACAAAGTGGAGGGGCTGCTTTAGATGGTGATATCTTTTCAATGGTAGCAGCTAGAAATATGCCACTGGAATAGTTTGAAAGCTGACAGTCCATGCTTTCATAATAGATCAGAATGACAGCTCAAGTCCAAGCAACAGAGGAGAAATCACTGTTAGAAATAGAGTCGGGAATAATTGTGGGTAAAATTTGCTTTTACTTTCACTTTCAGCTTCATTCACAACATCCCGATTTCTATCATTGATATCTTCCCCTGTACTGAACAGATTTATGTCATTCTGGTATTGTCTGAAAGCTTGGAAAGTCAGCTTTCAGACAATACAACTTCTAGCTGGTAACAAAGCAAAGATATAAGCAGCTAAATTAGCTCCCCCCCTTCCTGTCCATCTAGAAGAGAATAAGGGACAGCTGGCTATTAAAAGGTTAAAAGAATTGCTTACTGATTTAATGTAATTGTAGGGCTTGTCTCTGGTTAGCTGCATGTTAGGATGCACACTGCTTTGGGTACTGTGGAAAGTTATCTGTGTTCTGATTATTCCTGCTAGTTCATATGAGGAGAGCAAGGACTTATGGGAAGTGAGGGAAATACAGGATGGCCTCAAGGAGGGGCAAAGATCATCACAGGAAGAGCAGCAGAGGCCATCTTAGGAAGTTGCTGAAATAGAGGCACAGATAAATATGGCTGCTAAGGGCTGAATATAGACATCAGAAAGGTAAAAGTAGCTGAAAAATGCAGCTTCATGAATATCTTCCCTTCAGCATCACATATGTTAGGAATTTCATTTTTGGTAGTGAAATGGCAGTTACACTTGAAGGGAGGGGAGAAGTACTCAAGTGTTATGTCAGACCATTCAAAACTGTTTACATCAGCATGGTCTGCATTTCGGATGACCTGCAAGGGTACCTGACCACACCAGCAAGGCACAGTCATCATTGTCTTGCATGGGCCAGGGAGCATCTATGGTGGACAAGGGACCAGTGGGCCTCAGTGCTGTTCACTGATGAAAGTTGATTCACGCTGAGCAGAAATGATGGCCGCCAACGATGTTGGAGATGTCAAGGAGAGCGCTATGCATCAGCCAATGTTTTTACCAGACAAGCTTTTGGTGGTGGTGTTACAGTGTGGGCAGGTGTGTCTAGTCAATACAGAACTGCCCTACACTTTGTGAATGTTACAGTGGCAAGCCCATACTACTTGAATAACATCATTAATCCAGTCATTGTGCTTCTGCATGAACAATGCAGGCCTAATTTCATCTTCATGGATGACAATGCACCAGCTCGAGGTCGCATCATTAGGGAATAGATGCTGGAGACTGGGGTACCTCAAATGGAGTGGCCTGCACTTTCTTCATACCTGAATCCCATTGAAAGCCTATGGGATCAGCTGAGTTGCTGCCCAAAGGTTCGTAACTCTATACCCCATAACCTCAATGAACTGAAGGCCGCCCTTCAAGAAGAGTGGAATGCAATGCCTCAGCAGACAATAGGTTGACTTGTAAACACCATGAGACTTCTTTATCAAGCGTTAATTGATGCTCAAGACCACATGACAAGTTACACAGGCTCAATTCACATCCCAAGTAACTGGGACCAGCACTCATGGTGCAGTAGCAACACGAACCACCATTGAACATAGTGGAACAAATTCAAACCAACAAGCATCTAATGCTGGTGCAGATGGTGAAATGGTACAAATGAAAGTTCTCAGTCCTATGATTATTAGTTAATGCATATCTTTTAACACTATAAGTACAGTTTACAAAGGAATAAACAGAATTGGTATTAACCCTTACCAGCTCAGTTGCTCTATGGTCTCTTGTATGCTTGGGTTGGCATGGAAGAATGGAAGAATGGAAATTCCACTTGAATAAGCAAGACAAAGTACAGCACTTGCCGACATGTAAAAGCCAATTCTTTATTCAGGTGTGCATGGTACAACAGATAAAAACGTAAGCTGTTGCACCATGCACACCTGAATAAAGAATTTTATTTTATATGTCAGCAAGTGTTGGATCTTTTCCTGCTTATAAGTACAGTTTACATCTTTATATTTTTCTTATTCATCTACTGATTTAAAGAGGACCTTTCACCACTCCTGACACGCCTGTTTTAATAGTTTCATGCATATCCTATGTAAAAACTGTTCTGGAACATCTAATCTTATAGCTCTATGTTGTGCCATTATTTTTATTATTTCTACTAGAAGTTATGAATAAATTGCTAGCAGTCTGCAGTGAGGGTACAGAGGGGTTATAAACAGTTGGCGGGGGTGTACCCACCCACTAATTACCCTGCTCCCCTCTTACAGCATTAGGGCTCATTCAGACGGACGTGTTTTATGGTCCCCAAATTGCGGATACGCAAAACACGGACACTGGCCATGTGCATTCCGAATACAATACTGCAGTTACATCACGCTCCTCTCTCTCTTATTTCTATTTACAGCTTTCTGTATTCAGATTTTTTATTTTTTTTTACATTAACTTGCAATTTAGTTTACAGCCAGAACTGGAATGTGAAGAATATTATATAATAGTTTGTTGACAGGTGCAAGTAATTCATGCCAAAAGTTCTACAAAAAAGGTACGCTTTAAGTAAAAAAAAAAAAAAAAAATAACAAACACTACATTTGTTATTTTTAACTGATCATAACTTGCAGCTTGGGTAAACTATATTTTTAATTTTTAAATTTTACCTCTAGTTTTGTACATGAAGTACAATAATAGTGCACAATTTAGAAAAATAATGACTTATCTAAATAATTTTAACCCTTTCTACCCGGGAGGTTTTTTAGACTTTGGAAAATCAACCATTTTGCCCTCTTTTTTTTGTTTGTTTTGCCTATTTCCATATGGGATTAATACTTTAATAGTATGGACAATTACTCACGCAGCAATACCCATGATGTGTATTTTTCTTATTTAAAAAAAATATCTAAATTATTCTCATTTTGAAGTAAAAACTTTTTTTTTTTACACTTTACTTCCCAGTAGGGAACTATAACAATCAATCATTTTATTGCTATTATCATAGACTCCAATGCACTAGCATTGGAGTCTATGATGATTTTACTACATTACTATGGATGCCTATTACAGGCAAGGGCTCCATAGAAAGGACTATGACAGGGGCTGCACACACAAGCTCCAGCTCCTCCAATCGCTGCACGTGGGAACCAGAGAATAACAGGAAGCGAGCTCAGATGCTGTGGTCAGTTTTGATCTGCATGACCGCCAGTCACGGACATTAGCAGCAGATGTCTGCTGTAGGAAACTTTAAAAACTTTAAAGACCCGACATGCGATGTAATAGTACGTCACATGTTGAGAAGAGCAATGGTCTGAACTGCATGCTGCGCTATGTAGTAGGAGGTAGATAGTTTTGTTTAGTCTTCTATAAATCAGATAGATCAGTTTAATCAGAACAATAGGATGTAATGTAATTTAAAAAGGTATGCAAAATTAAAGTTAAAATACGGCATCTTATTGCCCCTGTGGACAGGTTGTCTAATCATTTCATTTCAGAGGACATAATGACTGTTAGATCAAGCACTGGATTCGGTTAAGTTCACATTGGCAATATTGTTTTTCATCTGGGTTTCTACTATATTTGATAGCAATTATAGCTCTGTCTCTCTATCTCAACTCTTGGAACCAAACATACTGGAACCCCAATGGAAACCTGACCGACCTTATAAAACTTAATGGGGTATGTTGGTGCATACTGTAGCTGTCATTAGATATGAGCGGCAGGGGCTGTATTAGAATTTGTGATATTTCACAAATATTTGGGTGAATGTTTTTCATATATTTGCAAATTAGTGAATTTGAGATTATTTTTTGATTGCGAAAAATCAGTAATGGAATATTTGTGTAATGCACGTGAAATACAGGCGTGGGTTACTTTTCCTACAATTTCCAAGCTACTAGAAGTTTCCTTAAACTGGAGAAAATGGTTGGCACGGCAGAACATTAAAAATGGTTTATATGCAGATAGAGTGCTCCAATATATTTTCAATTGTGCTAATCGGCACTAATGATGCAAATATTTTGGCGCAATACGCGAAACTTCTCATTTTAGCATGTCTGCATGTATGTATGGACAGCAGATCCTATCACACTACCTAACACCCTGCACTGCAACAGCTACACTATATCAGGATATAACCTACACTGACTATCTCTCACTAACTATCTGTAATATATATATATAAGCTAACTAACTGTCTAACTATCTATCTAACATATTAACATAGCAAAGCACAGAGCACAGCAATGAAACTATTGCCTCTCTCAGAACTCCATAAAACTGCAGAAAATGGCTGCTGGGGAGGTTCTTATATAGTAAGGGGGAGGCAACTTTCCAATTGATTGCTAGGGATGTTGCTAAGCTCAGAAATCTAGAATATTCAAAATTAAGAATATATATCACTATATTCAAAATATTTGTGAATACTCAAAGTACCGATATTTGCGATTAATATTCGTGATTCGAATATTCGCGCCCAACACTAGCTGTCAGGGTATCATTATAAATGGAAATCATCATTTACAAACAGTCTTAAAGGGAGTCTGTCACCAAAATATGACATTGTGCACCACTCACATGGCTCTCTAGCACACCTATTCATGATTCAAATGTTACCTTTGTACCATGCGCCAGCACAGGAATGAAACCAGTGACTAGAGGGCGGACCAGAAGCAAACAGGAAGACTGGAGGCTGGCGAATGCGCACTACATGTAGCGATGCTGTGCCCACAATGGGCATCACAATGCGCATGCTCGCACCGGCGGTGCACTGCACATGCGCGGGATATCGGACGGTCCTGTGGATGACGCAAGGGACTTGAAGGGTGGGCCAAGGAAGAGGCTGGGGAGGAGTAATGTAAAAAGAAGGCAGAGCAGCCTGGGCACCTACACACAGAACGCCGCCCCTGGGCACTTGCGAGCCCTCATTTGCATATGAATTAAAGTGCCTTTTTCCTGTTGGTGAAACTCAGAAGAAAATCACAAAGGTACAATTTGAATCATGGATAGGTGTGCTAGAGAGCCATGTAAGTGGTGTACAATGTCATATTTTGGTGAAAGACTCACTTTAATTTTAGTGAGTTATGTATTACATTTATTACAAAGAATGTATTGCTTTATTTTAATTATATTACATGTTCCTAGATCATATCTAGTTTAGAAGTATTTAGTTTTGCATTTTAGTGTGCAATATTAGAAGACTGTAGGAACACCTAATTCTATATATCACTGAATAATTACCCTACTAAAACTTAACTTTTATATTTATATTAGTTAAAATAAGTCCCACAGAAGAGTCTTAGATAACTGCATGTATTAGATAGGCTTATGCACAGATATATAAGAAAAATAGACACTGAGTACACAATTGAGAATACAATTTTGGACTTGGTAGTCACCACTCACGGTTTGATGTACGCTTTGTGGAAGTATTCCGTGCCAGGGCAGATGGACGTATTTGCGGTAGAGAATAGGCAATATCCACAGTGGTATGTGTCTTCACTGCAAATATAATTGAAGTAAAGCTTTGGTCACTGGCTCTCCTTATACAGGGAGGGTAGGTTACAGGGAGAGGTATATCCCTAACCAACTAAAATAGCCCTGCCTGAAAGCGGATAGGTCTCCCGCCTAAATGCGGGAGAATCACCCCCAGAGGGAGCGACCCCACTTATCGGTGGCTGACCCTGTTATTCTCACCCTGGAAAATATCTCCCAGTGCCTGCATAGCCAGATGTTAAAAAATTATAATCCCGACGCGTTTTCTCTGGTAAAAAATATTACCGGATTCATCAGGGGATATCAGAAAAAGATACAAAAATAGATAGAGGTATGGCTCAATGGCCGTTAGCACAGTCGCTCTGTTTAGATAGTCCAACTGAATAATGCAGTCCAGAGAACACCTATTCCTACTACATTGCCATTAATCTCTCTAAAACTAGTGATGGATAAACATCGGCCGGGACGTTTTGCGAACGCACGTTCCCGATCAAATGTTCGCGAACCGCGCGTTCACAGCAGGCCCCATTCACTTTAATGGCAGGCGAACCTTAAAAACCTTCAGGTAATATTTGCAGCCACCAAATACTTACTATAAGTGCACAAATAGTCAGACAACATGGACAGTGACATGCCAGAGGGGGATCAATTACAAAAATTCCCACAAAAAATATGTATTTTAATCAGAGGCCATTTTTATGCTTCTTAAAGGGAAACTCTTAAAAATGAAAAAAATGTATTTGGCCACGGCAGTATAGGCCCCAAAAATTAGGAATTCATCTGACAGAAAAGAACAAGTAATTATGTGGCTGAAGGTACATTAGGCGGTCAACGAATAACAATTTTACTGTAGGCCAGTGGCGTACAGGCCCCAACAATTAGGCATTCATCTTAGGGATGAGCGAACTCGAACTGTATAGTTCGGGTTCCGGTTCGTACCGAATTTTGGGGTGTCCGTGACACGGACCCGAACCCGGACATTTTCGTAAAAGTCCGGGTTCGGGTTCGGTGTTCGTCGCTTTCTTCGCGCTTTTGTGACGCTTTCTTGGCGCTTTTTGAAAGGCTGCAAAGCAGCCAATCAACAAGCGTCATACTACTTGCCCCAAGAGGCCATCACAGCCATGCCTACTATTGGCATGGCTGTGATTGGCCAGAGCACCATGTGACCCAGCCTCTATTTAAGCTGGAGTCACATAGCGCCGCCCGTCACTCTGCTCTGATTAGCGTAGGGAGAGGTTGCGGCTGCGACAGTAGGGCGAGATTAGGCAGATTAACTCCTCCAAAGGACTTGATTAACTGATCGATCTGCAGCTGTGGATCATTGAGCTGCTGATCCTCAATTGCTCACTGTTTTTAGGCTGCACAGACCGTTTGTCAGTCTCATTTTTCTGGGGTGATCGGCGGCCATTTTGTGTCTTGTGGTGCGCCAGCACAAGCTGCGACCAAGTGCATTTAACCCTCAATGGTGTGGTTGTTTTTTGGCTAAAGCCTACATCAGGGTGAAGCTGTCACACCAAGTGCATTTAACCAGCAATAGTCTGTTCATTTTTTGGCCATATACAAAATCAGGGGCAAGCTGCGCCTGTCACCAAGTGCATTTAACCCTCAATGGTGTGGTTGTTTTTTGGCTAAAGCCTACATCAGGGTGAAGCTGTCACACCAAGTGCATTTAACCAGCAATAGTCTGTTCATTTTTTGGCCATATACAAAATCAGGGGCAAGCTGCGCCTGTCACCAAGTGCATTTAACCCTCAATGGTGTGGTTGTTTTTTGGCTAAAGCCTACATCAGGGTGAAGCTGTCACACCAAGTGCATTTAACCAGCAATAGTCTGTTCATTTTTTGGCCATATACAAAATCAGGGGCAAGCTGCGCCTGTCACCAAGTGCATTTAACCCTCAATGGTGTGGTTGTTTTTTGGCTAAAGCCTACATCAGGGTGAAGCTGTCACACCAAGTGCATTTAACCAGCAATAGTCTGTTCATTTTTTGGCCATATCCCAGTCTAATTCTGTCACTAAATCCATACCGGTCACCCAGCGCCTAAATACTAGGCCTCAAATTTATATCCAGCTAAATCTGTCCCTAGTGCTGTAGCTGGGCGAGTTATTTAGTGTCCGTTCAAGCACATTTCTTGTTCTGGGTTGAAATACAATTCCCAATTTAGCAATTTCATAATTTAGTGGTTCCTGCTATATCAGAGCTATTTGAAATCTATCCCAAAAAGGGTATATAATATTGAAGGTGCACATAGGGTCATTCAGAATAACTTCACACACACGCTTCTGTGCATTTCCAAGTCTAATTCTGTCACTAAATCCATACCGGTGACCCAGCGCCTAAATACTAGGCCTCAAATTTAAATCCCTCTAAATCTCTCGTTACCCACCACTGTACTGTTGTTGCTGGGCAAGATATTTAGTGTCCGTCAAAGCACATTTTTTGTTCTGGGTTGAAGTACAATTCCCAATTTAGCAATTTCATAATTTAGTGGTTTCTGCTATATCAGAGCTATTTGAAATCTATCCCTAAAAGGGTATATAATATTGAAGGTGCACATAGGGTCATTCAGAATAACTTCACACACACGCTTCTGTGCATTTCCAAGTCTAATTCTGTCACTAAATCCATACCGGTGACCCAGCGCCTAAATACTAGGCCTCAAATTTAAATCCCTCTAAATCTCTCGTTACCCACCACTGTACTGTTGTTGCTGGGCAAGATATTTAGTGTCCGTCAAAGCACATTTTTTGTTCTGGGTTGAAGTACAATTCCCAATTTAGCAATTTCATAATTTAGTGGTTTCTGCTATATCAGAGCTATTTGAAATCTATCCCTAAAAGGGTATATAATATTGAAGGTGCACATAGGGTCATTCAGAATAACTTCACACACACGCTTCTGTGCATTTCCAAGTCTAATTCTGTCACTAAATCCATACCGGTGACCCAGCGCCTAAATACTAGGCCTCAAATTTAAATCCCTCTAAATCTCTCGTTACCCACCGCTGTACTGTTGTTGCTGGGCAAGATATTTAGTGTCCGTCAAAGCACATTTTTTGTTCTGGGTTGAAGTACAATTCCCAATTTAGCAATTTCATAATTTAGTTGTTTCTGCTATATCAGAGCTATTTGAAATCTATCCCTAAAAGGGTATATAATATTGAAGGTGCACATAGGGTCATTCAGAATAACTTCACACACACGCTTCTGTGCATTTCCAAGTCTAATTCTGTCACTAAATCCATACCGGTGACCCAGCGCCTAAATACTAGGCCTCAAATTTAAATCCCTCTAAATCTCTCGTTACCCACCGCTGTACTGTTGTTGCTGGGCAAGATATTTAGTGTCCGTCAAAGCACATTTTTTGTTCTGGGTTGAAGTACAATTCCCAATTTAGCAATTTCATAATTTAGTGGTTCCTGCTATATCAGAGCTATTTGAAATCTATCCCAAAAAGGGTATATAATATTGAAGGTGCTCATTGGGTCATTCAGAATAACTTCACACACACCCGCTACTGTGTATTTCCAAGTCTAATTCTGTCACTAAACCCATACCTGTCACCCAGCGCCTAAATACTAGGCCTCAAATTTAAATCCCTCTAAATCTCTCGTTACCCACCGCTGTACTGTTGTTGCTGGGCAAGATATTTAGTGTCCGTCAAAGCACATTTTTTGTTCTGGGTTGAAGTACAATTCCCAATTTAGCAATTTCATAATTTAGTGGTTTCTGCTATATCAGAGCTATTTGAAATCTATCCCTAAAAGGGTATATAATATTGAAGGTGCACATAGGGTCATTCAGAATAACTTCACACACACGCTTCTGTGCATTTCCAAGTCTAATTCTGTCACTAAATCCATACCGGTGACCCAGCGCCTAAATACTAGGCCTCAAATTTAAATCCCTCTAAATCTCTCGTTACCCACCGCTGTACTGTTGTTGCTGGGCAAGATATTTAGTGTCCGTCAAAGCACATTTTTTGTTCTGGGTTGAAGTACAATTCCCAATTTAGCAATTTCATAATTTAGTGGTTCCTGCTATATCAGAGCTATTTGAAATCTATCCCAAAAAGGGTATATAATATTGAAGGTGCACATTGGGTCATTCAGAATAACTTCACACACACCCGCTACTGTGTATTTCCAAGTCTAATTCTGTCACTAAACCCATACCTGTCACCCAGCGCCTAAATACTAGGCCTCAAATTTAAATCCCTCTAAATCTCTCGTTACCGCTGTCCTGTTGTAGCTGGGAAAGTTATTTAGTGCCCGTCAAAGCACATTTTTTGTTCTGGGTTGAAGTACAATTCCCAATTTAGCAATTTCATAATTTAGTGGTTCCTGCTATATCAGAGCTATTTGAAATCTATCCCAAAAAGGGTATATAATATTCAAGGTGCACATTGGGTCATTCAGAATAACTTCACACACACGCTTCTGTGCATTTCCAAGTCTAATTCTGTCACTAAATCCATACCGGTCACCCAGCGCCTAAATACTAGGCCTCAAATTTATATCCCGCTGAATTTGAATACAATACATTGGGCCAAATAATATATTTGTTGTTGTGGTGAACCATAACAATGAGAAAAACATCTAGTAAGGGACGCGGACGTGGACATGGTCGTGGTGGTGTTAGTGGACCCTCTGGTGCTGGGAGAGGACGTGGCCGTTCTGCCACATCCACACGTCCTAGTGTACCAACTACCTCAGGTCCCAGTAGCCGCCAGAATTTACAGCGATATATGGTGGGGCCCAATGCCGTTCTAAGGATGGTAAGGCCTGAGCAGGTACAGGCATTAGTCAATTGGGTGGCCGACAGTGGATCCAGCACGTTCACATTATCTCCCACCCAGTCTTCTGCAGAAAGCGCACAGATGGCGCCTGAAAACCAACCCCATCAGTCTGTCACATCACCCCCATGCATACCAGGGAAACTGTCTCAGCCTCAAGTTATGCAGCAGTCTCTTATGCTGTTTGAAGACTCCGCTGGCAGGGTTTCCCAAGGGCATCCACCTAGCCCTTCCCCAGCGGTGAAAGACATAGAATGCACTGACGCACAACCACTTATGTTTCCTGATGATGAGGACATGGGAATACCACCTCAGCATGTCTCTGATGATGACGAAACACAGGTGCCAACTGCTGCGTCTTTCTGCAGTGTGCAGACTGAACAGGAGGTCAGGGATCAAGACTGGGTGGAAGACGATGCAGGGGACGATGAGGTCCTAGACCCCACATGGAATGAAGGTCGTGCCACTGACTTTCACAGTTCGGAGGAAGAGGCAGTGGTGAGACCGAGCCAACAGCGTAGCAAAAGAGGGAGCAGTGGGCAAAAGCAGAACACCCGCCGCCAAGAGACTCCGCCTGCTACTGACCGCCGCCATCTGGGACCGAGCACCCCAAAGGCAGCTTCAAGGAGTTCCCTGGCATGGCACTTCTTCAAACAATGTGCTGACGACAAGACCCGAGTGGTTTGCACGCTGTGCCATCAGAGCCTGAAGCGAGGCATTAACGTTCTGAACCTGAGCACAACCTGCATGACCAGGCACCTGCATGCAAAGCATGAACTGCAGTGGAGTAAACACCTTAAAACCAAGGAAGTCACTCAGGCTCCCCCTGCTACCTCTTCTGCTGCTGCCGCCTCGGCCTATTCTGCTGCTGCCGCCTCGGCCTCTTCCTCCGCCTCTGGAGGAACGTTGGCACCTGCCGCCCAGCAAACAGGGGATGTACCACCAACACCACCACCACCACCTCCGTCACCAAGCGTCTCAACCATGTCACACGCCAGCGTTCAGCTCTCCATCTCACAAACATTTGATAGAAAGCGTAAATTCCCACCTAGCCACCCTCGATCCCTGGCCCTGAATGCCAGCATTTCTAAACTACTGGCCTATGAAATGCTGTCATTTAGGCTGGTGGACACAGACAGCTTCAAACAGCTCATGTCGCTTGCTGTCCCACAGTATGTTGTTCCCAGCCGGCACTACTTCTCCAAGAGAGCCGTGCCTTCCCTGCACAACCAAGTATCCGATAAAATCAAGTGTGCACTGCGCAACGCCATCTGTAGCAAGGTCCACCTAACCACAGATACGTGGACCAGTAAGCACGGCCAGGGACGCTATATCTCCCTAACTGCACACTGGGTAAATGTAGTGGCAGCTGGGCCCCAGGCGGAGAGCTGTTTGGCGCACGTCCTGCCGCCGCCAAGGATCGCAGGGCAACATTCTTTGCCTCCTGTTGCCACCTCCTCCTTCTCGGCTTCCTCCTCCTCTTCTTCCACCTGCTCATCCAGTCAGCCACACACCTTCACCACCAACTTCAGCACAGCCCGGGGTAAACGTCAGCAGGCCATTCTGAAACTCATATGTTTGGGGGACAGGCCCCACACCGCACAGGAGTTGTGGCGGGGTATTGAACAACAGACCGACGAGTGGTTGCTGCCGGTGAGCCTCAAGCCCGGCCTGGTGGTGTGTGATAATGGGCGAAATCTCGTTGCAGCTCTGGGACTAGCCAATTTGACGCACATCCCTTGCTTGGCGCATGTGCTGAATTTGGTGGTGCAGAAGTTCATTCACAACTACCCCGACATGTCAGAGCTGCTGCATAAAGTGCGGGCCGTCTGTTCGCGCTTCCGGCGTTCACATCCTGCCGCTGCTCGCCTGTCTGCGCTACAGCGTAACTTCGGCCTTCCCGCTCACCGCCTCATATGCGACGTGCCCACCAGGTGGAACTCCACCTTGCACATGCTGGACAGACTGTGCGAGCAGCAGCAGGCCATAGTGGAGTTTCAGCTGCAGCACGCACGGGTCAGTCGCACTACAGAACAGCACCACTTCACCACCAATGACTGGGCCTCCATGCGAGACCTGTGTGCCCTGTTGCGCTGTTTCGAGTACTCCACCAACATGGCCAGTGGCGATGACACCGTTATCAGCGTTACAATACCACTTCTATGTCTCCTTGAGAAAACACTTAGGGCGATGATGGAACAGGAGGTGGCCCAGGAGGAGGAGGAGGAGGATGAGGAAGAGGGGTCATTTTTAGCACTTTCAGGCCAGTCTCTTCGAAGTGACTCAGAGGGAGGTTTTTTGCAACAGCAGAGGCCAGGTACAAATGTGGCCAGCCAGGGCCCACTACTGGAGGACGAGGAGGACGAGGATGAGGAGGAGGTGGAGGAGGATGAGGATGAAGCATGGTCACAGCGGGGTGGCACCCAACGCAGCTCGGGTCCATCACTGGTGCGTGGCTGGGGGGAAAGGCAGGACGATGACGATACGCCTCCCACAGAGGACAGCTTGTCCTTACCCCTGGGCAGCCTGGCACACATGAGCGACTACATGCTGCAGTGCCTGCGCAACGACAGCAGAGTTGCCCACATTTTAACCTGTGCGGACTACTGGGTTGCCACCCTGCTGGATCCACGCTACAAAGACAATGTGCCCACCTTACTTCCTGCACTGGAGCGTGATAGGAAGATGCGCGAGTACAAGCGCACGTTGGTAGACGCGCTACTGAGAGCATTCCCAAATGTCACAGGGGAACAAGTGGAAGCCCAAGGCCAAGGCAGAGGAGGAGCAAGAGGTCGCCAAGGCAGCTGTGTCACGGCCAGCTCCTCTGAGGGCAGGGTTAGCATGGCAGAGATGTGGAAAACTTTTGTCAACACGCCACAGCTAACTGCACCACCACCTGATACGCAACGTGTTAGCAGGAGGCAACATTTCACTAACATGGTGGAACAGTACGTGTGCACACCCCTCCACGTACTGACTGATGGTTCGGCCCCATTCAACTTCTGGGTCTCTAAATTGTCCACGTGGCCAGAGCTAGCCTTTTATGCCTTGGAGGTGCTGGCCTGCCCGGCAGCCAGCGTTTTGTCTGAACGTGTATTCAGCACGGCAGGGGGCGTCATTACAGACAAACGCAGCCGCCTGTCTACAGCCAATGTGGACAAGCTGACGTTCATAAAAATGAACCAGGCATGGATCCCACAGGACCTGTCCGTCCCTTGTCCAGATTAGACATTAACTACCTCCCCATAACCATATATTATTGGACTCCAGGGCACTTCCTCATTCAATCCTATTTTTATTTTCATTTTACCATTATATTGCGATGCTACCCAAAGTTGAATGAACCTCTCCTCTGCCTGTGTGCTAGGCCTAAATATATGCCAATGGACTGTTGCAGTGGTGGCTGACATGAAGCCTGATTCTCTGCTATGACATGCAGACTAATTCTCTGCTGACATGAAGCCAGATTGTCTGTTACGGGACCTCTCTCCTCTGCCTGGGTGCTGGGCCTAAATTTATGACAATGGACTGTTGCAGTGGTGGCTGACGTGAAGCCTGATTCTCTGCTATGACATGCAGACTGATTCTCTGCTGACATGAAGCCAGATCGTCTGTTACGGGACCTCTCTGCTCTGCCTGTGTGCTAGGCCTAAATATATGCCAATGGACTGTTGCAGTGGTGGGTGACGTGAAGCCTCATTCTCTGCTATGACATGCAGACTGATTCTCTGCTGACATGAAGCCAGATTGTCTGTTACGGGACCTCTCTGCTCTGCCTGTGTGCTAGGCCTAAATATATGCCAATGGACTGTTGCAGTGGTGGGTGACGTGAAGCCTCATTCTCTGCTATGACATGCAGACTGATTCTCTGCTGTCATGAAGCCAGATTGTCTGTTACGGGACCTCTCTGCTCTGCCTGTGTGCTAGGCCTAAATATATGCCAATGGACTGTTGCAGTGGTGGGTGACGTGAAGCCTCATTCTCTGCTATGACATGCAGACTGATTCTCTGCTGACATGAAGCCAGATTGTCTGTTACGGGACCTCTCTGCTCTGCCTGTGTGCTAGGCCTAAATATATGCCAATGGACTGTTGCAGTGGTGGGTGACGTGAAGCCTCATTCTCTGCTATGACATGCAGACTGATTCTCTGCTGTCATGAAGCCAGATTGTCTGTTACGGGACCTCTCTGCTCTGCCTGTGTGCTAGGCCTAAATATATGCCAATGGACTGTTGCAGTGGTGGGTGACGTGAAGCCTCATTCTCTGCTATGACATGCAGACTGATTCTCTGCTGACATGAAGCCAGATTGTCTGTTACGGGACCTCTCTGCTCTGCCTGTGTGCTAGGCCTAAATATATGCCAATGGACTGTTGCAGTGGTGGGTGACGTGAAGCCTCATTCTCTGCTATGACATGCAGACTGATTCTCTGCTGTCATGAAGCCAGATTGTCTGTTACGGGACCTCTCTGCTCTGCCTGTGTGCTAGGCCTAAATATATGCCAATGGACTGTTGCAGTGGTGGGTGACGTGAAGCCTCATTCTCTGCTATGACATGCAGACTAATTCTCTGCTGACATGAAGCCAGATTCTCTGTTACGGGACCTCTCTCCTCTGCCTGTGTGTGTGCTGGGCCTAAATATATGCCAATGGACTGTTGCAGTGGTGGCTGACGTGAAGCCTCATTCTCTGCTATGACATGCAGACTGATTCTCTGCTGACATGAAGCCAGATTCTCTGTTACGGGACCTCTCTCCTCTGCCTGTGTGTGTGCTGGGCCTAAATATATGCCAATGGACTGTTGCAGTGGTGGCTGACGTGAAGCCTCATTCTCTGCTATGACATGCAGACTGATTCTCTGCTGACATGAAGCCAGATTCTCTGTTACGGGACCTCTCTCCTCTGCCTGTGTGTGTGCTGGGCCTAAATATATGCCAATGGACTGTTGCAGTGGTGGCTGACGTGAAGCCTCATTCTCTGCTATGACATGCAGACTGATTCTCTGCTGACATGAAGCCAGATTCTCTGTTACGGGACCTCTCTCCTCTGCCTGTGTGTGTGCTGGGCCTAAATATATGCCAATGGACTGTTGCAGTGGTGGCTGACGTGAAGCCTCATTCTCTGCTATGACATGCAGACTAATTCTCTGCTGACATGAAGACAGATTCTCTGTTACGGGACCTCCCTCCTCTGCCTGGGTGCTGGGCCTAAATATATGCCAATGGACTGTTGCAGTGGTGGCTGACGTGAAGCCTCATTCTCTGCTATGACATGCAGACTGATTCTCTGCTGACATGAAGCCAGATTCTCTGTTACGGGACCTCTCTCCTCTGCCTGTGTGTGTGCTGGGCCTAAATATATGCCAATGGACTGTTGCAGTGGTGGCTGACGTGAATCCTCATTCTCTGCTATGACATGCAGACTGATTCTCTGCTGACATGAAGCCAGATTCTCTGTTACGGGACCTCTCTCCTCTGCCTGTGTGTGTGCTGGGCCTAAATATATGCCAATGGACTGTTGCAGTGGTGGCTGACGTGAAGCCTCATTCTCTGCTATGACATGCAGACTAATTCTCTGCTGACATGAAGACAGATTCTCTGTTACGGGACCTCCCTCCTCTGCCTGGGTGCTGGGCCTAAATATATGCCAATGGACTGTTGCAGTGGTGGCTGACGTGAAGCCTCATTCTCTGCTATGACATGCAGACTGATTCTCTGCTGACATGAAGACAGATTCTCTGTTACGGGACCTCTCTCCTCTGCCTGTGTGCTAGGCCTAAATATATGCCAATGGACTGTTGCAGTGGTGGGTGACGTGAAGCCTCATTCTCTGCTATGACATGCAGACTGATTCTCTGCTGTCATGAAGCCAGATTGTCTGTTACGGGACCTCTCTGCTCTGCCTGTGTGCTAGGCCTAAATATATGCCAATGGACTGTTGCAGTGGTGGGTGACGTGAAGCCTCATTCTCTGCTATGACATGCAGACTAATTCTCTGCTGACATGAAGACAGATTCTCTGTTACGGGACCTCTCTCCTCTGCCTGTGTGTGTGCTGGGCCTAAATATATGCCAATGGACTGTTGCAGTGGTGGCTGACGTGAAGCCTCATTCTCTGCTATGACATGCAGACTGATTCTCTGCTGACATGAAGCCAGATTCTCTGTTACGGGACCTCTCTCCTCTGCCTGTGTGCTAGGCCTAAATATATGCCAATGGACTGTTGCAGTGGTGGCTGACGTGAAGCCTCATTCTCTGCTATGACATGCAGACTAATTCTCTGCTGACATGAAGACAGATTCTCTGTTACGGGACCTCTCTCCTCTGCCTGGGTGCCGGGGCCTAAATATCTGAGAATGGACTGTTCCAGTGGTGGGTGACGGGAAGCCAGATTCTCTGCTATGGAACCTCTCTCCAATTGATTTTGGTTAATTTTTATTTATTTAATTTTTATTTTAATTAATTTCCCTATCCACATTTGTTTGCAGGGGATTTACCTACATGTTGCTGCCTTTTGCAGCCCTCTAGCCCTTTCCTGGGCTGTTTTACAGCCGTTTTAGTGCCGAAAAGTTCGGGTCCCCATTGACTTCAATGGGGTTCGGGTTCGGGACGAAGTTCGGATCGGGTTCGGATCCCGAACCCGAACATTTCCGGGATGTTCGGCCGAACTTCTCGAACCCGAACATCCAGGTGTTCGCTCAACTCTAATTCATCTGACAGAAAAGAAGAAGTGATTATTATGTGGCTGGAGGTATATTAGACGGTCAGTGGATAACAATTTTACTGAGCTAGGCGAGTGCGCTTATCGGTCACGAGATCCCCTGCTGCGCTGAGCGTCCTTTCGGACAGGACACTCGACGAAGGACAAGCCAAGAGTTCCATGGCAAATTGTGCCAGCTCTGGTGCACAGGTCAAGCCTGCACACCCAGTAGTCCAGGGATTCCTCGCTTCTCAGAGCATACACATCGGCCATTTACCCAATGTACAAACCGGATTCCAAAAAAGTTGGGACACTAAACAAATTGTGAATAAAAACTGAATGCAATGATGTGGAGATGGCAAATGTCAATATTTTATTTGTAATAGAACGTAGATGACAGATCAAACGTTTAATCCGAGTAAATGTATCATTTTAAAGGAAAAATACGTTGATTCAAATTTTCACAATGTCAACAAATCCCAAAAAAGTTGGGACAAGTATGCTTGTGATCTCCGGGCCCTTAAACGACACTGCACCACAAACAGGAATGCTACTGTAAAGGAAATCACAGAATGGGCTCAGGAATACTTCCAGAAACCATTGTCAGTGAACACAATCCACCGTGCCATCCGCCGTTGCCAGCTGAAACTCTACAGTGCAAAGAAGAAGCCATTTCTAAGCAAGCTCCACAAGCTCAGGCGTTTTCACTGGGCCAGGGATCATTTAAAATGGAGTGTGGAAAAATGGAAGACTGTTCTGTGGTCAGACGAGTCACGATTCAAAGTTCTTTTTGGAAATCTGGGACGCCATGTCATCCGGACCAAAGAGGACAAGGACAACCCAAGTTGTTATCAACGCTCAGTTCAGAAGCCTACATCTCTGATGGTATGGGGTTGCATGAGTGCGTGTGGCATGGGCAGCTTGCATGTCTGGAAAGGCACCATCAATGCAGAAAAATATATTCAGGTTCTAGAACAACATATGCTCACATCCAGACGTCATCTCTTTCAGGGAAGACCCTGCATTTTTCAACAAGATAATGCCAGACCACATTCTGCATCAATCACAACATCATGGCTACGTAGGAGAAGGATCCGGGTACTGAAATGGCCAGTCTGAAGTCCAGATCTTTCACCTATAGAGAACATTTGGCGCATCATAAAGAGGAAGGTGCAACAAAGAAGGCCCAAGACGATTGAACAGTTAGAGGCCTGTAATAGACAAGAATGGGAGAGCATTCCTATTTCTAAACTTGAGAAACTGATCTCCTCGCTCCCCAGACGTCTGTTGAGTGTTGTAAGAAGAAGGGGAAATGCCACACAGTGGTGAAAATGGCCTTGTCCCAACTTTTTGGGGATTTGTTGACACCATGAAATTCTGATTCAACATATTTTTCCCTTAAAATGGTACATTTTCTCAGTTTAAACTTTTGTTCCGTGATTTATGTTCTATTCTGAATAAAATATTAGAAGTTGGCACCTCCACATCATTGCATTTAGTTTTTATTCACGATTTGTATAGTGTCCCAACTTTTTTGGAATCCGGTTTGTAGTGGGACACCTGTCAGTCTAGGCGTTCCCTGAGGCTGGATCTGGAGGGCGGCAGTCGATGGGTTGGCTGCAAGTATGATCTCAATTGGGCATTCACCTGACAGAAAAAAACAAGTGATTATATGGCTGGAGGTACATTAGGCGGTCATGGAATAACAATTTTACTGTAGACCAGTGGAGTATAGGCCCCAAAAATTAGGCATTCACCTGACAATAAAGAACAAGTGATTATGTGGCTGGAGGTATATTAGACTGTCAGTGGATAACAATTTTACTGTAGGCCAGTGCAAGCCCCAAAAATTTGGCACTCACCTGACAGAAAAGAACAATTGATTATGTGGCTGGAGGTACATTAGGCGGTCAACGAATAACAATTTTACTGTAGGCCAGTGGCGTACAGGTCCCAACAATTAGGCATTCACCTCACAGAAAAGAACAAGTGATTATTATGTGGCTGGAGGTATATTAGACGGTCAGTGGATAACAATTTTACTGTAGGCCAGTACAGGCACCAAAAATTAGGAATTCACCTGACAGAAAAGAACAAGCGATTATGTGGCTGGAGGTACATTAGGCGGTCACGGAATAACAATTTTACTATAGACCAGTGGAGTATAGGCCCCCAAAATTTGGCATTCACCCGACAATAAAGAACAAGTGATTATGTGGCTGGAGGTATATTAGACGGTCAGTGGATAACAATTTTACTATAGGCCAGTACAGGCCCCAAAAATTAGGCATTCACCTGACAGAAAAGAACAGGTGATTATGTGGATAGAGGTAAATTAGGCAGTCGCTGAATAACAATTTTACTGTGGGCCAATGGAGTACAGGCCTCCAAAATTAGGCATTCACCTCACAGAAAAGAACAAGTTGTGCCAGCTTTGGCCACAGGTCAAGTCTGCACACCCAGTAGTCAGGGGTTCCTCGCTTCTCAGAGCGTCCACATCAGCCGTTAACCCGATGTAGTCAGACACCTGTCGGTCTAGGCGTTCCCTGAGGCTTGATCCAGAGGGCGGCTGTCGATGGGCTGGCTGCAAGAATGATCTCATATCTGAAGTGACCAACACATCTTCAAACTGCCCTCTTCTTGTAGGCGTGATACGATTGGTACTCGCACCTGTTTCGCTATGGGTGGAAATTCCTCTGCCAGCACCTGCAACAGCAGAATGCAGCATCTCTCGCAGTAATTCCTGGAATTGCTGCATTCTGAGAGCCCTCGGTTATGCTGGTAACATGTCTGCTGTTTTGTGTATGTACCGGGGGTATAAGTACGTTGCCACCCAGTACTGGTCCTTGCCCTTTATGCTTTTTATATGGGGGTCCCTCTTCAAACACTGGAGCATGAAGACCCCCATTTGCACTAAATTGGAAGCCCTGGCTCCTGCTCATCCCCCAGGAGAATGTCATCCTCGGTATCCTCCCCCGAGCCACGGACAACACCAGGGATTGCCAAAAAGTTTAATGTCCCTCTCAAAGCCTGCTCTTCTTGCTCCTCTTCCCCTCAGCCGCCATCCTCCTCTGACTCCTCTTCAAACTCCTGCTGGCTTGTCTCAGATGGAGTAGACCTTCCTGGGAATTTATTCAGCATTGCCACTTCCTCATCTTCCAGCTCCTGCTCCTCGATGGATTGATCAATGACACAACGTAATGCACGCTCCAGAAAGAAGGCGTAAGGTACAATGTCACTAATGGTCCCCTGGCTGCAACTGACCAGTTTGGTGATCTCATCAAATGGCCGCAGAAGTCTGCATGAATCGCACATGAGCAGCCTCTGCTGTGGTAAAAAGAAACCAAGCTCCCCAGAACCTGTCCTGCTGCAGAGTTCATACAGGTAGTCGTTAATGGCACATTGCTGCTGGAGCAGCCTATCAAGACTATACAAGGTGGAGTTCCAGCGCATCGGGCTGTCACAAATCAGACGTCTGATGGGCAGGTGGTAAGATCTTTTAAAATGGCTAGAGATTTTCCTGGCCTGCCGCAAGATGTCCTGGACCCCGGGTTATTTGGCAACGAATCGCTGCATGACTTAGTTCAGGTTGTGGGCCATGCAACGCACGTGTGTCATTTTGACCTGTTTCAGCGCGCCCAGCAGATTTGCACCATTGTCACACACCACTTTACCAACTGTTGAATTGAGCGAGATTAGCCACTGATCGGCCTGTAACTGCAGAGCTGACAGCAGTGCGGGACCGGTGTGGCTTTTGGCTTCCAGATACACAGCCGCAGCACAGCATGGCAATGTCTCACCTGGCACGTAGATTAGGTTCTGGGGAGCTTGGGGGTGTAGCGGAAGAGGCGGTAGCAGTAGAAAAGGAGGAGTCAGCTGAGGAGGAGATGGAGGATGGAGTAGGAGGAGGAGAAAAAGAGGCAGGCCTGCATGCAATCCGTGGCGGTAACACCAAATCCACACGGGTGGAAATATTTCCTTCCGTGGACTTTCCATTGCGGTGTGCTAATGGCCACAAACTTTTGAAAGGCCTCCAAGTCCACCAGTTTATATGGGAGTAGTTAGTGATGAGTGGCATAGGCAATATTCAAATTAAATATTTGGCTGAATATTCGCCGTAAATTTGAAAATTTGAGAATTTGTGATCTCCAGATCTTGTTTACTTGATTGCGAAAATCGGCAATGTAATATATTTGTAATAAACTTGTGATTAGAATATTCAACACTATTCGCAAATACGAATATATAGCACTATATTCTAAATATTAGCGAATTCTCAAAGTGGCGATATTCGCGATTAAAAATCGTCATTCGAATATTCGCGGGTGGAGCTGGGAAGGGAAGTGTAAAGGTGTTTTCAGGAGAAAGATATTGATGACTTAACCTCCGGATAGGTCATCAGTAGGGATGAGCGAATCGAATTTGGATGAAACATCCGAAGTCGATTCGCATAACACTTTGTTTCAATACTGTACAAAACAAGCAAAAAGGAGCATGAGAGCGTCTGACCTGTGACGCTAGGCTCCGCCCCCCCCGCCTCCCCTGCACGCTGGCTGAGCGGAGTATGGAGCGTCCGCTCGCTGAACTCGGAGCGCCCGTTTGCTGAACTATCTGAGGGGCCGCCTGATACACCTATGTGATGCCCGGGATCTGAGTGTTGCCTGCCTGCCTGTCGCCGCCGGGAGCTGCTGGATCGAGGCACTGCTGCCTGATGGGGACGCCGCTGTCTGGGTGGTGAGTCGGGTGAAGCAGTGGGATGAGCTATTGGGCAGTTGGTGGTGTGAAGCGGAGGTGCAGGCGAAGATTTGTATCGGTGGAGTTATCGGAGATAGAGCGGCGGAGACGGCACATGTGAACTGGATTTAGAGACATGGAGTCTCCAGCATCTTCATTTTGAGCAGTTGGATTGTCTGCCCTTTCTCTGCCCATGTGGTCGCCTATTAGAGGGTGCAAGTAGTGTTGGAGGTGATTGGAGTGGAGTGAAGAAGGAAAGACGGTGTGGAGAGAAGAGGAGGGTTAGAGTGAATATAGAAGGGCTGGAGACTGGTGTGTGAAGGATGGAGGTTGTGCCTTAGTGTACTACCACTGTTGGGAGGAAAAAAAAAACAAAACACAGTACTGAGTGAGGGATCAGGGGGGGGGGGGGGGCGTAGGAGCAGATATACTCAGCCGGGTATTTATTATAGAGTATGGTGGCTCTTTTTTTTCCCATCCCCAGCTGAACTCTGGCGAACTCTGACTAACCCTCTCAAGAAGTGGCTCCAGGATTAACCCCTAATGACTCCACTAAACAGCCCTTAAACATCATTAACACCATTAACACCTTCAAAACTCCTCTGGACTAAATAGGGATTTAATATCCCGATAGGTATATAATCTCACTTCCATATCGAATGGTAAAAATGGATACTCGGTTTTGATGGAAATTTGTGACGACTTAATCAACTTTTTTCTTTTTTTTTTTTTGAGAGAGTGGACACAAATTGTTGATTAACTACGTCTGGCCTTTTTTTTTTTTGTTTATAGGAAAAACGTTTGCGATCCTGTTGCTGGACTTGCGCCTCTTTTTTTCTTTATTTTTTGTTTTTGTGTTCTCCCTTCCCTTATTTTCTGCTCTTATAACAGTAATTGTTATGTGTTGCTAACAATCTTTCTTTTTCCCCTCTCTTCCCGGAGTTAAATTATATGGCTTACCTGAACTGTTAGAATTTTGGTAATAGTTCACTAGATTGTAAAGTGTATTGCTATAATGTTTTTATAGATTTGATGTTTTTTATGATAATTATATTTTGGTAATACGGAAGGAGAGGGGGAGATCAGGAGTAGAGATGCCAGCTAAGAGAAGGGAGGAGCAGCGCGGCCCTACTGGCGGCGGGGGTAGGAGATCGGTAACAGGTTTAGAGTGTGGGTCCAAACAACAAGGATTGAATAAATTTTTGATTCCAAATTCACCGGGTTCCAGCCCCTCTCAGACAAAGAAAAGTATGGATGTAGAGCCTCAGGGTTTGACACATGAGGATAGGTTTATGGGGGGGGGGGGCTGAAGCGAGGGGACCCCCGGCGCCACCTACAGAGATAGATCTGAGCATGGTAAAGGACATTTTTTGCACTGTCTCGAGGATGGAGAATGTAATGGGGAATATAGTGACGCAGATCGGGGCAGTGCAAACGGATGTCAGTATAATACGGGATGAGATGGAGAAAATTAGGCAGCGTCTATATGAGATGGAAAAAAGGGTCCCTGTTTTGGAACATTTAGTACAAAACTTACAGAAGGAGGTGGTTTCCCTAAAGGAAATGAATACTAATATGGAACAAAAATTAATAAGTCAGGAAGATAGATCAAGAAGATCCAATATAAGATGTGTAGGGGTCCCAGAGCGCACAGAGGGGGATAATTGTACTGAATTTATGGAAAAATGGATCAGGGAGAACTGTAAAGAGGGTACTCTCTCCCCCCTGTTTGCTATTGAAAGAGCACATAGGGTCCCTACAAAAAATAGGGCTCCAGGGGACTATCCGATTAAGACCGATACTGGTGAAATGTTTACTAACCAAGGATCGTGATACTATATTAGCTGACGCTGGAAATTCTGAAAAATATCAGATACAGGGTGAAAAAATAAGACTTTTTCCAGATTACTCTGCAAACACCAATGCCCGTAGAAGAGATTTTATATCTGTAAAAAAAAAAGATTAAGGGAGGCAGGTTTAAAGTACAGCTTGCTCTTCCCGGCTAAGTTAAGGGTGGAATTTAAAGGAAAGAGTGTGTTTTTTCAGGATCCGGAAAAGGTTAGCGAGTGGGCGGACGGGGAGGGCCTTTGTGCAGGGGGGGGGCGGTAGAGGGCGGAAAGGAGCTACTATGCTAGGTTATGGAGTCCCCCGGACTGCTGGTCAGCAGAACGGGTGACTATCTGGGGGGGGGGGGGGGGGGTATTGGTGGGTCGGGAGAAGGGGAGATGCGTGTTTTTTTTTTTTTTTTTTTTTTTTCTTTCCCCGTCTGTTGAATGGTTAGAATTTTTTCATTGAATGTTAGAGGATTACGTGAGAGAGTAAAGAGACATGCTATCCTTGAGTGGATGAGGAGGTTCCTGCCAGCCATCATCTGCCTACAGGAGACACATTTAGATAAGGAATCTTTAAGATGGTTGGAGAAGAGATGGATAGGGGAAAGTTGCCATTCTGTATATACTACCTATTCAAGAGGGGTCTCAATTTTGATTCATAACAAAATTAAATTTGAGTGTTTGGTACATGAGGCCGATGACTGTGGTAGGTACCTCTTATATTGTAGCTTAGAAGGGGTTAAAATGGTAATTGCAAACATATATATTCCTCCACCATATAAGTCAGAAGTTTTGTATCAACTGTACAGATTTATGTTGAATAGACCTGAATCTATAATGATAGCAATAGGAGATTATAATGCGGTAATGGATCCACTCAAGGATAGAACCTTCAGCAGAGGGGGAAGAATTCAAAAAGTAGATTTTTTTAAACTAGCCCATGAATTTAATTGGGTTGATGTTTGGCGCTTTCAGAACCCGGATTAAATTATGTATTCATGTTATTTTAAAGCACATCAAACGTGGTCCAGAATAGATATGGTCCTGGGAAACAAGAACTTAATGGCCTATAATAGGATGAAAATACAGTATTTGCCCATGGCCCTATCGGACCACAATGCTGGTGGTAATGGAATTAGACTTGAATAAAAAGAGGGATTTACCACTTTTTAAGTTTAACCCACATTGGTTATCAATTATCTCAGATAAAGAGAGTATAACCGAAGTATTAAAAAAGTTTTTTAGGGAGAATAATCATTCTGCGAGTAAGTTAATTGTTTGGGACACTGCTAAAGCATACCTGAGAGGATTGCTTTTTAAAAAAGTGAACTATTTGAAAAAAACCACAAGGGAAAAAGGGATTGCATTGTAAAAAAAAGTTCAAGAAGCGGGAATAACATGTGTAAAATAACCTACTGAATATAATAAGAAAATATGGGAGGAAGAACAGGAAAAATTAAAGTTACATCAAATGGAGAGAAGCAGGAAAGAACTACTTTTCAAAGGGATTTGTCTAGCCTCAGAGGGAGAAAAAGTTGGTAAAATTTTGGCAAGTATAGTGAAAAATCAAAGAGGGAAATCTTGGATAGGGGCAATTAAAGATAAAACGGGCACAATAATTAATACCCCAGAAGGAATTAAAGGAGTGTTTTTGGAATATTTCCAGGAGATATATAAGTCCAAAGTACAGTACTCAATACAAGATTTGGAGGTACAAACCGGATTCCAAAAAAGTTGGGACACTAAACAAATTGTGAATAAAAACTGAATGCAATGATGTGGAGATGGCAAATGTCAATATTTTATTTGTAATAGAACGTAGATGACAGATCAAACGTTTAATTCAAGTAAATGTATCATTTTAACCCCTTAAGGACCAGGCTCATTTTCACCTTAAGGACCAGGCCATTTTTTGCAAATCTGACCAGTGTCACTTTAAGTGCTCATAACTTTAAAACGCTTCGACTTACCCAGGCCGTTCTGAGATTGTTTTTTCGTCACATATTGTACTTCATGACACTGCTAAAATTGGGTCAAAAAAGTTAATTTTTTTGCATAAAAAAATACATTTTTTACCAAAAATTTTGAAAAATTAGCAAATTTCAAAGTTTCAGTTTCTCTACTTCTGTAATACATAGTAATACCCCCAAAAATTGTGATGACTTTACATTCCCCATATGTCTACTTCATGTTTGTAGCATTTTGGGAATGATATTTTATTTTTTGGGGATGTTACAAGGCTTAGAAGTTTAGAAGCAAATTTTGAAATTTTTGAGAAATCTTCAAAATCCCACTTTTTATGGACCAGTTCAGGTTTGCAGTCATATTGTGAGGCTTAGATAATAGAAACCTCCCAAAAATGACCCCATTCTAGAAACTACACCCCTCAAGGTATTCAAAACTGTTTTTTCAAACTTTATTAACCCTTTAGGTCTTCCACAAGAGTTGATGGCAGATGGAGAAACAATTTTGAAATTTCTATTTTTTGGAAAATTTTCCAATATAATCAATTTTTTCCAGGAGTAAAACAAGGGTTAACTGCCAAACAACACTCAAAATGGGTTGCCCTGATTCTGTAGTTTGCAGAAACACCCCATATGTGGTCGTAAACTACTGTTTGGCCGAACGGTAGCACATAGAAGGAGGGGAACACCATATGGGTTTTGGAAGGCAGATTTTGCAGGACTGGTTTTGTTTATACCATGTCCCATTTGAAGCCCCCTGTTGCACCCCTAGAATAGAAATTTCAAAAAAGTGACTCCATCTAAGAAAGTACACCCCTCAAGGTATTCAAAACTGGGTTTACAAACTTTGTTAACCCTTTAGGTGTTCCACAAGAGTTAATGGCAGATGGAGAAACAATTTTGAAATTTCTATTTTTTGGAAAATTTTCCAATATAATCAATTTTTTCCAGGAGTAAAACAAGGGTTAACTGCCAAACAACACTCAAAATGGGTTGCCCTGATTCTGTAGTTTACAGAAACACCCCATATGTGGTCGTAAACTACTATTTGGCCGAACGGGAGCACATAGAAGGAGGGGAACACCATATGGGTTTTGGAAGGCAGATTTTGCTGGACTGGTTTTGTTTATACCATGTCCCATTTGAAGCCCCCTGTTGCACCCCTAGAATAGAAATTTCAAAAAAGTGACTCCATCTAAGAAAGTACACCCCTCAAGGTATTCAAAACTGGGTTTACAAACTTTGTTAACCCTTTAGGTGTTCCACAAGAGTTAATGGCAGATGGAGAAACAATTTTGAAATTTCTATTTTTTGGAAAATTTTCCAATATAATCAATTTTTTCCAGGAGTAAAACAAGGGTTAACTGCCAAACAACACTCAAAATGGGTTGCCCTGATTCTGTAGTTTGCAAAAACACCCCATATGTGGTCGTAAACTACTGTTTGGCCGAACGGTAGCACATAGAAGGAGGGGAACACCATATGGGTTTTGGAAGGCAGATTTTGCAGGACTGGTTTTGTTTATACCATGTCCCATTTGAAGCCCCCTGTTGCACCCCTAGAATAGAAATTTCAAAAAAGTGACTCCATCTAAGAAAGTACACCCCTCAAGGTATTCAAAACTGGGTTTACAAACTTTGTTAACCCTTTAGGTGTTCCACAAGAGTTAATGGCAGATGGAGAAACAATTTTGAAATTTCTATTTTTTGGAAAATTTTCCAATATAATCAATTTTTTCCAGGAGTAAAACAAGGGTTAACTGCCAAACAACACTCAAAATGGGTTGCCCTGATTCTGTAGTTTGCAAAAACACCCCATATGTGGTCGTAAACTACTGTTTGGCCGAACGGTAGCACATAGAAGGAGGGGAACACCATATGGGTTTTGGAAGGCAGATTTTGCAGGACTGGTTTTGTTTATACCATGTCCCATTTGAAGCCCCCTGTTGCACCCCTAGAATAGAAATTTCAAAAAAGTGACTCCATCTAAGAAAGTACACCCCTCAAGGTATTCAAAACTGGGTTTACAAACTTTGTTAACCCTTTAGGTGTTCCACAAGAGTTAATGGCAGATGGAGAAACAATTTAGAAATTTCTATTTTTTGGAAAATTTTCCAATATAATCAGTTTTTTCCAGGAGTAAAACAAGGGTTAACTGCCAAACAAAACTCAAAATGGGTTGCCCTGATTCTGTAGTTTGCAAAAACACCCCAAATGTGGTCGTAAACTACTGTTTGGCTAAACGGCAGGACATAGAAGAAGGGGAACGCCATACGGTTTTTGGAAGGCAGATTTTGCTGGACTGGTTTATTTACACCATGTACCCTTTCAAGCCCCCTGATGCACCCCTAGAGTAGAAACTCCATAAAAGTGACCCCATCTAGGAAACTACGGGATAAGGTGGTTGTTGTTTTGGGACAATTTTTGGGGTAAATTAGATTTTTGGTTGCTCTATATTACTCTTTTTTGAGGCAATGTAACAAAAAAATTTAATTCTAAAATTGTTTCTACATTCGCTATTTAGTTTTGTGGAACACCTAAAGGGTTAACATAGTTTGTAAAGTAATTTTTGAATACCTTGAGGGGTGTAGTTTCTTAGATGGGGTCACTTTTTTGGAGTTTCTAGTCTAGGCTACATCAGGGGGGGCTTCTAATGGGACATGGTGTAAAAAAAAAAAACTGTCCATCAAAATCTGCCTTCCAGAAACCGTATGGAGTTCCCTTCGTTCTATGCCCTGCCGTGCGGCTATATAGCCATTTACGACCACATATGGGGTGTTTCTGCAAACTACAGAATTGGGGCAATAAATGTTTAGTTTTGTTTGGCTGTTAACCCTTGCTTTATTACCGGCAAAATGGATTTAAATTTAAATTTTGCCCAAAAATAGGTGTTTTGGCACCGTTTTTATTTTATATTTTTAACACCGTTCATCCGAGGCGTTTGGTAAAAAGTTATTTTTATAGCGACGACTTTTACGCACGCGACGATGCCCAATATGTATGGCTCTCAGACTTTGGAGACACTAAGCAGGCATCCTAAAACTGCGGCCCTCCAGATGTTGTAAAACTACAATTCCCACCATGCCCTGATGATGGCTGTAGGTTGTCTGGGCATGCTGGGAGTTATAGTTTTACAACATCTGGAGGGCCGCAGTTTGAGGATGCCTGCACTAAAACTAATATTTTTTGGGGAAAGAAAAATTGTTTTCGTGTCTCCAAAGTCTGAGAGCCATAGTGTTTTATGTTCTCTAGTGAACTGTTGGGGATTATAAAAATTTAGTACTCCATGGAAGTGTGATACTCCCTGAAGCAATCGATAATGCAGAGGCCCGGATGATCGGGGCACGTGTCACATTGAGTTGTGGTGTCCTTCCGTATCCCCCTCTTGTGACACACTCTGCACTTTTTTTGGGTTCGTCCCTTCTTTCCAGTATGGGGGACCACACCTGGAAAGTGTTGGCCAGGGACGATCCGGGCGCCTCCAGTTCCCGAGGTACTCCGGCCTGCTCTTTCCCGGTCCGAAAAGATCAGGTCTTTGAGGACTGCCTCATAGAATTGGAGGAATGTCCCTGTGCTGCCAGCGCTTCGGGATAGTACAAAAGAGTTGTACATGGCAACCTGCACCATGTAGACCGCAACTTTTTTGTACCATGCCCGGGTTTTGCGCATGGCGTTATATGGCGTGAGGACTTGATCAGAGAGATCAACTCCTCCCATATACCGATTGTAGTCGACGATACAATCGGGCTTGAGGACCGTTGCCGCGGTACCTCGCACAGGGACTGGGGTGGTGCTGTTACCGTGGATTGTGGACAGCATAAGGACATCCCTCTTGTCCTTATACCTGACCAGCAACAGGTTTCCACTGGTAAGTGCACGGGTCTCACCCCTGGGGATAGGTACCTGGAGGGGGTAGGCAGGGAGGCCGCGTTGATTTTTCCGCACGGTCCCACAAGCGAACGTGGATCTGGCGGCAAGGGACCTGAACAAGGGAATGCTGGTATAAAAGTTGTCCACGTACAAGTGGTAACCCTTATCCAGCAGTGGGTACATAAGGTCCCACACGAGTTTCCCGGTAACACCCAGAGTGGGGGGACATTCTGGTGGTTGAATCCGGGAATCTCGCCCCTCGTACACACGAAATTTGTAAGTGTACCCTGAGGTACTCTCACAAATTTTGTATAGCTTCACGCCATACCTCGCCCGCTTTGTGGGAATGTATTGGCGGAAACTGAGTCTCCCCTTGAACGCAACGAGAGACTCATCAACCGCGACCTCCCTTCCAGGTACGTAGGCCTGCTGAAATGTGGCCCCAAAGTGATCGATGACCGGCCGTATCTTGTACAGCCGGTCATAGGCAGGATCACCTCGGGGTGGACATGCTGCATTATCGGAATAATGCAGACATTTCCGGATGGCCTCAAACCGGTGACGTAGTCATGACCATACTGTACAGTGGGGTCTGGTACAGGACGTCCCCACTCCAGTATTGCCTGACACTGGGTTTTTGGACTAGACCCATATGCAGCACGAGGCCCCAAAATGTCCTCATCTCGGCTGCACTGACCGGCGTCCAGCCACCGGGTCTAGCCAAAACTGAGCCTGGGTTTTGAGCGACGAACTGTTGGGCGTACAGATTCGTCTGCTCCACCATCAAATTCACCAGTGGGTTACTGAAAAAAAAACTAAAAAAGTCTATTTCAGTAAACCCCACTGTGGGAATCTGGATTCCAGGATTGCCAGCGAAATCCGGAATCTCAGGCTCAAAGTCCACTGGGGGACACCAGCTAAGTTCATCGGCAGGGGGCTCCGGTGAACTTATTTGGTGGGCCGGGAAACCAGTACGAACCCCAGGGCGGCTCGTACTAGGGTGGGCCACAGGATCCCTAGCATGTGTGGCCCCTGGCTCCGCCTGGCGGCGTCTCCGCTGCCTTGGTGGCTCATCGTCATCCGATGATGATGAGGAGGATGCGGATGACAAAAGGAACGTGGGGTCATCCTCATCCTCACTGGGGCTCTCAGAGTCGGAGGCAATCTGGGCATATGCCTCCTCGGCCGAGAACACCCGGCGGGCCATGGGTGTGTGTGTGTGCGTGTGTATGTGCGTGCGTGTAAACCTTTATTCTATGTGCGTGTGTGTGGGGGCACGGGTGTTCACGTACTAAAAAGTCCAGGCAAAAAAAAGTGTTAGGAAAAAAAAAAAAAAAAAAGTTCAAACTTGCTGATCTGCGGTTCAACGCTGATCAGCGGTCGGTGGGGTGGTGGGGCGGGCGATGCGCTAACAGTGGACGGACGCTAAAAAGTGCCGGCCAGTCAGCGCACGCAGAAAAAAAAAAAAAGTGGTGGTGGGGGAAGGGTCTGGTGGTGGGGGGAGGGGGTTGGTGGGGGGGGGTGGGGGCTGGTGGTGGGGGGGATGCGGGGGGGGCAAGTGGCAGGGGGGGTCTGGGGTCTGAAAGTTGAAAAAAAAAAGTTTGGAATAAATGTGCTTTTTTTTTTTTTTTTTTTTCTAACTTTTCCCTTCTATCCCTGCCTAAAGGTGCCTCTCCCTCACTGACCCTAACCTACCTGGGTGGCGATGGGTGCAGGAGGGTGATGGATGCCGATTTAGGGGGACACAGGAGCTGGTGCTGGACGATGCTGCACGGTCAGGGTGCTGGACAGGAAGAGGAGGGGAGAGAGGAGCGCAGGAAGTTTGAATCTCGCGCCTCTCTCCCCTGCACCAATCAGCACCCTGGACAGCGGCGTTCAGCACCAGGGCCAGCTCCGCCTCTGCAAATCCTCGGACTGCGATTGGTGGTGTAAAATTACGCCACCGATCGCAGTCTTTTTCCGGTTCATCGGGTCACAGGACACCCGAATGGACCGGAAACGCAGAAAACCGCAGGTCTGAATTGACCTGCGGTTTTCTGCGATCGCCGATACGGGGGGTCCAATGACCCCCCCCTGCGTTGTTACGGGATGCCGGCTGAATGATTTCAGCCGAAATCCCGTTTCGATTAACCCCCGCGGCGCCGGAATTCAGATTTTAAGTCAGGACGTACCGGTACGTCCTCGGTCCTTAAGGACTCGGGAAATAGGGCGTACCGGTACGTCCTCGGTCCTTAAGGGGTTAAAGGAAAAATACGTTGATTCAAATTTTCACGGTGTCAACAAATCCCCATAAAGTTGGGACAAGTAGCAATAAGAGGCTGGAAAAAGTAAATTTGAGCATAACAAAGAGCTGGAAGACCAATTAACACTAATTAGGTCAATTGGCAACATGATTGGGTGTAAAAAGAGCTTCTCAGAGTGGCAGTGTCTCTCAGAAGCCAAGATGGGTAGAGGATCACCAATTCCCACAATGTTGCGCAGAAAGATAGTAGAGCAATATCAGAAAGGTGTTTCCCAGCGAAAAATTGCAAAGACTTTGCATCTATCATCATCAGCTGTGCATAACATCATCCGAAGATTCAGAGAATCTGGAACAATCTCTGTGCGTAATGGTCAAGGCCGTAAAACCATACTGGATGCCCGTGATCTCCGAGCCCTTAAACGACACTGCACCACAAACAGGAATGCTACTGTAAAGGAAATCACAGAATGGGCTCAGGAATACTTCCAGAAACCATTGTCAGTGAACACAATCCACCGTGCCATCCGCCGTTGCCAGCTGAAACTCTACAGTGCAAAGAAGAAGCCATTTCTAAGCAAGATCCACAAGCTCAGGCATTTTCACTGGGCCAGGGATCATTTAAAATGGAGTGCGGCAAAATGGAAGACTATTCTGTGGTCAGACGAGTCATGATTCGAAGTTCTTTTTGGAAATCTGGGACGCCATGTCATCCGGACCAAAGAGGACAAGGACAACCCAAGTTGTTATCAACGCTCAGTTCAGAAGCCTGCATCTCTGATGGTATGGGGTTGCATGAGTGCATGTGGCATGGGCAGCTTGCATGTCTGGAAAGGCACCATCAATGCAGAAAAATATATTCAGGTTCTAGAACAACATATGCTCCCATCCAGACGTTATCTCTTTCAGGGAAGACCACATTCTGCATCAATCACAACATCATGGCTGCATAGGAGAAGGATCCGGGTACTGAAATGGCCAGTCTGCAGTCCAGATCTTTCACCTATAGAGAACATTTGGCGCATCATAAAGAGGAAGGTGCAACAAAGAAGGCCCAAGACAATTGAACAGTTAGGGGCCTGTATTAGACAAGAATAGGAGAGCATTCTTATTTCTAAACTTGAGAAACTGGTCTCCTCGGTCCCCAGACGTCTGTTGAGTGTTGTAAGAAGAAGGGGAGATTCACAGTGGTGAAAATGGCCTTGTCCCAACTTTTTGGTGATTTGTTGACACTATGAAATTCTGATTCAACGTATTTTTCCCTTAAAATGGTACATTTTCTCAGTTCAAGCTTTTGTTCCGTGATTTATGTTCTATTCTGAATAAAATATTAGAAGTTGGCACCTCAACATCATTGCATTCAGTTTTTATTCACGATTTGTATAGTGTCCCAACTTTTTTGGAATCCGGTTTGTATATCTAGACCAGATTCCCCTCAGAGAGATATCCCAGGCCCAAAAATAATTTTTAGAAAAAGAAATATCGATGATGGAAATAAATGAGGCTTTGGGGCAGGTAAAATCTGAAAAAGCACCAGGTTGTGATGGGCTCCCCTTCGAAGTATATAAAACTTTCTCGCAGGTGTTAGTACCCGAATTAAAAACAACTTTGGATGAGGCTAAAAAGGTTGGGGATCTACCAGACTCTATGAAAGAGGCAATTATTACATTAATCCCTAAAAAGGGTAAAGAACAACTAGAACCTGGGTCATATAGGCCAATATCACTCTTAAATACAGATGTCAAAATTTTGGCAAAAGTTTTGGCAGATAGGCTATCAAAAGTGGCTAAAAGTGTAATAAATGAAGATCAAACTGGTTTTCTACCCGGCAGAACGATATATGAAAATATAAGAAGGCTGTTTCTAAATATTGAAGCCAATAGATTAGAAGCGGGGGAGAAAGCGTTACTTTCACTAGTCGCCCAAAAGGCATTTGATTGTATTGAATGGGAATACTTATGGATAGTACTAAAAAGGGTTGGTATAGGGGAGGGATTTATAAGGTGGGTACAGTTAATATATCACAATCCTAGGGCTAGAGTGATGGTGGACGGGAGCTTGTCCCTGCCCCTTGCCCTATATCGGGGCACTAGGCAGGGATGCCCTCTCTCTCCGCTATTATTTGCTATTGCGATTGAACCACTGGCATGCATAATAAGAAGTGATAGGGAGATTAAAGGTTTTCATTATGAGGGCGGGGAAGAAAAATTGTTAATGTATGCAGATGACATTTTGTTATTTATGCACAACACTGGGGATTAGTTTAATAGAGTTATGCATATAGTAGATAAGTTTGGTTTCTTTTCAGGATTAAATATAAATTGGGGGAATCATATATGTTGATGTTGGGAGATGCACAACCACAGGAGGATTTAAAGGTGCAGGTGCTTGGTAAACAGGAAAATTTTAAATACTTGGGGATACAAATTTCTGGAAATGTTGAAGAATATGAAAAATTAAACGTACTCCCCCTTATAAAAGAACTTAGGGCCAAAATACATATTTGGCGAAGACTACCGATGTCAATACAGGGTCGTGTAAACTTAATAAAAATGGTCTTCCTCCCTAAAATACTTTATGTTCTTCAAAATGCCCCAGTTAGGTTGCCACAGGGCACCTTTAGATTACTTGATAGGCTAATGGGAGATTTTCTCTGGAAAGGTACGATCCCCAGAATAAAGAAAGAGATACTCCAGTTACCAGTGAGAGAAGGTGGGCTAGCTGTCCCAAATTGGTCTTTTTATTATTTAATCACACAATATGGTCATATTAAAGCTAGCTTAAACGGTTTAGTGGGTAGGCAGGTATTGAATAGAGTGGGGTGGAAAGAAGAATGGAATTACTTAGAGGTATTGGAATCAGGTACACTTGGTAGAAATAATATTGGAAATAGAGTTCTAAATCTATTGGAACACGTATGGGTGGAAATCAAAAAGATATTAGAGATTAAAGGGTTTTTGCACTATACACCTATTTGGAAAAATATTTATCTTAAGGAATTGCAAGGGATTAAGGCCTATGTAGATTGGGAAAAAAATGGGGTGAAGTATTTAAATCAGATATTTGAACAGGGTAAACTAAAAGACTTCAATACAATGGTTAGAGAGTTTGGTATACCACAAAAGGACATATATAAATATTTTCAGCTTAAGAATGCATTGTATACAGTTAGGCAAGTGGATAAATATAAGGTGGAAACATCTGACACACTGTATAATTTCATTAACGTGGTTGAAAAAGGAGGTACAACGGCTATAGGATATTGATGGAGGGAAAAAAGAAACAGATTACAATACCTGCTAGGAAAAAATGGGAAAATGAATTACAATTTTTTACGGAGGAAAAATGGAATGATGCATTAAAAAGTTATGCGGGAGTCTCAAATAGGGGCTCAGACAAGATCTCACAATTTTTTGTAGTTCATAGGCTCCACCGATCACCACGGATATTGAAAAGAATGGGTGTCAGAGTTTCGGATAACTGTACAAAATGTGGGGGAGAGAATGCTGATCTAATACATTGTTTTTGGAGATGCCCAAAACTGTTTAGGTATTGGACAGAAATAACAGATATGATATATTTGATTTTGAAGGTTCAAATATCGGAAGATCCTATGATTTGTATCCTGGGGGCAACAGAACATTTGAGGCTAAATAGAGATATACGAATGGTTCTAAATAAGATACTATTTCAAGCTAGACTCCTTATACTTAGGAAATGGGTAGGGGCGGACCCTCCAACAGTGGGACAGTGGAGGAAAGCAGTGGATAATCTGATTAAAGAAGAACGAATGATGGAGGGCCATAGTAGAAAAGCAAAAAAAGTTGATGAAATATGGAATAACTGGGTACTTTAGGGCTGGATAGATCAAATTATTATTATTTTTATTAATTTTTTGTTATATATATATTTTTTTGTATTTTGTTGTCGTGGTTACGCATCTCTCCTTCCCCCCTCCCTCTCCAAAAGGGTGGTAGGGGGTGGGTAAATGGGAATGACGGTTTATGATTATTAATGTATTTGTCTTTTTGTATTTTGGAAAATAAAAGATTATAAAAAAAACCAAAAAAAACACTAGTGGCAGTTGGCAGGCTAGCAGTTCCGACAAGCCAACGGTCATCTGTTGGGCAAGAGGGTTTTCAGGGGTCATCATCTTTTTGCGCTCGAACATTTGTACCATGCAAGCCTGCCTTTTGCCAGATGAACGCGACAACTGCACGGTGGAAGGTGGAGTGGAGGACAAATGGGAGGAGAGAGGAGAAGGAGAATAGGAAGTACCTGAAGCATCGAGAGTGTTGCTTTGTGGGTTCTGACGGCATTGCTCCCACTGAGCTTGGTGATGGGAGGCCAGGTGCCTTCTTAAGGCGTTTGTCCCCAGGTGAGTGTTAGGCTTACTGCGATTTATGCGTTGACAGCACAGGCTGCAGATGGCAACACTATTGAAAAAAGCCCACATTACGAAGCCATGTGCCAGCGTCCTGGGAGCGCAAGATGTGACCGTGCATGGTGGATGCATTCTCAGTCTGCTTCTTTGCCTCCTGTACACTGCAAGTTCTGCCTGATTCTCCTCTCCCTCTCTTGTGGGCACCCACGTGACGTCCATTGACACGTCATCATCATCACCTTCACCACCACTGACATTAGGGATCTCAGAGTAGGCAGCAACAGCAGGGACCACCCTCCTTGGGCTGGTCTGGGTACTGTCTTCAGACTGCTGGGTGGCGGCCATTGCTACCTCCTCTTCCTCATCCTATGCCAAGAATGGCTTCTCATCGGTAAGGTCTGGGAATGAATGGGAAAGTAATTCCTTTGACTCGAGTGGAGCGGCTATGGTGGTGCTGGTGGGGGTGGTGGTGTTGTCTTTGGTGGTGCACATAGCAGAGAGTGAGGAGGGTGCAGATTCAGAGGATTAGGAGGGTGCAGAAGCGGAAGGCTGAGTGGGCCACTCAACCAACTCTGGTGCATCCTTTTACGTAATTGCACGCACCTTCTCCAACTTCCCACTTAGGCTCTGACCTGGTGCACCTGCCCGACCCCTACCACCCCTGTGGAACAGCCTGCCTCTTCCTCTGCCTGTCTTTTTCAAAATAACCCTGTGCCAAAGTCTCTAGAAGAGAGCAGTATTTGTACAAGCAGGTATATCACAGGCCTCAATCAATATTTGGTAGAAGCAGGTATATCAATCCTCTTAATCAGTAATTTGTGGAAGCAGGTGTATCACAGGCCTCAATCAATATTTGGTGGAAGCAGGTATACCAATCCCCTTAATCAATATTTGGTGGAAGTAGTTATATCGCACCCCTTAATCAGTATTTTGTGAAAGCAGGTGTATCACAGGCTTCAATCAATATTTGGTGGAATCAGGTATATCAATCCCTTAATCAATATTTTGTGGAAGCAGTTATCTTGCACCCCTCAAATAGTATTTTGTGGAAGCAGGTATATAGAACCCCTTAATCAATATTTGGTGGATTCAGGTGTATCGCATTCCTCAATCAGTATTTTGTGGAAGCAGGTGTAACGCAGAACTCAATCAATATTTGGTGGAAGCAGGTATATTGCACCCCTCAATCTGTATTTTGTGGAAGCAGGTATATAGAACCCCTTAATCAATATTTGGAGGAAGCAGGTATATCAATCCCCATAATCAGTATTTTTTGGAAGCAGGTTTATAGAACCCCTTAATCGATATTTGGTGGAAGCAGGTATATTGCAACAATCAATCTGTATTTTGAGGAAGCAGGTATATCAAACCCCTTATAGTCCATTCACACGTCCGTATGTGTTTTGCAGATCCGCAAAACATGTACACCAACAATGTGCGTTCTGCATTTTGCGGACCGCACATTGCCGGCACTCTCACAGAATATGCCTTTTTTTGTCTGCAATAGTGGACAAGAATAGGACATGTTCTATTTTTATGCAAAATGGAAGTGCGGATACACAAATGTGGATGCGGATAGCACATTCCGGCTCCATTGAAAATGAATGGGTTCTCACCTGGAGGTGGAAGCAGGTATATCAATCCCCTTTATCAGTATTTTGTGGAAGCAGGTATATCAATCCCCTTAATCAGTATTTTGTGGAAGCAGGAATATCACACCCCTCAATCAGTATTTTGTGGAAGCAGGTACAGTACAGACCAAAAGTTTGGACACACCTTCTCATTCAAAGAGTTTTCTTTATTTTCATGACTATAAAAATTGTAGATTCACATTGAAGGCATCAAAACTATTAATTAACACATGTGGAATTATATACATAACAAAAAAGTGTAAAACAACTGAAAATATGTCATATTCTAGGTTCTTCAAAGTATCCACCTTTTGCTTTGATTACTGCTTTGCACACTCTTGGCATTCTCTTGATGAGCTTCAAGAGGTAGTCACCTGAAATGGTCTTCCAACAGTCTTGAATGAGTTCCCAGAGATGCTTAGCACTTGTTGGCCCTTTTGCCTTCACTCTGCGGTCCAGCTCACCCCAAACCATCTCGATCGTGTTCTGGTCCGGTGACTGTGGAGGCCAGGTCATCTGGCGCAGCACCCCATCACTCTCCTTCATGGTCAAATAGCCCTTACACAGCCTGGAGGTGTGTTTGGGGTCATTGTCCTGTTGAAAAATAAATGATGGTCCAACTAAACGCAAATCGGATGGAATAGCATATCGCTGCAAGATGCTGTGGTAGCTATGCTGGTTCAGTATGCCTTCAATTTTGAATAAATTCCCAACAGTGTCACCAGAAAAGCACCCCCACACCATCACACCTCCTTCTCCATGCTTCACGGTGGGAACCAGGCATGTAGAGTCCATTCGTTCACCTTTTCTGCGTCGCACAAAGACACGGTGGTTTGAACCAAAGATCTCAAATTTTGACTCATCAGACCAAAGCACAGATTTCCACTGGTCTAATGTCCAGTCCTTGTGTTCTTTGTCAAGTCTCTTCTGCTTGTTGCCTGTCCTTAGCAGTGGTTTCCTAGCAGATATTCTACCACGAAGACCTGATTCACACAGTCTCCTCTTAACAGTTGTTCTAGAGATGTGTCCGCTGCTAGAACTCTGTGTGGCATTGACCTGGTCTCTAATCTGAGCTGCTGTTAACCTGCGATTTCTGAGGCTGGTGACTCGGATTAACTAATCCTCCGCAGCAGAGGTGACTCTTGGTCTTCCTTTCCTGGGGCGGTCCGCATGTGAGCCAGTTTCTTTGTAGCGCTTGATGGTTTTTTTGACTGCACTTGGGAACACTTTCAAAGTTTTCCCAATTTTTCCGACTGACTGACCTTCATTTCTTAAAGTAATGATGGCCACTCGTTTTTCTTTACTTAGCTGCTTTTTTCTTGCCATAATACAAATTCTAACAGTCTATTCAGTAGGACTATCAGCTGTGTATCCACCTGACTTCTCCACAACGCAACTGATGGTCCCAACACCATTTATAAGGCAATAAATCCCAGTTATTAAACCTGACTGGGCACACCTGTGAAGTGAAAACCATTTCAGGTGACTACCTCTTGAAGCTCATCAAGAGAATGCCAAGAGTGTGCAAAGCAGTAATCAATGCAAAAGGCGGCTACTTTGAAGAACCTAAAATTATTTTCAGTTGTTTCACACTTTTTTGTTATGTATATGATTCCACATGTGTTAATTCATAGTTTTGATGCCTTCAGTGTGACTCTACAATTTTCATAGTCATGAAAATAAAGAAAACTCTTTGAATGAGAAGGTGTGTCCAAACTTTTGGTCTGTACTGTATATATATAAAAAAAAAATTCCGATAAATTATCGCCTAATAAATTTTCGATATTAGGCGATACCTAATCTGTGTACTTTCTTTTATTTATTTAAGATTTACACAATAACAGCATTTTTTAAACAGAAAAAATCATGTTTTAGTGTCTCCAGAGTCATCGTTTTTTTTTTTTTCTTTTTGGGCGATTGTCTTAGGTAGGGTATAATTTTTGCAGATTGATATAACGATTTGATTGACACTATTTTTGGGTGCATATGTCTTTTTGATCGCTTGGTATTACACTTTTTGTGATGTAAGCTGACAAAAATGGCTTTTTAGGCACTGTTTATATTTTATCTTTTATACGATGTTCACCTAAGGGGTTAGGTCATGTGGTATTTTTCTAGAGCAGGTTGTTTTGGATGCGGCAATACCTAATATATCTACTTTTTATTTATTTTTACATGTAACACAATAAAAACATTTTTGAAACAAAAGTTTTAGTGTTTCCATAGTCTGAGAGCCATATTTTTTTCTATTATTGGGTTTTTGTCTTTGGTCGGGGCTCATTTTTTGTTGGATGAGATGATGGTTACCGTATTTTTCGCCATATAAGACAAACCCCCCCCCCCAAAAGTGGGAGGAAAAGTCAGTGCGTCTTATGGGGCGAATGCTGCCATTTTTACACTGATACACCACCGACCGCATGCTGCACAGCGCGGCCGGCGTGTGGATCAGTGAGGAGGGTGGAGGGGCTGGGGGACAGGCACTAATTTTGTAATGGCAGCGGGGCCCCGCCGTCTAGTTCTATTGCAACGGGCCCTGCTCACTGTACTAATCGTATCTTCTGTAACTGCAGGCAGGCAATGTTTAACTATAGATATGTTCGATCCAGCAGCCTGTACTTATGATCATAGCAGGCTGGAGGCAGGAGGCTGGGCGGGCGGGCAGACACTGGCAGCGTAACTTTCTACATCACGTGCCTGCTCTGCCAACTTTATGAATGAAGCAGGCGGCGCAGGCACGTGACGTAGTGAGTTACGCTGTCAGTGTCCACCCGCCTGCCCAGCCTCCTACCTCCAGCCTGCTATGATCATAAGTACAGGCTGCTGGATCGAACATATCTATAGTTAAACATTGCCTGCCTTCAGTTACAATAAATACGATTAGTACAGTGAGCGGGGCCCTGTGCAATAGAAAGGGAGACCACATCCAAGGGAGGTCAATGGCTGCAATGTAATCAAGCTGAAATGTGGGAAAAATTATTAAAGCAGAAGGATCGAATGAAAGGGCCAATTAAAGACAAATTTTAGAAATTCAAGTCCCTATGCAGAGCAGGGGTTTTTCATCGCCAGAAATGGGTTAATGTCACCCACCAATGGAACAGATGATTTAAAAAAAAATTGGTCCCTGTCACCTATGCAGAGCAGGGGTATATCACAGTCAAAAATTGGTGAATGTCACCCGACAATGTAACAGAAAAATTAGTTAAATTTGTTTACCTGTCTACTAGGTAGAGCAGGGGTATATCACAGCCAAATATTGGTGAATTTCACAGGAAAATGTAACAGACAAATTAGTGAAATTTGTTTACCTGTCTACTAGGTAAAGCAGGGGTATATAAAAGCCAAAAATGTATGAATGTCACCCAACTATGTAACAGACAAATTTGTGAAATGTATTAACTTGTCAACTAGGTAGAGCAGGGGTATATTACAGCTAAAAATTGGTGAATTTCACCCTACAATGTAAGAATACAACAGAAAAATTAGTGAAATTTTTAAACTGTTTACTAGGCAGAGCACGGGTATATTATAGCCAAAAATTGATGAATTTCACCAGAACATGTAACAGACAAATTAGGGAAATTTGTTTAGCGGTCTACTAGGTAGAACAGGGGTATATTATAGCCAAAAATTGATTAATTTCACCAGAAAATGTAACAGACAAATTAGGGAAATTAGTTTAGCGGTCTACTAGGTAGAACAGGGGTATATCACAGCCAAAAATTGGTGAATTTCACCCAAAAATGTAACAGACAAATTAGTGATTTACAAACCGGATTCCAAAAAAGTTGGGACACTATACAGGGAGTGCAGAATTATTAGGCAAATTAGTATTTGGACCACATCATCCTCTTTATGCATGTTGTCTTACTCCAAGCTGTATAGGCTCGAAAGCCTACTACCAATTAAGCATATTAGGTGATGTGCATTTCTGTAATGAGAAGGGGTGTGGTCTAATGACATCAACACCCTATATCAGGTGTGCATAATTATTAGGAAACTTCCCTTCCTTTGGCAAAATGGGTCAAAAGAAGGACTTGACAGGCTCAGAAAAGTCAAAAATAGTGAGATATCTTGCAGAGGGATGCAGCACTCTTAAAATTGCAAAGCTTCTGAAGCGTGATCATCGAACAATCAAGCATTTCATTCAAAATAGTCAGCAGGGTTGCAAGAAGCGTGTGGAAAAACCAAGGCGCAAAATAACTGCCCATGAACTGAGAAAAGTCAAGCGTGCAGCTGCCAAGATGCCACTTGCCACCAGTTTGGCCATATTTCAGAGCTGCAACATCACTGGAGTGCCCAAAAGCACAAGGTGTGCAATACTCAGAGACATGGCCAAGGTAAGAAAGGCTGAAAGACGACCACCACTGAACAAGACACACAAGCTGAAACGTCAAGACTGGGCCAAGAAATATCTCAAGACTGATTTTTCTAAGGTTTTATGGACTGATGAAATGAGAGTGAGTCTTGATGGGCCAGATGGATGGGCCCGTGGCTGGATTGGTAAAGGGCAGAGAGCTCCAGTCCAACTCAGACGCCAGCAAGGTGGAGGTGGAGTACTGGTTTGGGCTGGTATCATCAAAGATGAGCTTGTGGGGCCTTTTCGGGTTGAGGATGGAGTCAAGCTCAACTTCCAGTCCTACTGCCAGTTTCTGGAAGACACATTCTTCAAGCAGTGGTACAGGAAGAAGTCTGCATCCTTCAAGAAAAACATGATTTTTATGCAGGACAATGCTCCATCACACGCGTCCAAGTACTCCACAGCGTGGCTGGCAAGAAAGGGTATTAAAGAAGAAAAACTAATGACATGGCCTTCTTGTTCAACTGATCTGAACCCCATTGAGAACCTGTGGTCCATCATCAAATGTGAGATTTACAAGGAGGGAAAAGAGTACACCTCTCTGAACAGTGTCTGGGAGGCTGTGGTTGCTGCTGCACGCAATGTTGATGGTGAACAGATCAAAACACTGACAGAATCCATGGATGGCAGGCTTTTAAGTGTCCTTGCAAAGAAAGGTGGCTATATTGGTCACTAATTTGTTTTTGTTTTGTTTTTAAATGTCAGAAATGTATATTTGTGAATGTTGAGATGTTATATTGGTTTCACTGGTAAAAATAAATAATTGAAATGGGTATATATTAGTTTTTTGTTAAGTTGCCTAATAATTATGCACAGTAATAGTCACCTGCACACACAGATATCCCCCTAAAATAGCTAAAACTAAAAACAAACTAAAAACTACTTCCAAAAAAATTCAGCTTTGATATTAATGAGTTTTTTGGGTTCATTGAGAACATGATTGTTGTTCAATAATAAAATTAATCCTCAAAAATACAACTTGCCTAATAATTCTGCACTCCCTGTACAAATCGTGAATAAAAACTGAATGCAATGATGTGGAGGTGCCAACTTCTAATATTTTATACATAATAGAACATAAATCACGGAACAAAAGTTTAAACTGAGATAATGTACCATTTTAAGGGAAAAATATGTTGAATCAGAATTTCATGGTGTCAACAAATCCCCAAAAAGTTGGGACAAGGCCATTTTCACCACTGTGTGGCATCTCCCCTTCTTCTTACAACACTCAACAGACGTTTGGGGACCGAGGAGACCAGTTTCTCAAGTTTAGAAATAGGAATGCTCTCCCATTTTTGTCTAATACAGGCCTCTAACTGTTCAATCGCCTCGGGCCTTCTTTGTTGCACCTTCCTCTTTATGATGCGCCAAATGTTCTCTATAGGTGAAAGATCTGGACTGCAGACTGGCCATTTCAGTACCCGGATCCCTCTCCTATGCAGCCATGATGTTGTGATTGATGCAGAATGTGGTCTGGCATTAGCTTGTTGAAAAATGCAGGGTCTTCCCTGAAAGAGATGACGTCTGAATGGGAGCATATATTGTTCTAGAACCTGAATAGATTTTTCTGCATTGATGGTGCCTTTCCAGACATGCAAGCTGCCCATGCCACACGCACTCATGCAACCCCATACCATCAGAGATGCAGGCTTCTGAATTGAGCGTTGATAACAACTTGGGTTGTTCTTGTCCTCTTTGGTCCGGATGACATGGCGTCCCAGATTTCCAAAAAAAACTTTGAATCGTGACTCGTCTGAACACAGAACAGTCTTCCATTTTGCCACACTCCATTTTAAATGACCCCTGGCTTAGTGAAAACACCTGAGCTTGTGGATCTTGCTTAGAAATGGCTTCTTCTTTGCACTGTAGAGTTTCAGCTGGCAACGGCGGATGGCACGGTGGATTGTGTTCACTGACAATGGTTTCTGGAAGTATTCCTGAGCCCATTCTGTGATTTCCTTTACAGTAGCATTCCTGTTTGTGGTGCAGTGTCGTTTAAGGGCCCGGAGAACACGGGCATCCAGTATGATTTTATGGCCTTGACCATTACGCACAGAGATTGTTCCAGATTCTCTGAATCTTCGGATGATGTTATGCATAGTTGATGATGATAGATGCAAAGTCTTTGCAATTTTTCGCTGGGTAACACCTTTCTGATATTGCTCCACTATCTTTCTGCGCAACATTGTGGGAATTGGTGATCCTCTACCCATCTTGGCTTCTGAGAGACACTGCCATTCTGAGAAGCTCTTTTTATACCCAATCATGTTGCCAATTGACCTATTTAGTGTTAATTGGTCTTCCAGCTCTTCGTTATGCTCAAATTTACTTTTTCCAGCCTCTTATTGCTACTTGTCCCAACTTTTTTGGGATTTGTTGACATCGTGAAAATTTGAATCAACGTATTTTTCCTTTAAAATGATACATTTACTCGGATTAAACGTTTGATCTGTCATCTACGTTCTATTACAAATAAAATATTGACATTTGCCATCTCCACATCATTGCATTCAGTTTTTATTCACAATTTGTTTAGTGTCCCAACTTTTTTGGAATCCGGTTTGCATTTTCACCTGTCTACTAGGTAGAGCAGAGGCATATCACAGCAAATAAATTGGTAAATTTCACCCGAAAATGCAACATACAAATTAGTGAAATGACATAAAATATGTACAAATAAAAATAAAAAAAATCTTGATTTATGAGGTGGAGTTCCATATGGAGTAGGAAGTTGAAGAGGCGGTGGACGTAGCGGTGTAGGTGGAAGTGGTGGTGGAGGAGAACGAGGTAGCCAACACTGGTTTTTGGTTTGAATTTTATTTCTTTTTAAAAAAAATTACGGTACACTCCAAAAGAGTGGGAAATATCAAAAATACTAGAATGAGCAATTGCGCTGTGGTATAACAATGGCTGGTTAAGGCCGGTATACAGGTTCGATTTAATAAATGAGAGCTTGTCTACATTGGCTGTGAACAGGCGGCTGCATGCTAAACACACGCTCAGATAATACACTGGCTGCAGGGCAGGCCAGCACCTCCAAGGCGTAAAGGGCAAGCTCAGGCCCTGTGCTCCAGTGACTAAATTAAGGACGGTACGTTGTCCATGTAATGGGTATCCAGCAGCGTGGCCACCCAGTAATCAGCACAAGTTAGAATGTGGGCAACTCGGCGGTCGTTGCGGAGACACTGCAGCATATAATCGCTCATGTGTGCCAGGCTGCCCAGAGGCAACACAAAGCTGTCCTCTATGGAAGGTGTATCATCTGTGTCCTCTGTATTCCCCCAGCCACACACCAGTGATGGCCATAAGCTGGTTTGGTTGCCACCCTGCTGTGAACATGGTTCCTCCTCTTCCATCTCCTCCTCATCCTCCACCTCATCATCCTCCAGAACTGTGCCCTGGCTGGACAATTGTGTTCCTGGTGTTTGTGGGTGCAGGAACCCACCCTCAGAGCCACTTGTGAATGACTGGCCGGAAACCCTATGAAATGATCCCTCTTCCTCCTCCTCCTGTGCCATATCCTCTTCCATCATCGCCAGAAGCGTTTTTTTCAAGGAGGCATAGAAGTGGGATAGTAACGCTGAGAATGGCGTTATCGGCACTGGCCATGTTGGTGGAGTACTCGATATAGCGCAACAAGGAACACAGGTCTCGCATGGAGGCCCAGTCATTGGTGGTGAAGTGGTGCTGTTCCGCAGAGCGACTCACCCGTGCGTGCTGCAGCTGAAACTCCACTATCACCTGCTGCTGCTCGCATTGTCCCGCATTGTCTGGTCAGCATGTGCAAGGTGGAGTTCCACCTTGTGGGCATGTCCCATATGAGGGGGTAAGCGGGAAGGCCAAAGTTATACTGCAGCGCTGACAGGCGAGCAGCAGCAGGGTGAGAATGCCGAAAGCGCGCACAGACAGCCCGCACTTTATGCAGCAGCTCTGACATATCGGTGTAATTTTTAAGCAACCTCTGCACCACCAAATTCAGCACACGCGCAAGGCAAGGGATGTGCGTCAAACCAGCTAGTCCCAGCAGGCGTACTGTCTAGGGGGCGGCCATTCCGCTTTTACACCGTGCTCCCTCTTCTGCTGTGTTGGTGGCTCGGTGCGACCACCGCCTCCTCCTCCAAACTACACAGGTCACTCACATGACCTTGATTCCATGTGGGGTTGAGGACATCATCGTCCTTCACCTCATCTTCCACCCAGTCTTCACCCCTACCCTCCTTGTCGCTCTGCACACTGTAGAAAGCCATAGCAGTTGGCACCTGTGTTTCGTCATCATCTGAGAGGTGCTGCGGTGGTCCTCCCATGTACTCATCTTGAAACATAAGTGGTTGGGCATCGGTGCCCATCTCTTCCATTTCTGGGGCAGGGCTAAGTGTATGGCCCTGGAAAACCCTGCTGGCAGAGTCATCAAAAAGCAGTAGAGACTGCTGCATGACTTGGGGCTCAGACTGCTTGGCTGATTTGCAAGGGGGTAAGGTGAAAGACTGATGAACATCGGCTGCAGGTGCTGACTCTGATCTTTCAGCAGGAGATTGGGTGGGAGACAATGTGCAGGAACTGGAGACACTGTCAGCAACCCAATCTACTATCGCCTGTACTTCTACTACTGAAGGTTCTGTCGCCTACTCGCACCTGAGGAAGGGGTTTCACTTGTGCGTGTAGCTGGAACAGATCAACCACGTCCTCTCCCTGCAACAGAAGCTCCACCAGCAGCAACACGACCGAGGCCACGTCCCTTATTCGATGCTCTCCTCATTCTCCGCAAATTTAGTATTTTTCCCAAAATGGGTGTTTTTTTTTTTAATAACAGAAGATAACAGCAGTATCTAACGCGTGCATTTTACACTGACAGATGCAGCAAAAGCTGCAAATTTAGTATTTTGCCCCATTTTTTTTTTTTTTTTTTTTTTAAATAACAGAAGATAACAGAAGTATCTAATGGGTTTATTTCACACTGACAGATGCAGCAAAGTCAGAAAATTTTGTATTTTACCCAAAATGGGTGTTTTTTTTAATCCAGACAAATTATTCCTGTATTTCAAGCTTGTATTTAACAATGACAGATGCAGCAAACGCCACAGATGTAGGGTCTTGCCAAAAATTGGTGATTTTTAAAAAATCCAGAATATAATTGCAGTATTTCAAGCTTCTATTTGACTGTCACAAATGCACATATGCTGTGGTGGTACACAGAACTTGCATAAAATGGCCATCGCCACCCATCTAACTAACAGAAGGATAAAAGTTATTTTTCTGTGTCACTGGGCTCAGGGCAGGGTAAAAAGATTGTGCACTGCAACCACAAAACAAAATCTAGGTAGATCGCTGAGTTAAAAGGGCTTCAGTTTAAGGATTCTGTCCTATTCTCTCCCTCACAGCAGCAGCATCCTATCCCTACACTATTAAGAGCAGAGTGACGTGCAGCGCTACGTTACTCCAGCTTATATAGAGGCTGGGTCACATGCTGCACTGGCCAATCACAGCCATGACATTAGTAGGCACACAAGTCAAATGCTTGTTGATTGGCTGCTCTGCAGCCTTTCAAAAAGTGCCATTAAATCGCTGAACACCAAACCTGAACTTTTACTGAAAAGTTCAGGTTCGGGTCCGGAGTCCAAAAATCCTAAAGTTCGGTACAAACCCGAACTTTACAGTTCGGGTTTCGCTCAACCCTAGTCATCAGCTGATTCCACATAGATGTCTACCGAACCTGTTCTATTAAACACCTATACAAGAAGAGCCCCACGACAGAGTGGAGAAGGTGTCAGCAGTAAGTTTGTGTTGACATCACTGATTATTTTGTCCTTCCTCTGATCCGTTAGAACAATTACCCCCAAAAAATGGATCCTGCCTGTTGAGCATCTGCCTTTACTCAGTCAGCATTTAGTCAGTAATCCATCAGTATTGCTAATTCCCCAAAAAACAGGAGTGGATCCAAAAACAGAAATGACTGAGTCAACCATTCAAAAACTGCTGGGTTGCTGGTCAAGACACGACCGCTAGACACCGGCCTCTCACTTAGGCCTCTCGCTGCGACCCCTGCTGCCATGCCCCTTGCTCTGCTGGGACCTCTGCCTGCGCCAGAAACATTTAGGCCTCTGCCACTCCTCTGTGCAGGACCTGGCACTTCTCTGTCTGACATACTGTTAGATCAAATAAATAAATTAAACTGAAATTAAAACACCTCAACTCAAATTGTGCCACTAATACATGCTAAAAAGGGCTTTAGAACATATAACGGCACCGCTGAACGGCAAATAGGCCCTTATTTTTGTTCCACTTCTAGACGCAACAAAAGGCTTTAGAAAATATAACTGCACTGCTGACCGGCAAATATATGTTTTCTTTTTCCACTAATACATGCTACAAAAGGCTTTAAAACAGTGATGCTCAACATGCGGCCCTTCAGCTGTTGTAAAACTACAACTCCCACCATGCCCTGTTGTAGGATGGTAGCTGTAGGCGTTCCAAGAATGCTGGGAGTTGTAGTTTTGCAACAGCCGGAGGGCCGCAGGTTGGGCATCCCTGCTTTAAAACATATAACTGCACTGCTGACCAGCAAATATATTTTTTCTTTTTCCACTAATACACGCCACAAAAGGCTTTAGACCAGAAAACTGCACGGCTGACCGGCAAATATATTTTTTCTTTTTCAACTAATACACAATAAAAAGGGCTTTAGAACATATACAGACGTGGACAAAATTGTTGGTACCCTTTGGTCAATGAAAGAAAAAGTCACAATGGTCACAGAAATAACTTTAATCTGACAAAAGTAATAATAAATTAAAATTCTATAAATGTTAACCAATGAAAGTCAGACATTGTTTTTCAACCATGCTTCAACAGAATTATGTAAAAAAATAAACTCATGAAACAGGCATGGACAAAAATGATGGTACCCCTAACTTAATATTTTGTTGCGCAACCTTTTGAGGCAATCACTGCAATCAAACGCTTCCTGTAACTGTCAATGAGACATCTGCACCTCTCAGCAGGTATTTTGGCCCACTCCTCATGAGCAAACTGCTCCAGTTGTGTCCGGTTTGAAGGGTGCCTTTTCCAGACTGCATGTTTCAGCTCCTTCCAAAGATGCTCAATAGGATTGAGGTCAGGGCTCATAGAAGGCCACTTTAGAATAGTCCAATTTTTTCCTCTTAGCCATTCTTGGGTGTTTTTAGCGGTGTGTTTTGGGTCATTGTCCTGTTGCAAGACCCATGACCTGCGACTGAGACCAAGCTTTCTGACACTGGCTAGTACATTTCTCTCTAGAATTCCTTGATAGTCTTGAGATTTCATTGTACCCTGCACAGATTCAAGACACCCTGTGCCAGACGCAGCAAAGCAGCCCCAGAACATAACAGAGCCTCCTCCATGTTTCACAGTAGGGACAGTGTTCTTTTCTTGATATGCTTCATTTTTTCGTCTGTGAACATACAGCTGATGTGCCTTGGCAAAAACTTCGATTTTTGTCTCATCTGTCCACAGGACATTCTCCCAGAAGCTTTGTGGCTTGTCAACATGTAGTTTGGCATATTCCAGTCTTGCTTTTTTATGATTCGTTTTCAACAATGGTGTCCTCCTTGGTCGTCTCCCATGTAGTCCACTTTGGCTCAAACAACGACGGATGGTGCGATCTGACACTGATGTTCCTTGAGCATGAAGTTCACCTTGAATCTCTTTAGAAGTCTTTCTAGGCTCTTTTGTTACCATTCGGATTATCCGTCTCTTAGATTTGTCATCAATTTTCCTCCTGCGGCCACGTCCAGGGAGGTTGGCTACAGTCCCATGGATCTTAAACTTATGAATAATATGTGCAACTGTACTCACAGGAACATCTAGTTGCTTGGAGATGGTCTTATAGCCTTTACCTTTAACATGCTTGTCTATAATTTTCTTTCTGATCTCTTGAGACAGCTCTTTCCTTTGCTTCCTCTGGTCCATGTCGAGTGTGGTACACACCATATCACCAAACAACACAGTGATTACCTGGAGCCATATATATAGGCCCAATGGCTGATTACAAGGTTGTAGACACCTGTGATGCTAATTAGTGGACACACCTTGAATTAACATGTCCCTTTGGTCACATTATGTTCTGTGTTTTCTAGGGGTACCATCATTTTTGTCCATGCCTGTTTCATGAGTTTATTTTTTTACATAATTCTGTTGAAGCATGGTTGAAAAACAATGTCTGACTTTCATTGGTTAACATTTATAGAATTTTAATTTATTATTACTTTTGTCAGATTAAAGTTATTTCTGTGACCATTGTGACTTTTTCTTTCATTGACCAAAGGGTACCAACAATTTTGTCCACGTCTGTAACTGCACCACTGACCAGCAAATATATTTTTCTTTTGTCACTCACACAAGACAAAAAGGGCTATAATGTTCTCACTTTTCCACACAACGGCTAATACGCCCTTTTTTTCCCCACTAATACGAGCCAAAAAAATGCTTTAGAACAAATAACTACACAGCACAAGGGCAAATAAGACATTTACATTTTTCCTTGTAATAAACCCTGTTAATGGCTGTATCAAACAGCACTTGCGCCCTAATAAGAATGGTTTGCTGGAATTACAGAGCTGTATAATGGCAATTTGGATCCCTAGTCAGTACAGCAAGGTGTAATAGGATTGTTTCTATTAACCAGGCCGTAAACTCGACTACTAAACCCTTTTCAACAGAAGTGCTGTGGAATGATTCCTCCCTATCCTTTCCCTACACCTTGAATAATCTATCCCTGCATTTGTAAATTGTTTTTTTAGCACAATAAAGTTTCTTCTAGCATTTCCCTAGCGCCTGCTTTACAAGTACACTTGTAAATGGCAGAATCGAAGATGGCTGGCGCTATTTATAGGGCTGTGACATCACAGGGCTGGATGGCTGCTGATTGGATGCATCCATGGCATTATGGGTGATCCCGCCTTCCCAGAGTTCCTTTCTCCATGTCCTCACACGTGAAGCAGCCATTTTAGGAAAAAAATTGATTTGGTATCACGAAGCAAGAGGAAATTCGGCTTTGGTGTGAATCAAATTTTTCCTGAAATTCTGATTGAATTCCACTTCGTCAGCTTCGATTCGCTCATATCTAATCTGAAAATAGTTTGACATTGATGTGTGAGCTCAGCAAATGCAGCTCAAGCTTTCTATACATGAAATTTTCATACTGCAGAAGTTAGATCAATTGGAGGTTAATAGAGAGAGGAAGACATGGAATGCAAGATACTGTATGGTGGATTATCCCAGCACTCAGTCTTGATTCCACTTATGTAACTACTGAAGCTATTGATCACAAAATAGCCCTAAGCTATTTGAAGCAATAAGAAGACAGCTAGTGATATGCATGGGTACAATCGCCTGTGTAGAGGAACAGTATGAGACATAGAAATCAAAGTTTAAAATTACATAAGTTGATGTCTTAACTAGAATCTAGAATCTAACAGTGAAAAGGGCAATTGCTCTTTAAAGAAGAACTAAATTATCATATTTTGTACTATAGGTGGGCCCTCCCTTTTCTCAGTGTGGCCTCCCTAGAGGCACAGTACAGTATTTAATATACATAAACGTTCACTGAATAAGGTCAACCTGTTTAGTAGAGGTCTCTAGATCTTAGCTATGAGCAAAGATGGAAATAGCCTGCCGCAGGAGCTAGTCACGGTAAATACAGTAGATGGCTTTAGAAAAGATTTAGATTACTTTTTAATTCAAAATAACATAGATATATAGAAAAATCATGTTTTATGTACCTTTTTCGTTTGGCCCAACCCATTTTTAAAAAGGAAGATCGACTTTGATCCAAGTATTTTTTCTGTGGCTCACAGGTTGGACTTGATGGACTTTTGTCTTTTTCCAACCTTTTTCCAACGTTAACAACAACAAATATTTCAGAAAGGTGAGCACACCCCTCACATTTTTGTAACAACACTGAAGATATGACATTTTGATACAATACACAATGTCAGTGTACAGCTTAACACACTGCCATTAATGTCCAAACCACTGGCAACAAAAGTGAGTAAACCCCTAAGTGAAAATGGCCAAATAGTGCCCAATTAGACATTTTTCCTCCCCCATGTGACTCGTTAGTGTTACAAGGTCTCAAGTGTGAATGGGTAACAGGTGTATTAAATTTAGTGTTATCGCTCTCTCACTCTCCCATACTAGTAACTGGAAGTTCAACATGACTGAAGGTAAAGGTGCAGGACTGGCCAACCATGTCTCTAGACCTAAACCTTATTGAGCATCTGTGGGCATCCTCAAACAGAAGGTGGAGGAGTGCAAGGTCTCAAACATCCACCAGCTCAATGATGTCATCATGGAGGAGTGGAAGAGGATTCCAGTGGCAACCTGTGAAGCTCTAGTGAACTCCATGCCCAAGTTGAGGCAGTGCTGGAAAATAATGTTGGCCCCACAAAATATTGACACTTTGGGCATAATTTGTAAATTTTCACTTAGGGGTGTACTCACTTTTGTTAGTAATGGCCATGTCTTTAGTTATTTTGAGGGCACACCAAATTTACACTGTTATACAAGCTGTACACTGACCACTTAACAAAGTGTCATATCTTCAGTGTTGTCCCATGAAAAGATATAATAAAATATTTATAAAAATGTTAGGGGTGTACTCACTTTTGTGAGAGACTGTATGTATGGGCTCAAGCACACAACCAAATGACTTTTGCATTCTGCAAAAAAATACGGATAACGTCTGTGTGCATTCCGTGTTTTGTGGAACGGAACAGCTGGCCCCAAATAGAACAGTCCTATACTTGTCCGTAATGCGGACAATAATAACACATGTTCTATTTCTTTGCGGAGCGGACATTAGGACATATGAAAATGGAATGCACTTGGAGTTACTTCAGTTTTTTTTGCAGCCCCATGAAATGAATGGTTCCGCATAAGGTACGGAAAAAACCCAGAAGGGACACGGAAATAAAAAACATGTTCGTGTGCATGAGCCCTAACTATGTACATCTCAATTGTCTTAGCCTTGTATACAGGCTCATGGGCCCTGGTGCAAGAGTTCAGCTCAGGCCCCCTCCTACCCTCAGGGCTTTATGAAGCAATGGCACACCTAGCTTTTCTGCTGCCTGAGGTGAAAATTACATTCCAAATTCTCAACCTAACCCCTTACCTCCAGGGGTTAGGTTGAGGCAGCACTATGATGTCATTATCATCGTGCCGCCTAAGCCGGGCAGAGCACAGTGGGGGGTCACAGACTGGAAGAGGCCTGCATCGCATCGCTGCTGATGGAGGTAAGTATTAGTGTTTTTTTTGTTTCTTTTCTTTGCGGGGGGAGCTGGCATTTCTTACAGCCCCATTTTTTTGGGGGTGGCATTCTGGGGGCATTTCTTGCCCATTTTGGGGGTCACTATGGGTGCATTTCTTACTGGCACATTATGGGGGGGGGCACCATGGGGGAGAGGAGCACTATGAGGGCATTTGGGGTCTCTAAAGGGGCTTTTTTTTATTATCGACACAATATGTGGGCACTATAGTGGAGAGCGGCACTATGGGGCATCTGTTGGCACTATAGAGGCATTATTTGGGGGCACTATGGGGAAGTGGGGTCTCTAAAGGGCCTTTTTTATTGGCACATTATGGGGGCACTATGGCATCTGGTGTCACTAAGGGGGCAGTTTTTACTGGCACATTATGGGAGGCATTATAGGAGAGAGCGGTGCTATGGGGCATTATTTGGGTGCACTATGAGGGAGTGGAGCACTATTGGGGCATCTGGTGGCACTAAGAAGAAGCATTTTTTTACTGGCACATTATGGAGGAGAGGAGCACTATATAGGAATATCTGCTGGGGGCACTAAGAAGGGGCATTTTTTTACTGGCATATTATGGGGGCCACTATGAGGAAGGGGGAGAGGAGCACTATGAGGGAATTTACTAAGGCACGATATAGGGGAATTTTATAGTGGCATACATTATGGGGACATTAGTTCAACTGCGGGCAGTAAGCGGGGGTATTTCATGTACTGTCATATTATAGGGAGAATTATTACTACTTGGAGTTATGCGGAGCTTTACTACTACAGGGGGCTATAAGGAACATTATTACTAGTATGGGCACTATAGGGGCATTATTACTACTATGTGTGCTCTGGCAGAGAATTATTTCTATTGGTGGGATTTTTGGGAGGACTCTTACTTTGGGGAGCACCCTGGCATAGTCTCAGCTTAGCACAATTATTTTTGGGGGACATTATCAATATGCTATTAGTGTCTGGGCGCAGTTATTTTTTAGAGCACTGTGTGCCAATAATTGTTGAAGGGGACACTATCTGTTTAGTAGTAGTATTTCCAGGGGGACTGTTTCTGCAGTATAGCATTGGGGGTGGCAGGAAAGGATGCTCAGAAGATGTCAAGATGATGGAAATTTGGGAAACTAATGTCTGTTTGTCAATCTCTGCAGAGACGGGAGATGGCTAAATAAATCATAATGGCGGTCTGGTCTAAATGGAGAAGATAAAGAAATAGAATGTCTACAACAAAGGTGATATCACTGGATGTAAGAGGTATGCGGCACTATGTAGGAGAGGAGATGCCCGGCTCCTCCCCCTGCCATTTGCAGAAGGAGGATTCAGAGCAGGGTGAGGACGGCCAAAGGGGGCAGCAGGCCACAGGCTGGTGGCAGATGGTGGGGGGGAACCACAGACCTTGAGCAGGATCTGGGGAGGGAGGAGCTTCCTGGCTGTAGCCTGCTGTTTATTGTATAATGGGAAGCAGGCAGTGCAGCCAGGACAGGCCCTCCCCTCTCCGTATGATGTGTAGAGACAGGCCTCAACAATAGAATTTCAGCTGTACAGTGTTTGTTGGGCATGGCCTATTATATCTAGGAGGGGCTTTTAATAATAGGCGGTGTTAAAAATGGGCCACTTGACTGGATTTGCCCCCCAGGACTAAGACTGCCAGCCCTCCCCTGTGTACCCCACACCTCCCGAGATGCCTTATATTTGCCTACCTGTGAACTTTCCCTAGTAAAACCCTAAGCATAACAGCAGCCTGAGGAGCGCACTCCCCTCGTGTCCCGGGCGGCCGCCTCTGCCGTGCCCGGGCAGCGGGTGACACTCTCTCAACTTGTTTATACAGGTCTCTTGCCAAGTTTTTTTTCTCCACCCACAAAAGAGGGAGGAGGTTCAGACAAACTGACGCGGTTTGAGCCTCTTCAGCCACCGTCAGTTGTCCTTAAGGTTACTTTCTTTCTGTGTTGATAAATACTTTGTTAAAAAAGTAAGGACTCTTTATTTTTTCATATTAAAAGAATGTTGAGTTTGGACCACTTTGTTTCTTACACCGTTCACGCAATTCTTATGTACAGGATTCATAGGATTCGAGATTCGAAAGATTCAATTTATTCGAGAACTTTTTCGGATTTGGATTAGAAAAAAACTGGATTCGTCCCACCTCTATTTAAAATGCTTTTACTTATCCAAGCAATTCTGAGACTGTTTTCTGGTCACATATTGTACTTCATGACAGTGGTAAATTTGAGTCAAAATATTTAATTTTTATTTATAAAAAATACAAAATTTACCAACAATTTGGAAACATTTGCAATTTTCTACATTTCTCTTTCTCTGCTTTTAAAACAGACAGCGATACCTCCTAAAATAGTTATTACTTTACACTTCCCATATGTCTACTTCATGTTTGGATCATTTTGTAAATTATATTTTCTTTTTTGAGATGTTAGAAAGCTTAGAAGTTTAGAAGCAAAGCTCTATTTGAGATATTTGGTGTGAATGAAGACACCACTAATGGAATTATATTGCAAATAACTGCTAATTCCACATCTTAATGGTTAATTACACACATTGTATGAATAAACTTAGCAATTATATTTGTTTTTACCAAAAACCATGTGTTTCACTTTTAGCAGATAAGATTCTTTACACATTCCTATTGGGTGTGGGAGTGTTAGACAAACCAAATCTAAAGTCATACTGTATGTATTCTTTATCCAAGCACCAAATCAAGAGCTTGGCTATATTTTGTCATATCCATTTAACTTGCTGGTGTTGAAAGGCATTCTATGTCACATGAAAGGTAATATGATTTATGGGCGCCTGACACAGTAATGGATTGTAAATCAATGAAGTCGACAGTTCGTGTCGGAGTTGTCCTAATGGTTTGGTTAGGATAGGTCAGCAGGGAGATTATTGGACAAAATTATTACAGATTGGAGACTTATCAAAGTCTTGAATGACTTACTGGCAATGTAACAAGTGCCTCTATAACCCCATTACTGTCTATGCCAATGTAAGCATCCTCAAAAGAATACAAAACAGTGTAACAGACAAAGTATTAGAGACCTTGCATATAATACTGCAATATGTATGCGTCTACCGATCAAATACAAGTGCTATGATTTCCATTTACAGCATAGATGCACGTATACAAGAATATACGATGAAAACGCACCATCAACTTCAGACAATGAAACTGCAAGTAGGTCACTGTGTATATGTATGTTTTCTTTCAGAAATAAGTAACAGACTGGCTGGTTTGTGTGTGTCACCGAGATAATGCTTTACTTTTCTCTTCTGTCACAGAGGTGTTAAAGGATCTACGGATATGTTTACATTAGCATATCCATCTCTAGAAGGTAACTGTACTGGGAAATAGGTAATTCATACGCTGAACATTTTCATCCTAGGAAAAACCTGCAGGACGCATTTAAATGAACACCCATCTCTGGGGAAAGCTGAGATATTTGCTATTGGGCCCAGTCTGAAAGGAAGGTCAAATATTCATCAGCCCTTTATTATGGAGGCACTGAAAGCTCTCTGCTGAGCTGTGTTCTGCACAGTCCATCATCAAGCAAATCCACATTGGGTTTCATAATGCAGATTTAATGCATCGAGTGTGGGAGCAAAACCGCACCGCTGTGATATTGTAAATATAGTGTCTGAGGCTTTATTCAGCCTGTGTACATGAAATGTCAAACTGTAGCCCTCCTTCTGCCAGAGCTGTTCTGCTGTCCAATATAATGTACAATTATTGGAAAGAATGTCTATACTGCATACAAATGATTTCAGCACATTCATATCACTATATCCAAATTATAATGCCTTGATAATGAAATACTGGCGTCAAAAGCAGCTAAAACAAAAAAACAATTAAATAGTTCCGTCATTAAATTCTATTCTGGTTAATACACATTGATATATATTTTATAATGTTATATATATATATATGATGGTGAAAAATGTAGAAGGTTTCATGTGCACCCCCTTAGTCATTGCAAAGTGTGAAAATGCATGGGTGGAGAGGGTTCTCAGATGGGCATCTAAAATATATGTGTACTAACAAAGATTGATAGTATGAATCTCTGTGCTTGATATGTCCTAGGTGATGTAACACTGGGAGAGTCACTTATAGAGAAGGATTTGGGTGTCCTTGTAGATCATAGATTGAATAACAGCATACAATGTCAATCAGCTGCATCTAAGGCTACCAGGGTATTGTCATGCATTTAAACGAGGCATGGACTCGCGGGGCAGGGATGTAATATTACCACTTTACAAAATGTTGGTGCGACCTCATCTGGAATATGCAGTTCAGTTCTGTGCACCAATCCATAGAAAGGACACACTGCAGCTGGAAAAGGTACAGAGGAGAGCGACTAAACTGATAAAGGGCATGGAGGGTCTTAGCTATGAAGAAAGATTAAAATAATTAACTTTATTTAGTCTTGAGAAGAGAAGTCTAATGGGACACATTATTAAACATGTAAAATGCCCTCGAAAGACATCTCTACTAGTGATGAGCAGCATAGGCAATATTTGTTTTCGCAATATTCTATGAATTTTTGGCCTAATATTCGTCATAAATTTGCAAATTATAAAATTTGTGATCTCCAGTCATTATTTTCTTGATTGCGAAAATCATCAATGTAATATGCGCGTATTGCGCGCACAACACAGGTGTGGGTCACTTTTTCTACATTTTTCAAGTGGTTTGAAGTTTCCTGAGACTGGAGAAAATGCACAGTACAGTAATTCTTATCACACTACCTAACACCCTGCACTGGAACCTATTAGCTACCCTATATCACTATCTAATCTACACTGACTATCTCCCAATAACTATCTATATTATATGAGCTAACTTACATATGTAATTGAATAAGGATCCACATGACTTAGCAAAGCACAGAGCATAGCAAAGACACTTCTCTTTCTCTCTCTCTCTTTCTCTCTCTCTCTCCTTCTCAGAACTGCAAAAGACATCAGAAAATGGCTGCTGGGGAGTTTCCTATATAGTAAGGGGTAGGCAACTTTCCTATTGGTTGCTAGGGATGTTGCTAAGCTCAGACAAAGATATTGCAGTCTTCTCATTGGCCCACAAGCAAGAAGCAGTGAGGGTACTGATGAAAAAAAATCTAGAATATTTGTGATTTCGAAGATATAGCACTATATTCTTCATCTTCGCAAATTCTAGAAGTCCCAATATTCGTAATAACAATTTGCAATTAGAATATTCACAATCTACTAGCTACACTGAATTCCATCCTGGCTTCAAGTCCACTAAAAGCACAACATACACGCAAAATTACCATTAATTCATATGTGGTGCTTCAAGATGTCAATGCTGCCGCATTTTCCATGGAACAAGTACACTTACATCGGCATCTACAAAAGAGAAGTTGAATATCAAATCCTTCTGCCTATTCACCACTCCTGGAACACAGTTCAAATAAATTTGTCAATTTGTGAACGATTGATGTACTGGATGCACAAATTCAATCTTATTGTTCCCAATGGATTAAATGATATTATCCAAATTGTCACATTGCATCATTAGTGAACCAATTAGTGTTGAGTGAATCCAAGCACCCGAAGAGGAATTCAATCCGAAGTTTAAGAAAACTTCAATTCACCACAAAGCCAAATTTCCTTGATCTTTGTGGTAACAAATAATTTTTCCTAAAATGGCAGCTAGAGATGTCTTAGAAAGAATGGGAAAAAAAATACTCACCTCATCCACTTGCTCCTCTCTTGAGTGGAAAAGACCTGTGGAAGGACCTCCGCTTAGCGTGATGATGTCACCATGCACTCCCATCATCATGATCACTTGATTATGCTGGGAGCGAGTGGTGACATCATCACACTCAGCTCAAGTCCTTCGGCAGGTCTTTTCCACTCGAGAGGCGTGGACTACCTCTGCACCAGCAAGTGGTTGAGGTGAGTGATTTCTTATTTATTTTTACTCAAAAGGCCATATTGCACTAGCGTATTACTGTTTTTAATGGCCGTTAGACAGGTGCTCTTCTGTCTAAGTGGCCCTTAAAAATGGTCCCATTGACTGATACGTTGAATGGGGTTTTAACATAGCTATTGGTGACAAATTGATTAGTAACGGATCTAATTTCTTGTCAACCTTCAGCGAAGCTGCCGAATAGAATTTTTCAAAGCTTTGCTCATCTCTAATACCAGCCATCAGGCTTTTTCTCTATGGATTTCTCTACCTTTGTTCCCCCTTCCCAGTCACCTGTGGTACTTTATCCCTGCTTCCAATGCCCACACCACCTTCACTACCAGTCAGGCCCCTTCTTCTTCATCTCCATCAGTGCCCCCCACATTGACACTATTTTGTCCCCACATCTTATCCTGTACCATTTTCTAGGCCGATGCCAAGATGTCAAAGTTACAGTTAATAGTCAAAATTTCAGATTAATACTGTACGGAGATCCGTCTCTGTTCAGTATTAAAATGTATGGGCTCCGATGAGCTGTAGTTAGTTATTCGCAAAGTTGTGTGTGACTTCATTGAATAACTTCGGTAATTGATTTTTTAAGTGAAAAACCACTTTAAAACTTGAAACCAAACTCGACTTCAGTTCCGATGTACCAGTCAGAACCAAAGCCGAGCTTGGTTTCAAATTTTAAAGTGTCTTTCCACTTTAAAAATCAATTACCAAAAATCACTAGTTACAGTACATTAGCCACCTTTCTTTTTCTCTTTCCTCTTTTTTCTCCCATTATCATACACATCCATGCATTTTATTAATTTCTTTTTTTTTCCTTCTTCCTGCTCCTTCCCTTCTCCACTTTCCTCCTCCTGGAATTCACACAACTTGTACTTGCTGTAACTTGTACACTTGTGCTCTTTCTCTACAACCCCCTCCCCCTTCTGCTGGGAGAGTTCTATGGCAGACATTTTCTAAACTGCCTTAACCCCCAGAGACCCAGTGTTGTAATATTACATCACATTTAAAGGATAACTGTCACACTTAGACCCTAATTTCAATTTTCATATATGTAGTTACTAATAACATGATATTCCAGAATCAGTTACTATTAGACTGACTTACCCCATATTTAATAAGATTCAGCCCTTAGCAACCAGTCTGCATAAAACTGCAATTTCACTATTCAGTTAAGATGGCCGCCACTGCCCTCACCCTGAGGCTAATCCCGCCTGCCCTCACTAGCCAGTAACAATAGCCCCCCCAAAAGTGTCAGTAACCAGAGCCCTCCCCCCTAAAGGGTTAATCTCCTGCAGCACAAAGGGGTCCTCTTACCACATGTTGCTTTCATTTATACACTGAGCAGATGGCAGATCTCCCTTCCCTGGTCTGCGCTGATTCAACTCTGCATTGTCCCAGTCTGCTGAGTGAGGGAGCGTCTGCCAAGCGCAGGGACAGGGAGAAGTGCACACAGCCCAGTCACTGTTATCAGCTGCTGGGGAGGACCTGGCTTTAATAATTTACTTACAGTCCCTGGCTGTCTGTAATCTGACCTTGCACGCAGCGTGCTTCTGCGTCCTCGTCCTCCGTCCTTCAACAGATAGACGGCCCATGGCTAGCAACCCTATTTTAAGCAGAGGTAAAAGTAGGCAGTACAGGGAACAAAACTGTGGAATTAAGGGGTAATTGAATACACAGTGAAAAGTTGAAATAGGGCCACCAAGGAGATATTAATCACCACAATCCAATACTCCCCCCAAAAAGATATATGACAGTTATACTTTAAGGCTACAAAAATAAACCCTCCCCCATTTTCTTCTTTTTAAAAACTCATGTGCATTACTAATAGGTCTTATTGTTCAGTTCTGCAACACTATTAAGTGGTCAAATGTGTAAAAGTTCTGTTTATCTGGCCATGAAGTCATACAACCCGGGTGCCTGCTTTGGAGTACTTTAGACGGGATAAATCAAGACTCAAGTAAGTAAAAAGCTTAAAATATATTTATGTGATAATTGATATGTGTAGGTCATGCAGATTTTATGACATCATTGAATATACTGATATTGAGAAATTTAGAGCTGGTTATTTCTATGTTGTAAGGGGTAGCAAGGTTTTGAATGGGGACAGCGACTTGGAAATGTTCTTTGACCCAGATTCAAGTGACGAAGAGGAGTATGGAGTTATCTGTGAAGTGGACAAGGAAAATAAATTACCCAATGGCCACCTAACTTCATATGTTCACATCACCACAACAGAGACAATGCATCCTGATGCTCAGACCATGCCCTGTGACAGGTATCGATGGCTGAAAAAGAGTTTCATCAGTCCCAGTACTGATTTTTCTGGTCAGGATGTCAGTAATGGTGTCCAATCCCTCTGCACACCACTGGAGTACTTTCAGAAGTCTGTGACAGAAGACATAATTACCACTCTGGCAGATAGCACCAATCAGTACAGTTTTCAGAAGAAAGGATCATCCATAAACACAAACACAAAGGAAATAGAGCAAATGATTGGCATGGATCTGAAGATGGGTCTTGTCCAAATGCTTGGAGTCTGCATGAAGTGGTAGCTGCAAATAGAGTGAAGGAGTTTAAGCATGCATGGGATAGGCATAAGGCTATCCTTCATATAAGATAGGGCCAGGGACTATTCATGGGATTCAAATATATTGGGCAGACTAGATGGGCCAAATGGTTCCTATCTGCCGACACATTCTATGTTTCTATGTTTCTATGTACTGGGAACCAGACACAAGATACAGTCTTGTCTCTGATGTAATGTCACAAAACATTTTGTGAACAATTGAACCATGCCCGAGATGGAACAAAACACTGACAAACTCTGGAAACTCAGACCATGGCTTGATGCTTTCAGAGAAAAATGCCTAAAGGTGGTCCCTGAAGAACATAACTCTGTTGATGAAATGATGATCCCTTTCAGGGGGAAATTTTGCAGCATCAAACAGTACATGCATGGCAAGCCAAACCCATGGGGGTTCAAGCTCTGGGCAAGGAGTGGAATCTCTGGTATACCTAGTGATTTTTATGTGTACCAAGGCAGTGTGAATGGAATACGGGCAAGATCTGAACTTGGACTGATCGACACGGCTGTATCAGTGCCAAAGCAAGGGTGACCATCTGCAAGCCCAGTTTCATCCAGGAGGGGGGGGGGGCTTGACTTTCCAAAAGAGGCAGTATACAGATAATGGAGGTTCTTCAGCTGCCAAGATAGCCAAAAAGTCAAATGCACACCATCCAAAGTAAGTTTGCAAGGACATGATTGGACATTTTCCCATCAAAGCCGATAGAGGACGGTGCCGAAACTGTGCTAAAGGCTACACCAACAACCTTTGCAGGAAGTGCAAAGTTCGCCTCTGCTTTTCAGAGCAAAATAACTGTTATTGGGACTACCATAATTGAATAAATCAACAAATAAAACAAGCATGATTTGCAAATATAGTCTGGATCCAGTGTTTTTTAAATACAATACTATTTTTTTGTATTAAATTGATAATAAAAAATACATTTTTTTCTATTATACTATTCTTATTGTGTAGATACATAAACTTATGTGGGTCTTTATAGGCTGTATAGTACAAATAAACTTTTAATTGTCCCTTACATATGTTTAGAGTGTGAGTGATATTATTGAAATTCTGCTACCCTACAGTTGCAATTTTACAACATCCTACACAAAAGTTACCAAAATTTCTAAATAAAAACAAAAACACTGATTTAGACATCACAAGCCTCCTAGAACAACATGTGAAAGGTTGAAAAAAAAATGTTTTTTTTCTATATTTGGGTTTCTGGGGGTTAAGAGCTTGGCTAATTGAAGGGGTTTTCCAGGTATTAAAAAATGAAATACTTAAATATTATTTTATAATAAATATATTCACAAATACATTTCATCACTCAGAATGGCTTGTTTTGTCTAGGGAGCAATCATTAGGAGAAATAAAATGGCCGCCGTCCTATCAGTACACACAAAACCTGTACTAATCACACAGGAGGACGAGTTACTTCACCAGTATGAACAATAGTGCTGCCTCATCCTCCTCAGGAATCATAATCCTGAATACAGGTGAATCTCTGTGGGAATGGAGATGATGAGGACACATGAGAGAATGGAGATGATGAGGAAACATGAGAGAAGGTGGGGATGTGGCTAATGATCAGCAGAACTTGTTTACAGTCTCCATTACCACAGCCCCACATTGCCGTAGTCTGTCCTGTCCATCCTCTCTGTACTTCATGTTTCCTCATGAACTAAATTCCCCAGAGATTCAGCTAAAGTTCTTATCTCTATTTAGGATCAAAATCCCTGACAAGTAGAGAGAAGAAGGAGGATGAAGCATCTCTTTACCTCAGTGTTAGGCTCTTGCACACAAGCATTTTTTTTCCATCTACGCTCTGTTTTTTGCATTCCGTATACGTTCCGTATACAGAACCATTTATTTCAATGGGTCCTCAAAAAAAGGAATGTACTCCATATGCCTTCCATTCCTGTATTTCCATTTTTACGTTCCGTTCAAAGATAGAACATGTCCTATTATTGCCTGCAAATCACGTTCCGTGGCTCCATTAAAGTCAACGGGGCTGTAAAAAAGACGGAACGGATGCGGAATGCATCCATATGTCTTCTGTATCCGTTCCATTTTTGTGGAACCATCTATTAAAACATTTATGTCCAGCTCAATTTTTCTATGTAATTACTGTATACTGTATATGCCATGCTTCCATTTCCGATACGCAAAAAATGAAAACCAAACAGAAAAACAGAACGGCAAAACTAAATGGAAGCGGAACGGAATTGGAAACACTACTTAAACCAAAAACGGAAAAATTCAAAACACTGAAAAAGCCTTATGGTCGTGTGCAAGAGGCCTAATAAAGTAACTTGTCCTCATGTGTGATCAGGACAGGTTTTGTGTGAACTAATGGCACAGCGACCATTTTGTTTCCCCTGATGATTGCTCCCCAGACAAAACAAGCTATTAGAAATAATGAAAGGTATTTGAGAATATATTTATAATAAAGTAATATTCAAGTATTTTCATTTTCTTCATTCCCGGAGAACCCGCTTAAGGTAATAAATTATGTCATATATATTTTTATATGTACATACAGATTGAATTCAAATTAATATGCATTAATTTAATATTCTTTTGGATTTATTTGTTACCTAGTCATTTATTATTTCTGCATGTGATATATTGAATTTTCTTGCGACTTTTGACCCAACCTTCTTTTAAGTTTGTATTTATACCTGTGGTTCTTTAGTCATTATTGTAATATGTATCACCTTAGGAAGAGACAGGTCCAGTCTGGGAAATGTGTAGCTATGTACGCAGTTGATAAATGTCATTAAACTGTGACAAGCACAAAGAAGCGCTGACAAAAGTCAATTCTTTCATCCTTTTTTATACCTTTTCATTCTGAATTCCTACTATGGATGGATAGCATGGTAGCAGGATCCCACCTCCCTTTTTTTGGCCCTTTGAGTTGTTGTGCCTCCTGCACTAGGTGAGTGGTATTAATCCATATCCATTTACTGCTCGATGCATGCTTTATGTGTATTTTTCAGATTATTTTAAAAATCTTTAAAGGGTTGTCAGACTTAGAAAACCAGATCTATATTTTTGTAGACCCGTGCTGCTTTTTGTGCTGTACATAGGCTGTATCCCATATTCAGATGTATATTTGTAATCCATACTAATCCTGTACTGATATGAAGAGTCAATGGTTTATGACTAGTTAACGGCCATTTTACAGAGAATAGGAAATAAGTTAGTTTAATTAATATACAATCTGTGGATTGAGCAATTTTATTGTGACAATTATGGTGTGACCCTATAGTATTTAAGCACTTGGCTAAAATGATTTTAGAATCTAGCAACAGAAACACATTGGGAGACTCTTAATACCCATCACATGTGTTATACACAAAAAGAACGGCGAGAAATTAAAAAAGCCTTAAGCAAGAAGAGATTTGTCAGAAGTGCAAATTTATTTTAAAAATATTCAGAAGCAAATGAAATAATTTATAATGTATTGAGAAAAAGTTTAAATGTTGAATAATTATTGTGTGGAAGTGGCAAAATTGTATTACTGTATTTATTAGGAAACTTTGAAAGAAGATATTTGTGGTTCTGTTCATTTGTTCTCGAGCTGGTAAATACGCATACAATAATGAGATTTTTGTCCTTTGCTTTGTTCTTAGCTGTTTTGGCACCTTCCAAAATGACTCTGTGGTTTGGGCTTTGATTTTTAATAAGGCTAGTGCAGAAATTCATTAAAATTTGTTCAGTAAATCTGCATATCACAAAGATTATTTTATAATGATTTCAGCATTTGATTCATTTAGTAAAAACAGACATACTTTCTTATGTTTGGGACGCTTTGAATTATTGCGTGTGCATTCAAAATAACTGCATTAACATTGCAGTTTGGAAATTACCGTATTTTTGCCCTATAAGACGCACCTGCCCATAAGATGTACCTAGGTTTTTGAGGAGTAAAATAAGATAAATAATATTTTGAACCAAAAGGTGTGCTTTTGGTGGGTTTTGAACTAATGGTGGTCTGTGAATGACACTATTATGGGAATCTGTGGATGACACTGTTATGGAGGGGATCTGTGGATGGAACTGTTATGGAGGGGATCTGTGGATGGAACTGTTATGGGGGATCTGTGGATGGAACTGTTATGGGGGATCTGTGGATGGCACTGTTATGGTGATCTGTGGATGGAACTGTTATGGGGGATCTGTAAATGGTACTGTTATGGGGGATCTGTGGATAGCACTGTTATGGGGGATCTGTGGATGGCACTGTTATGGGGGATCTGTGGATGGCACTGTTATGGGGGATCTGTGGATGGCACTGTTATGGGGGATATGTGTATGGCACTGTTATGGGGGATCTGTGGATGACACTGTTATGGGGATCTGTGGATGACACTGTTATGGGGAGGGATCTGTGGATGACACTGTTATGGGGAGGGGGATCTGTGGATAACCATGCTATGGGGGGAAATGTGGATGACACTATATAGCATCTTATGCTATATGTGTCATTCACAGATCCCGCCCATAACATTGTCCCCCAATACACTGTGCTCTGCATCTCACAGCAGTATACATATCTAAACAGTTATCCTTAACCTCGAGTAACTTTAACTTTAAAGCAGCGCTATCCTGTTTACTACCTTACAATCAAGCTCCAGTAACAAACAGAGCGGGCGGCGGCGTAACTTCACACACTCACGTCACGCGCCTGCTCCGCCTGCTTCATTCATAAAGTGGGAAGAGCAGGCGCGTGACAGGAGTGAGTGACGTTACGCCGCCACCCACTCTGCCTGTTATCGAAGCTCGATTGTAAGGTATTAAACAGGCTAACACTGCTTTAAAGTTACTCGAGGTTAAGGATTACTGTTTAGATATGTATAATGCTGTTCTGCACTGGGGCCCGCCACGAGTTGCCAGCCTCCAGACCTTCCTCTTTCCCCACTGATACATCACTGTGCTGTGCAGCATCGTAGCCAGCGATGTATCAGCGATGTAAAAATGGCAGCATTTGCCCCATAAGACGTATTTCCATTCCCCCCCACTTTTGAAATTGTACCCTTTTTTGGCAGAACAGTAAAAAAAAGAATAGTTGTCACAAAGAGGGTTAGAGGGTAGTGACCACTAGCTCCACCCACACCCCTGTCCCTGCCTACTTGCACCACTCGTACTAGGCAACGAGGTACAACTGGACGACGTTCCCTAGCCTGGGTAAGTGCGGAGAGACATACAAGAAAACAACAGATATGTCAGCAAGCCGAGTCAGAACCAGGTTGTCGCTAAAGTACAAAAGGATAATCAGAGAGAAGTCAAGTCCATGCCAAAGGTCAAACCAGGAGAAGCCAATAAATGCAGGGAGCAACCGGGGATGAAGTCGGGAACGGAGCTGGGAATCTAGCCACATGTCACGCTGAATAAGTTCAGGAAGAGACTGAATTCACAGGCAACCTGTGGCCAGCAGGCTGCCTGTTAAATAGTGGAGAAGAGAAGTCATGTGACGTGGCCAGCATCACATGACTCATTCTACTGAATCCAGCCGAGCACCGAGTGATCAGCTCGGCGCTCAGGCTTACTGCAGTTGCCATGGACGTGATCGACCCTAACTGCGCCAAGGGAATCCGCGATGCCAGATCCTCCCCGTCCCTCGTTGCTGTGGAGACGAGGGCGTAGCGCACGTCCTTGTTCCGTATGAACCGCAGAGCGCTGACGGCAGTGAATAGGGGGAACCTGCCGTCGGCGCCCCATGACAATAGTATTGTCATATAAATTGTTTTTTTCAGTATTGCTAAGTGGCAGCTCTAGCCTAATCAAGTTGAAGAGTACCATTTCATCTTTTCATTTCACCTACTGTGTTCCTTACAATGCTTTCTACAATTACTTTTTTATGGAAATATTACTTTCAAGAATAAATAAATAAAATGTTTTACATTGTATGTGGAAAATTCCAGAGAGAATACTATACTTAAACCTAAGAAGTACTGTAAATATGGGCCTTTTTCACTAGGTGTGGAGTGGGTGCAGTGAGGCACACATTGACCTTATTATACAGTATGAATACATTTAAGGCCAGCTGTTCTACAAGAATGACCTCTGTGCTATTGATATTCTCTATTGTCCAATATTAGATGCTAATCTCTTATTATAGATTTTAGAAGCTATTTCATCACATATGGAATTTCATGCAAACTAATTAATTGGTATGTCATCTTACAACAAACTAATTTTCTTTACTGGAACCAATGGTTGGTAACGTACAAGTGAAATCAAAGTGTTTATATAGATTCTCTAAATAAGTGATCTAAGGAAGGAAGTCAAAGCTACATTTTATACAGACTGTATTTTCACACCAACTTGGAGCTCAGCTCCCGTCATCAAACATAATGATTGTTGTATAGATTTCAAATATCTCTCCTCTCATATTCCTCTCATATCTAGCATGTTCCTCTTTAGGGTGATAAAATGTATAATTTCAAACCAGATTCTATTTTGCAATAGCTAAGGTGGATACTCAGGGTCAGCTTGATAATAGTTATTGTTTGTTACTATTTAAGTTATGATTAGAGATGAGCAAAGTTTTGAAGAGTTCAATTCGGCAGCATCCCCGAAGTTAGCCAAGAAATTTGATTTGTTACAAATGAATTAGTTACAAACAGCTATAAATCAGGTATACCCAGGCCACTCTGCCTTAGGGTATGGCCAAATGGATCTACCGTGACGTGGGCGGGTTGTGGCCATGCTGCAGTAAAGAACCGCATGGCCAATTAGCCCATAGTTGGTCTTCATTGTTAATGGCCATATGGCTTTAAATAGGGCTGTTGCTGGTATGGGGTTTGGCTGGTTAGGTGGGGGGACAATATGCATATTACTGCTGTTCTTGCCTGCAATCTCCTTAGGGTGGCCACTTGCTTCACTGCCAAAATTTGGACACTCTAGCCACTCCCTCAACTTCACTAAGCCATTCCCCCGGCTGCCGGAAAAAGGGAAAAAAGTACTCTCCCCCTCAGTCACAGAGTGGCATGTTGGCCGGCTGTATTGACTGACTAGGGGGGAGAGAAGCCTGCCAGTTTGTGTCTGTAGCCCATGCTCAGACAGCACAATGCTGCTGTCTGAGGGTGAGCTACTGAACAGGACTGTCAGTATGGGATCTGTGTCTCCACTGCAGGGTGGCAAATCGCTGTCTACACATCGCAGCACTATGGGTCCCAGTACTGGCTTACCTTGTAGGAGACACAGGTGCCCGCCAGTATACCGCCACATCCGTCCTGTCCACATCCGTCCTGTCCACATCCCTGTATCCATCCAGGCCCTGCACTGAATGAAGGACAGGGATCCAGAAAACTGGACTGTGGCCTAAAACCGAATATCTGGCCACTAGTGATGAGCGAGCATGATCGGCCGAATACTTGTTCGGCTCGAGCATCGCTATGCTTGGCACATGGCGGTACTCGGGAAAGTACCGCATGCACTTGAGCTCCATGCTCGAGTCTCTACCCCGCACATTTCACGGCTGCTAAGCAGCCAATAAACGTGCAGGTAAGTACTGCCATCACTGTAATGCCAGTAGCCATGTTGGCTTCTGACATTACAGTGATTGGCTGGCCGGAACAAGTCATCTTGTGCTATATAGCACCTGATGACACGTGCTCGGATCAGTCATAGTCAGGGAGAGCAGAGCATAGGAAGGGAAAGGCAGTGTAGGGAGCGAAATTCACAGTTATTATTAACCCAAAAGTCCTTTTAAGGACTACTGTGTGTGTGTTTTAGAGCAGCAATATATTTTTACCTGCGCTAAATTGATCAGTCTCAGGGACATCCGTGCTCAGGAAGGAACAGATAGTGCAGGGAGAGAAATTTGTTCTTTTTACTACCAAAAGCTTTTCAAAGACCCCAAAGTCCTTTTAAGGACTACTGTGTGTGTGTTTGACAGCAGCAAGATATTTTTCTTTAATACCTATAAGTGACATATACTGTACATCATCCGCAGGCTGCATAAATTCAAATAATCAGCGCCACACTTATTGTGACATATACAGTACGCCATCCGAAAACTGTTTCTTTAGCGTAAATTTAAATAATCTGGGCCTAATCTAGTGTCCATAGTGTGTGGCTTTCTGTGACATATACAGTACACCATCCGAAAACTGTTTCTTTAGAGTAAATTTAAATGATCTGGGCCTAATCTAGTGTCCATAGTGTGTGGCTTTCTGTGACATATACAGTACGCCATCCGAAATCTGTTTCTGTAGAGTAAATTTTAATAATCAGGGGCCAGCCCTCATCTACTGTCTCTGTAGTGTGTGCGCGTAATACAAATCCGTGACATATACTGTACTCCATCCGAAAATTGTGCCTGTATTGCAAATTCCAATAATCTGGGCCTAATATAGTGTCCATAATCTGTGGTGTTCTGTGACATATACTCTCCTGCATCCGAAAACGGTGTCTTTAGCAGATTGTAAAACAATCTGCGCCACATCTGGTGGCAATAATATGAATAAGGCCAGCACTAAGGGACGGGGAAATGGGCATGATGCTGATGGTGCACGCAGAGGCCGTGGGCCTGGTGCGCAATGAAATTGTGCCTGCTGCCAGTGCACCAGAAAAACAAAAACAAAAAAAACATCCACAGTACCTAGATTCATGTCCAACTTAGCTGGGCGGCGCCGGACACAACAACAACACTGTCCAAGTTGGACCAGTGTGAACAGTTGGTCGGTTGCTCTGTAGCCAAGAGTCTGGTCCACCGAATCCTCACTGATCATGCTTCCTCCCGCCATGGAGAGGCTTGCCAAACGAGTGATCCCACACTTGGATATTTCGAGAAGCTCTTTCCAGCGCCACTATTACATTTGGTCCTCACGCCCAGTAGGCTTGAAGAGGGACCTGAGATATTGTTCCCTGATTCCCAAAATCTTGAGCCTTCACAGTCTGACGAAGATGACAATGGTGAACGACAATCATTTGTTCACGAGGTGGAGATTTTGTGGTAAGGTCAAATCAGGAGGATGACCAGAGTCAGGAAGTGAAAGAGGAGGTGGTTGACGATGAGGTCACTGACCCAAAATGGTAAGGTGAAAAGCCGAGAGAGGACAACAGTGCAGAGGGGGAGGGATTAGCAGCACCAATAAAGGCTGTAAAAGGCAGTGGGGTTGCAAAAGGGAGAAATCGGCCCACACCAAACAGACTGGAAACCAATGCCCCTCGCCCTGCACCTGGACCTTTGCATGAACCATCAGTAACAACATCCTCTTTCCTTCTTCAGCACAGCGTCCAAATGTCCATAACACAGTCATTTGAACGCAAGCGCAAATACCCAACCACCCATCCACAGTCCATAGCACTAAATGCAAAACTTTCAAAATTATTGGCCCTTAAAATGTTGCCATTTAGGCTTGTGGACACTGAGGCCTTCCGCATCCTGATGTCGGCGGCCGTCCCTAGGTACGCAGTCCCCAGCCACCATTATTTGTGTCGGTGAGCCATGCCCGCCTTACACTAGCATGTGTCCCAGAATATCACCTGTGCTCTGACCAATGCAGTTACTGGGAAGGTCCACTTAACCATGGACAAGTGCTGGTGGCCAGGGCTGCTATATTTCCATGACCGCACACTAGGTGAATGTTGTGGAGGCCGGGAGTGAGTCGTACCCTGAGATGGCACAGATGCTACCCACGCCCAGGATTGCGGGTCCTACATCCATCAGGGTATCTTCCAGCAGCTATGTCACTGACTCCAACACCCACTCCTCCTCCACTTCCACCTCCAACAGCAGTCAACCGTCAGTCATTAGCTGAAAGCAGTGTAGCACTGCTGTGGGTAAGAGCCAACAGGCCATGCTGAAGTTAATCTGCTTAGGGGACAAAAATCACAGTGCCGCAGAGCTATGGCAGGGTATAAGGGACCCAGACCGAGCTGTGGCTCTCGCCACTCAACCTACAACCAGGCATGGTTGTGTCTGACAATGGCTGTAACTTGGTGGCAGCTTTGGAGCTCGGCAACCTGACACACATCTCATGACTAGCCCATTTCTTAAACTTAGTGGTTCAGCGTTTTATCAAAACCTAACCAACTTTGCCAGAGCTACTAGTGAAGGCGCACCGCGTGTGTGCCCATTTCCGCAAGTCGTCCATAGCTTCAGCCGGTCTGTCAACGCTGCAGCAGCGCTTGCGGCTTCCATCTCACCGACTGATGTTTGACGTGAGCACAAGCTGGAACTCTACGTTCCACATGTTGGCCAGGCTTTGTGAGCAGCAGAGGGCAGTTGTGGAATACCAGCTGCAACATGGTCGGCGCCTTTTGAGTCAACTGCCACTATTCATAAGTGAGAAGTGGGTATTGATGTCAGACCTCTGTGAGGTTTTTAAAAACTTTGATGAAACCACACATATGGTTAGTGGCTATAACACTATTATCAGCGTAACTATCCCACTGCTGTGTTCACTCAAACGATCGCTGCTCACAATTAAGGATAACGCTCTGAATGTGGCAAAAGAGGAAATGGGGAGGACATTACACAGGATGATAGCCAGACCACCCACAGTTCGTCTTCTCAGCACAAATTGGACCATGAAGAGAAGGAGGAAAGGAGACAGTTGTATTCATGGAACTTTAATTCCATCTATTCAGCATGGATAGGCAGAAGAGGAGGAGGAGGAGGAGGAGATGGAGAGTCATCCTGATGTCGACATTGACGTTTTGCCTGTTGGTACTCTGGCAAACATGGCTGACTTCATGTTAGGCTGCCTTTAGCGCTACCCTCACGTTATACGCAATTTAGATAACACGGATTACTGGGTGTTCACCCTTCTCAAACACCGCTTCAAAGAGAACTTCTCATCTTTAATTTCTATGGTGTAGAGGATGAGTAAAACCGTCCAATACCAGAAGAGATTTCTCCAAAATTTTCCATCTCACAACGTGGCCAACAGATTCAGTACTACCTTAGGAAACCGAGAAAGGGAGACAAGGGGAACACACAGCAGTTCCAACAAAGGCAGGGCAACACTATCCAAGTCATGGGACACTTTCATGACACCCCGCCAGCAACCTCACCCTGAAGCGCGGCCTAGTAGTACAAGGAGGGAAAGGTTTTGGAAGATGGTGAAGGAATACATAGCAGACTGTGTCAGCATCCTAAATGATCTACTGGGTGTCCAAGCTGGACATGTGGCACAAACTTGCTTCTACACCTTGGAGGTGCTTACCAGCCCTGCCGCCAGTGTTGTCTGAGCTTGTATTTAGTGCTGCTGGTGGCATTATAACAGATAAGCGTATCCGCTTGTCCACTGGTAATGCTGACAGGTTGACTTGACTCAGATAAAAATGAACAAGGCCTGGATTGCCCCTGACTTCTCAACTCCACCAGAGGAGAACTGAGCTGATAATGAACATAAAGACAATTTCAATCTATCATTTATAATTTACTCAATCTACTGTAGTGTATTCCCATGAACCTTTTCCACCACAAAAAAGAGTATATGGTTGAATCTTGTTTTCTCTACCTCGTCCTCATCCAGATTGTATATATTCCCTCCACTCTAATTTTTTAAATAGGGTCAGCTCAACTGCATGCCCTCAATTCATTTTTTTTTTTAGGGGTCAGCTCAACTGCAGGCCCTTAACTCAAATTTTTTTTTTATAGGGTCAGCTGAACAGCATGCACTCGCATATGTTTTAGAGCGTTAGCTGTACAGCATGCACTCGCATATAATAATTTAGAGCATCAGCTTAACAGCATGCATTCACATATAATGTTTTAGGGCGTCATTTGAACAGCATGCACTCGCATATAATGTTTTAGAACGTCAGCTCAGCTGCAGGCACTCGCAAATAATATTTTAGAGCATCAGCTGAACAACTTGCACTTCAAAATATTGTTTTAGAGCATCAGCTGTGCAGCATGCACTCGCATATAATGTTTTAAAGAGTCATTTGAACAGCATGCACTCACATATAATGTTTTAAAGCATCAGCTTACCTGCAGGCACTCACATATCATGTTTTACAGCATCAGATCACCAGCAGGCACTCGCATATAATGCTTTAGAGTGTCAGCTCACCAGCAGGCCCTCGCCCCTAATATTTTAGAGGGTCAGCTCAGCAGCAGGCCCTCACATATAATGTTTTACAGGGTCAGCTCACCAGCAGGCCCTCACATATAATGTTTTACAAGGTCAGCTCACCTGCAGGCCCTTGCATATAATGATTTACAGGGTCAGCTCACCTGCAGACCCTTGCATATAATGTCTTACAGGGTTAGCTCAACTGCAGGCCCTCACCTACAATCTTTTACAGGGTCAGCTCACCTACTGATGATGACAACGAAGTCTTGCCTGTTGTTACTCTGGCACACATAGCTGACTTCATGTTGGGCTGCATTTCCCACAACCCGCACATTATACGCATTTTAGACAACACAGATTACTGGTTGTTTACCCTTCTCGACCCACGCTACAAAGAGAACTTCTTATCTCTCATTCCTCTGGTGGAGAGGACAAGCAAAACGGTGCTATTCCAGTAGGTCCTTGTTGAAAAATTGTTCCAAAGTTGATAGGGCAGGCATACAAATGGATTGTCGCTGTCATGGGGATATGCAAATTCCTAGAAGTTATCTAGAGTCAACAAAATGTCAGCAGGCCCTCACCTACAAGTCCAGTCTCAGTAGCCAAGAGTCTGGTCAACACAATCCTCACCATGATGGCACACTGGGTGAACGTTGTGGAGGCCGGGAGCAAGTTCGCTGCTGGCATTAGAGTTGCCCTCCAATATATCCTCGTTAATGGAAAGTGTACTCATTCCAATAACAGGGCCGCTTAGGAGTGCTGTATTGTTATTTATCGTCACTATCGTCACTACCTCCCCAAGTCGGGAGTGGTTAATTGCAGCGCGAGTGCTGCCTTCCTTGAATGCTTGGGCTTTTATAACTTGTCCCACCCTCTCTGAGTGGTTCACAATTAGGAACAAAAAGGGGCAAGGCAACAACAGCCAATAAGATTTCAGCCATTGACCTCCCTTAGATGTGGTATCACTTTCTCAAGCTCCCTCTCCAGAATCGAACCCTGATTCCCCCTTACCCATGATCACCATGGTAGCCTCATAAAAGAACATCGAAAGTTGATAGGGCAGACATCCAAATGGATCATCGCCGTCACGGGGACGTGCAATCACCCAGAGGTTATCTAGAGTCGCCAATGCAGCAGCAGGCCCCCTCCCTAAGGTTTTAGATGGTCAGATCAGCAGGCCCTTGCTCCAAATGTTTTTGAGGGTCACTAGCAGGCCATCAATCATAATTTTTCAAGGGTGTGTATGATGCCCTCCTTTATGAGTAACAAAGGGTGTTTTGGAGTGCCGGTTCCTTGTAATATTTGGCAGCCCTTTCACTTAGTGCATAGGCTTTATGAGTGTAGGATTCAAACTACCTGAACAATTGTACTGCAATGTGAATGAGGCCCTACTTTATGTGATATCCAGGCTGTTTCTGAGTGCCTCTTGCTTGTAATTTTTTGCAGCACTTGCACTTTATATACAATTGAATATACAGAAAAGAATGTTTTCTAAAAAAAAATCCTGCAAAATTGTTTTTTTTTTTTTGGGGGGGGGGGGGGGGGGGTTGTGCGTATTTTTATCAGTCTGTAAAAGTGGCATCCAACTCGGACAACATGGTTCCCAGCAGTGACCTGGGAGTCCAAGATGCATCCAGACATCGTCCCCATGCTGTTCCAGATCCATTTCAGTGTTGTTTCTGTCACTTTCTGTCCTTTTCCATTGGACCAGGCACCCTCCCCTCTTCAGTGCAGAGGGTGCCTGGTTGTCTCCCATTGACTTCTATTATACTCGGGTGCTTGGCCGAGCACACAAATATAGCAATGTGTTCGGGCCGAACACCCGAATGCTTTGGTGCTCGATCATCACTACTGGCCCCCCTATTTATGACTGATGTAGGAAGTAAATGTAGGAATAAATAGACTTGATGCATCATAAGTCTCCCTATATACTAGAGATGAGTGAATCTAAAGATTTGGTTAATTTGGTTTTAGGTTCGCTGAATTTTTTAACTAATTTGGTTCGGACGTTGGTCTTCATTAGACAGTTTTCCTTGTTTTCCTTTCTCTCTCTACGCAATTTGACCGAAAATAATAAAAAAAAATTGGGTTTACTAGAATCCCAACTTTTGGGGAAATTCAGGACGATTTCCAAAACTGGTTGAATCAATTTTCGTACCCTTAATATACACCATATGGCAGTATTGTTTAAAATCTTTCCACTCTTTACAATGGCAGACCTGGTTCTGTGCAGGAATTGTTGTGCTTTTATTTCAGGTTCCACTCTTCGGAGGTTTGGATACTGTCTGATCTGTAGACAGCTCTCCATAATGCAGCAGGAAATTGCCTTTTTGAAATATGAGATTTGTAAATTAACCGTTAAACAAACTCAGGCTGAGAACGTTGCAATGCCACTGCCACAGAGGCCCCCTAGAAATGGAAAATTGGTTACTGTAGGTTCTGGTAGACTGAGAGTTGTGGATAGAAGACATGTCCCACAGTCTGTGGCTCTCCATAATTCATTTGCAGCACTTTCAGAGTGCAAGAGCAACATGGAGGATGGCTGAAGTACAGTGGGTGAGATACAATCATCTCCCATGCCTAAAGTATGCAAGACTGCAGCCAAAGACAAAAAGGAGAAGGTGAGGTCTGATAGTAATCAGCTGTTGGTGGGCGATTCCATCATAAGAGGTGTGAAGTTTGAGGAGAATGGTGTTGTGAGATGTCTCCCTGGTGCTACCGCTAGCAGGGATACACGACGGATCCTTAATATTGTTAGGCAAGCAAATCAGGAAAGGGAGGTGGATGTTATTGTCCATCGTGGGACAAATGATCTGGCTTGCAATGAGGTTTCAAAGGTGAAAGAAGCTTTTCACACACTTGGAAAGTATATACGGGAGGTTGCATCAACTGTTTCATTCTCTGCAGTTTTGCCTGTGCATAATGTTCAGCATGACAGGAAGATGCGCATTAAGGAAATCAATGTATGGCTTGGTGAATGGTGTCTGAACCAAGGGTTTGGCTTTGTGTCTCATGTTAGCTCTTGTTGGAATAGAAAAGAACTGTACAAGAAAGATGGTTTGCATATTTCTCTCAAGGGAATGAATGTCCTCGGTGAACAGTTCTAAGTATTTGCTAAGGAACATTTAAACTAGGAAAGGGGGGCAAAAGAGTGATAATCCAGCAGTCCAACTGCCCCCCGGAACAATGCCAGAAGATGCCAGTAGCACAAAGGTTAAGAAATGACAAGCTCACATTCTTGTCTACAAATGCTCGCAGTTTAGGGAATAAGATCAATGAACTTGAGGCTATAATGGCATCTGAGAATATAGATGTAGTGGCTGATTACAAAATTACAAAATTAAAAACAAAAGAAGGAAGGTATATGGAAGAAGATATAGAACTAGCTGACTGCCTCAATGAATACTTCTGTTCAGTTTTTACAAAGGAAAATGAAGGAAAAGGACCTCAGTTAGGAAAGAAGACTAATAAATCTTTTGATGCATGTGTCTTTACAGAGGAAGAGGTTCTAAGTCAGCTGTCTAAAATGAATACAAATAAATCACAGGGGCCTGATGGGATACACCCAAAGCTATTAAAAGAGCTCAGCGGCGAACTAGCAAAACCATTAACAGATTTATTTAACCAATCACTGGCAACAGGAGTCGTCCCAGAAGATTGGAAATTAGCAAATGTTGTGCCCATTCACAAGAAAGGTAGTAGGGAGCAATTGGGCAACTATAGGCCAGTAAGCCTAACATCAATAGTGTGGAAATTTATGGAAACCATACTTAAGGAGAGGATTGTGGAACATCTAAAATCCCATGTATTGAAAGATGAAAAACAGCATGGGTTTACTTCAGGGAGATCATGTGAAAGTAATCTTATTGATTTTTTTGATTGGGTGACTAAAATAATAGATGGCGGAGGTGCAGTAGACATTGCTTATCTAGACTTTAGTAAGGTTTTTGATACTGTCCCACATAGAAGACTTATCAATAAATTGCAGTCTTTGGGCTTGGACTCCCATATTGTTTAATGGATTAGGCAGTGGCTGAGGGACAGACAACAGAGGGTTGTAGTCAATGGAGCATATGCAGACCATGGTCTTGTTACCAGTGGGGTACCTCAGGGATCTGTTCTGGGACCCATATTGTTTAATATCTTTATCAACAATATTGCAGAAGGTCTCGATGGTAAGGTGTGTCTTTTTGCTGATGACACAAAGATTTGCAACAGGGTTGATGTTCCTGGAGGGATACACCAAATGGAGAAGGATTTAGGAAAACTAGAGGAATGGTCAAAAATCTGGCAACTAAAATTTAATGTTGATAAATTCAAGATAATGCCCCTGGGGCGTAAAAACCCAAGATCAGAATATAAAATCAGTGATACAGTCCTAAGCTCAGTATCTGAGGAAAGGAATTTAGGGGTCATTATTTCAGAAGACTTAAAGGTAGGCAGACAATGTCATAGAGCAGCAGGAAATGCTAGCAGAATGCTTGGGTGTATAGGGAGAGGAATTACCAGTAGAAAGAGGGAGGTGTTCATGCCACTCTACAGAGCACTAGTGAGACCTCATTTGGAGTATTGTGCTCAGTATTGGAGACCATATCTCCAGAAGGATATTGATACTTTGGAGAGAGTTCAGAGAAGAGCTACTAAACTGGTACATGGATTGCAGGATAAAACTTACCAGGAAAGATTAAAGGACCTTAACATGTATAGCTTGGAAGAAAGACGAGACAGAGGGGATATGATAGAAACTTTTAAATACATAAAGGGAATCAACAAGGTAAAAGAGGAGAGAATATTTTAAAGAAGAAAAACTGCTACAAGATTACATAGTTTTAAATTAGAGGGACAAAGGTTTAAAAGTAATATCAGGAAGTATTACTTTACTGAGAGAGTAGTGGATGCATGGAATAGCCTTCCTGCAGAAGTGGTAGCTGCAAACACAGTGAAGGAGTTTAAGCATGCATGGGATAGGCATAAGGCCATCCTTCATATAAGATAGGGCCAGGGACTATTCATAGTATTCAGTATATTGGGCAGACTAGATGGGCCAAATGGTTCTTATCTGCCAACACATTCTATGTTTCTATGTTTACACAGAATGTCTATGGCTCTTTAGCATGGTGAATCTGTACTGGCTCTGAACTCTTCTTGGTGCTTAAGGCTAAAGGGAACCAAGTGTTAAGAAATAATTTTGGCTTGATCTATTCTTTTGACATATTAAATAAGCAGAACACATAGATACAATTTTTTACCTTCAAAATACATAATCGTTACACTCCACTTCTCTCAGTCTTGGGAAATAGGAAACCCCTTAAGCTTCATTCTCTCACTGAAGGTGCTCTGTGACCTAAACAGTCTAGATACGAACATAGATAAAAAATAGGAACCCGTGGCACTCACCATATATGGTACGTTGCAATCCCATTTATTATAATCCATACAATGCAGAGGTGCAATGGGTGGGGTGGATAACTCCCAGCATGCTGCCTACCACTGTTTTGTATCCTCCAAAGCTTTCTCAAGTCACGTGCCATATGTTATCCTTGCTCCTCTGCAGTGTACGGATAACAATTGGTGGGATTTCAAAGTATATGGTATTTTTTATGGATATAATTTAACATTTCATCAGTGCACAATATTCTCTACTAAAAGTTAGTTTTATTTTCTTGTTTGAGCCATGACATTAGTTTTATTTCCCCTGAATATAAGATATCTACATGTGATTAGCTTGCTGATTCCTCAATTCGTCAGTCAATTAGTAATGCCACCAACTACATGGGTGATGTTCTGGCCTAAAACAATTCAGTTAAGAATAGGAAGTTAAATGTATACATACCAGGAGGGATACATAAATGAAATGGTTAACAATGAAAATTTTAAGCAAAGCCGTTGTTAAATGTAAAATGTCATTTTTTTTTTCATGCAGTTGCATCCTGTTACAGCTAAACTGGGCTCTGCGGGATCTTTCAAATTCAGGCGCTGTCAATGGAAAGAAATATTTGCAGAGTGAATAAAAGGCTTTTTATAAGGGAGGTGAATACTTTGCTAATGGCTTATGTAACAGAGGGGTTCCTAATTCAACAAGGAAAAATGTAAACCTCCATGCTCTGTCTGTATCCTGTTATAGCGAGCGGCTGCTTTGTGCTTCCTCCACGCTCAGGTTGCAATGATAATGGGAGATTGCTGAGAACGGATAATACAGAGAGAGAAATAAATATATAATATATATATACAGTATGCGGTAGCAGAATAAGACCTTTGCAAAGGAGAAACATTAAAAGGGAGAGAGTTTAAATTAGAATTCTAATCAACAGCCCAAACGATTGGATAGTAAAAGTGATTGAGATGTCACAGATAGTTGAAAATGAGAAAAATGCAAGATAGAAGGCATAACAGAGGATTCAATTTGAGGTCTTCTAACTCCTGCAGTGCCTGAGAGGCCCTTCTTAACACATTGTGTGCATTTGTGCCATTTTGGTGCTGCTTCTCCAGTAGGTAACACATCTTTTCGTGACAGTAGAATTGGAGCTGTAGATTACTCAACACATCCAAACTTTATTTTTTTTAAATCTGTTCTTTCCATACCATTTCTATGACAAATCTAGAACTTCCTATATACAGTAGAGGATGAATGGAAGGATGGAAACATGTGACGTACTGAGTGGTTTTATACACAGGATAATATTAAAGTGGTTTTCTGAGATATCCTCTGGATAGGTCATCAGTATCGATCGGTGGTGGAACCTGTACCCCAACCGACCAGCTGTTTGAGAAGGCATCGGAGCTCCTGTAAGCACCATGAGGCCATGGTGCCTACTATAGCTTACCAAGCATATATTTCACAGCAGCTGTGCTTGGTATCGCAGCTCGGTCCCTTTTACTGCTATGGGGCTGAGCTGTGCCTAAGCCATGTGTCCGAAGCACATGACATCTCATGGCCTAGGGAAAGCTGCGAGAAGGCCTAGACACTTACAGGAGCACCCGTGCCTTCTCAAACAGCTTATTGGCGGTGTATCAGGTGTCCGACCACCAGCGATCAAATATTGATACTGATCTTGAAAGATAACTTTAATATTAGCTTGTGTCTGAAACCACTCAGTACATTACATGTTCCCACCATTTCATTCATTCTCTACTGTTTATACATGCAATGCAAGAAACCACTGCTATGTATGAGTTATATTGATGATTTATTGGAAATGCATCGTATTCATTCATTCTATACTTACATTTGGCAGGATAATTTTTAATATTCATGACTGCAGCTTTGGTAATGAACTGAGAATTGAATGACTGTATTTTTGAAAAGGTGGTTACACCAGAAAGGTGCTTCATTGACACTGACAACCATTGCCACCAGGTGCTTTTAGGGTCAAGGGAGACATTGTCTGTTTTGTTAGAAATGGAAAAATAAAATCTATTAATTGTAAGACCTTTGTGCATAAAATAAAGAGTTGTTAAATGCCTGAATATATACTGTCTGAACATGTGATTATCAAGCCATAAAGATCAAATTACCAATAACTTGCTCAAAGGAGTTGCCCTATATTGGACAACCTTTGTCCACATGTCAAATTAGGATATATAGGCATAATAGAGAATGCCTGTATACCCTAATATGACATACCTTTAGTCTTCAACCTTCAGTTGTGTCTCCCTGAACACTTTGCTATCACTCTAAAAAAAAAAAACATATGAAGAATTTAATTAGCTTTCTTGGGGATCGATCCTACAGCATGTGAGATACAATAAAAACTTGATTATGCACTCCCCTAGACACAGAGATTAAGATGGGAAAATCTTCAGTGTAAAGTACTGCAGAATTTACTGAAACTATACAAATACAGTGGCACATTCTTAGACACTCATCTCAACATTAAATTTCCAACACCAAGAAAGAAAAGTCATGGAATTCTGGAAATCACAGGGTCAACAGGCATATTAATGATATGCAAATGATAAAAAATGGAAACAAGATATTCTAAATATCTTGATTTATTCAGTATTGAGTAGGAGACCTTGGCATGCTATTAATGAGTTTATTATTAGTTGATTAAGGAATGTTCTTCCATGCTAAATGCACTTGGACATGCAGATTATGAAGATCTGGCAGCTACCTTAACTATTGTCAACCTATGACATCCCAGATGTGTTAAATTAGAGACAAGCCAAGAGATGCTGTGGGCCATAGTAGCATGTTTAGTCCATGCAGGTTTCTCATAGTAGCATAAGCAACATGCAGAATGGTGCTGTCCTGTTGGACATGGCACCCGGGACACATTGGAGAGATAGCTGTTCCACAACTAAATCAATATAAGATTGAGCTGATAGTGTACCTAAATTGAAGACCAGAAGAGACCAGCTACTGTACATTATGCCACCCCATATAATAAACCTGGGAGTGGGACCGATGTGACGTTCCCTTGTGAAGGTCTCTTCTTGGCTTTGCCTGCATGGTTTTTAGACCAGTCTCTGGCTATCCTCATTGCTGAAGTGGATAGACCTCCATTCCAACCTCCATTGCCTTCTTATTATGCACTGTGATAGCCCTTGAGAGTGGTGACATGAAGTGAATGGAACACCTATATTTGGATGTCTGGCACATAGCCAACTGTGGTGCAAATGCCTTCTTATGGTTTGCATAGACCGTGTTTGTCACCCTAGGCTTGCCCTTCTTACATGCCACAGATTGGAGCTAGGTGCTTGAAACTGTGGTCATCTGCAAATCTTAGCGACACCTGCTACTTCCTCGACTTGCAAAACCTTAGGGTGGTTTCACACAAGCGAGTTCAAAGCGTTGTACTCTCAGCGTGTGTCTGTGAGAGCTTCCACCCTGACCTACGTAGCACTGATAGGATCATATTATATTGATTTATGATGCTAGGTAATGCTCAGATTTCATGAATATATTAAATAATACTCACATAATGCTGTCAGTTTTTTTCCCAAACTCTATAGCACTATAAATCAATATAATGCTACGTAATACTATCAGTGCTATGTACAGTAGGTCAGGATGGGAGCTCTCACAGACCCACGCTGCGAGTTCAATGCATTGAACTCGCTCGGGTGAAACCAGCCTTACAGTTTGTCTTGCCTGATGTTGCAATTTCAATGTTGAAGAGTGTACATTGGTAGAATATATTGTTTAACATTTAGACCGATAATTACAATTAAATAGTACATCATTGTATTGTTTAGCCATATCTTTATGTTTGCATGTTACACTTAAAGGTCGAAAATAAATACTATATTGATCTACCCAATTAACATGATATTACAAGTAACATCTATGAATAAATTAACAAATATAGTACATTAATGGAGTTTTCCAGTCATTTTCCTCAGTATAGGCCATCAATATCTGATACAACACACCTACACCGATCAGGTATTCTGCAGTAACTCTGGTTCTGGAACTACAGTTCCATCCATTGTGCACAATAGACAAAGCTGTTATTGCAGCTGTCCTCCCATTGAAATGAATAGGAGTAACACTTCAGTAGCTAGCTCCGTCCTCTATAGCAGTGTTCCTTAGCTCCAGTCCGTAGGGCCCACTTACCGGTCATTTTTTCAGGATTTCCTTAGTGTTGAGCAGGTGATATAATTAGTGTCAATGCATCAGGACCAAATCATGACCAGCAGGTGAGCCCTGAGGACTGGAGTTGAGGAACCCTGCTCTACAGAATGGATGGAGTTGTAGTTCTGAGCACAGATATAAGACATGCAACAAAGGTTTTGGTTACGGATGGAAAGGCAATAAGGTTTAAGACTTACAAACCTAGGAGATCTGGAGTCAGTCTAATGGGAAAAGGGGGCCAATATGTCTATGTAGTGACTCACAAATCCAGGTCACAGATTCAGTCCTTTTGTCCATGACTGGAATATAGATATCAGTTTGAATTCCCAGATCTTTTTCTCCTGGCTGTTCTTAAAACTAAGTCCATCATACTGTAGTCTAGTCCAGAAAAGTGCAAACCCACAGTGACGTACCACCAATAGATATCATAGTAATCCCAGCAAGCGTATTGCTTTCAGTAAGGTGTATTCTTTATTCTCATACCCAATAAAATAATTTCACAGGACGCTTTTCGGCCCGTCCAGCCTTTCTCAACTGCACGGGCCAAAACGCTTCCTGTGAAATTCTTTTATTGGATATGAGAATAAAGAATACACCGTACTGAAAGAAATATGCCTGCTGGGATTACTTTGATATTGATTGTGGGGATCACCCCTTCCCTCACAGAGCAACAGACGGATCGTGAGCTGTCTAACCTTGGGCAAGTACCACCAATAGAGACAGACCAGGCAGTTGTTATGGGGGAAACGGGAGCCTTTGTCTGCCATCCCTGCCATTCGGCCACTGGGCCTGAAGTCTATGAATAAATAGAACGGTGCAGGAGGTCGCGATGACTCTGCAACCTCTTGTGTTGAGTCTTTTTTTTTTTTATGTGTGTATGCTGTCTGCACTTGGGGTGGGGATAGCATTATATTTACTACAGAGCAGGCCATTCTACAGAGAGGGACCATTCAACAGAGTAGGCCTTTCTACAGATGGGGGCCATTCTACAGTGGGTGCAATTCTATAGAGGAGGGTATTCTATATACTACACAGGGGGGCCATTCTACAGATACAGATGAGGACCATACTACAAAGGGTCTATTCTAGAGATAAGGGTCATTCTACAGAGTGGCCATTCTATGTACTACAGAGAGGGGCCATTCTATAGATTGTGCCCATTCTTTATTCTACAAAGGGGGGCATTCTACAGAGAGGTCCATTTTATATACTTCAGAAAGGATCATTCTATATACTAGAGCAGTGATAGGCAAACTGCGGCTCTCCAGCTGTTGCAAAACTACAACTCCCACCATGCCCTGCTGTAGGCTGAAAGCTGTATGCAGTCTTTGCATGCTGGGAGTTGTAGTTCTGCAACAGCTGGAGAGCTGCAGTTTGCCTATCACTGTACTAGAGAGGGAGTCAATATATATATACTGTCAATACAGAGGGGGCATTAAACTGGGGAGGGGGGATTTTACATATGGCCACTACAGGGGCCTTATTACTATAGTTTGCTCTAAATGAGTGTCTTATAGAGAAACCTTGTTACTTCTGGGGGCACTATAGGGGGTTTATTTCTGCTAGGGGCCCTATGGGGACATTATTAATATTAGAGGTACTTTGGGGCATTATTATTTGGCATAATATGAAGGGCATGACCAATAATGGGGTTGCAAATGAAGGGTACTTTAGGGACACTATTTTTATTGGGGCAGTCTGGAAGCATTATTACTATGGGGGGGCTATATGTATTGGACTGTAATACAGTATAGTATTTGGGGGGCATTAGGGAGTACAGCAGGCATAATATTGGGGGCATCAGCAGGATGACAATGTTGGAGTTCCAGAAGGGGAAGGGTGATAGAAAAGTGAGGATTCTAAGATGTCTGTCTGTCACTCTGCAGAGACAAGAAGCAGCTGAAATAATTGAATTAATAATTCAATAGCGCTGCTCCCCATCATTGTACCCATACATGATTGTTGCATCTGAGTATAAAAACAGGGTAATATTTTTTTTTAACAACTTACCGCCTCCATTTGCTCGTGACTGGCCAGCCGCTGCTATCTTGCTTTAAGATCTGGCTCGAAATCTTGCACGGCGCGAGATGACGTCTTCACGCCGGCGTGGTGATGTCATACATCATCACGCACTGAATTTCGGCTGAGATCTTCAATCAAGATGGTGACTGGCGGCCCGTCGCTAGCAAATAGAGGCGGTAAGTTAGATTATTTTTTTGTTTTTTTTTTACACTATTTCAGGTTTAATCGATTCGCTACCACAAAGCACAAGGAAATTCAGTTTTGAAACAAATTGAATTTATCCTGAAATTCGGATGGAATTCCATTCAATTCGCTCAGCTCTAGTGGCTACAAGTAGACTGTGGGACATCCTATTCTAGAGAACACCTGCGTTTGGTGGCTACTAGAGGACTGTTGGACATTTTATTATTTATGCTAGGAATCATTGGCACTATCCATACAAAAACCCTTGAAGCTGTGCGAGTATATGATTTTGTTTGCGTGATTGATTGAGGAGTTGACCTTTTCTAATACTATTGCTGCAAGGACAAGGTTTTTTCTGTTTATGTATATTGGAGGATACACATGACAAAGCATTAGTGATTAGTAGCCCTGCTGTTTTTTGTGTATGTGCACAGTGTCCATCAAATTGCTAGGAGGTGTTTACAGGTTTTGTATTTCAGTTTTTATGAATAGCGCTGCAGTTGCTGATTTCTATGGTTAATTTTCTCTTTCTCTCTAGCATATCCAACAACAGCAATGCACATGTTGTTTATAATCAACAAAAAGGAATAGTAGATGCCCAATTTGGACTAAAATCTGAAATTAATTATACTTCCTGAACGTATTAGAGACCCTTAGAGAGGAGCAATCTGTTCAGGAAGGTGACATTTCTCACCTTCACTCTCAATGTCCATCTCAGGCAACGTTTTAGTTGTACAGTAAATGTTAAATGCGTATTCCTCTGCGTTCTTCCAGCTAGCTTCAGTAAATATCACATACCCTCACACATCAACCTTATTGATTTCCTAATGATATACACAGGATGCAGTCCCCTGGTGCTGACCTGTCACTTTGACTAATTATCCACTTTTTCTGCTGGCAATATTATAACTGAATAAAAAGCAGCAGTGTAAATGGTGGCTTTACTATTTTACATGTTACTTATATAAACACTAGCAATAAAGCCCATTGTATGAAAAACAGGTTCTAAAATCCCCTAATACACCATCATTCTGCCACCGGGATGCCACCACTCTATCCTATGGCTATACCATTACTGTCCCCTTCAATGGATATTTTGATATTACACTCAAGTTTAGAAATGCTCAACAGGGAGCAGATGCTGGAGTTGTTTAATGTATCTACTGTTATTATAGATTAGTCAATAAACCACATTTATCAAAACCATGTGGGCAACAAACTGATTTTCTTTTAGCCTGTTTTGATAAATCTTCTCCACTAAATTCAGGTTACATATAAAACAGCACTTTTATTAGACTAAACTACAGGGAGATGATAGACAGGCTGAGAAGCCGTAACCTCAGCGTTTAAAGTTAACACTATGTCTGCTGTATTCTGCCACTGATTGGCGGAAGTGTTTACACCATTTGACCACTGCAGCCATTCAGAGAAGAAGTGAGTCTTTGGCAATACGGCTTGCTTTTTGTTTATTAGTATGATGTTGCTCCCTGAAAAGGTTTGTTAGAGTTTGACCTCTAATAACTTTTTACTGTTTTAAATATTAACTGGAAATATCCACTATGACCAAAAGTCTAGAAGCTTCAAACAAATAACTAGTATATCAAGTATAGTATAACAAGTATATCAGATTAATATAAACACTTCAGGTACATTACCCAGTTCCACATTCATTCTTGCTCCCGACACCAATGGAGGTCTCAGCTTTCACACTTCATACTTGTCTTCTGACATGTCTCAATAAGTGTCTCAGTGCATTATTATTTTGACAAACTGTCTAGTTCAGTATAAACATTGTTGATACCTTAAAGGGAACCTGTCGTTTTTAACATGGTGGTTTAGCTGTAGGCAGCATGATATAGAGCAGGAAGAGCTGAGCAGATTGATATATATTTTTATGGGGGGAAGAAATCTGGGCTTTAAAGTTAAGGATGCATGTAAGTGTGCAAAAAAAAGGAAGCCCCTGTCAATCACCTATAGGACCACCCCCGTGAGTTCAAAGCCCAAAATGAGCAGGAATTTAAATGAATATATTATACGTTTTACCGATTCTTTTCTAATAAAACTATATATCGATCTTCTCAGCTCTTCCTGCTCTATAACATGGCACCTTCAGCTCAAAACCATGTTCACCACGACTAGTTGACTTTATACACCTAAATACATTTATCGTCAATTAAGGTATTGGATGACAGTATATTTTGTCATCAGTGCAATTACCCTCTACACTTAGGTACTGTATTTTATGCAAAGGTGATTATTGAACGTTATATATGTTTTGTATTATGAGTACTTTTAGCAAGTAAAGCTTATTCTTTGTTTTATGAAAATCCGTTTTCTAATGAATAATCTTTCTTTATCAATTCCTCATGGCAGTGTTTGGCGGCCATCTTGTCTGAGCTGTTCTTATCAGCATTTAAAAATAATTTAAAGAGGGCATATCATGACATATACAGCGGCGCCCAGGGATCTCACTGCACTTACCATTATCACTGGGCGCCACTCCGTTCTCCCGTTATGTCCTCCTGTATGTTCGGGGACTTGGTTATAGTAGGCGGGGACTTAGGGGACTTGGTTATAGTAGGCGGAGTCTGCCCTTGCTCTGCTAGTCGTCTCCTTTTCCTAGGCTGTAGCTCTGGCCTATGGCAGCACAGAGCTCAAAGCCTGGGAGGTTTTTTTTTCCCAGGCTGTGAGCTCTGCGATGCGATTGGCCAGCGCTACAGCCTAGGAGAAGGAGACGCCCAGCAGAACAAGGGCAGACTCTGCCTACTATAACCAAGTCCCCGAACATACCGGAGGACATAAAGCGAGAACTGAGAGGCGCCCAGGGATAGGAGTAAGTGCAGTGAGATCCCTGGGCGCCGCTGTATATGTCATGATACTTAGTTCACAATGTTTGGACCGATGAAAGGTCCTCTTTAAAGCATTATTTTACAGTAGCCACATGAGCCATAGATACAATGGACAGGATCTGACCTCATTGACTTCTATGGGAGAGTTTTCTAGATATGCTCTGTGACCTGTTAAGAGGTCATTGTCATAGCTATCTACTCCTTGCTTATGCAATCACCTATTGTGAATGGAGGATCCTGTGTTATCCATACACAGATGTGATATATACCATTCTAAACCTGCCTGTTATGATATTCAGATAACTGCAGTGGCACTTATTATTAGGCTTAGTGACCATCAGGAAAACTGCAGGATTTTATGGTTTTTAACATAGAAAACTACAAATATCATCACAAATTCTTTAAAAAATTGTTTAACATAAAAACGTGATTTAAACACTAGGCAATTTTTCTGATGACACATTCCCTTTAACAATAAATTCAAGTTTGGTGAAAACCAAGCACAAAACAGGTAATTGAGGATTTATGTAATAAAGTGGCAGCTTAACATAACACAGTCTTCTTAAGTGTACTTCTCAAACTAAGAACTTGCATGATTTTTCTTCCTTGTCCCATAGTCTACATCTTAAATTCTTAATCCTGGCTCTTCCTAACTCATGAATGAGAATGCTTCTTATTTTCACAGCGATGAGTCTTCAGTGCAGAGGAGAATATACATCAAGCTTCTTCTTTAAAAATGAACAGACACAATGTTTTTTCAATGCATGTATCAAATCAGCAACTACCAGATTTTTCGCTTCCTAAGATGCACCTGATGATAAGATGCACCTACATTTTTTTGGAGGAAATTAAGAAAATAAAATATTTTGAACTAAATGGTTTGCTTTTGGTTGGTTTTGAACTAATGGTGGGGTCTATGGATGGTGCACTGGTATTGGGGATCTGTGGATGATACTGTTATGGGGATCAGTGGAGGAGACTCATAGAGTGATCTGTGGAGGACACGGTTATGGGGATCTGTGGAGGACAGTGTTATAGGGGATCTGTGGAGGACAGTGTTATAGGGGATCTGTGGAGGACAGTGTTATAGGGGATCTGTGGAGGACAGTGTTATAGGGGATCTGTGGAGGACACTGTTATGGAGATCTGTGGAGGACACTTATTACATGGCCGGCATATCACAGGCCATGCTGTGCAGCATAGGCATAGCAGCCTGCGATATACCAGTGATGTAAGCAGGGGCATTATCAGGGTAGTAGCGGTAAGAGCAGCCATCACATATAAAGTGCATCCAGCAGCCCCTAGCAGTGATGCTTTGCTAAACTTGCAGTAATCACTTACCTGTAAGCAGTACTCGCCATGCACGCAGCACGCAGCCTGGCAGTGCACATCAGTCAAGCACAAAGCAGATAATTCAGGATTTATGTAATAAAGTGGCAGCTAAACATAACACGGTCTTCTTAAGTGTACTTCTCAAACTAAGAATTTGCTTGATTTTACTTCCTTGTCCCATAGTCTACATCTTAAATTCTTAATCCTGGCTCTTCCTTACTAACTCATGAATCAGAATGCTTCTCACAACTCGTGAATCAGTTGTAACTCACAAATACGGGGGTCATTTACTATGCTGAAATACGCCAAAATTGCACCACTATCTGCGACTTCGCCCAGCTCGCGCAGGAATCCAGCTCAAGCAAGGAAGCTGTCTTACATTTAGAACTGCCACTGGATTAGCCAAAGTTATGGAGAGGCCTACTTCCTCCATGTTGACATGTTGGAGCTTCAGTAGTGAGCTCCAAACTAAAGTCCCCACAAAGGCTTGCACCTGCTCTCTATGGTTGAGTTGTAACTGCCCACTGAACCTTTCATGTCCATACTCTTACATGAAATCTAAAGCGTTTCATTATAGTAAATAGGTATCCGACGGGCCCAGGCTGTGTCCACCTATGTCATATACAGCAATTCTGGTATTCTGCTCCTCTGCTGCAACAGAGTACTGAAGTGCTAAAATATATATGGGAACATAGTCTTAGAGAATAACCCAAATGTCACATGTACGTGCAACCCATGTTTTGGATCAGGCATGCGCAGTCTCTATTTGCCATAAATGTGCTGTGAATATACAGCTCTGCAACCAGTCATATAGTTGCGATCAGTACTGATAACATATACTGTACATTGGGGATGGTACAAGAGAAGTGACTATTTTTCTTCTTCAACTCCCCACTAATGATTAACATATATTATGGGGATACGGAAAGACTGTCCAATTCTCAAGTTCTCTGAGGCCAAATGTGAAAGGAAAAACAACAGTACTGTTAGTCCATCATCAGATTTTCTATCCAGCCTTACATTTGGCAAAAGTGCCTGCGCTTGATATTCTCTTCTATGTAAATTAAATTTGACTACTTCTTAGAATAAAACACCAAGAGATTCTGTCTTTTCTGAATCACTCCAGCACTGATTTGGTTAACATGACATTCCCAGAAAAGGTCTTTGTAAAATGATCTCATAAACCTTTTATTTGATTATAAGAATGTTTCAGAGACATGTCTGACATTTAAATTACAAGTTTCCAGGGACTTTCATTTTGTTCTGTTTGTGAAGACAATTCAAAAAATAACAAATCGCTTATCTACTCTACCTATGAACATTCTGCCATGTTTCTTCACAGAGGCATTTCTTGTTTTTTTAGGCAAATATTTTCACGATTACTGTAATTTTAAAAAGCGGGGGTAAAAAAACATAATCAGGTATGTCCAACCTTAAAGGGGTTGTGCCACCTCACATAAGGGTATGCCACCAATGTCAGATAGGGGCAGATGCCATCTCTGAGACCCACTTATCATTAGAACAGGGCCTTCAAAGTGAACGAGAGCACACCGCACATGCACGGTGTGCTCTTCATTCTTTTTATGGGAGTTACTGCACAAGCACTGACACCCCTTCATTCACTTAACTGCCAGAAATAGCAGGGCCAGCTCTCTGCCATTTTCGGAAATCCCATAGGAATGAATGAAAGGGGGCCGCTCATGCCTTCTGTGCTCTCATTCACTATGGTGGAACCTTTCTAGAGATAGGTGAGGGTCTCAGAGGTGGCAATCACATCTCTCTGACCTTAATGGCATATCCCAGCCATATGCCACCAATCTCTGAGGTAAGACAACCCCTTTAACTTGAACAATAAAAATGCTATATCTTTTTGTAACATGCTAGCAAAACCCTTCAAAGGCTGCAACCACGGGGTGGCCACACGTTGACAATTATAGCAAATCTCCCAACAGATTATTTTGAAATCATGTATTTATTTATTTTTGGTCATCTCAAAAACACATGTCTCAGGCCACAGTATGTCAAGCCAAGAGAAAAGGTAAGCAAGAAAATACCTGAAAAGGTGTTAGGGTACTTTCACACTTGCGTTGTTTGATTCCGGCAGGCAGTTCCGTTGCCTGAACTGACTGCCTGATCAGGCAAACTGTATGCAAACGGATGTCATTTTTTCTGACTGATCAGGCATTTTTGAGACTGATCAGGATCCTGATCAGTCAGAAAAATGCATTGCAATACCGGATCCGTTTTTTTCTGGTGTCATCAGGCAAAACAGATCAGTTTTTTTTTTTTCATTTTTAAAGGTCTGCGCATGCGCAGACCGGATGGACGGATCCGGCATTCCGGTATTTTGAATGCCGGATCCGGCACTAATACATTCCTATGGAAAAAAATGCCGGATCCGGCATTCAGGCAAGTCTTCAGTTTTTTTTGCCGGAGATAAAACCGGTTTTCTCTTTTGCCTGATCAGTCAAAACGACTGAACTGAAGACATCCTGATGCATCCTGAACGGATTACTCTCCATTCAGAATGCATGGGGATATGCCTGATCAGTTATTTTCCGGTATAGAGCCCCTGTGACGGAACTCTATGCCGGAAAAGAAAAACTCAAGTGTGAAAGTACCCTTAGTCTGATTAAAATTAATTTACTCCTAACAGTATCACATTATTCAGGCCAGTAAGAGATCTCTTGGCTTTTCTTTGCATTGATTATCTCCTGTTCTACCCATATGGAATTGTGATCACATAACAAATTCAGTTGACCTACTTCTCACATATTCAGCTCCACTATATATGTATTTATCAGGATATTACCAGAGGAGTGCTTGTTTAAACGGATGACGTGGGTGTCATAATGACAATATAGCCGTCAATTCTGTCATGTACTTTCTAAATGATGCAAATATAAACTATACAATCACTGCATGCTGGACAGGAGGTAAGTAATACTGGAGTGTTCCTAGTATTGAATTAAACAACTATTTACTTCAGCCAAACGTATGTCTGTACTGTATGACATCTCTTCTCACCACTAATCTCACAATGACATTGAAATGGCCTTCAGGAAACCTATGTTGTAAGAGCCTTGATTGATTATCTGGACCTCAATCAACCAGTTCCTGATGATGTTACAAGGACCAAAGGTTGTTTGTAACAACCCACTCCAGGTGTTAATGCTGCTGTGAGGAACCCAATCACCATCAGAAGAACAGATTTAGATTTACAGTATATCGGACTGGACAAAACCCAAGAAATGCAGATGTAAATGTACTGTGGGCGGTTTTTATGGCATATCCACAGTACTTACAGAAGTATTTCTGTTATGTGAAGTCATCTCCTATCCACAGGACACCCACAGATCAATGACAACTGGGGCTCCCTACTGCATGGAGCCCCCAATAATCAATGGAGCAGCCAGTCAAGCATGCAACAACGCAGCAGTTCTATTGATTTCTATTGGAGTTGGTAGCTCAGTGGTTAGCACTGGTGCCTTCCAATTCTGAGGTCCTATGTTTGAATCCAACAAAGGACAACATCTGCATGGAGTTTGTATGTTCTCCCCGTGTTTGCGTGCGTTTCCTCCGTGTACGCCAGTTTCCTCCTACACTCCAAATACATACTGTTAGGTAAGTTAGATTTAAGCTCCAGTGGATTCAGCATGCAATGCTAATGTCTGTAAATGCCTGCAGAATATGGGAGTGCTATATAGTAAATAATATAAATAAAAAATGATAGCCGAGTACAGTGCTTGGCTATCTCTGGAATTTCCATAAAAATTAACTGAGCGGCTGCATGCATGCATGACCACCACTTCATTCATTTCATTAGACTCCATGGAGTTCGGGCCACCCATTTTCATGATCGGTGGGGGTCCCAAAGATAAGACTCCTACTGCTGTAATGGTTATCCCCTATCCTAGGGACAACTTCATATAACCAGAATAGCCTCTTGGACCACCAGCTCCCTTGAGAATGGGAGTTTATTGAAACTTGGTCTACCTCTTGAGTCAGCTGCTATATCCAGAAGGAGATGTGTACATATTTTTCAATTTGGGTATTTGAACAGAAAATACACAAGCAAATGACTCCCACAGACCTCAAAGAAGAGAGCCATGCACATGCATTCTCAACATAGAAAAGACAAAAAAATATGAATTTTTCTGTATGAAGTTGGAGACATATGAAGGAAGTCATTGACTTCTATGACTTTAAGACGTTTGACGTGCAGGCACTTCATACCAGCTGACACAGCGTTAATACAATGCATGCTATAAAGTGTCATAAAGAGTCAAATTGTCTATTGAACTCCATATCATCATATATTGTAATTATTACCAAAACTGGGTCTGAAAAACAACTGTTCCCTATACTTTGCTCTAACAAAATTAGCAAATATATGAAAGTGAATTAAAGTTTGTAATATCAAGGGAGAAAATCATATGATTTATCCGGGGTTTATTGCAATTTGAAGGTAGATTAGATAAGTCTATTTATCCCTTTTGGCAGTTTACAATTTGCATGATATAAAAATATGAACCTTACTAAATTCACTTTAATGTGTTGCCACATTTCCAGCAAGTGAAGCAAGCTGCAATTCTGCTTTTAAGTATTGCATTTCAGAGATATTACAAATCAGAATGATACATAGTGAATCTTCATAGTAATAACTCTCAATGACAAGAAAATACAGAGTCTGTAATAGACATTTTATATCACAATAAAGTAAAATTGTTACTTACCAGCATTTTTTTTATAATTACCATATCTCATGTTCTCAAATCCCCACAAGTGATCTTGTATTATTCTCTTAGACTCAATAAGTAAGGTGTCACCTATATGAAGAAGTTTCTAGTTCGAGTTACATTAAACTTTATTTTTGGTTACCATTCTGATACTGGTTAATAGTATCCACACACTGAAGTATAGTCAATGTAATTAATAATCACTATACTACTAGTGTAGACTACTACTAATTACTAGTAAATTTTGAATAGCCTAAACTACAATTAGTTTTATCACATGATTAAGAAATTTCTGTGATCATGTTCATTTATTCATTATTACCAAGTGGACTTTGCTTACAAATCTCATAGACTCAGAAGGATTTATAATAATAAAAATGTACAGTTTGGATCCACTCAAGTGCATAGTTATCAGTCAGGACATTGCATTATATTGATTAGGAGCACAGCTTGAAGCTACTAGACCCAGTGTAAAATTTGTAATAGGTTCTCCCTCTTGCTATGTGATATTTAAAATGTTGACATGTTTTTTTTATGATAACCAAGGCCAGCGTGCAACTGCTCCCTCCATAGCTATGCCCCTGGTGTGGATGTTAAATAATAAACTAAATTAAACTTTCTTTAGGATGGAAGATAGACATAGAATATGTCATATTTAGAGATGAATTAATTGATTCTAAACTAATCTTATTTTGTAAGAAATCAAGGTGGATTTGAATCAGAATTTTTGGTAGTTCGATTTGAGTGAAATTTGGAGAGGAAGCGAGAGAGGGAAAACATGGAAAAAAAAAACATAGAAAAAAAATATGAGTCCTAGGAGACCTTAAAATGTCATACACAAATTTTCAGGCCAATTTGATAACTTTTAGCAACATAGTAACATAGTTTATAAGGCCGAAAAAAGACATCTGTCCATCCAGTTCGGCCCGTTATCCTGCAAGTTAATCCAGAGAAGGACAAAAAAAAAACTGTGAGGTAGAAGCCAATTTTCCCCACTTAATGGGAAAAAATAATCCTTCCTGACTCCAATCAGGCAATCAGAATAACTCCCTGGATCAACGACCTATCTCTAGTAGCTATAGCATGTAATATTATTACACTTCAGAAATACATCCAGACCCCTATTGAACTCTTTTAATGAACTCACCATCACCACCTCCTCAGGCAGAGAGTTCCATAGCCTCACTGCTCTTACTGTCAAGAATCCTCTTCTATGTTTCTGTACAAACCTTCTTTCCTCCAGACACAGAGAATGTCCCCTTGTCACAGTCACAGTCCTGGGGATAAATAGATGATGGGAGAGATCTCTGTACGAACCCCTGATATATTCACACATAGTTATTTGATCTCCACTCAGTTGTCTTTTTTCTTAAGTGAATAACCCTAATTTTGATAATCTTTCAGGGTACTGTAGTCCCCCCATTCCTGTGATTACATTAGTTGACCTCCTCTGAAACCTCTCCAGCTCTGCTATGTCTGCCTTGTTCACAGGAGCCCAGAACTATACACAGTACTCCATGTGTGGTCTGACTAGTGATTTGTAAAGTGGTAGGACTATGTTCTCATCACGGGCATCTATGCTCCGTTTGATGCAACCCATTATCTTATTGGCCTTGGCAGCAGCTGCCTGATACTGGTTTCTACAGCTTAGTTTGCTGATCACTAAAATTCCTAGGTCCTTTTCCATGTCAGTGTTACCCAGAGTTTTACCAATTAGTATGTACAGGTGACTTGCATTATTCCTTCCCATGTGCATAACCTCCAAGCTATCCAGATCCGTTTGTAGCAGTATATTGTCATCTTCCATGTTAATTACTTTACACAGTTTAGTGTCATCTGCAAAAAAAAAAATTTTACTGTGCAAGCCTACAAGATCATTAATAAATATATTGAAGAGAATAGGGCCCAATACTGACCCATGAGGTACCCCACTAGTGACAGTGACCCAATCTGAGTGAGTACCATTAATAACCACCCTCTGTTTTCTATTCCTGAGCCAGTTACTTACCCAAATACATACATTTTCTCCCAGTCCGAGCATTCTCATTTTATATACTAACCTTTTATGTGGTACAGTGTTAAATGCTTTGGAGAAGTCAAGATATACTACATCCATTGATTTGCTGCTCTCAAATCTACAACTTACCTCCTCATACAAAACTGATTACATTAGTTTGACATGACCGATCATTCATGAAGCCATGCTGAAATGGTTTTATTTGCTTATTTTCATTGAGGTACTCCAAGATAGATTCTCTTAGGAAACCTTCAAATGGTTTACCCATGACAGGTGTTAAATTTATAGGTCTATAGTTTCCGGGCTCTGTTTTTGAATCCTTTTTGAATATTGGCACCACATTTGCTATACGCCAATCCTGTTGAACACTCCCTGTCAGTATAGAGTCCTTAAATATCAGAAATAAGGGTCTGGCTATGACATTACCTAATTCTCTTAGGATACAGGGGTGTATGCCATCTGGTCCTGGCAATTTGTCTATTTTAATCTTTTTAAGATGCCGCAGTACTTTTACCTGGGTCAGATAGGACACTTTTAATGGGGAATTTACTTTTACATTCTACATTTCATCTGTCAGTTTATTTTCCTCAGTGAATACAGTGGAGAAAAAAAATATGTAATAGCTTTGCTTTGTCCTCATAGCTCTCTGCAACTCCCCCCTGATTACTCTGTAGAGGGTTCACACCTTTATTTAATTGAAGAACATTTTAGGGATAGTTTGGCTCTCTTTGAAAATTAATCTCTCGGTCTCTAGTTTGGCTGCTTTTATTTGTTTTTTACATATTTTATATTTTTTCCTTATTGATTTTTAGTGCTTCCTCGATACCCTCCTTTTTTTGTGATTTAAATGCTTTCTTTTTGTCATTTATTGCTTTCTTTACAGTTATATTTATCCACATTGTTTTTTTTCTTGTACCTTAACCTTTTATTTCACAATTAGGTTTTAGAATGCTTTTAAAAATATCACATTTTGCGGCTGTATTTTTTTATTTTTTTTGAGGACTTTGCCCTAGTTAGTTAGGCCTATGGCTTCTCTTAGTTGGCTAAATTTAGCTTTTTTGAAGTTTGGGAGTTTTGTTCTGCCCTGAAGAAACACTCTTTTGAATGACAATTGGAAGGTTATTACTCTATGGTCACTATTTCCCAGGTGTCCTCCACCCTGCACATCTGTTGTTCTGTCAGGTCTATTGGTTAATACTAAATCCAGTATGGCTGTCCCTCTAGTTGGGTCCTGAACCAGTTGGGAAATGTAATTGTCTTTGGTTATTGCCAAAAACTTGTTTCCTTTATAAGATATATACATGTTTCAGTTTCCCAGTCTATATCTGGGTCCCCCATGTTAATGACCTCATTATGATCTGCCGCCTTGTCTATCTCATTTAGTAGCAGATTTTCTGTGGACTCTGGTATATTAGGTGGTTTATAATAAACTCCTATTCATATTTTATTATTGTTTTTGCCTCCATGTATTTCTACCCACAGTGACTACACATGTTCATGTCCCTCACTTATATCTTCTCAGACTGTGAGCTTTAGACAGGACTTTACATAAATGCAGACCCCTCCCCTTCTCTGGTTTTTGCAATCCTTTCTAAACAGACTGTAAACCTTGTACATTAACTGTCCAGTCTTAGCTATCATCCAGCCATTTCTCAGTTATTCCCACTATGTCATAATCCTCCTCACATATCACTAATTCCAGTTCACCAGTTTTATCAGTCAGGCTTCTGGCATTAGTATACATACAATTAAGAGGTTTATGTATAGTTTTTACCCTACACCTTTCCTTCTGAACTGTTCTAGTCCCTCCTTCCATTCCTCCCCCAGTCCCATTACCTTGCCCCACTCTCTATCTGCACTATTTTCACATCCTATATAACGTAATTACCCTCCCCCCAGTCCCTTTTTTAAATACTCCTCCAACCTTCTAGCCATCTTCTCTACCAACACAGCCCCTTCCCAATTAAGGTACAGCCCATCCCTACGATAGAGCCTGTAGCCGACAGAAGTCAGCCAAGTTCTCCAGGAACACAAACCCCTCCTTCCTACACCAGTTCTTAAGACACTTGTTAACCTCCCTAATCTCCCGCTGCCTTTCTTGTGTGACTCGTGGCACAGGTAGTATTTTGGAAAACACTACCTTTGAGGTCCTTGCCCTAAGCTTGTGAACTAAATCCCTAAAATCATTTTTAAGGACGCTCCACCTACCTCTAACTTTGTCATTGGTAATTGATTAGGGTAAAATCGATTCAGACCCGACTAGTCGGCCAAATCAAACCAGAATTGAATTTTGTGCAGTTTACTCATCTCTAGTCGTTCTCTTCTGTGAATTATTGCCATAAAAGTTGGTTCTTAATATATTTAATCTATGTGGTCATTATTTAGAATTTGGAGTAGATTAACACAGTTTTTGGAGGAAGTTTTGAGGCAGATTTTCCTGCAGGTTTTTTATCCATAGCCAGAAGTGGATTCAAAAGGAATCATAGATATAAAGACTTATACTTCTCCTTCCAACTTCTATCTTTGGCTGAAAAACCTGTAAGAAAATATGCCTTGAAATAAAAAAACTCAATATGAACCAATCCTAAATGTATTTTTATAGTGTTGATCGCGAATATTCTAATCACAAATTTTTATTTTGAATATTGGCACTTCGAGAATTTGAGAATATTTTCGTAATCACAAATATTGTAGATTTATTTTCATCAGTACCCATGATCCCTCACTTCTTGCTTGTGTGAGAAGGCTGCAATATCTTTGATTTTAGGAGTAGTGTTAATCGCAAATTTTCATATTGCAAATATTTATCGCTAATTTTCCAAAAATGACTGGAGATCACAAATTCTTTAATTTGCGAATATATGATGAATATTCGCCTAAATATTTGCGAAATATCGCAAATTCGAATATTGCCCCTGATGCTCATCACTGATTTTTTTTTGTGAATATTGTAATTTATAAGGTCTTTATAGGATTAAATTAGTCAATAATATGGTGTCAATGTATGTTTTCAAATCAAATCTCTTGACAGTAAGAGATTCAGTAAGAGAAGTAATCGTTCCCCATTGTAGTCATACCTTGACTACTTACGTTATTTGGTTGAAGCAGTGAGAAGACTACAGTTTTGGTAATGTTCCACGTAACATTTTCATCTATCATCTTTCATCTATCTGTAATTAAAAGTATAATTTACTGGTGTTAACCAGTAAGTTATGAAATCTACCTACAGTGTGCTTCTGTTTCTCTATTTACAATATATCTCCACCTATCTCTGAATTTACCATATTATTAGCTTTATAAGACACACCCGATGATAAGATGCACCCCAGATTTTAAAAGAAAAAAAGAAAAAAAAAATTTTCATCAGACCTCATATCAGATCCTTAGATCAGACCCCCATAAATATCAGGACATCACATCAGCCCCCCATATCAGCCCTCCATATCACAACCCCATCAAGCCTTCATGACCCCCAACAGACCTCAGAACAGCCCTTTTCTTTCAGACCTCAGATCAGCCCTTTTGTTTTAGACCTCCATCAGACCTCAGATCAGCTCTTTTCTTTCAGACCCCATCAGACTAAAATATAAAACTTCCTTACCACTCCTGCACAGCAGCTCTGCTACGGGTCCGGCGTCGCGCTTTTCTGTCTTCTCCGGCCCGCACTGCACTGTCACCTGACTGCATGCAGCAGTAGATCATATTGTGCGCACTACGTCCTGATGCTGTACGGGGGTCAGGACAGTGGAGCGCGGGGCCTAGGAAGAAGACCATGGAGGGTGAGTATCAGTAGCTCTTGCAGAGCTTATTCTCTGCTCCCGTCATCTAATGCATACCAGTGAGCGCTTCCATAATGGAAGCACTCACTAGTAGGGATGAGCGAACTCGAACTGTATAGTTCGGGTTCGTACCGAATTTTGGGGTGTCCGTGACACGGACCCGAACCCAGACATTTTCGTAAAAGTCCGGGTTCGGGTTCGGTGTTCGTCGCTTTCTTGGCGCTTTTGTGACGCTTTCTTGGCGCTTTTTGAAAGGCTGCAAAGCAGCCAATCAACAAGCGTCATACTACTTGCCCCAAGAGGCCGTCACAGCCATGCCTACTATTGGCATGGCTGTGATTGGCCAGAGCACCATGTGACCCAGCCTCTATTTAAGCTGGAGTCACATAGCGCCGCCCGTCACTCTGCTCTGATTAGCATAGGGAGAGGTTGCGGATGCGACAGTAGGGCGAGATTAGGCAGATTAACTCCTCCAAAGGACTTCACTTCATTAATCGATCGATCTGCAGCTGTGCATCATTGAGCTGCTGAAATTCAAATGCTCACTCACTGTTTTTAGGCTGCCCAGACCGTTTGTCAGTCACTTTTTTCTGTGGTGATCGGCGGCCATTTTGTGTCTTGTGCGGTGCTGCGACCAAGTGCATCCAAGCTGCGACCAAGTGCATTTAACCCTCAATGGTGTGGTTGTTTTTTGGCTAAAGCCTACATCAGGGTGAAGCTGTCACACCAAGTGCATTTAACCAGCAATAGTCTGTTCATTTTTTGGCCATATACTAAATCAGGGGCAAGCTGCGCCTGTCACCAAATGCATTTAACCCTCAATGGTGTGGTTATTTTTTGGCTAAAGCCTACATCAGGGTGAAGCTGTCACACCAAGTGCATTTAACCAGCAATAGTCTGTTTATTTTTTGGCCATATACTACATCAGGGGCAAGCTGCGCCCGTCACCAAGTGCATTTAACCCTCAGTAGTGTGGTTGGTCAAGCTGTGACACCAAGTGCATTTAACCAGCAATAGTCTGTTCATTTTTTGGCCATATACTACATCAGGGGCAAGCTGCGCCCGTCACCAAGTGCATTTAACCCTCAGTAGTGTGGTTGGTCAAGCTATCACACCAAGTGCATTTAACCAGCAATAGTCTGTTCATTTTTTGGCCATATACTAAATCAGGGGCAAGCTGCGCCCGTCACCAAGTGCATTTAACCAGCAATAGTCTGTTCATTTTTTGGCCATATACTACATCAGGGGCAAGCTGCGCCCGTCACCAAGTGCATTTAACCCTCAGTAGTGTGGTTCGTCAAGCTGTGACACCAAGTGCATTTAACCAGCAATAGTCTGTTCATTTTTTGGCCATATACTACATCAGGGGCAAGCTGCGCCCGTCACCAAGTGCATTTAACCAGCAATAGTGTGGTTATTTTTTGGCCATATCCCAGTCTAATTCTGTCACTAAATCCATACCGGTCACCCAGCGCCTAAATACTAGGCCTCAAATTTATATCCCGCTAAATCTCTCGTTACCGCTGTCCTGTTGTGGCTGGGAAAGTTATTTAGTGTCCGTCAAAGCACATTTTTTGTTCTGGGTTGAAGTACAATTCCCAATTTAGCAATTTCATAATTTAGTGGTTCCTGCTATATCAGAGCTATTTGAAATCTATCCCTAAAAGGGTATATAATATTCAAGGTGCACATAGGGTCATTCAGAATAACTTCACACACACCCGCTACTGTGCATTTCCAAGTCTAATTCTGTCACTAAACCCATACCTGTCACCCAGCGCCTAAATACTAGGCCTCAAATTTATATCCTGCTAAATCTCTCGTTACCGCTGTCCTGTTGTGGCTGGGAAAGTTATTTAGTGTCCGTCAAAGCACATTTTTTGTTCTGGGTTGAAGTACAATTCCCAATTTAGCAATTTCATAATTTAGTGGTTCCTGCTATATCAGAGCTATTTGAAATCTATCCCTAAAAGGGTATATAATATTCAAGGTGCACATTGGGTCATTCAGAATAACTTCACACACACCCGCTACTGTGTATTTCCAAGTCTAATTCTGTCACTAAACCCATACCTGTCACCCAGCGCCTAAATACTAGGCCTCAAATTTATATCCTGCTAAATCTCTCGTTACCGCTGTCCTGTTGTGGCTGGGAAAGTTATTTAGTGTCCGTCAAAGCACATTTTTTGTTCTGGGTTGAAGTACAATTCCCAATTTAGCAATTTCATAATTTAGTGGTTCCTGCTATATCAGAGCTATTTGAAATCTATCCCTAAAAGGGTATATAATATTCAAGGTGCACATTGGGTCATTCAGAATAACTTCACACACACCCGCTACTGTGTATTTCCAAGTCTAATTCTGTCACTAAACCCATACCTGTCACCCAGCGCCTAAATACTAGGCCTCAAATTTATATCCTGCTAAATCTCTCGTTACCGCTAGAGTTGAGCGAACACCTGGATGTTCGGGTTCGAGAAGTTCGGCCGAACATCCCGGAAATGTTCGGGTTCGGGATCCGAACCCGATCCGAACTTCGTCCCGAACCCGAACCCCATTGAAGTCAATGGGGACCCGAACTTTTCGGCACTAAAAAGGCTGTAAAACAGCCCAGGAAAGAGCTAGAGGGCTGCAAAAGGCAGCAACATGTAGGTAAATCCCCTGCAAACAAATGTGGATAGGGAAATGAATTAAAATAAAAATTAAATAAATAAAAATTAACCAAAATCAATTGGAGAGAGGTTCCATAGCAGAGAATCTGGCTTCCCGTCACCCACCACTGGAACAGTCCATTCTCAGATATTTAGGCCCCGGCACCCAGGCAGAGGAGAGAGGTCCCGTAACAGAGAATCTGTCTTCATGTCAGCAGAGAATTAGTCTGCATGTCATAGCAGAGAATGAGGCTTCACGTCAGCCACCACTGCAACAGTCCATTGGCATATATTTAGGCCCAGCACCCAGGCAGAGGAGGGAGGTCCCGTAACAGAGAATCTGTCTTCATGTCAGCAGAGAATTAGTCTGCATGTCATAGCAGAGAATGAGGCTTCACGTCAGCCACCACTGCAACAGTCCATTGGCATATATTTAGGCCCAGCACACACACAGGCAGAGGAGAGAGGTCCCGTAACAGAGAATCTGGCTTCATGTCAGCAGAGAATCAGTCTGCATGTCATAGCAGAGAATGAGGCTTCACGTCAGCCACCACTGCAACAGTCCATTGGCATATATTTAGGCCCAGCACACACACAGGCAGAGGAGAGAGGTCCCGTAACAGAGAATCTGGCTTCATGTCAGCAGAGAATCAGTCTGCATGTCATAGCAGAGAATGAGGCTTCACGTCAGCCACCACTGCAACAGTCCATTGGCATATATTTAGGCCCAGCACCCAGGCAGAGGAGGGAGGTCCCGTAACAGAGAATCTGTCTTCATGTCAGCAGAGAATTAGTCTGCATGTCATAGCAGAGAATGAGGCTTCACGTCAGCCACCACTGCAACAGTCCATTGGCATATATTTAGGCCCAGCACACACACAGGCAGAGGAGAGAGGTCCCGTAACAGAGAATCTGGCTTCATGTCAGCAGAGAATCAGTCTGCATGTCATAGCAGAGAATGAGGCTTCACGTCAGCCACCACTGCAACAGTCCATTGGCATATATTTAGGCCCAGCACACACACAGGCAGAGGAGAGAGGTCCCGTAACAGAGAATCTGGCTTCATGTCAGCAGAGAATCAGTCTGCATGTCATAGCAGAGAATGAGGCTTCACGTCAGCCACCACTGCAACAGTCCATTGGCATATATTTAGGCCCAGCACCCAGGCAGAGGAGGGAGGTCCCGTAACAGAGAATCTGTCTTCATGTCAGCAGAGAATTAGTCTGCATGTCATAGCAGAGAATGAGGCTTCACGTCAGCCACCACTGCAACAGTCCATTGGCATATATTTAGGCCCAGCACCCAGGCAGAGGAGGGAGGTCCCGTAACAGAGAATCTGTCTTCATGTCAGCAGAGAATTAGTCTGCATGTCATAGCAGAGAATGAGGCTTCACGTCAGCCACCACTGGAACAGTCCATTCTCAGATATTTAGGCCCCGGCACCCAGGCAGAGGAGAGAGGTCCCGTAACAGAGAATCTGTCTTCATGTCAGCAGAGAATTAGTCTGCATGTCATAGCAGAGAATGAGGCTTCACGTCAGCCACCACTGCAACAGTCCATTGGCATATATTTAGGCCCAGCACCCAGGCAGAGGAGAGAGGTCCCGTAACAGACAATCTGGCTTCATGTCAGCAGAGAATCAGTCTGCATGTCATAGCAGAGAATCAGGCTTCACGTCACCCACCACTGCAACAGTCCATTGTCATAAATTTAGGCCCAGCACTAGTGTTGAGCGGCATGTCCCATATTCGAATTCGCGAAATTTTGTGAATATTCGAAAGAATATTCGTAAAATATTCGCGATTATTCAAATTCGTTATTATTTCGCATATGCGATAATTCGAATTATCGCATAATACATATGCTATGCAAAATTCACATGTGCGCTAATGAAATCGCCTTACGAAGATTCGCAACTCAATTCAATCACTAATGTATGAATGCAATGCCCTTTGCCTCTGTTCTGGGACAAGTGTAGATATTCGCATGTGCGCTAATAAAATCGCCTTACGAAGATTCGCACCTCAATCACTTTCTAGGGAATGTGAGACTTTTGGGAATCAATCGAGATACAGTGGGGGGTGATGACAGTAGTTGACAGAGTACAGATCAATGTAATCTGTAAGGTGGAAAGTAAAATAAAAAATACGAATATTCGTAAATCGACTTTTACGAAGTTCTACGTATTCGCGAATATGGTGCTATACTATATGAATGCACAGGCCTTTGCCTCTCTGTTCTGGGGACAAGTGTAGATATTTGCATTTGCGTTAATAAAATCGCCTTACGAAGATTCGCAGCTCAATTCAATCACTAATGTATGAATGCAAAGCCCTTTGCCTCTGTTCTGGGACAAGTGTAGATATTCGCATGTGCGCTAATAAAATCGCCTTACGAAGATTCGCAACTCAATTCACTAATGTATGAATGCAAAGCCCTTTGCCTCTGTTCTGGGACGTGCCGATATTCGCATGTGCGCTAATAAAATCGCCTTACGAAGATTCGCGCCTCAATCACTTTCTAGGCAATGTGAGTAAGATCTGAGCTGTTGGACCTTTGGGAAACAATCAATTATATGTGTACTGTAATTTTGTGGGGGGGGGGGGGGGAAACAAAAAACGAATATTCGTTTTTACGAATATATAGCACTATATTCGAAATATTCGCGAAATCGCGAAGTTGCGATATTCGCGAAAAAAATTTGCTTTTCGAATATTCGCGCTCAACACTACCCAGCACCCAGGCAGAGGAGAGAGGTCCCGTAACAGAGAATCTGGCTTCATGTCAGCAGAGAATCAGTCTTCATATCATAGCAGAGAATCAGGCTTCACGTCACCCACCACTGTAAGAGTCAATTTTCATAAATTTAGGCCCAGAACCCAGGCAGAGGAGAAAGGTCCCGTAACAGACAATCTGGCTTCATGTCAGCAGAGAATCAGTCTTCATATCATAGCAGAGAATCAGGCTTCACGTCACCCACCACTGCAACAGTCAATTGTCATAAATTTAGGCCCAGCACCCAGGCAGAGGAGAGAGCTCCCGTAACAGAGGATCTGGCTTCATGTCAGCAGAGAATCAGTCTGCATGTCATAGCAGAGAATGAGGCTTCACGTCACCCACCACTGCAACAGTCCATTGGCATATATTTAGGCCTAGCACACAGGCAGAGCAGAGAGGTCCCGTAACAGACAATCTGGCTTCATGTCAGCAGAGAATCAGTCTGCATGTCATAGCAGAGAATGAGGCTTCACGTCACCCACCACTGCAACAGTCCATTGGCATATATTTAGGCCTAGCACACAGGCAGAGCAGAGAGGTCCCGTAACAGACAATCTGGCTTCATGTCAGCAGAGAATCAGTCTGCATGTCATAGCAGAGAATGAGGCTTCACGTCACCCACCACTGCAACAGTCCATTGGCATATATTTAGGCCTAGCACACAGGCAGAGCAGAGAGGTCCCGTAACAGACAATCTGGCTTCATGTCAGCAGAGAATCAGTCTGCATGTCATAGCAGAGAATGAGGCTTCACGTCACCCACCACTGCAACAGTCCATTGGCATATATTTAGGCCTAGCACACAGGCAGAGCAGAGAGGTCCCGTAACAGACAATCTGGCTTCATGTCAGCAGAGAATCAGTCTGCATGTCATAGCAGAGAATGAGGCTTCACGTCACCCACCACTGCAACAGTCCATTGGCATATATTTAGGCCTAGCACACAGGCAGAGCAGAGAGGTCCCGTAACAGACAATCTGGCTTCATGACAGCAGAGAATCAGTCTGCATGTCATAGCAGAGAATGAGGCTTCACGTCAGCCACCACTGCAACAGTCCATTGGCATATATTTAGGCCTAGCACACAGGCAGAGCAGAGAGGTCCCGTAACAGACAATCTGGCTTCATGACAGCAGAGAATCAGTCTGCATGTCATAGCAGAGAATCAGGCTTCACGTCAGCCACCACTGCAACAGTCCATTGTCATAAATTTAGGCCCAGCACCCAGGCAGAGGAGAGAGGTCCCGTAACAGAGAATCTGGCTTCATGTCAGCAGAGAATCAGTCTTCATATCATAGCAGAGAATCAGGCTTCACGTCACCCACCACTGTAAGAGTCAATTTTCATAAATTTAGGCCCAGAACCCAGGCAGAGGAGAAAGGTCCCGTAACAGACAATCTGGCTTCATGTCAGCAGAGAATCAGTCTTCATATCATAGCAGAGAATCAGGCTTCACGTCACCCACCACTGCAACAGTCAATTGTCATAAATTTAGGCCCAGCACCCAGGCAGAGGAGAGAGCTCCCGTAACAGAGGATCTGGCTTCATGTCAGCAGAGAATCAGTCTGCATGTCATAGCAGAGAATGAGGCTTCACGTCACCCACCACTGCAACAGTCCATTGGCATATATTTAGGCCTAGCACACAGGCAGAGCAGAGAGGTCCCGTAACAGACAATCTGGCTTCATGTCAGCAGAGAATCAGTCTGCATGTCATAGCAGAGAATGAGGCTTCACGTCACCCACCACTGCAACAGTCCATTGGCATATATTTAGGCCTAGCACACAGGCAGAGCAGAGAGGTCCCGTAACAGACGATCTGGCTTCATGTCAGCAGAGAATCAGTCTGCATGTCATAGCAGAGAATCAGGCTTCACGTCAGCCACCACTGCAACAGTCCATGGTCATAAATTTAGGCCCAGCACCCAGGCAGAGGAGAGAGGTCCCGTAACAGACAATCTGGCTTCATGTCAGCAGAGAATTAGTCTGCATGTCATAGCAGAGAATCAGGCTTCATGTCAGCCACCACTGCAACAGTCCATTGGCATATATTTAGGCCTAGCACACAGGCAGAGGAGAGGTTCATTCAACTTTGGGTAGCATCGCAATATAATGGTAAAATGAAAATAAAAATAGGATTGAATGAGGAAGTGCCCTGGAGTCCAATAATATATGGTTATGGGGAGGTAGTTAATGTCTAATCTGGACAAGGGACGGACAGGTCCTGTGGGATCCATGCCTGGTTCATTTTTATGAACGTCAGCTTGTCCACATTGGCTGTAGACAGGCGGCTGCGTTTGTCTGTAATGACGCCCCCTGCCGTGCTGAATACACGTTCAGACAAAACGCTGGCTGCCGGGCAGGCCAGCACCTCCAAGGCATAAAAGGCTAGCTCTGGCCACGTGGACAATTTAGAGACCCAGAAGTTGAATGGGGCCGAACCATCAGTCAGTACGTGGAGGGGTGTGCACACGTACTGTTCCACCATGTTAGTGAAATGTTGCCTCCTGCTAACACGTTGCGTATCAGGTGGTGGTGCAGTTAGCTGTGGCGTGTTGACAAAAGTTTTCCACATCTCTGCCATGCTAACCCTGCCCTCAGAGGAGCTGGCCGTGACACAGCTGCCTTGGCGACCTCTTGCTCCTCCTCTGCCTTGGCCTTGGGCTTCCACTTGTTCCCCTGTGACATTTGGGAATGCTCTCAGTAGCGCGTCTACCAACGTGCGCTTGTACTCGCGCATCTTCCTATCACGCTCCAGTGCAGGAAGTAAGGTGGGCACATTGTCTTTGTAGCGTGGATCCAGCAGGGTGGCAACCCAGTAGTCCGCACAGGTTAAAATGTGGGCAACTCTGCTGTCGTTGCGCAGGCACTGCAGCATGTAGTCGCTCATGTGTGCCAGGCTGCCCAGGGGTAAGGACAAGCTGTCCTCTGTGGGAGGCGTATCGTCATCGTCCTGCCTTTCCCCCCAGCCACGCACCAGTGATGGACCCGAGCTGCGTTGGGTGCCACCCCGCTGTGACCATGCTTCATCCTCATCCTCCTCCACCTCCTCCTCATCCTCGTCCTCCTCGTCCTCCAGTAGTGGGCCCTGGCTGGCCACATTTGTACCTGGCCTCTGCTGTTGCAAAAAACCTCCCTCTGAGTCACTTCGAAGAGACTGGCCTGAAAGTGCTAAAAATGACCCCTCTTCCTCATCCTCCTCCTCCTCCTCCTGGGCCACCTCCTGTTCCATCATCGCCCTAAGTGTTTTCTCAAGGAGACATAGAAGTGGTATTGTAACGCTGATAACGGTGTCATCGCCACTGGCCATGTTGGTGGAGTACTCGAAACAGCGCAACAGGGCACACAGGTCTCGCATGGAGGCCCAGTCATTGGTGGTGAAGTGGTGCTGTTCTGTAGTGCGACTGACCCGTGCGTGCTGCAGCTGAAACTCCACTATGGCCTGCTGCTGCTCGCACAGTCTGTCCAGCATGTGCAAGGTGGAGTTCCACCTGGTGGGCACGTCGCATATGAGGCGGTGAGCGGGAAGGCCGAAGTTACGCTGTAGCGCAGACAGGCGAGCAGCGGCAGGATGTGAACGCCGGAAGCGCGAACAGACGGCCCGCACTTTATGCAGCAGCTCTGACATGTCGGGGTAGTTGTGAATGAACTTCTGCACCACCAAATTCAGCACATGCGCCAAGCAAGGGATGTGCGTCAAATTGGCTAGTCCCAGAGCTGCAACGAGATTTCGCCCATTATCACACACCACCAGGCCGGGCTTGAGGCTCACCGGCAGCAACCACTCGTCGGTCTGTTGTTCAATACCCCGCCACAACTCCTGTGCGGTGTGGGGCCTGTCCCCCAAACATATGAGTTTCAGAATGGCCTGCTGACGTTTACCCCGGGCTGTGCTGAAGTTGGTGGTGAAGGTGTGTGGCTGACTGGATGAGCAGGTGGAAGAAGAGGAGGAGGAAGCCGAGAAGGAGGAGGTGGCAACAGGAGGCAAAGAATGTTGCCCTGCGATCCTTGGCGGCGGCAGGACGTGCGCCAAACAGCTCTCCGCCTGGGGCCCAGCTGCCACTACATTTACCCAGTGTGCAGTTAGGGAGATATAGCGTCCCTGGCCGTGCTTACTGGTCCACGTATCTGTGGTTAGGTGGACCTTGCTACAGATGGCGTTGCGCAGTGCACACTTGATTTTATCGGATACTTGGTTGTGCAGGGAAGGCACGGCTCTCTTGGAGAAGTAGTGCCGGCTGGGAACAACATACTGTGGGACAGCAAGCGACATGAGCTGTTTGAAGCTGTCTGTGTCCACCAGCCTAAATGACAGCATTTCATAGGCCAGTAGTTTAGAAATGCTGGCATTCAGGGCCAGGGATCGAGGGTGGCTAGGTGGGAATTTACGCTTTCTATCAAATGTTTGTGAGATGGAGAGCTGAACGCTGGCGTGTGACATGGTTGAGACGCTTGGTGACGGAGGTGGTGGTGGTGGTGTTGGTGGTACATCCCCTGTTTGCTGGGCGGCAGGTGCCAACGTTCCTCCAGAGGCGGAGGAAGAGGCCGAGGCGGCAGCAGCAGAATAGGCCGAGGCGGCAGCAGCAGAAGAGGTAGCAGGGGGAGCCTGAGTGACTTCCTTGGTTTTAAGGTGTTTACTCCACTGCAGTTCATGCTTTGCATGCAGGTGCCTGGTCATGCAGGTTGTGCTCAGGTTCAGAACGTTAATGCCTCGCTTCAGGCTCTGATGGCACAGCGTGCAAACCACTCGGGTCTTGTCGTCAGCACATTGTTTGAAGAAGTGCCATGCCAGGGAACTCCTTGAAGCTGCCTTTGGGGTGCTCGGTCCCAGATGGCGGCGGTCAGTAGCAGGCGGAGTCTCTTGGCGGCGGGTGTTCTGCTTTTGCCCACTGCTCCCTCTTTTGCTACGCTGTTGGCTCGGTCTCACCACTGCCTCTTCCTCCGAACTGTGAAAGTCAGTGGCACGACCTTCATTCCATGTGGGGTCTAGGACCTCATCGTCCCCTGCATCGTCTTCCACCCAGTCTTGATCCCTGACCTCCTGTTCAGTCTGCACACTGCAGAAAGACGCAGCAGTTGGCACCTGTGTTTCGTCATCATCAGAGACATGCTGAGGTGGTATTCCCATGTCCTCATCATCAGGAAACATAAGTGGTTGTGCGTCAGTGCATTCTATGTCTTTCACCGCTGGGGAAGGGCTAGGTGGATGCCCTTGGGAAACCCTGCCAGCGGAGTCTTCAAACAGCATAAGAGACTGCTGCATAACTTGAGGCTGAGACAGTTTCCCTGGTATGCATGGGGGTGATGTGACAGACTGATGGGGTTGGTTTTCAGGCGCCATCTGTGCGCTTTCTGCAGAAGACTGGGTGGGAGATAATGTGAACGTGCTGGATCCACTGTCGGCCACCCAATTGACTAATGCCTGTACCTGCTCAGGCCTTACCATCCTTAGAACGGCATTGGGCCCCACCATATATCGCTGTAAATTCTGGCGGCTACTGGGACCTGAGGTAGTTGGTACACTAGGACGTGTGGATGTGGCAGAACGGCCACGTCCTCTCCCAGCACCAGAGGGTCCACTAACACCACCACGACCATGTCCACGTCCGCGTCCCTTACTAGATGTTTTTCTCATTGTTATGGTTCACCACAACAACAAATATATTATTTGGCCCAATGTATTGTATTCAAATTCAGCGGGATATAAATTTGAGGCCTAGTATTTAGGCGCTGGGTGACCGGTATGGATTTAGTGACAGAATTAGACTTGGAAATGCACAGAAGCGTGTGTGTGAAGTTATTCTGAATGACCCTATGTGCACCTTCAATATTATATACCCTTTTAGGGATAGATTTCAAATAGCTCTGATATAGCAGAAACCACTAAATTATGAAATTGCTAAATTGGGAATTGTACTTCAACCCAGAACAAAAAATGTGCTTTGACGGACACTAAATATCTTGCCCAGCAACAACAGTACAGCGGTGGGTAACGAGAGATTTAGAGGGATTTAAATTTGAGGCCTAGTATTTAGGCGCTGGGTCACCGGTATGGATTTAGTGACAGAATTAGACTTGGAAATGCACAGAAGCGTGTGTGTGAAGTTATTCTGAATGACCCTATGTGCACCTTCAATATTATATACCCTTTTAGGGATAGATTTCAAATAGCTCTGATATAGCAGAAACCACTAAATTATGAAATTGCTAAATTGGGAATTGTACTTCAACCCAGAACAAAAAATGTGCTTTGACGGACACTAAATATCTTGCCCAGCAACAACAGTACAGCGGTGGGTAACGAGAGATTTAGAGGGATTTAAATTTGAGGCCTAGTATTTAGGCGCTGGGTCACCGGTATGGATTTAGTGACAGAATTAGACTTGGAAATGCACAGAAGCGTGTGTGTGAAGTTATTCTGAATGACCCTATGTGCACCTTCAATATTATATACCCTTTTAGGGATAGATTTCAAATAGCTCTGATATAGCAGAAACCACTAAATTATGAAATTGCTAAATTGGGAATTGTACTTCAACCCAGAACAAAAAATGTGCTTTGACGGACACTAAATATCTTGCCCAGCAACAACAGTACAGTGGTGGGTAACGAGAGATTTAGAGGGATTTAAATTTGAGGCCTAGTATTTAGGCGCTGGGTCACCGGTATGGATTTAGTGACAGAATTAGACTTGGAAATGCACAGAAGCGTGTGTGTGAAGTTATTCTGAATGACCCTATGTGCACCTTCAATATTATATACCCTTTTAGGGATAGATTTCAAATAGCTCTGATATAGCAGAAACCACTAAATTATGAAATTGCTAAATTGGGAATTGTACTTCAACCCAGAACAAAAAATGTGCTTTGACGGACACTAAATATCTTGCCCAGCAACAACAGTACAGCGGTGGGTAACGAGAGATTTAGAGGGATTTAAATTTGAGGCCTAGTATTTAGGCGCTGGGTCACCGGTATGGATTTAGTGACAGAATTAGACTTGGAAATGCACAGAAGCGTGTGTGTGAAGTTATTCTGAATGACCCTATGTGCACCTTCAATATTATATACCCTTTTAGGGATAGATTTCAAATAGCTCTGATATAGCAGAAACCACTAAATTATGAAATTGCTAAATTGGGAATTGTACTTCAACCCAGAACAAAAAATGTGCTTTGACGGACACTAAATATCTTGCCCAGCAACAACAGTACAGTGGTGGGTAACGAGAGATTTAGAGGGATTTAAATTTGAGGCCTAGTATTTAGGCGCTGGGTCACCGGTATGGATTTAGTGACAGAATTAGACTTGGAAATGCACAGAAGCGTGTGTGTGAAGTTATTCTGAATGACCCTATGTGCACCTTCAATATTATATACCCTTTTAGGGATAGATTTCAAATAGCTCTGATATAGCAGAAACCACTAAATTATGAAATTGCTAAATTGGGAATTGTACTTCAACCCAGAACAAAAAATGTGCTTTGACGGACACTAAATATCTTGCCCAGCAACAACAGTACACCGGTGGGTAACGAGAGATTTAGAGGGAATTAAATTTGAGGCCTAGTATTTAGGCGCTGGGTCACCGGTATGGATTTAGTGACAGAATTAGACTTGGAAATACACAGTAGCGGGTGTGTGTGAAGTTATTCTGAATGACCCTATGTGCACCTTCAATATTATATACCCTTTTAGGGATAGATTTCAAATAGCTCTGATATAGCAGAAACCACTAAATTATGAAATTGCTAAATTGGGAATTGTACTTCAACCCAGAACAAAAAATGTGCTTTGACGGACACTAAATATCTTGCCCAGCAACAACAGTACAGCGGTGGGTAACGAGAGATTTAGAGGGAATTAAATTTGAGGCCTAGTATTTAGGCGCTGGGTCACCGGTATGGATTTAGTGACAGAATTAGACTTGGAAATACACAGTAGCGGGTGTGTGTGAAGTTATTCTGAATGACCCTATGTGCACCTTCAATATTATATACCCTTTTTGGGATAGATTTCAAATAGCTCTGATATAGCAGGAACCACTAAATTATGAAATTGCTAAATTGGGAATTGTACTTCAACCCAGAACAAAAAATGTGCTTTGACGGGCACTAAATAACTTTCCCAGCTACAACAGGACAACGGTAACGAGAGATTTAGAGGGATTTAAATTTGAGGCCTAGTATTTAGGCGCTGGGTGACAGGTATGGGTTTAGTGACAGAATTAGACTTGGAAATACACAGTAGCGGGTGTGTGTGAAGTTATTCTGAATGACCCTATGTGCACCTTCAATATTATATACCCTTTTTGGGATAGATTTCAAATAGCTCTGATATAGCAGAAACCACTAAATTATGAAATTGCTAAATTGGGAATTGTACTTCAACCCAGAACAAAAATGTGCTTTGACGGACACTAAATATCTTGCCCAGCAACAACAGTACAGCGGTGGGTAACGAGAGATTTAGAGGGAATTAAATTTGAGGCCTAGTATTTAGGCGCTGGGTCACCGGTATGGATTTAGTGACAGAATTAGACTTGGAAATACACAGTAGCGGGTGTGTGTGAAGTTACTCTGAATGACCCTATGTGCACCTTCAATATTATATACCCTTTTTGGGATAGATTTCAAAGAGCTCTGATATAGCAGGAACCACTAAATTATGAAATTGCTAAATTGAGAATTGTATTTCAACCCAGAACAAGAAATGTGCTTGAACGGACACTAAATAACTCGCCCAGCTACAGCACTAGGGACAGATTTAGCTGGATATAAATTTGAGGCCTAGTATTTAGGCGCTGGGTGACCGGTATGGATTTAGTGACAGAATTAGACTGGGATATGGCCAAAAAATGAACAGACTATTGCTGGTTAAATGCACTTGGTGTGACAGCTTCACCCTGATGTAGGCTTTAGCCAAAAAACAACCACACCATTGAGGGTTAAATGCACTTGGTGACAGGCGCAGCTTGCCCCTGATTTTGTATATGGCCAAAAAATGAACAGACTATTGCTGGTTAAATGCACTTGGTGTGACAGCTTCACCCTGATGTAGGCTTTAGCCAAAAAACAACCACACCATTGAGGGTTAAATGCACTTGGTGACAGGCGCAGCTTGCCCCTGATTTTGTATATGGCCAAAAAATGAACAGACTATTGCTGGTTAAATGCACTTGGTGTGACAGCTTCACCCTGATGTAGGCTTTAGCCAAAAAACAACCACACCATTGAGGGTTAAATGCACTTGGTCGCAGCTTGTGCTGGCGCACCACAAGACACAAAATGGCCGCCGATCACCCCAGAAAAATGAGACTGACAAACGGTCTGTGCAGCCTAAAAACAGTGAGCAATTGAGGATCAGCAGCTCAATGATCCACAGCTGCAGATCGATCAGTTAATCAAGTCCTTTGGAGGAGTTAATCTGCCTAATCTCGCCCTACTGTCGCAGCCGCAACCTCTCCCTACGCTAATCAGAGCAGAGTGACGGGCGGCGCTATGTGACTCCAGCTTAAATAGAGGCTGGGTCACATGGTGCTCTGGCCAATCACAGCCATGCCAATAGTAGGCATGGCTGTGATGGCCTCTTGGGGCAAGTAGTATGACGCTTGTTGATTGGCTGCTTTGCAGCCTTTCAAAAAGCGCCAAGAAAGCGTCACAAAAGCGCGAAGAAAGCGACGAACACCGAACCCGAACCCGGACTTTTACGAAAATGTCCGGGTTCGGGTCCGTGTCACGGACACCCCAAAATTCGGTACGAACCCGAACTATACAGTTCGAGTTCGCTCATCCCTAGTTACCGCTGTCCTGTTGTGGCTGGGAAAGTTATTTAGTGTCCGTCAAAGCACATTTTTTGTTCTGGGTTGAAGTACAATTCCCAATTTAGCAATTTCATAATTTAGTGGTTCCTGCTATATCAGAGCTATTTGAAATCTATCCCTAAAAGGGTATATAATATTCAAGGTGCACATTGGGTCATTCAGAATAACTTCACACACACCCGCTACTGTGTATTTCCTAGTCTAATTCTGTCACTAAACCCATACCTGTCACCCAGCGCCTAAATACTAGGCCTCAAATTTATATCCTGCTAAATCTCTCGTTACCGCTGTCCTGTTGTGGCTGGGAAAGTTATTTAGTGTCCGTCAAAGCACATTTTTTGTTCTGGGTTGAAATACAATTCCCAATTTAACAATTTCATAATTTAGTGGTTTCTGCTATATCAGAGCTATTTGAAATCTATCCCTAAAAGGGTATATAATATTCAAGGTGCACATTGGGTCATTCAGAATAACTTCACACACACGCTACTGTGCATTTCCAAGTCTAATTCTGTCAGTAAATCCATACCGGTCACCCAGCGCCTAAATACTAGGCCTCAAATTTATATCCCGCTGAATTTGAATACAATACATTGGGCCAAATAATATTTTTGTTGTTGTGGTGAACCATAACAATGAGAAAAACATCTAGTAAGGGACGCGGACGTGGACATGGTCGTGGTGGTGTTAGTGGACCCTCTGGTGCTGGGAGAGGACGTGGCCGTTCTGCCACATCCACACGTCCTAGTGTACCAACTACCTCAGGTCCCAGTAGCCGCCAGAATTTACAGCGATATATGGTGGGGCCCAATGCCGTTCTAAGGATGGTAAGGCCTGAGCAGGTACAGGCATTAGTCAATTGGGTGGCCGACAGTGGATCCAGCACGTTCACATTATCTCCCACCCAGTCTTCTGCAGAAAGCGCACAGATGGCGCCTGAAAACCAACCCCATCAGTCTGTCACATCACCCCCATGCATACCAGGGAAACTGTCTCAGCCTCAAGTTATGCAGCAGTCTCTTATGCTGTTTGAAGACTCCGCTGGCAGGGTTTCCCAAGGGCATCCACCTAGCCCTTCCCCAGCGGTGAAAGATATAGAATGCACTGACGCACAACCACTTATGTTTCCTGATGATGAGGACATGGGAATACCACCTCAGCATGTCTCTGATGATGACGAAACACAGGTGCCAACTGCTGCGTCTTTCTGCAGTGTGCAGACTGAACAGGAGGTCAGGGATCAAGACTGGGTGGAAGACGATGCAGGGGATGATGAGGTCCTAGACCCCACATGGAATGAAGGTCGTGCCACTGACTTTCACAGTTCGGAGGAAGAGGCAGTGGTGAGACCGAGCCAACAGCGTAGCAAAAGAGGGAGCAGTGGGCAAAAGCAGAACACCCGCCGCCAAGAGACTCCGCCTGCTACTGCCCGCCGCCATCTGGGACCGAGCACCCCAAAGGCAGCTTCAAGGAGTTCCCTGGCATGGCACTTCTTCAAACAATGTGCTGACGACAAGACCCGAGTGGTTTGCACGCTGTGCCATCAGAGCCTTAAGCGAGGCATTAACGTTCTGAACCTGAGCACAACCTGCATGACCAGGCACCTGCATGCAAAGCATGAACTGCAGTGGAGTAAACACCTTAAAACCAAGGAAGTCACTCAGGCTCCCCCTGCTACCTCTTCTGCTGCTGCCGCCTCGGCCTCTTCTGCTGCTGCCGCCTCGGCCTCTTCCTCCGCCTCTGGAGGAACGTTGGCACCTGCCGCCCAGCAAACAGGGGATGTACCACCAACACCACCACCACCACCTCCGTCACCAAGCGTCTCAACCATGTCACACGCCAGCGTTCAGCTCTCCATCTCACAAACATTTGAGAGAAAGCGTAAATTCCCACCTAGCCACCCTCGATCCCTGGCCCTGAATGCCAGCATTTCTAAACTACTGGCCTATGAAATGCTGTCATTTAGGCTGGTGGACACAGACAGCTTCAAACAGCTCATGTCGCTTGCTGTCCCACAGTATGTTGTTCCCAGCCGCCACTACTTCTCCAAGAGAGCCGTGCCTTCCCTGCACAACCAAGTATCCGATAAAATCAAGTGTGCACTGCGCAACGCCATCTGTGGCAAGGTCCACCTAACCACAGATACGTGGACCAGTAAGCACGGCCAGGGACGCTATATCTCCCTAACTGCACACTGGGTAAATGTAGTGGCAGCTGGGCCCCAGGCGGAGAGCTGTTTGGCGCACGTCCTTCCGCCGCCAAGGATCGCAGGGCAACATTCTTTGCCTCCTGTTGCCACCTCCTCCTTCTCGGCTTCCTCCTCCTCTTCTTCCACCTGCTCATCCAGTCAGCCACACACCTTCACCACCAACTTCAGCACAGCCCGGGGTAAACGTCAGCAGGCCATTCTGAAACTCATATGTTTGGGGGACAGGCCCCACACCGCACAGGAGTTGTGGCGGGGTATAGAACAACAGACCGACGAGTGGTTGCTGCCGGTGAGCCTCAAGCCCGGCCTGGTGGTGTGCGATAATGGGCGAAATCTCGTTGCAGCTCTGGGACTAGCCAATTTGACGCACATCCCTTGCTTGGCGCATGTGCTGAATTTGGTGGTGCAGAAGTTCATTCACAACTACCCCGACATGTCAGAGCTGCTGCATAAAGTGCGGGCCGTCTGTTCGCGCTTCCGGCGTTCACATCCTGCTGCTGCTCGCCTGTCTGCGCTACAGCGTAACTTCGGCCTTCCCGCTCACCGCCTCATATGCGACGTGCCCACCAGGTGGAACTCCACCTTGCACATGCTGGACAGACTGTGCGAGCAGCAGCAGGCCATAGTGGAGTTTCAGCTGCAGCACGCACGGGTCAGTCGCACTACAGAACAGCACCACTTCACCACCAATGACTGGGCCTCCATGCGAGACCTGTGTGCCCTGTTGCGCTGTTTCGAGTACTCCACCAACATGGCCAGTGGCGATGACGCCGTTATCAGCGTTACAATACCACTTCTATGTCTCCTTGAGAAAACACTTAGGGCGATGATGCAAGAGGAGGTGGCCCAGGAGGAGGAGGAGGAGGAGGAGGAAGAGGGGTCATTTTTAGCACTTTCAGGCCAGTCTCTTCGAAGTGACTCAGAGGGAGGTTTTTGGCAACAGCAGAGGCCAGGTACAAATGTGGCCAGCCAGGGCCCACTACTGGAGGACGAGGAGGACGAGGATGAGGAGGAGGTGGAGGAGGATGAGGATGAAGCATGGTCACAGCGGGGTGGCACCCAACGCAGCTCGGGTCCATCACTGGTGCGTGGCTGGGGGGAAAGGCAGGACGATGACGATACGCCTCCCACAGAGGACAGCTTGTCCTTACCCCTGGGCAGCCTGGCACACATGAGCGACTACATGCTGCAGTGCCTGCGCAACGACAGCAGAGTTGCCCACATTTTAACCTGTGCGGACTACTGGGTTGCCACCCTGCTGGATCCACGCTACAAAGACAATGTGCCCACCTTACTTCCTGCACTGGAGCGTGATAGGAAGATGCGCGAGTACAAGCGCACGTTGGTAGACGCGCTACTGAGAGCATTCCCAAATGTCACAGGGGAACAAGTGGAAGCCCAAGGCCAAGGCAGAGGAGGAGCAAGAGGTCGCCAAGGCAGCTGTGTCAATGCCAGCTCCTTTGAGGGCAGGGTTAGCATGGCAGAGATGTGGAAAACTTTTGTCAACACGCCACAGCTAACTGCACCACCACCTGATACGCAACGTGTTAGCAGGAGGCAACATTTCACTAACATGGTGGAACAGTACGTGTGCACACCCCTCCACGTACTGACTGATGGTTCGGCCCCATTCAACTTCTGGGTCTCTAAATTGTCCACGTGGCCAGAGCTAGCCTTTTATGCCTTGGAGGTGCTGGCCTGCCCGGCGGCCAGCGTTTTGTCTGAACGTGTATTCAGCACGGCAGGGGGCGTCATTACAGACAAACGCAGCCGCCTGTCTACAGCCAATGTGGACAAGCTGACGTTCATAAAAATGAACCAGGCATGGATCCCACAGGATCTGTCCGTCCCTTGTCCAGATTAGACATTAACTACCTCCCCTTAACCATATATTATTGGACTCCAGGGCACTTCCTCATTCAATCCTATTTTTATTTTCATTTTACCATTATATTGCGAGGCTACCCAAAGTTGAATGAACCTCTCCTGTGTCTGGGTGCCGGGGCCTAAATATATGCCAATGGACTGTTCCAATGTTGGGTGACGTGAAGCCTGATTCTCTGCTATGACATGCAGAATGATTCTCTGCTGACATGAAGCCAGATTGTCTGTTACGGGACCTCTCTCCTCTGCCTGTGTGCTGGGCCTAAATATATGCCAATGGACTGTTGCAGTGGTGGCTGACGTGAAGCCTCATTCTCTGCTATGACATGCAGACTAATTCTCTGCTGACATGAAGACAGATTCTCTGTTACGGGACCTCCCTCCTCTGCCTGGGTGCTGGGCCTAAATATATGCCAATGGACTGTTGCAGTGGTGGCTGACGTGAAGCCTCATTCTCTGCTATGACATGCAGACTGATTCTCTGCTGACATGAAGACAGATTCTCTGTTACGGGACCTCCCTCCTCTGCCTGGGTGTGCGCTGGGCCTAAATATATGCCAATGGACTGTTGCAGTGGTGGCTGACGTGAAGCCTGATTCTCTGCTATGACATGCAGACTGATTCTCTGCTGACATGAAGCCAGATTCTCTGTTACGGGACCTCCCTCCTCTGCCTGTGTGTGTGCTGGGCCTAAATATATGCCAATGGACTGTTGCAGTGGTGGCTGACGTGAAGCCTCATTCTCTGCTATGACATGCAGACTGATTCTCTGCTGACATGAAGCCAGATTCTCTGTTACGGGACCTCTCTCCTCTGCCTGTGTGTGTGCTGGGCCTAAATATATGCCAATGGACTGTTGCAGTGGTGGCTGACGTGAAGCCTCATTCTCTGCTATGACATGCAGACTGATTCTCTGCTGACATGAAGCCAGATTCTCTGTTACGGGACCTCCCTCCTCTGCCTGTGTGTGTGCTGGGCCTAAATATATGCCAATGGACTGTTGCAGTGGTGGCTGACGTGAAGCCTCATTCTCTGCTATGACATGCAGACTGATTCTCTGCTGACATGAAGACAGATTCTCTGTTACGGGACCTCCCTCCTCTGCCTGGGTGTGCGCTGGGCCTAAATATATGCCAATGGACTGTTGCAGTGGTGGCTGACGTGAAGCCTCATTCTCTGCTATGACATGCAGACTGATTCTCTGCTGACATGAAGCCAGATTCTCTGTTACGGGACCTCTCTCCTCTGCCTGTGTGTGTGCTGGGCCTAAATATATGCCAATGGACTGTTGCAGTGGTGGCTGACGTGAAGCCTCATTCTCTGCTATGACATGCAGACTAATTCTCTGCTGACATGAAGCCAGATTCTCTGTTACGGGACCTCTCTCCTCTGCCTGTGTGTGTGCTGGGCCTAAATATATGCCAATGGACTGTTGCAGTGGTGGCTGACGTGAAGCCTGATTCTCTGCTATGACATGCAGACTAATTCTCTGCTGACATGAAGACAGATTCTCTGTTACGGGACCTCTCTCCTCTGCCTGTGTGTGTGCTGGGCCTAAATATATGCCAATGGACTGTTGCAGTGGTGGCTGACGTGAAGCCTCATTCTCTGCTATGACATGCAGACTGATTCTCTGCTGACATGAAGCCAGATTCTCTGTTACGGGACCTCTCTCCTCTGCCTGTGTGTGTGCTGGGCCTAAATATATGCCAATGGACTGTTGCAGTGGTGGCTGACGTGAAGCCTGATTCTCTGCTATGACATGCAGACTGATTCTCTGCTGACATGAAGCCAGATTCTCTGTTACGGGACCTCCTCTCCTCTGCCTGTGTGTGTGCTGGGCCTAAATATATGCCAATGGACTGTTGCAGTGGTGGCTGACGTGAAGCCTCATTCTCTGCTATGACATGCAGACTGATTCTCTGCTGACATGAAGCCAGATTCTCTGTTACGGGACCTCCCTCCTCTGCCTGGGTGCTGGGCCTAAATATATGCCAATGGACTGTTGCAGTGGTGGCTGACGTGAAGCCTCATTCTCTGCTATGACATGCAGACTGATTCTCTGCTGACATGAAGCCAGATTCTCTGTTACGGGACCTCCCTCCTCTGCCTGGGTGCTGGGCCTAAATATATGCCAATGGACTGTTGCAGTGGTGGCTGACGTGAAGCCTCATTCTCTGCTATGACATGCAGACTAATTCTCTGCTGACATGAAGCCAGATTCTCTGTTACGGGACCTCTCTCCTCTGCCTGGGTGCTGGGCCTAAATTTATGAAAATGGACTCTTACAGTGGTGGGTGACGTGAAGCCAGATTCTCTGCTATGGGACCTCTCTCCAATTGATTTTGGTTAATTTTTATTTATTTAATTTTTATTTTAATTCATTTCCCTATCCACATTTGTTTGCAGGGGATTTACCTACATGTTGCTGCCTTTTGCAGCCCTCTAGCTCTTTCCTGGGCTACAGCCTTTTTAGTGCCGAAAAGTTCGGGTCCCCATTGACTTCAATGGGGTTCGGGTTCGGGACGAAGTTCGGATCGGGTTCGGATCCCGAACCCGAACATTTCCGGGATGTTCGGCCGAACTTCTCGAACCCGAACATCCAGGTGTTCGCTCAACTCTACTCACTAGTATTCACTTTATAAGACGCACGGCCATTTTCACCCTACTTTTGGGTGGGAAAAAGTGTGTCTTATAAAGCAAAAAATACTGTACCTTTGGTGGACATTTTTTGAATTAGAGATTTATCTGATAAATAATTAACAATTGTGTGTCACTATTAAATAGATCTAAAAATATACATTATCTGTATTCTTGTAAATGATAATGATAGATTAAAAATCCCCAGAAGATTGGCTCAAAACAATTAGTTGCCCCTATAACTAATGCTTCTTGTTAACTTCAATTAGGTGGGAGAAATTTCGCCTGTATTGATTGCCTGTTTTTGTGACCTACGCTTGCATCTTGTCCTAATAATCTGCTTTTAGCATTTCTGGTAATAACAATAATAATAATCTTTATTTATATGGCACCAACATATTCCGTAACACTTTTGTGAGACACTCTCCTGTTCCGCGATCCACTAGGGCATCCAGGGGTCCTCGTGGGGTTCGGTCTGTGGGGATAGGTCAGGTAGTGCTTAGTGGGTCTGCTGGCACTCATTCCCAGCGGGCCTCTGGGTTCCCTGCCTTGACCTCGGGGGGTCCCATTGGAGTAGCGGGACAGGTCACACATGTGTCTGTGGAGCCTGCAGCTCCAATTCCTTTGTGCAAAGATGCGGTGGTGCATCCGCATGGGCGCCAGAGGGGAAGAGGGGCCCCAGAGGGAAAGACCGCCGGGGTCCCGGAGGCAGATTGGCTGGTCTGGTGGCAACACGGAGCGGCCGGTCCTGTCTCTGGTATCGCCTGCTACCAATCAAGTGTCCGCACACATGCTCGAGAGGTGGTAAGCAATAGGATACGTGGCCGAGCGTGCGCACATCTTATGTGCTACGCCGGCTGCTGGCAGGAAAAGCACCTGTGCACAAATTCAAAGTAGATTAGGGGATAGGCTGCACAAGTGTTAGGGATTAGGATAATCATGTGACCTATGAGGAATCAACACCTGGCACTCTGTGATTGGCTAGCAGGTACTAAAAAGGTGATCTCCCTGGCTGGTCAGTGCCCACTGTTGTTCTGACAATCCGGGTGTATGTTGGTGATCGTTTTTCTCCAGCTTACCTGTGTATGACCTCTGCTTTCCTTGACCATTCTTTAGTGACCTCTCTCTGCAGGGGCGTAGCTATAAATGCATGGGCCCCATAGCAAAAAAAAAATATGGGCCCCCCCCCCTCCCCCCAGCCCCTACATATCTATCGGGCCTCCCACCACCCCTTCCAGAGCTCCCACCCAAACACCCATCCTAGATCTCCCACCGCCATGAGCAGTTTCACACTTGCAAGTAGTTTCACACTTGTGGCAGGACGGATCCGACAGGCTGTTCAGCCTGTTGGATCCGTCCTGCCGCTATTTCGCCTTGCCGCCACTCCATCCCCATTGACTATAATGGGAACGGGGACAGAGCTCCAGTGCAGCGCGGCAGTGTGCGGTGAAAGGCTGGCGGCCTAAAAGTACTGCAAGTCCGACTTTTTTGTCTGGTGACCTCTCACCGCGCAGTGCCGTGCTGCGCCAGGAGCTCCGCCCCCATCCCCATTATAGTCAATGAGGACAGAGCAGCGGTCCAGCGAAATAGCGGCAGGACGGATCCGACAGGCTGAACAGCCTGCCGGATCCGTCCTGCCGCAAGTGTAAAAGTACCCTTAGTCTGTCATATAAGGGCATTGGCATATACTTCTGCTGTGGGCCACAGCAGAAGTATATGCCAATCGTCCACCAGCAAGGCAGCTGGCACTAGGATCTCCATGTTATTGGTCAGTTAATACATCAGGGACCCCCTGGCATAGCTAAGTGCAAGCTGGGTGATCCATAGGCAGGACTGAGTGGCTGCCCTCATCCACCAGCCCGTTCCCTAATGCCAGTCAATACCCCTAGGAATCTCTCATCAGATGTGAGAGCAGCAGCGATCGATCACCCAGGATTAATGTGCACAGTGGGAGGCCTCCCTTAGGCAAGTGACAAACTGCCCCCCTCATTATTAGGCAAGTGACAAACTCAGCTCTGCTACATCTACAATGAGCAACTACAACAAATGTAATGCCAAACTGCAGTTCCTCTATGTGATGCCTTGGATAGCTTCCACTGGACCCATGGAACTGCAGTTTGACATTACATTTGTTGTAGTTGCTCATTGTAGATGTAGCAGAGCTGGGTTTGTCACTTGCCTAAGATTGAGGAGGGGGGGGCAGTTTGTCACTTGCCTAAGGCCAGGCCAGGGTAATGGGGGCCTCCCACTCAGGCTGTGCACATTAATCCTGGCTGATCGATCGCTTCAGGCCTGCTACTGTGCTGCCTGCAGTCACATCTGATGAGAGTAGTAGTACTAGTACTGGCTGATATTTGTTTCCTAAAGGAGGGGGACGGGTATTGACTGGTCTGGTCTGGGGCTGCTGGGCTTAAGTTATCACTATCTATGTCACCGCCACCGGCGTTCCCACCAGGCGGGTAGGGCCCCGGACTCACTCAGGGAGGGAGTAGGGACAGTCACAGACACTTAGACTGGTCTGGACCGGACCACCAGGACCCTGGTCCGGTCGGATGGTCCGTCCAGCCACTCTCACCTCAGCAGACAGGAGTCAGGCAGCGGCGCAGTCGCACTCGTCGCAGGATCAGCCGCTCAGGATAGGAGGAGGGGAGCTCTCAGCCAGGAGAGGAGACGGAGTCAGTCAGATAAGACAGTGAGTCACTCGCACAGTCACTGGCAGGCAGCCAGCACCGCTGCACACAGTTTCCTCTTTCGTCTTCCGACCTCAACTGAAGCCGCTCCCTCCTCCCTCCTCCCTCAGCCTGCCCTGCACAGTGCGAGTCACGCACGGCCTCGCCTCCGCTCCGCCCCCTGTGAATCAGATTTCACTCATTTATCAGCTGCGGTGCGGGCCGTGTTCTCCTGGCTTGAGGGGGCCCCGTGGGCCCCCCTGGCTTAGGGGCCCGGTCGCAATTGCGACCGCTGCGACCCCTATAGCTACGCCACTGTCTCTCTGGATACTTTATCTTGGCTGAACAATCTATCTCGTGTATGACCTCGGATCAGACCCTGGATATTCTCTGACGTCTCATCCCTCGGTATCACGCTTCTCGGACTGATATACGTGCATGAACTTTGGACTGGTCATTTACTGCTTCCCTAGTCTGTCCCTGCAGAGGTTCTTATTTGGCTTGATTACTTGTGTATGATCACTGGCTTTTGACTGAATTATTGTCAATAAATCCACTGTCGTTTAAAACATCTGTCTGGTTGCTTGGGATTCTGCACCATTACAGCTTTACAATCGGAGGGTTCATGTACAAACAAAATTATACTTTACATAGCAACAAACAAGTCAAAAAGAATAAGGCCCCTGCTTGCAAGAGCCTAAAATCTATTTGGAGATGGAGTGACACAAAAGGTATAAAGTGGTAATTTTGTACAATGGTCCAGCCATCTCAACAAAATAGAGGAGTATATATAAAGCTGCAGGAGCCAGCCACTAGCCAATATCTGATGTGCTTTTGTGATATTGTATATATAACAAAATATCAAATAGTGATTAGTTTGTGAGCAGCTAATTCTAAAGTGGTGACCAATATGGCTGCACTTCCTTTTGCGTGTATTGCAGAAATGAAAAATGCCAATATCTCTGCATGTAAAGTACCTACCAAACTTTGCTATCACTCTAACATTTAACTTTTTGGTATCTTCTTTAACCATTTTCCAAACCATGCTGCAATAGTAGGACAGGCATGCTCAACCTGCGGGCCTCCAGCTGTTGTAAAACTACAACTCCCACAATGCTTTGCTGTAGGCTGATAGCTGCAGGCTGTTCGGGCATGCTGGGAGTTGTAGTTTTGCAACAGCTGGAGGGCTGCAGGTTGAGCATGCCTGTAGTAGGACATTGCAGGTGAGTAATTCCTCACACTGTACTATTATAGTGGCTGTGTCTGCCCTGGCTAAGACATAACACTCTGCATTACAGAAGCATTGAAATACAGAAGTATTATACAAGCAATCATAAGATTGTATGTTCAGGTCCCATAATGAGATTTAATACAATTGTAAAAAAAATGTTTTTTAATAAAAGAAAGGAAATGACAGAATTGCTATTTTTGATAACCCCCACGTTAAAAGGGAATGTCATCAAGGTTTATGTACCCAAAAATGGTACCAGTGAAAACTATGGAAAGAGAATCATTTTGAAAAAAAATAAAAAATAGTTCCCATTTCTCACCACACCCTACAGCGTAAGACAAACATTTTCAAAGCTAACATTTTGTGCCATTCATCTCTGCATATTTCAGGCCAAGCTGAAAGGTAAGGAAGGACACATCTGCATCTGAGATAAAAAAAATAAAAAATGAAATATTGGAAAGCTTGAAGAGCGCTTGATACCTTCTGTCAAGTATATATGATAGGGGAAATAAAATGTAGGGGCTAATTTAATATTGGGCAAGTGGAAGAATTTCACTGTGTGCAAGCCACAATGAACCAGGATGGTTAACTCTTTGTTTTATATCATGCTATGCACATTTCTATGATTAGCTGATTATTGCACAAATCTGGATTTATAGTGTTACCAATGCACCATGTTACCACTTCCTAGCTAGACTAGATGAGTCTACTTAAAAATTGTACCTTTTCTTGCCTTAGATCATCTCTACACTGTCATAAAAAAAATATATTTTTTACTTATACAATATTAAAATTCATAATATGCAAGTATTGGATGACGCAAACCAGGATAAATGTGCATCTGTCTTTATAATGCACACTTTTGTGTTACTTAAAGGAACAGATTATTCTGTTACATTGATATACACTGATTATATAAACTAAAATTGGCAATACAGCAGCAGGCTTAAAATTATGTGCCAACCAAGCACCGACACGTGTTATGCCATTTAGCCATGATAGTAACATATAGTCTTGGCTCCTGTAATTGCTTTTTTTATTCCCTGTGTTATGCCTGGATTTCATCTCATTTCTGCCGTCCGAATCATATATTTCAAGTGGCAGAGATGATCAAAGCACTTTCTAGACAGACAAGAAAATGAGCAGGGAGCAGAAGGAACATCAGTGAAGGGATGACATTGAGGAAAAGGATTCTTCTTTTACCACAGTCCGCAACTGACATTGTGACAACAGTCACACCGGTGACACTTTTTCTCTCATCTCAGGGACAGATTCACTCAGCATTTGGCTGAACCACTATTATATGTTTGATAGACTAAATGACAGTAATATTCAACTTTACTGTTTTTAAAAACAAACAATATAGAAAAAAAGGATAATGCTCAATATTCTTTTGTGCTTGTTATAGTCTATTAACCATGGCATGTATATGTACAAAAAAAACTAAAATGTACACAAACTTTACATCCATCCCCACCATTGTCCTCAGAATCAGAGCTCAGAAACCATATTTTAGGAATAAATGCATAGATACATCAGTATAATTTTGTGTTTTGTCTTCATTCCGAGCTTTGTCTTGAAACCTAGCCATTTATCCCCCTTCTTGACCAAACAAATTTTTGTTTTGTCAGCACATGCGGCTTTGAAGGTCATAATTTTTCCCCAGTACTGTTTAAATAATTTTGTGGCTTTTTTCAGTTATATGGCTATAATTTTATGTCATTTATAGTGTTTAATTTTTATACCTAGGAAAATCTTTAATGTCAAAGTACAACTAAAATATATATTTTTTTAAATAATGTTCCCTTTTGTCATAGTCATTCTGAAACAGGAAGGTGTGTGTGTGTATATATATATATATATATATATATATATATATATATATACAGTATAGACCAAAAGTTTGGACACTCCTTCTCATTCAAAGAGTTTTCTTTATTTTCATGACTATGAAAATTGTAGATTCACACTGAAGGCATCAAAACTAGGAATTAACACATGTGGAATTATATACATAACAAAAAAGTGTGAAACAACTGAAAATATGTCATATTCTAGGTTCTTCAAAGTAGCCACCATTTGCTTTGATTACTGCTTTGCACACTCTTGGCATTCTCTTGATGAGCTTCAAGAGGTAGTCACCTGAAATGGTTTTCACTTCACAGGTGTGCCCTGTCAGGTTTAATAAGATTGATTTCTTGCCTAATAAATGGTGTTGGGACCATCAGTTGCGTTGTGGAGAAGTCAGGTGGATACACAGCTGATAGTCCTACTGAATAGACTGTTAGAATTTGTATTATGGCAAGAAAAAAGCAGCTAAGTAAAGAAAAACGAGTGGCCATCATTACTTTAAGAAATGAAGGTCAGTCAGTCCGGAAAATTGGGAAAACTTTAAAAGTGTCCCCAAGTGCAGTCACAAAAACCATCAAGCACTACAAAGAAACTGGCTCACATGTGGACCGCCCCAGGAAAGAAAGACCAAGAGTCACCTCTGCTGCGGAGGATAAGTTCATCCAAGTCACCAGCCTCAGAAATCGCAGGTTAACAGCAGCTCAGATTGGAGACCAGGTCAATGCCACACAGAGTTCTAGCAGCAGACACATCTCTAGAACAACTGTTAAGAGAAGACTGTGTGAATCAGGCCTTCATGGTAGAATATCTGCTAGGAAACCACTGCTAAGGACAGGCAACAAGCAGAAGAGACTTGTTTGGGCTAAAGAACACAAGGAATGGACATTAGACCAGTGGAAATCTGTGCTTTGGTCTGATGAGTCCAAATTTGAGATCTTTGGTTCCAACCATCGTGTCTTTGTGCGACGCAGAAAAGGTAAACAGATGGACTCTACATGCCTGGTTCCCACCGTGAAGCATGGAGGAGGAGGTGTGATGGCGTGGGGGTGCTTTGCTGGTGACACTGTTGGGATTTATTCAAAATTGAAGGCATACTGAACCAGCATGTCTACCACAGCATCTTGCAGCGGCATGCTATTCCATCTGGTTTTTGAGTGTGGCATGGTTGTTGGTGCCAGACAGGCCGGTCTGAGTATTTCACAATCTGCTCAGTTACTGGGATTTTCACGCACAACCATTTCTAGGGTTTACAAAGAATGGTGTGAAAAGGGAAAATCATCCAGTATGCGGCAGTCCTGTGGGCAAAAATGCCTTGTTGATGCTAGAGGTCAGAGGAGAATGGACACATGTTATATGTCACCGCATCTGTAATGACCTGATCTATAAAACAGTCATTTACTTCCCAAAAAAGGTAATAAAAGTGATCAAAAAAGTCGTATGTACGCCAAAATATTACCATTCAAACCATCGCCTCATCCCGCAAAAAATTAGCCCCTACATGAGACAATGGCCAAAAAAAACATTCAAAAACTATGGCTCTCAGACTAAAACATGATTTTTTGTTTAAAAAAAATATTTAAAAAGTAGAAATATTAGATATCGTCGCGTCTGGAAGACCCTGCTCTATAAAAATACCACATGACCTAAACCCTGAGGTGAACACCGTAAAAAAATAAAAATTAAAAAACGGTGTCAAAAAAGCAATTTTTTGTCACCTTACATCACAAAAAGTGTAATAGCAAGCGATCAAAAAGTCATATGCTCTCCAAAATAGTGCCAATCTCACCATCATCTCATCCAGGAAAAATAGTACCCAACCTGAGACAATTTCCTAAAAACTGAAAAAACTATGACTCTCAGACTATGGAGACACTAAAACATGTTTTTTTTTTTTTCAAAAAAACTTTTATTGTGTAAAACGTAAAAAAATAAAAGAAAATATACATATTAGGTATCACCACGTCTGTAACGACCGGCTCTATAAAAATATCATATGACCTAACCCCTAAAATAAAATAAAAACTGTGCTAAAAAAAACATTTGTTTTGTCACCTTACATCACTAAAAGTGCAACACAAAGTGATCAAAAAGGCGTATGTCCCCCACATAGGCGTATGTTCAAAAATGATATTATTGTGTAAAACCTTAATAAATAAAAAAAGGTATACACAGGTATTTCCGTGTCCATAAGAACCTGCTCTATAAAAATATCACATGATCTAACCCCTCAGGTGAACAACATAAAAATAAAAATGGTGTAAAAAAATACATAATTTTGTCACCTTACATCACAAAAAGTGTAATAGCAAGCAATCAAAAAGGTATATGCACCCCAAAATCATACTATTAAAACAGTCATCTCATCCTGCAAATTTTTCATTTTAATCAATTTTTTCCCGTAACAAAGCAAGCGTTAACAGCCTAACAAAACTGAATATTTATTTCCCTGATTCTTTAGTTTACAGAAACACCCCATATGTGGTCGTAGACTGCTGTATGGCCACACGACAGGGCGCAGAAGGAAAGGAATGCCATATGGATTTTGGAAGGCAGTTTTTGCTGGACTTGTTTTTTGACACCATGTCCCATTTGAAGCCACCCTGATGCACCCCTAGAGTAGAAACTCCAAAAAGTGACTCTATTTAAGAAACTACACCCCTCAAGGTATTCAAAACAGATTTTACTAACTTTGTTAACCCTTTAAGTGTTCCACAAGACTTAATGGCAAATGGAGATGAAATTTCAGAATTTCTATTTTTTGTTACTTTGCTTCACAAAAAGTGTAATATAGAGCAACCAAAAATCATATGTACCCTAAAATAGTACCCCAAAAACTTTTTGGGGAGTTTCTACTCTAGGGGTGCATCAGGGGGCTTCAAATGGGAAATGGTGTAAATAAACCAGTCCAGCAAAATCTGCCTTCCAAAACCTACACGGCGCTCCTTTCCCTCTACGCTCTACTGTGTGCCCGTACAGTAGTTTACAACCACATATGGTCTGTTTCTGCAAACTACAGAATCAGGGCAATAAATATTGAGTTTTGTTTGGCTGTTACCCCTTGCTTTGTTACTGGAAAAAATAAATATTAAAATGGAAAATCTTCCAAAAAAGTGAAATTCAGGAATGTTATCTCCATTTTCCATTAAATCTTATGGAACACCTAAAGGGTTAATAGAGCTTATAAAATCAGTTTTGAATATCTTTAGGTGTATAGTTTCTTAGATGGGGTCACTTTTAGGGCGTTTCTACTGTAGGGGTGCATCAGGGGGGCTTCAAATGGGACATGGTGTAAATAAACCAGTCCAGCAAAATCTGCCTTCCAAAAACCACACAGCGCTCCTTTACCTCTGATTTTTGTTTTTACTCAATTTTACCAGTGTCATGAAGTACAATATGTGACAGAAAAAAAAAATCTCAGAATGGCCTGGCTAAGTAAAAGTGCTTTAAAGTTATCACCACATAAAGTGACACTGGTAAGATTAGCAAAAAATGGCCTGGTCCTTAAGGTGAAATAAGGCTGTGTCCTGAAGGGGTTAAGGGTGTGCATACTTATGCAACCATATTATTTTATTTTTATATTTTTTCTTCCCTTTACCTAAAAGATTTCAGTTAGTTTTTTTAATTGAGTTGTACAGTTTATAGGTCACATTAAAGGTGCAAAAAGTTCTGAAATGATTTATCTTTGTCTCATTTTTTTACAGCATTTTTTTTTGACATTTTAACAGGGGTGTGTAGACATTTTATAACCACTGTATTATTATTTTTAACTTTTTTTGTATCGCCAGTATCTTTGTAATTAGGACTGACCTATTAGCCCTAGTTAGGGCTCCTTCACACTTGCGGCAGGACGGATCCGGCTGGCTGGTCTCCCTGTCGGATCCGTCCTTCCGCTGTTTCGCCGAGCCGCTCCGTCCCCATTGACTATAATAGGGACAGGGGCTGAGCTCCGGCGCAGCACGGCGGTGCACGGCGAAAGCCGCCGGACTAAAAAGTCAGACATGCAGGACTTTTTATTCCGGCGGCTTTCGCCGTGCACCGCCGTGCTGCGCCGGAGCTCAGCACCTGTCCCCATTATAGTCAATGGGGAAGGAGCGGCGGTCCGGCGGCTCGGCGAAACAGCTGAAGGACGGATCCGACAGGGAGACCAGCCTGCCGGATCCGTCCTGCCGCAAGTGTGAAGGAGCCCTTACAGCGATAATGCAACCTCTTGATATGCACTATGGAGCTGACCTGAGTATGCTAAGACCCAGCAACTCATGCAGTTTCCTTGGACCTGAAGATCAAGTGATCGCTAGGACCACAGAAGGAAATCTTGATCTGTATAAACAGCTGTCATTGAGTGCTGTGTATAAAGGGATGGGGTACGCAAGGATGTTTATAAAAAAACTTCTTTGCCTTCTTAATTTGGAGCTCAGCTATAATTGACAAACATCCCTCGGATCATGGATCTGCATGATCTCTGTTGTTTCTAGGTTTACAAACATCCTTGCAGAGTTAAATCCAAACCATGAAGACTTTAATAGTCGATTAGCGGTGGCTATTTACAGTACAACAGTCTATTTAATTGCAGGTGGAAGATAAAGTTCATACGTAAACATTTTAGCTAATAAAAAAGTAAAAAATGTGGTTAACACTGTTATTAAATGTTATAGATATAAAATTATTGCTCCAATAATGCAAGCCCTTTGTTGCATTATATTCTGGGGAGGGATTTTTTTTTTTTTTTTTTTTTTGTATGACTTTAAAGTAATGGTGACCTGAAGTCTGGGGCCAGGCTTCGGCAGAGTGGCCCAAATTCTATACCCCCCAAAACAGATATTTGGGTGGACATAACATACATTGTTATGAAATATACAGTAGAATACAGCAGCATACCTGTTACATCCAATGACATCTCCTGTGATGCAGACTTTCCTCAGCATCTTCATTCGGAGATAGGACCGTCATGATAACTTCTTTCAGCCGCGTCTCGTCTCTGTAGAGTTTCACAGAAAATGTTTTGGATTTCTCACTCTATTATCATCCTCAGATAACAGACCTCCCCTCCCCCATAGTGCCCATACCTATAATGCCCTCTGTATAATTATAATATATACTGGCCCCTCTGTATTATTATAATTTCCTCCTCTGTATTATTATTATTAATATTATAATGGCCCTCTCTGTAGTATTATAGTAATAATTATGCTCCCCTTCAGCCCCTTCAGCATACAGTCCCATGTAAGATACAACCTTCCCCCTGCCTTCAGCCCCTCCAGCATACAGTCCCATGTAAGGTGGATCACTCTCCTGCCTTCAGCCCCTCCAGCATACAGTCCCATGTAAGATGCATCACTCTCTTGCCTTCAGCCCCTCCAGCATACAGCCCCATGTAAGGTACATCACACCCCTGCCTTCTTGCAAACAGTCCCATGTAAATTGCATCTCTCTCCTGCCTTCAACCCCTCCAGCATACAGTCCTATGTAAAATACATCCCTCCCCTGCCTTCAGCTCCTCCAGCATACTGTCTTATGTAAGACACATCACACCCCTGCCTTCCAGCCCTTCTTGCAAACAGTCCCATGTAAAATACATCACTCCCCCTGCCTTCAGCCCCTCCAGCATACAGTCCAATGTAAAATACATCACTCCCCCTACCTTCAGATTCTCCAGCATACAGTCCCATGTAAGATAACCCTCCCTTCGCCTTCAGCCCCTCCAGCATACAGTCCCATGTAAGACACATCACTTCCCTGCCTTAGCCCTGCCAGCATACAGTCAAATGTAAAATACATTAATTCCCTGCCTTCAGCCCCTCCAACATACACTCCCATGTAAAATACAAAACTCCCCCTGTCTTCAGCATACAGTCCCATGTAAAATTCAGCACTCTTCCTGCCTTCAGCTCCTCAGCATACAATCCTATGTAAAATAATATCACCCAACCTGCCTTCAGCATCTCCAGCATACAGTTCCATGTAAATAATATCACCCCCACTACCCTCTCTTCAGTCCCCTCTAACATACAGTCTTCAGTACAAAGATTATTCCTTCTCCCTTCAGCCCCTGCAAAATGCCCCCCAAGCAAAAATAACAGTCACTATTCTCCTCCACATACTGACCTGCAGACTCTGCTCCTCTCTCCAACATCCTGCTCTGTAGAATCTCTCGCTCATCTTTAGACCCCGCCCCCCTGGATAACGAGACTCCACCTCTTCCCCTGACATCATACCTCCTAGGATCAACTCCATTCTACACACTATGGTGGCTCTACTGCCTATTAGGCTTCAGGCCACTAACCTGAAGCCTATGAGGAAGAACGTAGGGGACGGGAGCCATAGGCCTCCCATAGCCCTCATTGAAATTTCAGCTGCCTGGCGCCCCCTGCAATTTTGCACCCCTGCTTTAAAGTGTATAGAAAAGAAGTAACTTCTCAGAATACTGATTATCAGAGCATACTCTGTGTAGACACTGACCAGAATGGACATGAATGCAGTAATCAGCAGAACAGGGAGTAAAACTAAAAATAAATGGGCTGTATTGTATGGTAACTCAGGACCAGTGAAGCAAGTAAAGCAAAGTGTTTGAACAGTTGTTCAAATTTTCATGACAAATATATATCCATATTCACATTGAAAATGTGATGCTTAAAAGGGTTGTCTCAATTCACATAGTGGCATTTATCATGTAGAGTAAGTTAAAGGGGTTGTCCGGGTTCATGCTCCGATGCGCTCCCTTGCCCTGTGTTAGATCACGCAGGGCACGGGTTCTTTTGTTTTTAATAACACACTGCCAAGCAGAAACCTCTGCCCGGCAGTGTGTTCGGTGATGTCACCGGCTCTGATGGGTGGGCTTTAGCACTGCCCTAGCCATTTTACTGGCTAGAGCAGCTCTAAATCCCGCCCATCAGTGCCGGTGACGTCACCGGGGTTCCTGTCAGCCCCATGGAGAGCCCCGGTACGTCACGGGATCTCCAAAAAATGTCTTTGCCCTTTGCGATTTAGCGCAGGGCAAAGGAGAGCATCAGAGCATGAACTGCTCCAATGCTCAAGTCAGGGGGGCTGCCGGGGGAAAATGGAGGGATGTCCGGGTTCAGCTCTGAACCCGGACAACCCTTTTAATACAAAGCACTTGTTACGGCATTGTCATGGAACCATGAACCAGACGTACAACAAGAGATAAGTGGAAAATAAGAAGGTTTTATTGAAGAGCAAGCCGTAAGCAAAGTCCAAACGGATGGCTAAACCGAAGCAGGGTCTTGCGGAGACAGAGGTCAGGAACCAGAAGGGTAGTCAGACGAAGCCAGGAACAGGAACCAACGGGGTAGTCAGACGAAGCCGGAATCAGGAACCAACGGGGTAGTCAGACGAAGCCGGAATCAGGAACCAACGGGGTAGTCAGACGAGGCCAGGATCAGGAACCAGAAGCAGCAGCAGTCTTGGAAGCATGTGAACACAGGAGGACCAAGCAAGGAACTGAAGCCACAGACCTCCTATATATATGAGCTAGGCATCCAGCTCCTCCCAGTGGGAAGGAGGAGCCGCAGGGTGGGAGGCTACAAGAAAACCCAGAAACCAAGATGGCCGCCAGCACATGTCAAACGAAGGGAACAGCAAGGAGGTAAGACCATGACAGTACCTCCCCCTCAAGGGCCCCTCCTCCGCGGAGTAAGGAACGGTTTCTGAGGGAAGCGTGCGTGGAAGGCTCGGAGCAAGACAGGAGCATGGACATCTGCGGAGGGAACCCAGGAACGCTCCTCTGGACCATAACCACGCCAATGGACCAAAAACTGCACCCGGCCGCGGACCAGGCGTGAGTCCAGGATATTGCTCACCTCATACTCCTCACGATTGCCCACTTGGACCGGACGAGGCCGAGGAATCGAGGAAGTGAAACGATTACACACCAGTGGCTTCAACAGGGAGACATGAAACACGTTGGAGATCCGCATGCCAGGAGGAAGCGCAAGGGCATAGGCTACCGGGTTTACCCTGCGAAGCACTCGGAAGGGACCAACAAAGCGAGGCGCCAGCTTGGGAGTGGGCACTCGAAGGTTGAGGTTGCGGGTGGACAACCATACGCGGTCTCCGACCTGGTAGGAAGGAGCGGGCGCTCGTCTGCGATCAGCCTGGAGTTTCTGGCGCTGCGCAGAGACCTCAAGGGACCTCTGGATCTGTACCCAAGAAGCACGTAGGACGGAAAGGTGATCCTCCACAGCCGGAATATCCTGGGGAGAGAATACCTCCGGTAACACGGCAGGTTGGAACCCATAATTGGCCATGAAGGGAGACGTCCCAGAGGAAGAGTTCACCGCCGTGTTCCTGGCAAACTCAGCCCAAGGCAGGAGGTCAACCCAATTGTCTTGGTGATCGGAGACATAGCAACGAAGGAATTGCTCCAAGGCCTGATTGGATCGTTCTGCGGCCCCATTGGACTGAGGGTGGTAGGCCGAGGAGAAAGAGAGATGAATCCCCAACTGGGAGCAAAAGGCGCGCCAGAACCTGGACACAAACTGACTCCCCCGATCCGACACAATCTCCTTGGGCAAACCGTGCAACCGGAAGACCTCCCTGGCAAAAATCGAGGCCAACTCTTGTGCAGAGGGTAACTTCTTGAGAGGAACACAGTGGCACATTTTGGAAAACCGATCCACAATCATGAGAATGACCGTATGGCCTCGGGATGCAGGGAGGTCCACAATGAAATCCATCCCCAGGTGTGACCATGGACGCTCCCCGGTGGCTATGGGTTGCAAAAGGCCCAACGGAAGGTGCCGAGGGGACTTACTCTGGGCACAAACGGAGCATGCCGCTACATATGCGGCGATGTCGGAACGTAGAGAAGGCCACCAGAACAGACGTGAAACCGCCCAGGACAGCTGATTCTTTCCAGGGTGCCCCGCGGCCTTGGAGTTATGGTAGGTTCGCAACAACCGAGTGCGCAACTCCTCAGGCACAAAACATCTGCCGTTGGGTCTCCCAGAGGGAGCACCAGATTGAGCCGCCAAAATCTGCTCACCCAGAGGAGAAGTCAGGCTGGTGCGAATAGCGGCCAGGATCTGATTCGGGGGTATGACCGTAGTCGGAATCGACTCCTCCCCGGACAGCTCGGAGTACTGCCGTGATAAGGCATCCGCTCTGATGTTCTTGGAGCCGGGTAGGTAGGAGACCACGTAATTAAAACGTGACAAGAACAGAGCCCATCTGGCCTGACGTGGTGTCAATCTCTTGGCCTCAGAGAGGTAGGTCAGATTCTTGTGGTCCGTCAGGATGAGAACCGGAACCACCGAGCCCTCGAGCAAGTGCCTCCATTCTTTAAGGGCCTGCACGATGGCCAATAACTCCCTGTCACCAATCTGATAGTTGCACTCCGCGGAAGACAGTTTCCGGGAGTAAAACCCACAAGGAAGCAGAGGACCCTCTGGTGTTCTACGCTGAGACAGGAGGGCGCCTACTCCCGTCTCAGACGCGTCCACCTCGAGGACAAAAGGCAACCCAGGGTTGGGATGCGACAGAATCGGAGCCGACACAAAGGCGGACTTTAGAGCCTCAAAAGCTCGGATGGCCTCGAGCGGCCAGACCTGAGGATTACTGCCCTTCCTGGTCAGATCCGTGAGAGGCTTGGCTAGCATGGAAAAGTCCCTGATGAACTTCCGATAATAATTGGCGAAGCCCAAAAAGCGCTGCAGGGCACGAAGCCCACTGGGCTGGGGCCACTGTAAGACAGCCGAAACCTTCTCAGGATCCATGGAGAACCCCTCAGCGGAAATGATGTAACCTAAGAAGGTTACCTGGGATCGGTGAAATTCGCATTTCTCAAGCTTACCGAACAGCTTGTTCTCTCGTAAGCGTTGCAACACTCGTCTGACATCCAGAATGTGGGCCTCCATGGATGCAGAATATACCAAGATGTCATCCAAATAGACCACCACACACTGCTGCAACAGGTCACGGAAAACATCGTTGATGAATTCCTGGAAGACTGCGGGCGCATTGCACAACCCAAAGGGCATAACCAAGGATTCATAATGACCGGTCCTGGTGTTAAACGCGGTCTTCCACTCATCGCCCGCCTTGATCCTTACCAGGTTATATGCCGCCCTCAGGTCGAGTTTGGTAAAGACCGTGGCCCCTTTGAGGCGATCGAACAGCTCGGAAATCAAGGGTATCGGGTAAGCGTTCTTGATCGTGATGCGATTGAGACCCCTGTAATCGATGCAAGGCCTCAACTCGCCGCCCTTCTTTTTCACAAAGAAAAATCCAGCCCCTGCCGGGGACGAGGATTTGCGAATGTGTCCGCGTGAAAGCGCCTCCCTCACGTACTCCTCCATGGCCTCATTCTCCGCTACCGACAGTGGATAGACTTTGCCACGAGGAGGAACGGCACCGGATTGTAACTCTATGGCACAATCGTATGGGCGGTGCGGAGGTAGGGCAACCGCGCGCACCTTATCGAATACATCCCGGTACTCTTCGTATTCAGGAGGCAACAGAGAGTCCGAGGAAGTACACAGCAACTTGACAGGCCCATGGATGCAACTAGCCCCACACTGCGGTGACCACGAGAGGATCTCGACCGATCTCCAATCGAAAGTCGGATTATGCTTCTGGAGCCAGGGGTACCCCAAGACCACCGAGTAGTGTGGAGACGAAATAACCTGGAGACAGACCGACTCTCTGTGAACGGCACCAATGGCTATCCCCACTGGAAGGGTCTCATGAGTCACGTGTGGCGGCAGAAGGGGTCTGCCGTCTATCGCCTCAAGAGCCAGTGGGGAACCTCGAGGCTGCAGAGGAATGGAATTGGCGGCAACGAACACTCTATCAATGAACAAACCACCAGCACCAGAGTCCACCAACGCCTGGGTCGTCACCGAGCCCCCGACCCAGGAGAGGACAACCGTGATCAGTGGTTTGTCAACACGGGAAACCGGGGACGAGGAGACTCCACCCAAGATCTGCCCCCGACAGGACCTCAGGTGCGAGCGTTCTCCCGGACGGTTCGGACATGCCAACCGAAAATGCCCACCGAGACCACAGTACATGCATCGGCCCTCGCGTCTCCGGAGTACCCTCTCCCCCTCAGACAGGCGAGCAAACCCCCGCTGCATGGGTTCACCCCCAGACAAGTCATCCCCAGGAGGCGTGGGAGGAGAGGGAGGCACGGGTGGGACAGCAAACGTAGGCGCCAATCTGTTAGGAGACCTCCGCAGGCTCTCCTTAAAGGAAGGTCTCTCCCTGAGTCTGGTGTCAATCAAAATCAGGAAAGAAATAAGAGACTCGAGCTCCACTGGTAGGTCCTTAGCTGCAACCTCATCCTTCAAGGCATCCGAGAGACCATGAGAGAAAGCAGCGACCAGAGCCTCATTATTCCAGCCCACCTCTGCTGCCAGGGTACGAAACTCAATGGCGTATTCAGCTACGGATCGTGAACCCTGTCTGATGGACATAAGGAGCTTCGCAGCAGAGGCAGCACGAGCCGGCACATCGAATACCTTCCGAAGAGAAGCAACAAAACCGGAAAACTCGGCAACCACCGGATTGTTGTTCTCCCATAAAGGGCTGGCCCAGGCCAAGGCCTTGTCCGAGAGCAGCGAGATCAAGAAGCCCACCCTTGATCTCTCAGTAGGAAAGGCATGTGGCAGCAACTCGAAGTAAATGCCCACCTGGTTAAGGAAACCTCGGCACTGAGTTGGCTCTCCCCCAAAGCGCTGTGGAAGGGGGGCAGAACCGGTCATACCCTGAAACACCACAGGCGCAGCAACAGGTGTCAGGGTAGACTCTGGCGCAACAACCGGAGCGGCAGTAGGAGCGGGCCCAGGAGCGACAACCGACCCATCGGCAACGGAAGCTAAATGAGCCGTGCGTTCAAGCAGGGTTTGCAACGCCACAGCGAACCGACCCAACAGGTGATCCTGCTGATCAAGTCTGGCAACCAGCGTAGGTAGCGAGGGTGGCCCTGTACCGTCAGAATTCATGGCTTGGTCCTAATGTCATGGAACCATGAACCAGACGTACAACAAGAGATAAGTGGAAAATAAGAAGGTTTTATTGAAGAGCAAGCCGTAAGCAAAGTCCAAACGGATGGCTAAACCGAAGCAGGGTCTTGCGGAGACAGAGGTCAGGAACCAGAAGGGTAGTCAGACGAAGCCAGGAACAGGAACCAACGGGGTAGTCAGACGAAGCCGGAATCAGGAACCAACGGGGTAGTCAGACGAAGCCTGAATCAGGAACCAACGGGGTAGTCAGACGAAGCCGGAATCAGGAACCAACGGGGTAGTCAGACGAGGCCAGGATCAGGAACCAGAAGCAGCAGCAGTCTTGGAAGCATGTGAACACAGGAGGACCAAGCAAGGAACTGAAGCCACAGACCTCCTATATATATGAGCTAGGCATCCAGCTCCTCCCAGTGGGAAGGAGGAGCCGCAGGGTGGGAGGCTACAAGAAAACCCAGAAACCAAGATGGCCGCCAGCACATGTCAAACGAAGGGAACAGCAAGGAGGTAAGACCATGACAGGCATACAGGGAAATGCTCCAAACTCCCGAACGGAATCTCACGAATAGCTGCTACCAGACGAATAGGAAACACACTCAAGCGACTTACACTCCTAGCAACAGCATACAGTGAATCCCCCAAAGCTCTGTGTTGAGGGTAAAGCAGTGGACAGCCAGAACTGTGTGTTTATTGTTCTTATATACACATTGTTACACATTAGTACCACCCACAGAGTTTTGTAAGACAACCAGTAACCACGTACAATACACTCAGACACTCCCACACAAAATCCTCCCCTCTGCCTGTGATACAATTATCTTACACAATGGGTTAATGTAATTATCACAGGCAGGAGAATACACAGTGTTACACAATGTCTTCTGTCCTGGAGACAATTCGGAAGTAATCCAATTTATCTCCAAGGGCAGAGGCAAAAATTCATTAGCCACATGGTAGCAAAAGACAATAAAAGACAGAAGAATATTTAACTCTGCAGCTATTGCATAAAACATAGACATTTAACATATCCAAAAATGGCACGAATTAGACCAGGGGTTCAAAAGTTAGTAAAAGTATTTTGTGAACAAAGGAAGCATGGCTTTTCTGCCCAAAACCAGTTTTTACAGAGTTAGGCTGTGTGAGATAATTGGCTTAACTGAGTGTGGTAAGCCAACTAGGTACAGAAAATACCTCTATTCACAACAGCAAAACTACACAAAAATACATAACTCGTATCAAACTGAACAGAACCCCCACATTCAGATGGCTTGGATCTGAGTGCTCAATATATCCAAACAGCTCTCAGATGCCACAAACACAGTCAAATCGCCATGGGGTTTAAGTTTAGCATGGGCTGATGAGAGGGCCGATAATCCTGGGGCAAGAGGCTGGCAACCAGGCTTCTCCAGCACCCAGTGGCGAGGTTGGTTTCGCCACAGCACTTACTAATGTACTGTCCATATGGTCTCCTTTGTTGGTTTGATTCATTGTCCATCACATTATACACTGCTCATATCCATGGGTTACGTCTAGTGTTCAGCAAATCAAAGTAAAAAAATTGACTTCGATCAAAATTTCAGGAAAAATAAAATTTTCTGTGAAATGGCATCTAATAAAAAATACATACTCACCTCATCCATTTGTGCGTGCATTTGCGCGTGAAGAGGCAGCAGCGGCCATCATGATTGAAGATAAAGCATCTCGTCCAGGGTGACCCCGCCGCAGGGTGACATGCATTGGCCGGACGTGCACGGTATCTTCAATCAAGATGGCCAAAACGGCCTCTACGCAAGCAAATGGATAAGGTACGGTATTTTTTTTACCTTGATTAACCCCTGAAAGACATAAATGGCAGCCTCCGATGCTGCGATCAGCAGTGAATGTAGCATCTGAGAGGTTCAATGATGGGGACAGACCGATCAACGTTTCCTGTCATTGTGCCCACTACATACAAAAAAATGTGCTTTGTGACAAAGTAATTGGTCACAAATCAAATTTCTTTGTGAAATTCTGCAGAGTGGTCAAATCAAATCTTTCATAACTTCGCTCATCTCTAGCTACAGTACAACCACCCAGCAACTAAGCAACGGTGGCAGTGCTTGCAGCCTCTCTAGAGACCAGCACCATGGGAGTGCGCATAGACCAGCTCTTTTTCCTATAGCTGTGATGGCTATCCTCCGGCACTCCAACTGTGATAGATCTACGACTCCCAAAATCTACACTTGCTTGGCTGTTCTCAGAACTCAATGGAAATGAATGGATCATGCTAGTAGTCATGATTTTACCAAAGCTGGAGTGCAGGAAGTTAGCCATCACTGTCCTATAGTGTGCAACTACATCCAGCACTGATGGATTGCAGGATAGTCTTAACCTCTGGAAACGAGTATTGTATACTATGATGGAAAAATTTATCCAGCCAGCAAAGGAAGCAATATGGACAATCACAATACATTAGTAAGTGCATTTTATTAACTTTGTCTATATGATAAATGTCTAGGGGGAACACGGTGGTTCAGCAGTTAGCACTGGTGCCTTGCTGCTCTGGGGTTCAAATCCAACCAAGGACAACATCTGCATGGAGATTGTATGGTCTCCCTGTGTTTGCTCCGGTTTGCTCCCAAACTCCAAAGACATACTGATAGGGAACTTAGATTGAGAACCCCATTGGGGACAGTTTGATACTATTGTCTGTAAAGCTCGGCAGAAAATAAATAAATTTGCTGACGTGAGACAACCAGATTAACAATCAATCTATAACTTTGCAATGAAAAGAATTAACCATTGAAGGCGTTGTTTCACAAATAACATTCTACAGTTTTCAAACCAGCATCTGGCTCTAAATACTTTTGTAATTATATGTAATTTAAAATATATTATAACTACTGAGTTATTCAATGAAATTTATCTGTATAACGCCACCTGCTGTTTGCTCTTTTTATAATTTATCTGTCGTCCTACTCACTGAAATGGAAGCACATGCTCAGTTCCATCTTTCAGCTGCCACCACCAGCAAACAGGTCATGTCCTCTGAGAAAGGACACTCCCCCTAAGATGCCAGCTTGAAATAGCAGAACAATTGGAGCAATGAATGGGGAGATCTTTAGACCTATGTGAGGTACGGGGTTGGTTCTAGCTTTGTTAGAAAGAGGTTGACATATACTAGATTATGTATGATTTTCATGTTGTACATTAATCATGGGATACCCCTTTAACATCAAATTCAAAGGCTGTCCACTTTGTATTTCACCTTGTTTAAAGGCTCCCCTGACAATAAGATAGTTACAGGATGTCTCACTTTTGGAGTTACCAGCAATCAGTTGTAATCATGGGTGATCATGGCATCAAGCATCCAATTTTCTTACAGCACCGCCACAGGTTATATAAGGAATTGCACATTCAATTTTGCATTCAGTTGCTATCATTGTCTTCCAAAGGTCCTTAAAAGCAAGATATGTTCTTTGTAATTGCTTTCTGCAAATGAGGGACTTCTCAGAAACTGCTAATATCATATTTTAAAATGTGTCCTTAACCAGGTGACAACTTTCAAAAACCACAAACATTTTTTACCCAGAATGAAAAAAAGCAATAACTAGATGCATAAGAAAAGCTTACAAGCTACACATTAATGATACATAGTGAAAAATACTAAATTGCTACTTGCCCTTAAGGAAAACTGCCTTATCATATTAATCATTGTCTAATTCCATAATGAGAAGGTGAGTTCTTCAAGGTCACTATGCACATAGTTCTGTCCTGGCTCAGTCCTGCAGATCACAATCAGAAGCTCCTTATCAAATGCGATGTCTCCAGTATGCAGACTACGAATGTGATGATTCATAGAGAGAAGGTATACAGCCGAGAAAAAAAGATGACGAGGTCTCTCATGTAAGACTTCACCTTTTATGCACAGAAATAGATCTCTCTTGTTAAAAAGAAGAAAAATAGCATTTCTGAACAAGAGCTTTTTTGTACTTTAAACACAAACGGCAGTGTATGAATCCTGTACCTGACAAAAGACTGCAACACTAACTTTCGGTGACAGCGTGAACTGATGTCCTAATTTACCAGTGACTTTATTGTCTCTTTATCAATCTCCTGAACACAGTCATGGCTCAAATGTAACATCATTGCACATTTCTCTATTTTTAATACTATGGACATTGTATAACAATACATGAGCTGTTGTGCTCTATATGGATTGCACCTTACAAAACAGACACATGTGGAGTATCGTTATTTCTAAGTCAAAGTCCGAGTATAGAAATATTTTGCCAGTATAATAGTTGGCTCCTGCTTTGTTAAACCTCCTCCTACTGTATGTCTTGATGTTCTATAAAGGTTCACAGCGGTTTAGGTCTTACCACTACAAGTGTAATAAGGACATGGTCACAACAGGAGTAGAAAACAGTCAAATGTTAACTTATCTACCAAGTGAAGCATGTTCTTACAGGCAAGGATTCAAACATGGAGGAGCCAATGGTTAAGGAGCAGATGGCGCCTTGCGTTAACCCAATTCTCGACTGAACCAACTGGATGGCTCACATTCAAAGACTTCACTACTTGGACTCATAAAAGGCACACCAATGATCAGGCACTATGGTTCTTGGCACACTCTAGAAGCTCATAAAGTCCTGTGCAAAAAAAGGTCTGCCTCTACATACTGTACTTAGGCTGTGCATAAACTGATTTTTTGCCACAAAGATCCTATTTGTACAGTGCCACTGTATAAACACGTCTCCCCTGTGCTTGCATGTTCTGGTCTGGTCAAAATATTACTTTGCAAATATGGTGAGTTGAACTGGTTATCTCCTGATGGCAATCAACCATACTGTACACATGTTAAGCTATGACCTTTTCCCCTCTCAAAACTGTATATGAAATAAGCATTTAAGCATTATTGAAATAGTTAATAATACTATATACACAACATTGCACTCTCCCAACTTACAATTCCATCAGAAACATCCATCAAATACTACAATAATTACTAGTGTCCAAAGGTAACATTGTGGTCTATATGAATGACTGTGACAGCTTGTACTTCATGATTGATATAAGTAAAACAGGATACTACATTAATAGGATAGCAAGGGCAAAATTACATCTCTTGGTGTTGATTCATGTCCCCATGACATCATGGTAACAGGACACCCTGGTTATTGTTCATCCTCCTAAACATTTTTTCCTGAAGGAAACAAATTTGTGACCAAATGCTACTTACCCATTGCCTCATTTGGTAATGAGAAAGTCCCTGTGGAGAAGGAGGCTCAGGAATACTACACCTACAGAAGAAGGATGAGTTTGGCTCAGCAACCTTGGCTGCCACTATATTGTACATATTCCTTTGTTTACATAAGTACCATTCTTACAGCAGTATTTTCCCATATTACTCATCAAAAATATGAACAAAGCCGAAACTAGTGTTGGCAAAATTAGAGTTAACCCTCATCCTCCCAAATCTGTCCTAACCAAAAATAAACTTGAAATTGCAAGAATAAGCTGTGATAGCATTTCTTCATTAAGGATAAGATGGCACCACTGGTAATAGGATCTAACCTAGGCAAAAGGTAAGTATGAGGAATATGGATTCATATTTACAATTGGCTGACAGATAGCAGAGGTAATGAACTCCACAGGAGGGCCCTGCTTCAAAGCCTCAGCCCTGATTGTAATTTGATTCACCTCTTGGCATGTTCATCAGTGTACATGCAAAATAAGTTCTGAGTGTCGGCTGGCAAGGAAGAAAGCCCCAAGGGTCCAGGCTTAAAGGAGGCTCCAGGTGGAGAATGTCACACCTCCATCAGTCACTTTGGAAGCAAGCTAAATCCTGCAGGAAAACCCCCCAGCAGAAGGTATCAGCCCTTGCCAGGGTTAAGGATACCTTCCAGACATGTCGGCACCTACATTTCATAAGGAATTATAAATCGCCCGGTCATCGCAGGCGCAAACCGGATACATATTTGTGTCCCGGTGGCCACGATGTACGTGCCCATGGGCTTTATTTGATGGGGGCATGCCAGGGAAAGGAGATATCCATTTCTCCCCATAGAAACCACATAACAATACCAGGTTTGGAGTCTACTTGTAGCCAGAACCCAGGCTGGTCCGTGGTCCCAGAACAATCTCCCTGTGACCCTCTGGTCTGGAGCTATGAACCCTAAAGGGTTTTGTGTGCCATTTGCTGCCAGCCCAGAACAGAGGAGTGGACCCCTCCCTGAGGCCGGGAGGGGAGGGGCCGGCTACAGGTTAAAAGGCTTGTGCCAGCAAGCGGGCTTGTCTTTCTCTGAAAGGGGGTCACATTGTGCAAATGTGTTTGGAGAGACCTGGAAACTGCTGACATCACCGCCCCCACGTAACTGAAGCCAAGGGCTATGCCACCCTTATGACCCAAAGGAACTTTCATCTACCTGGTAACTGACTTTTACTCTGCTTAACCCTGTTGTACCCAAATAATCTGTATCTGTAACCTCAGACCACTGTATATATTCTCTGTGTATATTGTGTTAAATCTAGTGTGCCCTTATGGCAATTAAATATATAATTTAATCTTGTGCTATCTTGTATCTCAATCACGAAACCCCACGTACGTGTTTTGGCCTAGTTATAAGCTACCGCGGGTTGGTTTCTCACCTTATATAATCCTGTTAGCGGACCGGGCTTATATCAAAGGAGAAGCTGGTGGCAGATTTCCTGAGCTGAGACAGTGCTGTTTTAACTGCGGCAGGTGAAAAGGCTCTCTCAGCTTGTTGCCTCTCTGTGCCCGTGTGGACAGGAGGTGTGTGTGTGTGTACACTGTACCAAGCTGACCTTACCTGCTCCTCTGGAGGGCATAATGTCACGTTTTTGGTAAGCCGTGAATATAACGCATCTCGTGAGCTCGACGTAGGTGACGTCAAGCTGGCACTAGGTGTGGTATTCGTCACAGTGAGTTCTCCATTGAAAGTTACATATTGATAGCTCAAAACAATTTTTTTTCCAGCGCATCAAAAAGTAAACTACTTTGCAAATATTCTTGGCAGCGAATTAAATTCTCTCTGCACATGTCTGACAAAAAAAAAAAAAAAGAAGAAGAAGCTGTTTACTGGTATGAAACACTCAATTTTGTTTTCCTTTTTGGAAGAAAGACTAGTTTATTTGTGTTTTTCCAGTGAAGGATACCATGGTATTTAATTTTCTTTTCTTTTGGAAGGAGGCCTGATTTGTGTGTCTTTTTTTGTGCCTCCATGCGTACAGACAATATACAGGTGAAACTAAAAAAAAAGTGAATATCGTTCAAAGTTCATTTATTTCAGTAATGCAACTTAAAAGGTGAAACTAACATATGAGATAGACTCATTACATGCAAAGTGAGATATTTCAAGCCTTTATTTGTTATAATTTGGATGATTATGGCTTACAGCTTATTAAAAACCACAAAGTCAATTTTTTTTTTGTCTAGTTAGGTAAACCCTTGTATTGACATTGGTTAAAGTGTACCTAAACGTTCACTTACATTATTTTCAAAGTGTTAGAAATAGCCTAAAAATATTTTTTCTAATATAGTTTATTTATTGATTTTCACTTTTTTATTTTACAAAAACAGTTCCTGCCTTCTGAAGTGCTATTCACTACAGAAAATCTGTACACTGCATCCATGTATACGGTGTAGGGATACGGATTTGTATTATATGCATTGTAGCGAGGTCTGTCCTGAGGGAAGCACATCTCTCTGCTCCTGCCTGTACCTTCTGCTGAAAGCTCTGTCATAGAACAACAGTGCAGAGTATCCTGTACTGATTTTCTATGACAGAGCTTTCCATGGAGGGTATAGGCAAGGACAGGGAGATGTACTCTCATCAGGACAGCGCTCACTCTAGTGCATATACTGTACTACATATCAGTATCCGTACACAGCATACTTGGATGTGGTGTACAGATCCTATGTGTGCTATAGGGAATAGCATTTCAGGTACATTTTAATGTTTAGGTACACTTTAACACAAATCCTTGTGCACTTTTCTATGCGTAATAATAGATTTCACCACTTAATAAAATTTTCTTACCAGTGGCTGTATTTGTTAGTTATAACCTCCCTTCTGATCCTCAGCCTTGTCATGTGACCAACTCCCTGATCTCCAACTGACACAGGACATGAAGTCAGTTAATTCTCTATTTATTTCGATGAGTCTGACATTGAGATTTCCACAGGAATACATAGAGAAACTGACTTCCTTTTCAAACATAAGATGCTATGTCAGTTGGATAGTCTGATTGCTGGTCACATTACACAGGTGAGAAGCAGAAGGGAGGTTATAACTCCCAAATACAGTCACTGGTAAAAAAAAGCTACATTCACCAAAGATTACATCATGTACCCTTCTAGCAGGTCAGAAAATATATTATTTTGCGGGAGTTATTCTTTAAGACTCTATATCAATATGCAATCTAAAATAATAACTCCCTTATAGTCAGTGTTTTTTTTAAGTCTCATACTGTAGGTGAGGACATCCGACTATTGTATTTTTAATTTGCTTATATTCTTCATATCATATCCCAGGTCTATTACATTAAGTAATGGAAGAAAATGCTCCATTTAATGCCGCTAATATTTTTTACCCTCTATATTCTTTCCCCCATGGGAATTGAACTTTTTTTTTTCATGACTTGATCTAAAAAGCAATTTTAATCTCCTAACTCTGATATTATGTTACTTGCAGCTACACACAGATCAATCTTAATATCCATTGATAAGGATGTAATGAAATCAAAGAGATGCTGAAAATGTCTAATTCCAGCAGCTCCATAAATTCGTTTTTTTTTTCATCTCTCAACAGAATGCTTTGTCCCGAAGGTCACATCTAGGAATGAAGAGCAGATGTATGCTATACAGGGACTTATTCTATCTGACATACTGGCAATACACAGAGTGCAATTTAATAGATATTGGATTGTGACAGACTGGAGGAAGTTGGAGACTTACTGGAATCATGTTATTTATTTTCCTAGATTTCTCTGGTTACTTCAGAAGCATAACATAACAAGTTAAGGCTTGTATTTTTGCTACTATAAATTTATGGAAAATTTTTTCACATGTATATAGTATTTTAATGCAGTTTGCATGAATCACAGTATGCAGAAAACGTTGTAATGTCTGTTGAAACGTAATCCTAAGCAAAGCTATGATAGCCTCATTGCTTTTTAGCACTTTATTTATATAGATGCACAAATATTCCTATTGTTAACACACACTGTGACCTTACTGATGTGGGTTCGACTGCGGGGACCACCACATTCTATGGAAAAGAGGGGCTTAGCATTGCAGCACTTTTATAATAATTTCTATGTAGCAATTCCCTGCTAAAGTGACCACAGGGACCAATGCTGCCCAAAAAATGCACAATTCCCTGCTAAAGTGACCACAAGGACCAATGCTGCCCAAAAAAATGCCAAACATAGATTGACTATTTCATTCTTATGATCTGTGGAGGCTCAGAGCTTGTACTTTTCACTGATCAGAATGTTATAGCATGTAATAGAGATAGGCCTTAGAATTATATGATAAGAATTCAGCTTTCAATATAATTCCACAATGTAAACTGCATACATTATTAAACATTGTAGACGACCAGGTCAGTGTACTTACTTTGAAAATTTATTTCTCAATGGCTGTATATACTTTTAAAGTCCAGCTAGAGAGTAAGAGAGCTTATGAATTCAACTTTATTCATGAGCTAAACTGAATCTCCACTCTCTTGTGTGACCGAAAAGCTCCTTTTAGTGGTCCACCTCCCCTGCTGCTGTCAAAATCTAACACTGCTCACTACAAGCCCCACTGAAAGGAGCCTGTCAGTTAGGATTTTGGATATGACCACTGGGACCTCAACAATATTCAGAATGAGGCTCCATGATTCTCCTATGATGATGGAGCAGTAGTGCCTGACCACTGACCACTTCAGTACCATAAAAGTAAATGGAGTGTTGATTATTAGAGATGAGCGAATTTCTCAAAAATTCGATTCGGCCGGTTCACCAAATCTTTCGAAAAGATTTGCTTCGATCTGAATTTGTGGCAAATTACATAAAAAAATGGCTATTTCTGGGCTGCAGAGAGCCTTCATAGGGGTGTAGAATACTGTGCCTTGCAGTAACACGCATAGGGAGTCTGCTGTGGTAGTGAAATAATACTGTGAGTCAGTATGATATTCAGAATTCAAGGGTCGCTCTTAGAATCACTGCATACTTCATATATTTGGGCAGTCACGGGGCCGAAACTGACCAAATAACTGAAGTATCAACTCAGCATTATAGGTCAATGTTAGCGTCAAGAAGTGCAGTCCTTTTACACCGTCATCAGCTGATTCCACATAGATGTCTACAGAATCGGTTCTATTAAACGCTTATACAAGTAGAGCCTCCCTGACAGAGGGGAGAGGGTGTCAGCAGTAAGTTTGTGTTGACGTCACTGATTATTTTGCCCTTCCTCTAATCCGTCAGAACAATAACCCCCAAAAAATGGATCCTGTCTTGGAGCATACGCCTTCACAATTAGCTCAATAATCCATCAGCATTGCTAATGCCAAAAAAAAAACAGGAGTGGATCTAAAACAGAGATGACACGTGAATAGAATATTTGCATGTCTGCTGTGTTTTGTACCCACTCCTGCTGTTGGTTACCAAATCATAAGCCAATTCTGATAGGACCATACAGGCCATACAGCTGCTACACAGACAGTATCCATTATGCATCTCATTTTTCCTCCCTTATGACAGATCAGAAGAAAGGTCAAATAAATGATAATGTCAGCCAGGCTAAAAGCAAAAATAGTGGACCAGTTATAAATTAGTGAGGGTGAGAACAGCATGAGAAGTCCACATAGTGGACCTATGACAAAGTGGTGAGGTAGAAGCAGCATGAGGAGACCACAAAGTGGCCTAATGACAGGGTATAGAGGTGGAAGCAGTATGAGGAGGCCACTGAGTGGCACAAAGACAGAGTCTGGAGGTGGCAGCAGTATGAGAAGGCAACCGAATAGCACAATGAAAAAGTGTAGAGTTGCCTGCATCAGGAGAAGGCCACTGAGTGGCACAATGACAGAGTCTGGAGTTGGCAGCAGATTTAGGAGGCCACCAAGTGGCACAATAACAGAGTCTGTAGGTGGCAGCAGTATGAGGAGGCCACCGAGTGGCACAATGACAGAGTCTAGAGTTGGCAGCATCAGGAGAAGGCCACCGAGTGGCACAATGACAGAGTCTGGAGTTGGTAGCAGTATAAGGAGGACATGAGGCCACCGAGTGTCATAATGACAGATTCTGGAGTTGAAAGCAGTATGAGGAGGGCAACGAGTGGCACAATGACAGAGTATGGAGTTGGCAGCATCAGGAGAAGGCTCACAAGTTGCACATTGACAGAATCTTGAGTAGACAGCAGTATGAGGAAGCCACCGAGTGGCACAATGACAGAGTCTTGAGGTGGCAGCAGTATGAGGAGGCCACCGACTGACACAATGACAGAGTCTGAAGGTGGCAGCAGTATGAGGAGGCCACCGAGTAGCACAGTGACAGAGTCTGGAGTTGGCGGCAGCAGCATCAGAAGGCCACCAAATAGTACAATGACAGAGTCTTGAGGTGACAGCAGTATGAGGAGGCCACAGAGTGGCACAATGACAGAGTCTGCAGTTGGCAGTGGTATAAGGAGGACACCGAGTGGCACAATGAAAGAGTCTGGAGTTAGCAGCATCAGGAGAAGGCTCAGAAGTGGCACAATGACAGAGTCTTGAGGAGGCAGTAGTATAAGGGAGCCACAGAGTGGCAAAATGACAGAGTCTTGAGGTGGCAGCAGCATGAGGAGGCCACCTAGTGACACAATGACAGAGTCTGAAGGTGGCAGCAGTATTAAGAGGCCACCGAGTGGCACAATGACATAGTCTGGAAGTGGCGGCAGCAGCAACATCAGAAGAAGGCCACCCAGTGGCGCAATGACAGAGTCTGGAGTTGGCAGCAGCATTATGAGGCCAACAAGTGGCACAATGACAGAGTCTGGAGGTGGCAGCAGTATAAGGAGGCCACAGAGTGGCACAATAACAGAGTCAGGAGTTGACAGCAGCAGCATCAGGAGAAGGCCTATGAGTGGTACAATGACAGAGGCTGGAGTTGGCAGCATCAGGATAAGGCTCACAAGTGGAACAATGACAGAGTCTTGAGGTGGAAGCAGTATGAGGAGACCACCGAGTGGCACAATGACAGATTCTGGAGTTGGCAGCATCAGGAGAAGCCTCACAAGTGGCACAATGACAGAGTCTTGAGGAGTCAGGAATATCAGGAGGCCACTGAGTGGCACAATAACAGATTCTGGAGTTGGTAGCAGTATGAGGAGGCCACCTAGTGGCACAGTGACAGAGTATGGAGGTGGCGGCAGAATCAGGAGAAGGCTCACAAGTGGCACAATGATAGAGTCTTGAGGAGGCAGCAGTATGAGGAGGCCACCGAGTGACACAATGACAGAGTCTGGAGTTGACAGTATCAGAAGAAGGCCTCTGAGTGGCACAATGACAGAGTCTGGAGTTGGTAGCAGTATGAGGAGGCAACCGAGTGGCACAATGACAGAGTCTGGAGGTGGCGGCAGCAGCAACATCAGTATAAGGCCACCGAGTGGCACAATGACAGAGTCTGGAGTTGGTAGCAGCATTAGGAGGCCGCCAAGTGGCAAAATGACAGAGTATGGAGGTTGCAGCAGTATGAGGAGGCCACAGAGTGGCACAATAACAGAGTCAGAAGCATCAGGAGAAGGCCACCGAGTGGTACAATGACAGAGTCTTGAGGCGGCAGAAGTATGAGGATGCTACCGAGTGGCACAATGACAGAGTCTGGAGGTGACAGCAGTATGAGAAGGCCACAGAGTGGCACAATAACAGAGTCTGGAGTTGCCAGAATCAGGAGAAGGCCACCGAGTGGCACAATAACAGAGTCTGGAGTTGGCAGCAGTTTGAGGAGGCCACAGAGTTGACAGCATCACAGGAGAAGGTCACTGAGTGGCACAATAACAGAGTCTGGAGTTGGAAGCAGTATGAGGAGGCCACCGAGTGGCACAGTGACAGAGTCTGGTGGTGGCGGCAGCATCAGGAGAAGGCTCACAAGTGGCACAATGATAGAGTCTTGGGGAGGCAACAGTATGAGGAGGCCACAGAGTGGCATAATAACAGAGTCTGGAGTTGGCAGCATCAGAATAAGGACACTGAGTGGCACATTGACAGAGTCTGGAATTAGTAGCAGTAAGAGGAGGCAAACGAGTGGCACAATGACAGAGTCTGAAGTTGGCAGCAGCAGCATGAGAAGAAGGCCACCGAGTGGTACAATGACAGAGGCTGGAGTTGGCAGGCACAGGAGAAGGCTCACAAGTGGCCAATGACAGAGTCTTAAGGTGGCTGAAGTATGAGGAGCCAACTGAGTGGAACAATGTCAGAGTCTGGAGGTGACAGCAGTATGAGGAGGCCACATAGTGGTACAATAACAGAGTCTGGAGTTGGCAGCATCAGGAGAAGGCCACTGAGTGGCACAATGACAGAGTCTGGAGTTAGCAGCAGTATAAGGAGGCCACAGAGTTGGCAGCATTAGGAGAAGGCTCATAAGTGGCACAATAACAGAGACTTGAAGGGGCAGCAGTGTGAGGAGGCCACCGAATGACACAATGACAGAGTCTGGAGGTGGCAGCAGTATGAGGAGGCCACAGAGTGGCACAATAACAGCATCAGGTGAAGGCCACCGAGTGGCACAATGACAGAGTATGGAGTTGGCAGCATCAGGACAAGGCTCACAAGTGGCACAATGATAGAGTATTGAGGAAGCAGCAGTATGAGGAGGCCACGAGTGACAAAATGACAGAGTCTGGAGTTAGTAGCAGTATGAGGAGGCCACCGAGAGGCACAATGACAGAGTATGAAGTTGGAAGCATCAGGAGAAGGCTCACAAGTGGCACAATGATAGAGTCTTGAGGAGGCCGCAGTGTGAGGAGGCCACCGAGTGACACAATGACAAAGTCTGGAGGTGACAGCAGTGTGAGGAGGCCACAGAGTGGCACAATAACAGAGTCTAAAGTTGGCAGCATCAGGTGAAGGCCACCGAGTGGCACAATGACAGAGTCTGGAGTTGGTGGTAGTATGAGGAGGCAACTGAGAGGCACAATGACAGAGTCTGGAGTTGGCAGCAGCATTAGGAGGCCACCAAGTGGCACAATGACAGAGTCTGGAGGTTGCGGCAGTATAAGGAGGCCACAGAGTGGCACAATAACAGAGTCTGGAGTTGGAAGCATCAGGAGAAGGCCACCGAGTGGTACAATGACAGAGGCTGGAGTTGGCAGCATCAGGAGAAGGCTCACAAGTGGCAGAATGACAGAGTTTAGAGGTGGCAGAAGTATGAGGAGGCCACCGAGTGGCAGAATGACAGAGTCTGGAGGTGACAGCAGTATGAGGAGGCCACAGAGTGGCACAATAACAGAGTCTAAAGTTGGCAGCATCAGGTGAAGGCCACCGAGTGGCACAATGACAGAGTCTGGAGTTGGTGGTAGTATGAGGAGGCAACTGAGTGGCGCAATGACAGAGTCTGAAGGTGGCAGCAGTATGAGGAGGCCACCAAGTGTCACAATGGCCGAATCTGGAGTTGGCAGCAGCATGAGAAGGACGCCGAGTGGCACAATGATAGAGTCTGGAGGAGGCAGCAGTATGAGGAGGCCACCGAGTGACACAATGACAGAGTCTGGAGGAGGCAGCAGTATGAGGAGGCCACCGAGTGACACAATGACAGAGTATGGAGTTGGAAGCATCAGGAGAAGGCTCACAAGTGGCACAATGATAGAGTCTTGAGGAGACAGCAGTATGAGGAGACCACCGAGTGACACTATGACAGAGTCTGGAGGAGGCAGCAGTATGAGGAGGCCACCGAGTGACACAATGACAGAGTATGGAGTTGGAAGCATCAGGAGAAGGCTCACAAGTGGCACAATGATAGAGTCTTGAGGAGGCAGCAGTGTGAGGAGGCCACCGAGTGACACAATGACAGAGTCTGGAGGTGACAGCAGTATGAGGAGGCCACAGAATGGCACAATAACAGAGTCTAAAGTTGGCAGCATCAGGTGAAGGCCACCGAGTGGCACAATGACAAAGTCTGGAGTTGGTAGCAGTATGAGAAGGCCAACGAGTGGCACAATAACAGAGTATGGAGTTGTAAGCATCAGGAGAAGGCTCACAAGTGGCACAATGATAGAGTCTTGAGGAGGCAGCAGTATGAGGAGGCCACCGAGTGACACTATGACAGAGTCTGGAGTTGGTAGCAGTATGAGGAGGCCAACGAGTGGCACAATGACAGAGTATGGAGTTGGAAGCATCAGGAGAAGGCTCACAAGTGGCACAATGATAGAGTCTTGAGGAGGCAGCAGTATGAGGAGGCCACAGAGTAACACAATAACAGAGTATGGAGTTGGCAGCATCAGAAGAAGGCCACTGAGTGGCACAATGACAGGGTCTGGAGTTGGTTGTAGTATAATGAGGCAACCGAGTGGCACAATAACAGAGTCTGGAGGTGGCGGCAGCAGCAACATCAGAAGAAGGCCACCCAGTGGCACAATGACAGAGTCTGGAGGTTGCAGCAGTATGAGGAGGCCACAGAGTGGCACAATAACATAGTCTGGAGTTGGCAGCATCAGGAGAAGGCCACCGAGTGGTACAATGACAGAGGCTGGAGTTGGCAGCATCAGGAGAAGGCTCACAAGTGGCACAATGACAGAGTCTTGATGTGGCAGAAGTATGAGGAGGCCACCGAGTGGCACAATGACAGATTCTGGAGGTGACAGCAGTATGAGGAGGCCATAGAGTGGCACAATAACAGAGTCTGGAGTTGGCAGCATCAGGAGAAGGCCACTGAGTGGCACCATGACAGAGTCTGGAGTTGGCAGCAGTATGAGGAGGCCACGGAGTTGGCAGCATCAGGAGAAGGCTCACAAGTGGCACAATGACAGAGTTTTGAGGAGGCATCAGTGTGAGGAGGCCACCGAGTGGCACAATGACAGAGTCTGGAGTTGGCAGCATCAGGTGAAGTCCACCGAGTGGCACAATGACAGAGTCTGGTGTTGGTAGCAGTATGAGGAGGCCAACGAGTTGCACAATGACAGAGTATGGAGTTGGCAGCATAAGGAGAAGGCTCACAAGTGGCACAATAACAGAGTCTTGAGGAGGCAGCAGAATGAGGAAGCCAACAAGTGGTACAATGACAGAGTCTTGAGGTGGCAGCAGTATGAGGAGGCCACCAAGTGTCACAATGACAGAGTCTGGAGTTGGCAGCAGTATGAAAAGGTCGCTGAGTAGCACAATGACAGAGTCTGGAGTTGGCATCAGTATGAGAAGGCCACCAAGTGGGACAATGACAGAGCCTGGAGGTGCCTTTAGTATAAGGAGGCCTCCAAGTCGCACAATGACAGAGTCTGGAGGTGGCAGCAGCAGCATCATGAGAAGGCACAATGACAGAATCTGTAGTTGGCAAGATCAGGAGAAGGCCACCGAGTGGCACAATGACAGAGCCTGGATGGGGCAGCAGTATGCGGAGGCCACCAAGTAACATATTGACACAGTCTGGAGTTGGAAGCATCAGAAGAAGGCCACCAAGTGGCACAATGACAGACTCTGGAGTTGGCAGCAGAATTAGGAGGCGACCAAGTGGCACACTAACAGAGTGTCAGGACTCGAACCCGTGGCCAGTCATGTCCCAGGCAGTAGCTCTACCCACTAGGCTACCGTCTCTCCTTGGACTATTCTCTTGCTAACTTCTAACTACCTCTCTTGTCCTTGCCTTGACCTGCTGATTATTCCAATCTCTTGCACCTGCTACTTCCCTATAAAACCCAGCCCTTGAACCCAGCCCTTTGCTGGTTATTGTGCCTCCAAGCCTGTAGCAAGCTTCCTCTCTGCTCCTCCACCACTATTGATGATTTACCATCGTTGCCAACCCGGACCGTTTGCCCTTGCTGATTTGCCGCCTGCATTGACTCACTGCTTACCACCGACCACGCCTCCGTCTACTCCTGCTGTTACCTCGCTGCCATCTCTGCTGCTGACCCGGACTGATCGACCTTGCTACATGCCTCCTGCCTCTGTGGGCCTCTGCCACTGGACTCCATACTTCCAGCTCGGGTGTCCTCTGACTCAGGTGAGCCATGATTGACACTACCATCCTTAACACAGAGTCTGTAGTTGGCAGCAGTATTTGAAGGCCACCGAGTGGCAAAATGACAAAGTCTGGAGTTGGCAGCATCAGGAGAAGGCCACTGGGTGTCAAAATGACAGAGTCTGGAGTTGGTAGCAGTATGAGGAGGCCACCGAGTGGCACAATAACAGAGTCTTGAGGATGCAGAAGTATGAGGAAGCCACCGAGTGGCACAATGACAGTGTCTTGACACAAAGTCTTGACACAGCAGCAGCATCAGGAGAAGGCCACCGAGAGGCACAATGACAGAGTATGGAGTTGGAAGCATCAGGAGAAGGCTCACAAGTGGCACAATGATAGAGTCTTGAGGAAGCAGCAGTATAGGAAGGCCACTGGGTGTCAAAATGACAGAGTCTGGAGTTGGTAGCAGTATGAGGAGGCCACCGAGTGGCACAATAACAGAGTCTTGAGGATGCAGAAGTATGAGGAAGCCACCGAGTGGCACAATGACAGTGTCTTGACACAAAGTCTTGACACAGCAGCAGCATCAGGAGAAGGCCACCGAGAGGCACAATGACAGAGTATGGAGTTGGAAGCATCAGGAGAAGACTCACAAGTGGCACAATGATAGAGTCTTGAGGAAGCAGCAGTATAGGGAGGCCACTGATTGACACAATGACAGAGTCTGGAGGTGATAGCAGTATGAGGAGGCCACAGAGTGGCACAATAACAGAGTATGGAGTTGGCGGCAGCAGCAGCATCAGAAGAAGGCCACCGAGTGGCACAATGACAATGTCTGGAAGTGACAGCTGTATTAGGAGGCCACAGAGTGGCACAATAACAGAGTTTGAATTTGGCGGCAGCAGCATCAGGAAAAGGCCTCAGAGTAGTACAATGACAGAGTCTGGAGTTGGCAGCATTAGGAGAAGGCTTACAAGTGGCACAATGACAGAGTCTTAAGGAGGCAGCGGTATAAGGAGCCCACCAGGTGGCACAATGACAGAGTATTAAGGTGGTGGCAGCAGCAACATCAGAGGTAGGCCACCCAGTGGCGCAATGACAGAGTCTTGAGTTGGCAGCAGCATTAGGAGGCCACCAAGTGGCACAATGACAGAGTCTGGAGATGGCAACAGTATGAGGAGGCCACAGAGTGGCACAATAACAGAGTCTGGAGTTGGCGGCAGCAGCATTAGGAGAAGGCCACCGAGTGGTACAATGACAGAGGCTGAAGTTGGCAGCATCAGGAGAAAGCTCACAAGTGGCATAATAACAGAGTCTGGAGTAGGCAGCAGTATGAGGAGGCCACCGATTGGCACATTGACAGAGTCTGTAGTTGGGAGCATCAGGAGAAGGCTTACAAGTGGCAGAATGACAGAGTCTTGAGGAGGCAGCAGTATGAGGAGGCCACCAAGTGACACAATGACAGAGTCTGGAGGTGACAGCAGCATGAGGAGGCCGCAGAGTGGCATAATAACAGTATCTGGAGTTGGCAGCATTAGGTGAAGGCCACCCAGTGGCACAATGTGAGAGTCTGGAGTTGGTAGCAGTATGAGGAGGCCAACGAGTTGCACAATGACAGAGTATGGAGTTGGCAGCATCAGGAGAAGGCTCACAAGTGGCACAATAACAAAGTCTCGAGGAGGCAGCAGAATGAGGAAGCCACCAAGTGGTACAATGACAGAGTCTTGAGGTGGCAGCAGTATGAGAAGGCCACCGAGTGACACAATGACAGAGTCTAAAGGTGACAGCAGTATGAGGAGGACACCGAGTGGCACAATCACAAAGTCTGGAGGTGGAGGCAGCAACAGCAACATCAGAAGAAGGCCAGCGAGTGGCACAATGACAGATTCTGGAGTTGGCAGCAGTATGAGAAGGACGCCAAGTGGCACAATGAAATAATATGGAGTTGGCAACATTAGGAGAAGGCCACCGAGTGGCACAATGACAGATCCTGGAGGTGGCAGCAGTATGAGGAGGACACAGAGTGGCAAAATGACACAGTCTGGAGTTGGAAGCATCAGAAGAAGGCCACCGAGTCGCACAATGACAGAGTCTGGAGTTGTCAGCAGTATGAGGAGGCCACCGAGTGGCACAATGACAGCAGCAGCATCAGGAGAAGGCCTCCTAGTGGCACAATGACATAGTCTGGAGGTGGCAGCAGTATGAGGAGGCCACAGAGTGGCACAATGAAATAGTCAGGAGTTGGCAGCAGTATGAGGAGGCCACCGAGTGACACAGTGACAGAGTCTGGAGGTGACAGCAGCATGAGGAGGCCGCAGAGTGGCACAATAACAGAGTCTGGAGTTGGCAGCATCAGTAGAAGGCTCACAAGTGGCACAATAACAGAGTCTCGAGGAGGCAGCAGAATGAGGAAGCCACCAAGTGGTACAATGACAGAGTCTTGAGGTGGCAGCAGTATGAGAAGGCCACCGAGTGACACAATGACAGAGTCTGAAGGTGACAGCAGTATGAGGAGGACACCGAGTGGCACAATGACAGAGTCTGGAGGTGGCGGCAGAATCAGAAGAAGGCCACCGAGTTGCACAATGACAGAGTCTGGAGTTGGCAGCAGTATGAGAAGGATGCCGAGTGGCACAATGGCAGAGTCTGGAGTTGGCATCAGTATGAAAAGGCCACTGAGTGGCACAATGACAGAGTCTGGAGATGTCATTAGTATGAGGAGGCCACCAAGTGGCACCATGACAGAGTCTGGAGGTGGCAGCAGCAGTATCATGAGAAGGCCACCGAGACAGAATATGGAGTTGGCAACATCAGGAGAAGGCCACCGAGTGGCACAATGACAGATCCTGGAGGTGGCAGCAGTATGAGGAGGCCACCGAGTGGCACAATGACAGCAACAGCATCAGGAGAAGGCCTCCTAGTGGCACAATGACAGAGTCTGGAGGTGGCAGCAGTATGAGGAGGCCTATGAGTGGCATAATGACAGAGTCTGGAGGTGGAAGCAGTATGAAGAGGCCTCCAAGTGGCACAATGACAGAGTCTGGAGATGTCATTAGTATGAGGAGGCCACCGAGTGGCACAATGACAGAATATGGAGTTGGCAACATTAGGAGAAGGCCACCGAGTGGCACAATGACACAGTCTGGAGTTGGAAGCATCAGAAGAAGGCCACCAAGTGGCACAATGACAGAGTCTGGAGGTGGCAGCAGTATGAGGAGGCCACAAAGTAGCACAATGACAGAGTCTTGAGGTGGCAGCAGTATGAGGAGGCCTAAGAGTGGCACAATGACAGAGTCTGGAGGTGGAAGCAGTATGGGGATGCCACCAAGTGGCATAATGACAAAGTCTGGGGGTGGTAGCAGTATGAGGAGGCCACAGAGTTACACAATGACACAGTCTGACGGTGGCAGCTTTATGAGGAGGCCACCGAGTGGCACAATGACAGTCTGGAGTTGGCAGCAGTATGAGAAGGACGCCGAGTGGCACAATGACAGAGTCTGCAGTTGACATCAGTATGAGAAGGCCACTGAGTGGCACAATGACAGAGTCTGGAGGTGGTAGCAATATGAGTAGGCCACAGAGTGACACAAAGACAGAGTCTGAAGATGTCATTAGTATGAGGAGGCCACCCAGTGGCACAATGACAGAGTCTGGAGTTGTCAGCAGTATGTGGAGGCCACCGAGTGGCACAATGACAGCAGCAGCATCAGGAAAAGGCCTCCTAGTGGCACAATAACAGAATCTGGAGGTGGCAGTAGTATGAGGAGGCCACCAAGTGGCACAAAGACAGAGTCTTGAGGTGGCAGCAGTATGAGAAGGCCAACAAGTGGCACAATGAAAGAGTCTGGAGGTGGAAGCAGTATGAGGAGGCCACCAAGTGGCACAATGACAGAGTCTGGAGGTGATGACAGCATCAGCATCAAGAGAAGGCCACCGAGTGGCACAATGACAGAGTCTGGAGTTGGCAGCATTAGGAGAAAGCCACCTAGTGTCCCAATGACAGAGTCTGGAGGTGGCGGCAGTATGAGGAGACAATAGAGTGTCCCAATGACAGAGTGTGGCGGTGGCGGCAGCAGCAGCATCAGGAGGATACCACAGAGTGGCAAGATGACATAGTGTGGAGATGGCAGGAGAAGGATAAAACAGAGTGGCAAGTTGACATAGTGTGGACATGGCATCAGCAGCATTAGGATACCACAGAGAGGCAAGGTGACATAGTGTGGAGATTGCAGCATCAGGATCCTGATACTGCAGAGTGGCAAGGTGACATAGTGTGGAGATGGCAGAAGCAGCATCAGGAGACCACAAAGTGACGCGGTGACAGAGTGGGGCGGTGGGTGGCAATACCAGTACCTGCTGACAAAGGTGGATGTAAGAAAGAGCACTTGGCATCAGATGTGTTGCATCAGGCAGGTGGCAGCATTAGAGTAGTAGCTGAGGCAGGTAGCCAGAAAAAAACAGTCACTTTTTTCAAGGTTTGGGTGAGGCAGCATGGATGATCTAATTAGATGAATCAGGCATTGGTGGGTGGAAATCCTGGCTGATCCACGCCTGATTGATCTTGACAAAGGTCAGTCTCTCCACATTTTGGACAGGCGAGTTCTCCATGGGGTAACTAAGGCACCCGCCATACTAAACACCCGCTATGTTGCTACACTACTGGCCGGGAAAGACAGCTTTTCCAGGGCAAACTCTGCTAGTTGCTGCCACAAATCAAGTTTGGCTTCCCAGTAGTCCAGCAGATCTTGGGGGTTGGCAGGGTGCTGTCCAAGTATGCAACCACCTGCTGGTTCAGGTCCTGCTCCAGGTCTACCTGCTGCTTCTGGTGAGTAGTTTCTTCACTATGCTTGTGAAGAAAGCTACTCATCAGTGACTGTAGACTCAGGCTGCTGCTGATGGAGCTAATGTAATGACCCGGAGTGCCATTATTACTTCTTTTACACCTTGCTACTATTTCCATGTGCTAATACATAATATCTGATGTATTTTGTGTCATAGCCTGATAATGTGCATATTTATTCCTGAAACTGTATTGTTCAAGTGTAATAACCTGGTCCACCAGCAGATGGCGGGAACAATATTGACAGTATTAGCTTCCTTGGAGAGGAACCTTCTGGTTCCTCCCAGCCCTCTGTAGCTAGAGGGAGAAGTTTAGTTAGTGAGAGAGAGTCTAGCTTAGCCCCTGCAAGGGGAAGGCAGCAGGCCTGGTCCTGTCTGGACAGGTTCTGTTAGGCCTACGCCAACCTTATCACTGGAGGTTGTGCACATCCAAGCTGAGCCAAAGCTTGAGGTACTCTAAAGCCAGGACAAGAAGTTCCTAGGATTATAAGACAGACTACAAACTACAGCTAAATTAAGTTCCAGCAGAAGAGGAAGAGTTTCCTATTCATGCAGCCAAGCATAGCAGAGCTGAGATGGCTGCAGAAGAAGTATTTGCCTTCCAAAGTTTAGCCAATACCTGCTTATGACCAAGATACTGTTTGGAATCTGTTTGGATTACCAATTTATGCCAAGTAAAAGCAGCTGTTCAACGTTACTCCAAAGTCTGGACTTCATTTATTCTACTTATCCATCATCCAAGTTCACCTACCTCTTTTGCACTGCTTCGGACGACATCACATCTGTGATCCACAAATCTACAGGTAGGAACAACGTGACATGTGTACACAACATCTACAGAGACTGTAGGCCACCCTGCACCACTCTTGCAATCCTACCTCTGGGTAACAACATTATCATCTACAAAGGGAGCCTTAAGCTTCCGCTGCTTGACCGCAGCTGGCGTCACGTTTACTTGCTCTAAAAGAGGGACATATTTCATAGAACCCTCCTAAAGGGCAAGGTATACCCCAGGCATGGCCTTTAGTGGGACGTTTCACTGGTACTGCTCCTGCCACCCACCCCTCCCCAGCAGCTATGGCAGTAGAACGTGAGCACAGACAGCCCCCCAGGCCAAACCTGAGAGAGGATGGATGATGGTGCAGATAGGCAATGGCCAACTGACTACATAGGATGTCTCTGTAGTAGTTCAGTTGGTCCTCCCTCTCAGTGGGTGTAAAAAAGGCCCCCATTTTGGATCAGTAGTGAGGTTCCAACAAGGTGGAGAGCCAGAAGTCATCCCTCTGCCGATTGGTGACAATTTGGCTGTCACTACGCAAGCGAGCATGCATCGGGCCATTTGTGCAAGTGACTTGGAGGGACTCCCTGTCTCCATCTCCATTGCATACTGCCACTGTGTGTCTGGGTCCTCGTCTTCCTCATCGCCCTGTAGCTCCTCTGGCGGCTTCTGCTCCTCCTCTCCTGTCAGCTGAGTAGAAAAACACCCACTTCACTACACATTGCCTGTGCTCCAATGTCCTCCTCCCCTCCTCTTCCTCTTCCAGTTCAGACCCCACAAGGCTCATGTGGCCATGAGATCTAGGCGCCACGTCACCTGTCCTCTGACCAGTCATTGTTTACACCATGTGTTCCAGGATATGAAGCAGTGGAATTACATTGTTCATCTCGTAGTCCTGGTGACTGACAAATAATGTGGAGTCCTCAAAGGGCCTGGGGAAACGGCAGGTGTCACTCATTAGCTGCCACTGGCTGACATCTAAGTTACACAGGGGAGTACTTCTATCTGCTTAGATCATCAAGAATTTGTTTATGGCCTTACTTTGTTCATATAGTCGGTCGAACATATGGAGGGTGGAATTCCAATGGTTGGAAAGGTCACATATCAGCCTATGTTGGGGGATGCCGTTCTGCCGCTGCAGTTCAAGGCGGGTGTGCTTTGTGGTGTACTAGTGGCTGAAGTGCATGCAGAGTTTTCTGGCAATTTTTAGGATGTCTTGCAGATGGGTGGAAGACTTCAGGAACCACTTGACAACCAGATTGAACACGTGTGCCATGCAGGGCACATGGCTCATCCCTCCTTGACACAGCGGCGACACAATGTTCTTTCCGGTGTCGGCAACCATGGTTCTGATTTTGAGTTGTCGGGGAAAAAGCCAGGATTCGATTTCTTGTTGAAGGGCATGGAGCAGTTCCTCTCCTGTGTGACTCCATTCGCCAAGGCAAACAAGATCAAAAACAGCGTGACACCGCCGTGCCCTGCACATGTGGTATGCAGGAGGGGCACTGTGACTTGTCCCTGCAGTAGGGGCTGAGGACATGGTGGAAGATGAGAAGGCAGAGGTGGACATTGTCACAGGACCAACTGCGTGATAATGTGGAGGCGGAAGCGGCGTGACCTGGCCAAGTTGCTGGTGTGGCAGTGCAGGAACCACATTCCCCCAGTGGGCCGTAATGGACATGTATTTTCCCTGACCGTTGTTACAACTCCACACGTCAGTGCTGCCGTGCACTTTGGCAGACACCGACAGGGTCAAGGACTGGCCCACCTTCTGTTCTACATATTTGTGCAAGGCTGGTACTGCCTTGATGGCTTGGGGACTCTCTACCTCGGCTTGGCACAATCTCTGTTCTCTGAAAAGTGCAGAGTCCACCACTTGGAAAGGAATTGACTGCAGCACTAGCAACTTGGCCAGGAGCACATTCATCTTCTGTGCCGTTGGATGAGTGCACGCATACTGCTGTCTCTTGGCAATTGCTTAAGTGATCGGAATGACTGACGAGGAGTAGGAGGAGGAGGAACAGGAGCATCTGGACCAGCAGAAGATGGTAAAGACAAACAGCTCCCTTTGGCTGAGGTGGTGGAGCCTTGACAGCCTGAAACTGGGTGAGTGCCAGTGGGTGATGCAGTGGTTGCTGTGGCAGGCTGGATCACAACATCAAAGCCACGGTTCGCCCAGGCCACTTTATGATGACATTGCATATGTAGAAGCAGGGCCGTGGTACCAACATTGGCACCCTGGCCACGCTTCACTTTCTGCCCACATATTCTATATATGGCCATGTTAACCTCCTCCAGGCTTAACAAAAAAACTGGCACACCGCAGAGAAGGTGATTTTACCCCCAACAGTCCGCAATGACTGACTGCTACCACCGCTGCCTCCGTGAACCCCTGCACCACTACTTCCCGGGCAAGTACGCTCCTGGGAAGCAAGTGGTCTACTCCGGGCATGTTTGGCTCCCAACCTCCCACTGCTGTCACCCTGCAGACTCCCAACTATGCTGCCACCTTGCTGGCTCAGCCGCTGCCTCACAGGCAAGCTGCCACCCTCTTCTCCTGATGATGATGAATCCACTTCTGCACCCGACTCCCAAGTGTGATCGGCTTCATCATCATCGAGTAGTGTCTGCACATCACTGATGTCCTCCTCGATGGTCTCTGGGTCAGGAGCTTGACCGCTTGCAACACCACCTCCCAAGCTACTCTCCTTATCACTACTTGCCCACCAAGCGGAGGAAGCGGCGGATGTCTCCTCCAGATCTTGGCTGGGCAGTAGCTGCTGACTGTCCTCTAGTAGCTTGTACTCGCTGTATAGTGGAACTGAGCCCACAGCATAAATACTTCTGTGGTTGAGGAAACAGCAAAGGACAGAGGCAGGTTGAGGACAGGTGAGGGCACAGGGCCTGCTCCCGCGCCATGCCAACTAAGGGTTGCGTCTGACAAACCCACGACTCTTGGCTGGGGGTGTCTGATGTCACTTGGGATGAAGTGGATGACCGAGTTAACCAATCAAGAACTGCAGGGTTGCTAGTCAAAACACGACCGCTAGATGACACTGAGAGCTCAGGCCTCTTGCTGCGACTCCTTCTGCAATGCCCCCTTACTCTGCTGCAACCGCTGCCTGCCCCAGAAACATTTAGGCCTCTGCCACTCCTCTGTCCATGGGCTATCACTTCTCTGTCTGACATACTTTTAGCTGAACTAAATAAATTAAAAGCAAATTAAAACACCCCTAAAAGAACCTAATATATTTTTCTTTTTGTAATGAAATAGGCCACGAAACACTTTCAACACAAATAACTGCAACAGTGTAATGCGCATATATTTTTCTTTCTGTACTGAAATAGGCCACTAAACACTTTCACCAAAAATTACTGCAACAGTGAAGTGTGTATATATATATTTTTTGTACTGAAATAGCCTACTAAACGCTTTCAACACATATAACTGCAGAAGTGAACTGAGAATATATGTCACTGACTGGGGTAGGTAAGCGTGCACCCCTGACTGCCACCCACGCCTTTGCCCCTACCTACTTGCACGATCTGTCCTAGGTAATGGGGCGCAACTGGACGGCAGTCTCTAACTTAAGTAAGTGCAGGGGAAAACAAAAGACAGGACAAACAAAATACAAAGCAAGTCAAACTAGCCGAAGTCAAATACCAGGAAGTCAAATCAATACAAGGGAGTAATAAGAGTGAGTCCAAACACAAGCCGGAAGTCAGTACCAGGAGATCACAACAAGCAACAGGGGATTAGCATAAGCAAGGTAAAACGAACAATGCCAGGAATAGAGCGTATAATGACCTTAATCACAGGCAATCAGGCTGCCTGTTTAAATAGGCCTGGCTGGTAAGTCACATGACGTGGCCAGCGTCATGTCACTCACAGTAGCTCGGCTGCCCTGCTTCCATGGAGACAAGGATGCAGGCTATATTCTTGCCACTCTCTTTGTGCAGGTTGCCGGAGGTGCTGCGAAGGAAGCACGCGCCACCTGCCAATCGTTACAATATATTTAAATTTTGTACTGAAATAGGCCACTAAACGCTTTCGCCACAAATAACTTCAACAGTAAAGTGAGTATATATTTTTCTTTCTGTAATGAAAAAGGCCACAAAATGCTTTCAACACATATAACTGCAGAAGTGAACTGATAATACTGTATATATTTTTTTGTACTGAAATAGGCCACTAAACGCTTTTACCACAAATAAATACAACAGTGAAGCACGTATATGTTTGTTTTTCTTTCTAAACTGAAATAGGCTACTAAATGCTTTCGTCACAAATGACTGCAAAAGTGAGATGCATATATATTTTTTATTTCTGTACTGAAATAGGCCATTAAACACATTCCCCACAAACAATTGCAACAGTGAAATGCGTATATATTTTTCTTTTTGCACTGAAATAGGCCACTAAGCACTTTTACAACAAATAACAGCAACAGTGTAGTGCTTATATATTTTTCTTTCTGTACTGAAATAGGCCACTAAACGCTTTCACCACAAATAACTGCAACAGTGAAGTATATATATAATTTCTTTTTGTACTGAAAGAGGCCACTAAACGCTTTCACCACAAATAACTGAAACAGTGAAGTGCGTATATATTTTGCTTTTTTGTACTGAAATAGGGCAATAAATGCTTTCACCACAAATAACTGCAACAGTGAAATGAAGATATATTTTTCTTTTTGTACTAAAATAGGCCACTAAATTCTTTCACCACAAATTACTGCAACGGTAAAGTGCAGTATACATTTTTATTTCTGTACTTTTACCTAAGTACCTAAGTACTTTTACTCTAAGTACTTTTACCACAAATAACTGCAACAGTGAAGTATATATATATAATTTCTTTTTGTACTGAAATAGGCCACTAAACTCTTTCACCACAAATAACTGCAACAGTGAAGTGCGTATATATTTTTCTTTCTGTGCTGAAATAGGCCACTAAACGCTTTCACCACAAATAACTGAAACAGTGAAGTGAGAATATATTTTTCTTTCTGTACTGAAATAGGCCACTAAACCCTTTCACCACAAATAACTGAACTAGTGAAATGCGTATATATTTTTCTTTCTCTACTGAAATAGGCCACTAAACGCTTTCACCACAAATAACTGCAACAGTGAAGTGCGTATATATTTTTCTTTCTGTGCTGAAATAGTCCACTAAACGCTTTCACCACAAATAACTGAAACAGTGAAGTGAGAATATATTTTTCTTTCTGTACTGAAATAGGCCACTAAACCCTTTCACCACAAATAACTGAACTAGTGAAATGCGTATATATTTTTCTTTCTCTACTGAAATAGGCCACTAAACACTTTCACCACAAATAACTTCAACAGTAAAGTGTGTATTTTTTTTTATTTTTAAAGAGTTTGTGAAAAGTGATTGGCACTCCACCTCTGGTATCACTATAATAGTTTATTTATGTGACTTATTTGCATATAAAAATAGACTTAAAAATAAATATAAAAATATATTAAAATAGAATATAAATAGAAGAAATATACAGTAGAGATATGTATAGTTGTGAAAAAAATATCCTGCAGTGGAGATATCAAGCTGGAGGTATAGTAACCATTGTTGCACAAGACATATTAGATAAACTCAATTGGAGTGCATATATTTAGCGTCAGATATACACAATGGTAAATTACACTTCCAGATCCATCTCAATCGGTATATTAAATTAATGTATATTATATCTCCAAAATCCTCATAGTTGTGCAATCACAAATGGCACTTGTTGTATTCAATTGCTATTGATCTGCTTCTAGATATCAATTGCATTAAATGTTCAGTATCTTTGTCGATATGTTGTATCCCACTTAAGTGTCTGATATACTGTGTCGATGGTTCTCAATCAGACCTCATTTAGGGCATTTAATATGTTTATCCAGATAGATATGCAGTCTTGTTCATACAAATATGCTCAAAGCCTCAGATCTCACATGGATGACCGTATCGGAATATAAAAATCACATCCAGCATCTCTCATAGAGATCTATATAGAGGTTAGGATGGTCTTGTTATGTCACTCTTCGATAATATGTGCATGGATTACAGTATTACTCACAGTTTGCAGATGAGGGATCAGGGTCTAGTGCCTGCAATGGCATCACACGTGGTTTCTTGCACACAACGTTCTGACCTCCGAGAATCCCCTCCTATCTGTGAGTCCATATAGGTTTTGTGCGCTGGAGAAGGGCATAGTTGGCGTTCTACGTGGTGGATGGCTGTGGGTCGGTCCGTCTTCTCCACTTCAGATTCGGGTGATCTTGGTTTTAAACGTTAAGAAGAGTACATCCGTGTATAGGGGTGTGACAAATACCACGCCTCGTGTCTGCTTGTCGTCACCAATGTCGAGCTCACCAGACGCAGTATGTTCACGGGTTACCAAAGCGTGACGTTACGCCCTCCAGAGGAGCAGGTTAGGTCGGTTTAGTACAGTTTACACAGACACCTCTTGTCCACACGGGTACAGATAGTAAACAAGCTGAGAGAGCCTTTTCACTATCGCAGTAAAAACTGTGCTGTCTCAGCCCAGGTATCTGCCACCAGCCTCTCGTTTGATATAAGCCCGGTCCACTAACGGGATTATACTGGGTGAGAAACCAACTCGGGGTAGCTTATAACTAGGCCAAAACATGGACGTGGGGATTTGTGATTGAGATACAAGATAGCACAAGATTAAATTATATGTTTAATCGCCTTAAGGACTGCACTAGATATAACACAATACACAGAGAATATATACAGTGGTCTGAGGTTACAGATACAGGTGATATACAGTACAGACCAAAAGTTTGGACACACCTTCTCATCCAAAGAGTTTTCTTTATTTTCATGACTATGAAAATTGTAGATTCACACTGAAGGCATCAAAACTATGAATTAACACATGTGGAATTATATACATAACAAAAAAGTGTGAAACAACTGAAAATATGTCATATTCTAGGTTCTTCAAAGTAGCCACCTTTTGCTTTGATTACTGCTTTGCACACTCTTGGCATTCTCTTGATGAGCTTCAAGAGGTAGTCACCTGAAATGGTATTCACTTCACAAGTGTGCCCTGTCAGGTTTAATAAGTGGGATTTCTTGCCTTATAAATGGGGTTGGGACCATCAGTTGCGTTGTGGAGAAGTCAGGTGGATACACAGCTGATAGTCCTACTGAATAGACTGTTAGAATTTGTATTATGGCAAGAAAAAAGCAACTAAGTAAATAAAAACGAGTGGCCATCATTACTTTAAGAAATTAAGGTCAGTCAGTCCGAAAAATTGGGAACACTTTGAAAGTGTCCCCAATTGCAGTCACAAAAACCATCAAGCGCTACAAAGAAACTGGCTCACATGCGGACCGCCCCAGGAAAGGAAGACCAAGAGTCACCTCTGCTGCGGAGGATAAGTTCATCCGAGTCACCAGCTTCAGAAATCGCAGGTTAACAGCAGCTCAGATTAGAGACCAGGTCAATGCCACACAGAGTTCTAGCAGCAGACCAATCTCTAGAACAACTGTTAAGAGGAGACTGTATGAATCAGGCCTTCATGGTAGAATATCTGCTAGGAAACCACTGCTAAGGACAGGCAACAAGCAGAAGAGACTTGTTTGGGCTAAAGAACACAAGGAATGGACAATAGACCAGCGGAAATCTGTGCTTTGGTCTGATGAGTCCAAATTTGAGATCTTTGGTTCCAACCACTGTGTCTTTGTGTGACACAGAAAAGGTGAACGATGGACTCTACATGCCTGGTTCCCACTGTGAAGCATGGAGGAGGAGGTGTGATGGTGTGGGAGTGCTTTGCTGGTGGCACTGTTGGGGATTTATTCAAAATTGAAGGCATACTGAACCAGCATGGCTACCACAGCATCTTGCAGCGGCATTCTATTCCATCCGGTTTGCGTTTAGTTGGACCATCATTTATTCTTCAACAGGACAATGACCCCAAACACACCTCCAGGCTGTGTAAGGGCTATTTGACCATGAAGGAGAGTGATGGGGTGCTGCGCCAGATGACCTGGCCTCCACAGTCACCAGACCTGAACCCAATCAAGATGGTTTGGGGTGAGCTGGACCGCAGAGTGAAGGCAAAAGGGCCAACAAGTGCTAAGCATCTCTGGGAACTCCTTCAAGACTGTTGGAAGACCATTTCAGGTGTCTACCTCTTGAAGCTCATCAAGAGAAGGCCAAGAGGGAGCAAAGCAGTAATCAAAGCAAAAGGTGGCTACTTTGAAGAACCTAGAATATGACATATTTTCAGTTGTTTCACACTTTTTTGTTATGTATATAATTCCACATGTGTTAATTCATAGTTTTGATGCCTTTAGTGTGAATCAACAATTTTCATAGTCATGAAAATAAAGAAAACTGTAATGACCGGCGTCACGCACAGGGAGGGAAAAGGGAAAGCCCTGCCCAAGGGAGAGGGAAAGGTGGTGACCCCTGACTCACCTTGCGGCTGGCACCTGACTGCCCTGACGTCCCTAGAAGGGTTCCTCACCCGTGCGGCGATCACGTGCCTAAACCCTGGCTTTCCTTAAAATGAGCCCTAGATAGTGAACGGGCCGGTGGGATCGCTAGTCCGCACCACTGACACTAAGAGGAAAAAACACCAGGGAGAGGACAGACAATACAGACAAACACATAAACCCAGGTGGGCGACCACAGCAGACCACAAAGGTCCAACAGGGATCCGGAGGGAAACGTTCTGGACCAACAACCAGAGAACGCAGCAACACAGCTCCAGTGGGTCAGTATAGAAGTCCAGGCAGGAAGCTCTATATCTGGCAACCAGAGAAGTCTGAGAGGGGAATATAAGGAGGTTGGGAGTGCTGGACAAGGAACAGCTGAGGAGAAGGAGCTACGGATCCCTGAGTGAGCCAAAAAGGGTTGCAAAGCAAACCCAGAAAGCTACCATAAGGAAACAGCCCTATCTTACTACATAGAGCGCGCAGCCAACCGCTGCGACTTCCTGACCCCGGGTATAACGGAGTCAGGCGTGGTTCTTGACACCCTCGTGACAAAAACTCTTTGAATGAGAAGGTGTGTCCAAACTTTTGGTCTGTACTGTAGGTTCAACAGGGTTAAACAGAACAATAAGTCAGTTTACCAGATATATGAGTCCTTTGGGTAGTGAGGAGTTCTATGATGGTGGAATAGTCCTTAGCTGCAGTCACGTGAGGGGCGGTGATGTCAGCAGTCTGCAGGTCTCTCCAAACACATTTGCATGATGTGAGCCCCTTTCAGAGAAAGACCCCGCCCACTGGTTTGCATGGGCTTATGAGCTGTAGCCGGCCGCTCCCCTCCCCGCCTATGGGTAGGGTCCACCCCTCCTACTCTGGTGCTAGCAGAAAATGACCCATAAAACCCCTTAGGGCTCATAGCCCTAGACCAGAATGTTGCAGGAAGATAGTTCCAGGCCTAATTGATCTGCCTGGGTTTCGGCTACAACTAGAGTCCAAACATAGTACCATTAGTTGGTTTTCTTTGGGGAGATATGGATATCTCCCTTCCCTGGCATCCCACCCTCAAACAAAGAACATGGGCACGTTCATCGTGGCCACGGGGACACAAATATGTGTCAGGTTTGCGCCTGCGATGGCCGGGCGATTCCTAATTCCTTATGAAATGTAGGTGCCTAGGGTGTATAGGACTACTAGCAATTCCCCTGTAAAGAAAAAAAATGAGGGAATAGTTTGGCCTCCTGGGCACCCTTGGAACAAATCCAAACAACACGTAGACAAAATAATACTTTATAACTGGGCAGCACCAGGTACTTTTTCTGGTAGATGATAAATGTTGGTTATGAGAAAAGCTCTTTAAATAACCATCCACCAGTCTTTCTATGGCAGTTTACTTACAGATTTCCCCTTATACAGGTAAGCTATACCTAAAACAACTGAGTCTACATGTCCTCATATATTTTACTTTTTTACATTGGGTTTATGTGTCACTTAATCTGATTTTATAAACAATTAAAACTCTCAGCAGCTTCCACTGTTGTGTAACCCAAAATAGCAGCTCCATGTTGCTAGAAGATTAGGGGACTCTATCAGTGAGTGTATTCTGAACTGTGATTAAAACATTATATCTTGCTGCTCTCGTTACATGTCATGACGCATTCTAGAGAATGTGACAAATAAAGCCTTAAAATAAACCCAACACAAAATTTAGTCACTTAGAAAGCAGTTGAAATTTGCATTTGTGTAAATTAAAATACATATGCAGCCACTCTGCAGAAATGTAGATAATCAATAGGAGAAAGTCAAGAATGAAAGCTAAAGAAAGTTTTTTATAATACATAAAATGTAATTGCAGTTAGCTTTCTGCTTTGCAGATCTAAACATCTACATATACGGTGTTTAATGTAGCTCCAGTGGTTTCCAGCAGATGGTGCTCCTGTTAAAAGCTGTCACACTGATTTTGTCCAACAGGTAATTGGTCCTGTAGATAGCAGGCAGGTATTGAGCTACCCCTAACCCCTCGCCCTAGCACCTCGTTCACTTTGACTACAATGGCAGCCAGTAAATGGGAGCTGTCAGCTGTCCTGTCAGAGACCAGCCCAAGATGGAATTTATTGGCTCTGTTTATACTCTGTTCTATGCCAAATCTCAGTAATTATTGCCGTGATGTTACTAGACATGCAGAATGAATGTATCAGAGACCTGTAATTAGAGCATTGATTCAATCCCTTTCTAGCTCGGCGTGCTGCAAATTAATAACTACACTGTTTATGAATGTTCAACGTGTAGCTAATGTCTGCCTATAAATGTGGATTTATATATTCTCCACATAGACAGATGATGCTATATATAGATATAGAAAATTATAGAGAAATAAATAAAGGAAAGAAAGAAAAGAAAGGAAAGAAACTTCCATCAATAGAGGTTAGGATGTTCCATCATGCACACTTCATGCGCCCGAGGTTGCTGATCCCTGATTTAGAGATTTAGAGATAGAAAGGTAGATTATATGATAGATAGATAGAGAGATAGATAGAGAGATAGATAGATAGAGTGCCTTGAAAAAGTATTTTTGAACTTTTCCACGTTATACCCACAAGCTTAAATGTATTTTATTGGAATTTTATATGAAAAACCAACACAAAGCACCAAATATGTGTGAAGAGATAAGAAAATGAGACATGATTTTCAAAATGTTTAATAAATAAAAATTTGCATTGTGGAGTGCATTTGTATACCGGATCCGTCCTTCCAGCCTGTGCATGCGCAGACCGGTAAAAATGTGAAAAAAAATACAGGACGGATCCGTCTGTCCGCATGACAAGCAGAGAGACGGATCCGTTCTTGCAATGCATTTGTGAGTTTTATCCGCATCCGGATCCGTCTTACAAATGCTTTCAGTCAAATCAAAATCGGTGGATCCAGCGGGCAGTTCCAACAAGACGAGAGTTCCTTGGTTTCCATGCTTGATCCCTCGAGTTCAGTCATAAACCTCGGAGGTCTTCACAGAACAGCTGTAGTTATACTGAGAATAAATAACACATAGTGGACTTTATTCACAAAATAAGTGAAGTCTGCAGTCACACTTGATTTTATTTAGGGGTATCAGAGTATGGAGAAGAGAATGTCCTACCAGGATATTTAACTGCGGGGGCAGATCTCCTGGGTACTGCTCAGAAAGGTAATAGAATATGAAAAAGAAGGGGAGCAGTGACAATTTTAAAACTTAACTTTTACTAGATACATTCCCCCAAAGTGGGGAATAAGAGACCCCTTACAGACACAAATAACAAGAAGACAGACAAGACCCCTATAGAGGGGGTTTATACGACGGTATCGTGCAACATAGGTGGTGCTGCACACCAAAATAGGTCTCGTCCCCTCCCAAAAAAACCTGTGGAGATTATCACACAGACCTGTGGTGGAGGGACCGAATGATCCCTATTGTCTGCCTCCAAAAAATGGAAACAGACGCAATAAAAATGGAAAATTCTTACCAATTTATTTTGGGTCTCGCTTAGCGACCACATATATGTGGGTTGAGGCAGGAGGAGGTCACGTGTGGCAGGTAGGTACTTCATCCGGTATTCAAGGTAAACGGAGAAGGGCGTCAGGGATATCCAAATGGTCCGGTATCAGAGTGGTATCAGGAAAGAGACTCACCCTAGTACCTCCCTGCTTGGCCTGACCTAGCCCTAGTGACCTAACACGGGGTCCGTGCCCCGCAAGGGGTGGCCCCGTCCGGAACCTTACCCTGGTAAACAAGCCCTAAATGACCCTAACGGAGGGTGACTAGGGGAAAGGTTGTTTAACTCAAGGCAGGTAAACATATAAGTATGAATGGGTTGTAAATATCAAAGATATATAAGGATAGTGGAGACTAGGACGCACATATAACTGCACGTATCCAATGATATGTCAACGTGTCCCGACGCGTTTCCTTAATATAACATATCTAAATTTATAGTATAAAATATCTAGATGTATCCACTGTTGTAGTGAACTAAGACCCCAAAAATCATCAGGGGACACAGGGCTTAGTAATATGGCTCCTGTCAGTCAGATAGTTGCCACTGTAATAGATATCCCAGTGTAGCAAGAATGTGGGGGGTCATAAATTAAGAGATACCCTCCAAGGTAGAGACTGAGGACCAAGTGAGGCATATGGAAAACCTATAGGGACACATAGAGAGAGGTAGAGTAAATACAGTACTCAATCCAAGTGTCCCTGCTGCCCACCTCTTATTAGCTTACAGCATGTACTTACATTGCTGCTGGAGCGGTCTCACAAGTGTCCAGGATCGGCGGCACACAGGTTCAGTGTGCCGTCACACGAGGTGTATGCCTGACTAGTGCGCCTTGGCACGCTGTATTTGAGTGCGGAGGGGGGAGGGCGCTGGTCCGTGCGCATGCGCCGCATGACGTCAAACCCCCGTGACGTAGCCCGATCACGTGACGGGGTCAGACGGGGGTGTGAGATGTCACTACACGGCGCATGCGCTATCGGGCAGCGCACTATCGGAAAGGACTAGGTGCAGAGGAAGAGGCTTTGACGTAGGTGCCTGCAGGTCCGTCCGATGGGCGCCACTCAGTGGAGGGGGGAGTGGAAAGGTTACCAGACCGCCCCAATGAGGTGCGTCCCAGCAGTGTAATCTGCCGATGAAAGGGGGGTGGAGCTACACTAGGGGAGTATATGTCCCAGCCCTCGTAGCTACAACACTTGTATTCCTAGGATGGGGAAAGATTAACCCCTTATTGGATGGACTGAGTAGGACATTTTGGCGGGTCAAGAAACTGACCAGTCTAGAAGGGAGAGATGGAGAAAGGCAAACAACCTGTAAATAGGATAATGGGAGGAGTGATGTAAGGCAAATGGGATTGGGAGAGGACTTAAAGGTAACGGTAAGGATATTATACCAGTGGTTGAATAGACTACACAGGGGATGCTACCGATGGGAGGAGAGTTCAAATATAGCAGCCAAAATGTAGTTGTTCATTTAGGCCGTGAGGGTGGGGCGTATTCAGTTTAAAGATCCACCAGCATTCTCGCTGGAGGATCCGCCTATCCCAATCACCCCCTCTGACTGATTTGTTGATTCTTTCAATTCCCATGAATTTGATAGCTGATGTGCGGCCGCCATGTGACGAGAGCACATGCCTGGCTATCGGTGTTTCCCTTCCATTGCGGATGTCCCCCAGATGTTCGCTCATCCGTTTGCGGAGTTCCCTCCGGGTTTTGCCCACATAGCGTAAACCGCATTCGCAGCTAAGAAGGTATACCACCCCTACGCTGCGGCAGTTGATGAATTGCTTAATCGTGTGTGTTTTATCCGGTGGGTTCCCCGCAAAGGACTTGCCTTTTATCAACCAATTGCAAAAGCTACAGTGGCCACACTTGTAACAGCCTACAGTGTCACTGTCCAGCCACGTCCTTAGGTTTACCGTGGGACTGAAATGGCTGTGTACTAATCTGTCCCTCAGATTGGTGCCTCTTCTGAAGGTGACCGAGGGATATGGGCTCAGAACTTCAGCTAGGTCGGGATCCATCAAAAGGGTCTCCCAGTTGCGCTCAAGGATCCCTTTTACTTGGGTTGCGGCAGAGTCGAAAGTACCTATTATCCTAATGGTTTTCTTATTGTCACAGTTAGACTGTGTGGTGGGACATAACAGGGTGGTCCTACTGCGTCCCAATGCCTTCTGATATGCCTGTCTCAAGATTTTATCTGGGTAACCACGTTCACGGAACCTGGTTCTCATGATGGACGCCTGTTGTTTGAACTCGCTTAGTTCAGAACAGTTGCGTCTGAGGCGGATATACTGTCCGAAGGGAATTCCCAGTTTAAGTGGGACAGGGTGACAACTATCCCATCTCAAAAGTGAGTTGGTGGCTGTGGGTTTGCGGTAAATGGTAGTCCTCAAACCGCCCACATCGTTCCTTGAGATTGTAATGTCTAGGAAGGGAAGGTCGTCCCTCATGATAGATGAAGTAAATTTGAGCCCAATAGGGTTGGTATTCAGCTCTTGGACAAAGTCGTTGAACTGCCCTTTGGTTCCACTCCACAAGATGAAAATGTCATCTATGTAGCGGGACCAAAGGGCAACATGTTCTATGAGTTCACTCGGTGTGTCCCCAAAGACCAGTGTCTCCTCCCACCAGCCCAGGAGCAGATTAGCGTACGATGGCACACAAGAACTGCCCATCGCCGTGCCCCTGAGCTGGTGGTACATCCGGCCATCAAATAGAAAGAAGTTCCTAGTAAGGATGAATTGCAGAAGTTCCAGGACGAAGTCGCTGTGTGCCGTATGTTGGCAACCTCTTGCTCTTAAAAAATGCGCGACTGCCCCCAATCCCTTGACATGGGGGATTGAGGAATATAGTGCCTCGACGTCAATTGACGCCAAGAACCACTCAGGTTCGATGCAGATGTGTTCGAGTTTAGTTAACAAGTCCCCAGTGTCTCTTATGTAAGAGGGCAGTGTTTGCACAAATGGGCTAAGGAGACGGTCGATGTAGATGCCCGCATTCTGTGACAAGCTGCCCACCCCTGACACGATGGGGCGTCCCCTCGTGGGTATTGTGTCCTTATGGACTTTGGGAAGACAATAAAATGTAGCTGTCACCGGATGAGGGGGGTACAAGAATTCAAACTCATCTCCACTGATAAGTCCAGTGCTTTTCGCACTGGCGAGTATTGCACATAGTTCTCCCTGGTAGTTCAACGTGGGATTATTCTGCAGGGTTTCGTAGCCCTCTATGTCACTCAGAATGGCCAGACACATAGATTTATATACTGTGGTGTCCATAAGGACAATATTGCCTCCCTTATCAGATGGCTTTATAACTATGTTCTTGTCACCCTCGAGTGACTTAATGATGTCAATTTCTTCTTTACTACAGTTGAACCGAGTGGCAGTTGACTCCAGAGAGCAGAGTTCGGCTACGGTTTGCTTAATGAAAACATCGATGCAGGAGACTTCGCCTAACGGGGGCATTCTTGTGCTCTTCCTCTTGAGGTTTGTGAAGGGACCTCTCCCCTCCACATTGGCGGGCATGGCGTCCAAATTGTATAACAAATGGACATCTTCAAGGATCAGAGTATGGGACTGAATACAAATACAAGCCACACTTTTCAGATTTATTTATAAAAAAAATTGAAAACCATGTATCATTTTCTTTTCACTTCACACATACTTGCTACTTTGTGTTGGTCTATCACATAAAATACTAAGAAAATGCAATAGAATTTCTGGGTGTAACATGGAAAAGTTCAAGGGGGCATGAATAATTTTTCAAGACACGATAGATAGATAGATAGATAGATAGATAGATAGATAGATAGATAGATAGACAGACATATAGAGAAAATAGAGAAATAATTCAATTGATAAATACTGTAGATAGAATTAAAAAAGATAGATAGATATGTAACACCCCAGAGTTGTGTTACTACACTCCTCTACCCCACTATTATCTGTTTGTCATCTGATATGATTTTGTTCATGTCTTCACAACTGTGCATTTACAACTATGCTAAATGTAAATTTCCTTGTAATTTTCCATGTACACCAGCAGGTGGCAGCAATGGATTAGTAAGGAATTAGCTCTAGTTTAGTATATGTAGGCTGGAATGGTTCATTCCAGCTTAGCTCCCCCACATCCTGCACCTTGGGTGGAGAAGGAAGTTAGAGTCAGTGTAGTCCACCCCCTGCTTGGGGTAGGGTGTGTGTGTCAGAAGTCCACCTGTATAGGGAAGAAAGCCAGGATCTTGTCTCGGCTAAGACATTGATCACCGACCCAGCCTGAGAACCCTCAGCCTCAGCTGGATGAAGAAAGCAGACCACCTTCAGATTTCCAGGGCGAAAGCATTCCCTGAGAGCCTATCTGTGAGTAAAGTCCAGAGACCTAGAAGAAGACATATTTCTCCTCAGCTAGTCAGTCCCCACAAAGCAGAAGATAAAGAGAAGTGCAGAAGCTAAATTCCTGCCACAGTTACAGAGCTAACAAGCAGACGTCTTATCCTGCAAGCTCCTGATTTATGGTTCAGAAGATTTATTACTGCCAACCATTGCTAAAACCTGCTGGGACCAAAGACTAAAGCTGTATTCGGTTTTGATTCAAGTTATGTTCAGTAAAGAGAAGTTTGAACTGCATCTAAAGGTCTGGACATCAGTTTCTGCTGCAAAATCCCTCTATTACTCCTACTATCACTACACTCAAATTTATTGCAAGTGAGCCAGGAGCCAGGAGTCCAGCCGTACCCAGGTAGAATACACCATTGACATAATTATCACCACCCTATAGAGACATTATAGGCCATTACACCACTCTGGCATTCCTAATCTGGGATGTGCGTTATAAAACCTTGGGAGGAACCTGTGATAGTACCCTCCGCACGCTGCAATTGGCGTCACAAACAAAACATAGACTATCATCTACATCTGACCCAGCCATTGCATAGTTGGGTGTCAGCGTATACCCGTATCCTGCTCGATTGCATTTTTGGCATCACAAACAGGATCAAATTGTGTGCCTAAAAGGATTGGATTGTGTGCCTATCATTGCTACAACAGGATCAAATTGTATGTCTAACAGTACTGCAAGATCTAAGAATTGTGCCCAAAACCCTGAAAATTGACTTTTATTGCCTTTATTGCAGTGGCAGAAAACGCTACACGGTGTGCATCGGCACTCCAGGGGTTAATCCGCCATATTCCTGTAATGGCGCTGCTTCTTCGTGCCCTTTGGAAGCGGAAAAGCTCGAGAACGCCCTCTCAGGAGTGCGAAAATGATGTCTACACCCCCCTAGAAGCGGGAAAACTCAAGAATGCCCACCAAGAACTTTGCAATGTGAGCCAAGGGAGTAAGGACTCTTCCCCATGGGCTCCACCCTCATTTCCTGCACTGATTGAGAGAGAGGACACAAATAAGATGGCGCAGCCCCCAAAGCCAAGATGGGACCAGATGGTCATCGGAGGCGAGCCAGTGTATGAAGACCCCCCGCCAGAGGTTAAAATCTCCCAGCTGGTGAAGAAAAGTGGTCCCTCCGTCTTTGCCGCCACCCCGGAGGCAGTGGATCCCTCCTCAGCTGTCGAACCAGCGACCAAGATGGCCGTCACACCCAAGCCCGCTCATGCGGAAGACCTTACCTGCCAAGCCGTCCAGACACTGGAAGTGTCTGCACCACGAAGTGCTTCATCATCAATGACCGACGTCCCGGCCCAGGAACCACCTGTGTCCTCGGAGGAGTTGACCACCATTCCGCAGACAGCCGCGACTGCCGAAGATGACCAGCATGAGGCACCGGAACCTGCTGCGACATCAGGTGGTAGCAGTCCCGCTCCCTGAGGCCCCGGTCCAGCCTGTAGCTGCCCCTGCACCGCGCCCGAACAGGCCCCGCTCCGCACGCTTGCTGGAGAGGCGTTGGCGGACGGAGCTTCCACTCTGTCGCCCAGAAGAGACTGCCCCAGGCCAGGCCAACTTAACCCAGAGGTCCCGCTGGAGATGACCGGTCACTCCCAGACCCCATGGGAATATAAGACCGCAGTAGAGGAGTGGGTCAAGCAGGTCCTAGATGACCCCCGGCCTGGCGATCCTAAGCTGACTAGACGCACAGGGACAGTCCTCTGGTTTTCTGTGGAACGAGGAGTGGACTTCCTCCAAGACAATTATTCTGGAGCTGAAATATTTGTGGGCTGCCGCTCCGTTAAGCACCCCTACCTGCCGCAGGCCCGCCACAGCCTGTATGTGGGCGATCAAGTGGAGTACACCCCAATGCAGGTCCCTTCAAGGCCCCTTCGCCGCAGGAGTGACTTTACTGGGCAAGCCATTATCCCCTGCACTTACCCCAGAGACCTGGCAGGAGTACCCAGGCTCTGCATGGAGAGTCAGACATCTTCAAGAGACACCAGAAGGCCAATTAAGGTTCAGAGAGCAAGAGAAGCCTGAGCCAGAGCACCTCATCCCTGACCTGGTTGCACCCCCAACACTACAGGTGGGCCAGATCAACAACTCTATTCTCACCTTTAACCCCAGGGTGCAACCCTACATTTTGCCCTGGAAGCTGCCACAGGCAACTTCAGTTTGTCTGTTAGAACCCCTTCAGCCGGAGGTTTTGCCCACCTCTGCATCGGCTAGGGATCCCGGCTAGCAGCATGTTGCAGCTACACTTTCCAGGCTGACTGCTCAGCCATTACCAAAAGACCCCACTAGAGGGCAGTGGCGCACCACTACAGCCGCAAAGCTGAGTTATCAAAGGCAAGAGCGCCCTCTAATGAGCTTCAGTAGCTCCAGCAGCGAGGAGGACCTGGAAGTCCTTCTCTAAATGCCCTTCTCATTCTAAAATAAAGGACTATTGGGAGCCACAGTGTGGACTGGTCTTGAAGACTGAGAGACTGTTGGCCAGTTTTGTTGTTTCCTGTTGCCAGAAGTTACACCCTCAGCTGGATGGCTACCTTTGTGAGGACTCCCCCCATCATCAACTACTGTTTTATGCCCAAGTTTACATTGTTTTACCCTCTTTCTCAGGTTACTTGAGAGCCTCTTGGAACTATGGTTCTCATTTTTGCTGCTAATTCATATGTACTTTTATATGACATTTTATACCTTTTATTGGATTACAATTAACTTTATTGCTCCTGTGGATTACAATTGACTTTTACCTGTTTCCAGAGGATTCTACATAAAGCACTTCAATAAAAATGAACTCAAGTCATATTTTAGCGTGTTATTGATTATTGATTGCACTAATAAATGCATAACATTTTTGCACTGTCTTTCCAATATATCTACAGGTTATGCAACTGTTACAAGCTTGCACCCAAAGAAAGGACTCAAACGTGTATCTGAGCTCTTTGTTATTTATACTGTGCTAATCTTGCACTAATTTTGCACTTATGTTTACAGGTTGAGCAACGTTCAAGTACTGGTGCCCATTGTATGGAGTCTTTTACAGATGCCGCAATGTGAGTTCATGCACTATTTGTGAAACTGCACTAACTTTTGCCTTTAGCTAGTTCAGTAGCACATTACTTCGGTGTGCCTTGATTTACAGCTCTGTTCTCTTTATACGGACTGCCTCTGCGGATGCTTATTACTAATGGCCTACATCTGGAGTCATATATCCCGTGTACCCAGGTAGGACCAAGTGGTAAGTCCCAGGCAGGCCCAGCAAGAGTAACCCAGCTGCTTCGGGAACGGTTACGGGAATAATATACCCCTCCTTCCTGTTTGTTATATGTGCCAGGATTGCTAATGGGACTACTAAACTCCCATCCTGGTGTGTCTTCCAGGAATTCCATGCGATTACTATGCCCTCCTCCTGTGACTGCCAGAAGCGTTTGGAGAAGCTCATGACTTCATCTTCTGTGCCTTTGCCTAAGGTATAGTGCCTCCACCTTAGAGCCTTTTTGCTACCTATAGTCACCATAGTGATCGTGCTATAAGCCTTATATTTTGACTTTGGTGCAGGGAATGCAATGCAGGATAAAGCCACTCTTCCATTTGCAAGTATTTCATTACACCATGGTGGGATTACGGAGAAAAGACACCCCCATGCTTTCTTTGGTATTCGGATCCAAAATACTTGGAAGTCAGTTAATAGTGATTGCTTAGTGCAGACCTTTGGTTCACTGGTTATACCAAGAGGGAAACTGTCAATTTGGACACCCTACTCATGCGGAGGGGAACCTCATGTCACCGCCAGTTCTGTGAGAAGGTCTGGCAGACGTCCTTCTTTACCTCTTGCATGATGTTCTTTGTTTTGGTTTAACTTTGTCATCTCCTTTCCTTCTCCCAGGTGTCACCTATTTAGACTAATTGTCTCCCTTTATATGCCCTCCCATACTGCCTCACTTTGTGGTTTATACTACTTCCTGTATGAAGTGTTCACTGCTGGAGGCTGCTGCTGCTGTTTACTCAGATAAGTCTTTTGATGTATTGTGTTTCTTTGCTGGCTTGATTCTAGGTGACCCTGACTCTGTCCGTATTAAATGCAGGGAGCCGATGGTCATGTCCCTTCACTATTATAGGGTTTTCAGGTGTCACACAGTATTAGTTACGTGGGCATGCAATCGTCTATCATTGAGACCCTTGAATGGGCATAGCAGTCAGGGAGAGCTCTGAGTGTTCTATAGGGCTCACCTATATGCTCCTTAGTTTGGGATCAAGCCAGTCGGACGTTTATTTATAAGTTCCAGCTATCTGCAACATCATCCGTGACATTATAAACCGCCATAACCGTCTTAAGCATGGATCCGGTTTCAGCCTTGATTGACCGGATGCAAGGTCTTTCGCTGGAGGTAGCAAATCTCCGTAAAACTGTGTCTCAGTTTCAGTTGACCGGTTCTGCTGGTGTTCATGGAGTTTGTTCCGAGCCTAAGATCTCGCTTCTGGATACGTTCTCCGGGGGTAGTGAGAATTTTGTTTGCTTTAGAGAGGCTTGCAAACTCCATTTTCGTCTACTTCCCCATTCCTCTGGTGATGAGGAGCAGAGGGTGGGGATCATCATCTCGCTTCTCGGGGATAACGCTCAGTCTTGGGCCTTTTCGCTGCCGCTGGGGGCACGGCCCCTCCGATCGGTGGATGAATTTTTGGTAGCCCTGGGTCAGATATATGATGACCCGGATCGTATTGCTCTGGCTGAATCTAAATTGTGTCTTTTTTGCCAGGGTAAACAGCCTGCAGAGATATATTGTTCTGAATTTAGGAGATGGGCAGCTGATAGTGGTTGGAATGATGCTGCACTCCGAAGTCAATTTTGCCATGGTCTTTCGGAAAGATTGAAAGATACATTTGCTTTTCATGAGAGACCAGCCTCGTTAAAATCTGCCATGTCTCTAGCTGTTCGTATTGACAGGCATCTTAGAGAGAGAGAAGACTACTCTCTCCTGTCATATTCAGCCCAAGGACAGTGGGGCTGTCTCATTCAGTATGCAGGGGTCTCAGTCTCTCTCAATCCCCTCTGAGGAGGAGGTCATACAGCTCGGTTTGCTTGCCTCTGATAGTAGATGATTCAGCTCTCAGAGGAGGGTTTGCTTTCTGAGGGTAATAAAAAAAAAAAAAAAAAAAAAAAAAACCTCTAAAAACTTTCCATTTTCTACTATTGCCAAGGTTGATGCGGAAATTGAAGGTTTGCCGTTTGCTTTTAGTTCCAGTTTTCTCCTACCTGCCAGGGTGGCGCTAGACAGCAAGAACATTGTTTGTGAGATAGTGGAGCAGCTGTCAATCTCATTGATAATCAATTTGCAATAACGCATGGTTTCCAGGTATGCACTTTGGAAAAGGATATATCTGTTTTTGCTATCGATTCCGCTCCGCTTTCTCAAAGATTGTTAAATGGAATAGTTCACAATATCGGTTTGACTGTGGGTGACGCTCATGTTGAGGATATGTCATGTTTCGTCCTAAGTGGATTACCTACTCCTCTAGTGTTGGCAAGCAAGGCAAATAAATGGTTGGAGTTAGTTTTGCAGAGAGAATTGTCTCACGGCGTCTCTTTCAGAGGTTTCTACCAAGACTGTACCATCTTTTCTCTCTGAATTTTCGGATGTGTTTTCCGAGAGTGGTGTCTAGGAGTTGCCCCCTCACCGGGAGTACGACTGCCCTATTAATCTCATCCCAGGCTCCAATGTGCCAAAATCACGTTTATACAATCTCTCCCAACCTGAAAGAGTCGCTATGCGTACTTACATCTCTGAGAGCCTGAGAAAGGGACACATCCGACCCTCGAAGTCACCTGTTGCCGCTGTGTTTTTTTGTTAAGAAAAAAGATGGTTCTTTAAGACCTTGTCTGGATTTCAGGGAGCTGAACCGTATCACAATTCGTGACCCATATCCGCTTCCACTGATCCCGGACCTGTTTAACCAGATTATTGGGGCTAAAGTTCTTTCTAAGTTGGATTTCAGAGGGGCAAACAACCTAGTCAGGGTCAGGGAAAGGGACAAATGGAAGACGGCCTTCAATGCCCCTGAGGCTCATTTCGAGAATTTGATTATACCCTTTGGTTTGATGAATTCTCCGGCCATCTTCCAATATTTTGTGAACAACATTTTTTATCATTTAATGGGGAAATTTGTTCTGGTGTATCTAGATGACATTATGATTTTTTTCTCCTGATTTCAACACTCATCGGGACCACCTACATCAGGACTTGCTGATTCTGCGGGAGAATAAATTGTACGCTAAACTGGAAAAATGTGTGTTTGAGGTTCCGGAGATTTAATTTCTTGGTTTTCTTCTCTCCGCTTCTGGTTTTCGCATGGACCCTGAGAAGGTCTGAGCTGTGTTTGGTTGGGAGCTTCCTGGGAATCAGAAGGCGCTGATGTGGTTTTTGGGTTTTGCCAATTATTACAGAAAGTTCATTTTGAATTATTCCTCTGTTGTTAAGCCACTCACTGATATGACTAAAAAGGGGGTGGATTTTTCCTCGTGGTCGGTAGATGCGCTTAAAGCCTTTTCTAGTATCAAAGAGACTTTTGCTTCCGCTCCCATTTTGGTACAACCTGATGTCTCTCTACCTTTTATTGTTGAGGTGGACGCTTCTGAGGTGGGTGTGGGTGTGGTCTTATCTCAGGGTCCCTCTCCTGCCAAATGGTGACCGTGTGCCTTTTTCTCAGGGAAACTCTCCTCTGCAGAGAGAAATTAGGATGTGGGAGATAGGGAGTTGTTGACCATCAAATTAGCTTTTGAGGAATAGCGCCATTGGTTAGAGGTAGCCAGACACCCTATTACCGTGTTTACCGACCATAAGAATCTGGCCTACTTGGAATCGGCCAAGCGTCTGAACCGAGACAGGCCAGATGGTCTTTGTTCTTTTCTAGGTTTTATTTTGTTGTCACGTTCCGTCCCTGGGGTTAAAAATGTGAAGGCGGATGCCCTGTCACGTTGTTTTCCGGGAGGGGGGAACTTTGAAGACCCGGGTCCCATTTTGGCTGAAGGGGTGGTGGTCTCTGCTCTTTATCCGGATTTGGAGGCAGAGGTTCAGGCAGCCCAGGCAGAGGCTCCTGATCTTTGTCCTCCTGGGAGGTTGTTTGTGCCTCTTGCTTTATGACACAAGGTTTTTAAGGAGCACCATGATACTGTCCTTGCTGGGCACCCGGGGAGTAGAGCCACAGTGGATCTCATTGCTCGGAGATTCTGGTGGCCGGCTCTTCGTAAGATGGTTGAGGGTTTTGTGTCAGCCTGCGAGACCTGCACTCGTGCCAATGTCCCTCATTCACGGCCATCGGGTTCTCTCCTCCCGTTACCCATTCCTTTCCGTCCTTGGACGCATCTGTCCATGGACTTCATTACGGACCTGCCTCATTCCTCGGGGAAGACTGTGATTCTGGTGGTAGTGGACCGTTTTAGCAAAATGGCGCATTTCATTCAATTTCCTGGATTACCCAATGCTAAGACGTTGGCGCAAGCGATTGTTGATCACATTGTTAAACTGCATGGCATTCCTTCAGACATCGTTTCTGATAGGGGCACACAATTGGTTTCCAGATTCTGGAAGGCCTTCGGTTCTTGCTTGGGGATTCGGTTGTCATTCTCTTCTGCTTTTCACCCACAGTCGAATGGTCAGACTGAATGCGTCAATCAGAATCTGGAGACATATATGCGCTGTTTTGTGGCAGAGAATCAGGAGGATTGGTATTCTTTTTTGTCCCTTGCTGAGTTTGCTTTAAATAACTGTTCCAGGGGTCCTCTGATAAGTCACCATTTTTTGGTGCAGATGGGTTTCATCCGCAGTTTTGGACATTCTCTGGAGAGGGGTCTTCTGGTTTACCTGATGAGGAGAAATTTTCCTCGTCTTTGTCATTTATTTGGCAAAAGATTCAGGGTAATCTGAAGAGGATGAGTGAGAGATATAAGCGTATGGCGGATAAGAGACATGTGCCTGGTCCGGACCTGAATGTGGGTGATCTGGTGTGGTTGTCTACAAAGAATATCAAACTAAAGGTTCCCTCCTGGAAGTTGGGTCCTAAGTTTATTGGGCCTTACAAGATCTTGTCCGTCATTAATCCCGTTGCCTTCCATCTTGATCTTCCTCAGACTTGGAAGATCCATAATGTTTTTCACAGGTCCCTATTGAAACCTTATGTCCAACCCACTGTACCCTCCTCTTTGCCTCCTCCTCCGATTGTTGTTGATGGTAATCTTGAATTTCAGGTCTCTAGGATTGTGGATTCTCGCATTATCCATAGTTCTCTCCAGTACCTCGTTCATTGGGAGAGTTATGGTCCTGAGGAGAGGATGTGGGTCCCAGTGGCGGACATTAAGGCCACTCGTCTCATCAGGGCTTTCCATAGGTCTCACCCTGAGAAGGTGGGCTCTGAGTGTCCGGAGTCCACCCGTAGAGGGAGGGGTACTGTCACCGCCAGTTCTGTGAGAAGGTCTGGCAGACGTCCTTCTCTACCTTTTGCATGATGTTCTTTGTTTTGGTTTCACTTTGTCATATCCTTTCCTTCTCCCAGGTGTCATCTATTTAGACTAATTGTCTCCCTTTATATTCCCTCCCATACTGCCTCACTTTGCGGTTTATACTACTTCCTGTATTAAGTGCAACCCTCACTATTATATGGTTTTCAGGTGTCACACAGTCTTAGGTACGTGGGCATGCAATCGCCTATCATTGAGACCCTTGCATGGGCATAGCAGTCAGGGAGAGCTAATAGGGTTTTATAGGGCTCACCTATATGCTCCTTAGTTTGGGATCAAGCCAGTCGGATGTTTATTCATAAGTTCCAGCTATCTGCAACATCATCCGTGACACCTCAGTGTAGCCATTTCATGTTTGTCTTTGTTTGTCTTTATGTGTACTACATGCAGCACTTTATATTAAATTGGGTACCCTAGAGCTGTTTCCTCTCCTCCTAGGCATAAGCCAAGGGCAGCTTCACTCAAAGTAAGGGGGAATGTAACACCCCAGAGTTGTGTTACTATACTTCTCCACGCCGCTACTATCTGTTAAGAGCCTTTACATTTGTCATCCTTTATGATTTTGCTCATGTCTTCACAACTGTGCATTTAAAACTATGTTAAATATAAATTTCCTTGTAATTTTCCATGTTCACCAGCAGGTGGCAGCAAGGGATTGGTAAGGAATTAGTTTCAGTTTAGTATATCTAGGCTGGAATGGTTCATTCCAGCTTGGCTCCCCCTCTGTGGAGGTGTCGACTGTTCCCACACCCTGCACCTTGGGTGGAGAAGGAAGTTAGAGTCAGTGTAGCCCACCCCCTGCTTAGGGTAGGGTGTGTGTGTGTCAGGAGTCCTTCTGTATAGGGAAGAAAGCCAGGATCTTGTCTCGGCTAAGACATTGGTCTCCTCCCCAGCCTGAGAACCCTCAGCCTCGGCTGGATAAAGAAAGCAGACAACCTCCAGAGTTCCAGGACAAAAGCATTCCCTGAGAGCCTATCTGGGAGTAAAGTCCAGAGACCTATGAGAAGCCATATTACTCCTCAGCTAGTCAGTCCCCACAAAGCAAAAGATAAAGAGAAGTGCAGAAGCTAAATTCTTGCCACAGTTACAGAGCTAACAAGCAGACATCTTATCCTGCAAGCTCCAGATTTATGGTGCAGAAGATTTATTCCTGCCAATTATTGGCAAAACCTGCTGGGACCAAAGACCAAAGGTGTATTCGGTTTGGATTCAAGTTATCTTCAGTAAAGAGAAGTTTGAACTGCATCTAAAGGTCTGGACATCAGTTTCTGCTGCAAAATCCCTCTATTACTTCTATTATCACTACACTCAAATTTATTGCAAGTGAGCCAGGAGGCAGGAGTCCAGCCGTACACAGGTAGGGGACACCGTTGAAACAATTATTACCACCCTATAGAGACATTATAGGCCATTTCACCACTCTGGCATTCCTAATCTGGGACGTGTGTTATAACACCTTGGGAGGACCCTGTGATAGTACCCTGTGCATGCTGAAATTGGAGTCACAAACAAAACATACACTATTATCTACACCTGACCCAGCCATTGCATAGTTGGGCATCAGCGTATACCCGTATCCTACTCTATTGCAGATAGATATTCACAATAAATTAACAAATTTCAAAATTTATGGGAGTGCTGCTTCTATTCTTTGAATTTATTGTGGATATCTAGTGGATCTTAGGCATACGATTTCAGAGGGATTGCACCCATTACTCATTCTGTGACCACTGCTGCTGTTTTCTTAGATAGATAATAGATATATATATATATAGTTCAAGAAAAATGGCGGCACTGGTTCAAAAAAAACAAAGTTTGGGTGTACGTCCCAAGGGAAATAGGCTTCTTACCCCAATGAACAAATCTGGAAAAACGAGCGTCACTCCAATGGGTAAAAGTAAGTGAACCTTTTATTCACCCAGGTGGTGCAACGTTTCGGCTCTAAATTTGAGAGAGAGAGAGAGAGAGAGAGCGAGAGAGAGAGAGAGAGAGAGAGAGAGAGGTAATATAGGTATATATATATATATATATATATATAGGTAATTCTATAGATAGATACTGTACATAGAAAAAAGGAAGACTCTTGACTCCTGTGATCAACGTGCTGTCAAGAAACTTCCAATATATTAATGTGCTAGCACTTAACTGCACTTTTAGAAAATGAATGTGAAAACACACGGCCGGCACTGTCCTTTTTCATGAGAAAACAGACACTAGCGATCGGTGCCACAATAATATGGTGGTGCTCAATACAGCATTAATCAAGTATGAGTCCAGAACAATATACACAATATACAGAAAGGACAGGAGGGTGATGCAGGAGAGCAGTTGGCCTACGTCTGTTTTATGCCACAGATGCTTTCTCAAGGCACTATAGGAGCTCCTGAGTGCTTCCTTTTATCGGCTGCTCCCTCCGCCACCTCATTACATAAATGTAACAATATGTATACTAACAAAGATGCAAATACTGTATACACAAACAAGATAATTCATTTGAAAAATTTAGACAATTCATTTTGGTCAATTTAACCAATTCACTGTACACTAGACCATTATGTTGTGTGAAAATCATCTGCAATCCTGCAAAGGTTAAACAGAGCATATGATCATTGTGAATATCTAATATGCTTAATTAAACGGGTACATCCCTTGCCTGTTTTTATGGAGTTTTTATGTTCCCTTATTCTAAGGAATATTGGTCTGATGGTCTTGCCTATGTAGAAAAATCTGCATAGGCAGAACAACATATATACAACAAAATCAGACCTGCGTGTGAAATAGCTCCTATTTGCAATGCTTTACCCTCCTGCATCTCAGCACAAAGAGAACAATTCCTGTAACGAGAAGTGGCCAGTTGGAATTAACCTCTGTAACCAGTTTTTATGTTTATTTTGCATGTATCTACCCTTCACTAGTTGGTCTCCTAAATTTTAGCGTCGCCTAAACAATACAATGTGGGTATTTTTTTGCCCCATCTACTAGTTCAGGATCACATGCAATCAGATGCCAATGTTTTCTAATGGCCCTTTTCACATTATCTGCCATAGGGCTATATTGAAATGATAAACTGAGAGTTTTGTTTTCCTTAATAGTTTTTTCATTTTTATTTTATTTTATTTCCTCTCTATTTTGATTTAGGGCTCTAGTACAGGCTTCATATTTAATAATAATAATAATATGTATTTATATAGCGCCACAATATTCTACAGTGCTTTACAAATTCATAGGGTTCATGTACAAAACAAAAGGAACTGGCTAATATACAAATGAAACACTAGGAGTCAGGGCTCTGCTTGCAAGAGCTTACAATCTATGAGGAATTGGGGGTGACACATAAGGTAGTTGATTGTGATAAGTACTGTAGGATTTGAGCCATTACGGAAACTGAGTGGTGCGGCCGATCTGCTTCAGGTTTGGGACTGTTAGAGGAACGAGTTCAGGCCAGAGGAGTTGGTGGGGGAGAGGTTTTGTCGGGGAAAAGTCATTTTAGGTAGCTTGATAAACTTGCTTGAAAAGATGTGTTTTTAAGGCACGTTTGAAGGTGGAGAAGTTGTGAATTGACCTCATATTCCGGAGCAGAGTATTCCAGAGAGTAGGTGCAGCTTGAGAAAAGTCTTGAAGATGGGAGTGAGAGGTACGAATTGTGGAGGATATTAATATTAGGTCACTAACAGAATGGAGAGCACACGTAGGGTGGTAGATGGAAAAGAGGGACGAGATGTATGGAGGTGCAGCACAGTGGGGAGCTTTGTGAGTGAGGGTGAAATTTTTAACTGTATTCTCTGGTGAATGGGCAACCAGTGAAGTGACTGGCACAGACTAGTAGTGTAGCGGCTGGATGGATAGATGAGCCTGGCTGCAGCATTTAGGACAGACTAAAGGGGGGAGATATGATCATTTCTGGGTATCCTCAATTCTGAAGACAACCAGGTGCCTGTTCTAGGAATGTATTATTTCCACTATCATTGCGCCGTAACCTGAGGATCTTTGTATGGCAAAGATCTTTTGATAGGATCAGGGTTAGTTTTGAGCGAATTAAAGTTCACAAAGACTTCTATCCGAATTTCAGGGAAAATTTAATTCGCTGCAAAGCCAAATTTCTTTGTGCTTTGTGGTAACAAATCAGTTTTCTCTAAAATTCATACTCACCTCATCCATTTGCACAAGAAGGGTCTGCCGCGGCCATCTTGGTTGAAGATCCTGTGCGAAATCCCATGTGTGGTCATGTATGACATCACCACTCTAGCCAACGTGATTATGTCATCACACACCACGCGATGAGACTTTGCGGCAGAGTATTTTTATTTTTATAACAAACTAACTACTGACAGCCCTCAAGGGTCATCTCATTGTGCACGCTACTCACAAATAAATGAAGTAGTTCATCGCAAAGCAAATTTCTTTGTGAAAATCACTCATCTCTAATCAGTGTGATAACTATGTTAATGTGTAAAAGAGAATTGGTGGCAGTAAATTTCCTGAACCCATTTGTCAATAATTCACCCACCCTTTAAAATAAATAATAATATCCCGTAATTCCACACCGTTCCCCCCAAAATGTGCTATAAATTCAATTTTTAGTTCATTATCATTTCTATACTCCACGAATTAATGAAATTCTGTTTATCTTTAATAAACGGATTGTTCACATTATAAATATATTTTTCCTGCCATATTCATGAGAACAGGTTTGCAAAGATTGACATCACCGGTGTGCTCACCGGCGTACCAGTGCGCTGGGCATACCAGTGGTAGACAAACCTGAAAACATTATTGGACAACGCAAAATCCAGAAATTCACAGACAAAGTCAACACATTGTTCAATTTTACCTGACCTCTCTAATAGAGTTTTTACAGCCTGAATGCCATCATTATGGCGTATGCGGGTATACGGACTGGCAACATCAATTATTGCCAGACTGTAACCTTCCTGTCAGGAAACATTCTTCAACTGTTGCAACAATGTTTTGGTGTTTAACTTTAAAAAATGGTCTAAAAAATAAGTCTAAATACTGTGATAGAGGGTGGAGCCTGGCAGCCCTGAAAACTGGCACTAGGCATGGGTATTTAGACAGATTTGTAAAAAAAAAAAAAGACGGGATACGTCTCCTCGAGGCTCATGAACAAAATGGTGCCTGGAGGTGATGCACCAACTCAACCTGATGCCACGGAGGATTCTGAAGGAGAAGACAACAGCGATATAGCGATCCCACCAAAGTGCTCGGATGCTCGGGTTGAACACCTTTAGATGCTCGGGTGCTCTACCAAGCACCCGAGCACAATGGAAGTCAATGAGACTCAATTATTAGGGGAACAGATAGGAAAATCTGTCACAAAGACCGTGATCGCCGAACAGTGTGCTGTCTTCCTGGCGCTAGAGTTCGACACATCGCGGATCGGGTTGACAGATTACTGGGAGGGGCTGGAGAAGATCCAGCGGTCATGGTCCATATCAGAACCAATGACAAAGTTAGGGGTAGGTGGAGAGTCCTTAAAAATTATTTCAGGGATTTAGGTCAAAAGCTTAGGGCAAGGACCTCAAAGGTAGTATTTTCCGAAATACTGCCTGTACCACGGGCCACACAAGAAAGGCAGCGGGAGATTAGGGAGATTAACAAGTGGCTCAAGAACTGGTGTAGGAAGGAGGGGTTTGGGTTCCTGGAGAACTGGGCCGACTTCTCTATCGGCTACAGGCTCTAACGTAGGGACGGGCTGCACCTCAATGGGGAAGGGGCAGCTGTGTTGGGGAAGAAGATGGCTAGAAGGTTGGAGGAGTGTTTAAACTAGGGACTGGGGGGGAGGGTAATTATGTTATAGGATGGGAAGATAGTGCAGATAGAGACCGGGGGCAAGGTAGTGAGACTGGGGGAGGAATGGAAGAAGGGACTAGAACAGTTCAGAAGGAAAGGTGTAGGGTAAAAAATATACACAAACCTCTCAAATGTATGTATACTAATGCCAGAAGCCTGACTAATAAAACTGGTGAACTGGAATTAGTGATGTGTGAGGAGGACTATGACATAGTGGGAATAACTGAGACATGGCTGGATGATAGCTATGACTGGGCAGTTAATGTACAGGGTTACAGTCTGTTTAGAAAGGATCCTCAAAACCGGAGAGGAGGAGGGGTCTGCCTTTATGCAAAGTCCGGTCTAAAGCCCACACTCCGTAAAGATATAAGTGAGGGACATGAACATGTGGAGTCACTGTGGGTAGAGATACATGGCGCTAAAAACAATAATAAATTACTAATAGGAGTTCACTATAAACCACCTAATATACCAGAGTCCACAGAAAATCTACTGCTAAGTGAGATTGACAAGGCGGCAAATCATAATGAGGTGGTTATTATGGGGGACTTCAACTACCCAGATATAGACTGGGAAACTGAAACTTGTATATCTCATAAAGGAAACAGGTTCTTGGCAATAACCAAAGACAATTACCTCTCCCAACTGGTTCAGGACCCGACTAGAGGGACGGCCATACTGGACTTAGTATTAACCAATAGGCCTGACAGAACAACAGACGTGCAGGTTGGGGGACACCTGGGAAATAGTGACCACAAAGTAATAACCTTCCAATTATCATTCAAGAGAGCGTTTCTACAGGGAGGAACAAAAATACCAAACTTCAAAAAAGCTAAATTTAGCCAACTAAGAGAGGCCATAGGCCTAACTAAATGGGATAAAGTCCTCACAAATAAAAATACAGCCACAAAATGGGATATCTTTAAAAGCATCCTAAAATCTCATTGTGAGAGGTACATACCGTATGGGAATAAAAGGTTAAGGAACAAAAAGAAACCAACGTGGATAAACAGAACTGTAAAGAAAGAAAGCAATAAATGACAAAAAGAAAGCATATACAGACGTGGACAAAATTGTTGGTACCCTTTGGTCAATGAAAGAAAAAGTCACAATGGTCACAGAAATAACTTTAATCTGACAAAAGTAATAATAAATTAAAATTCTATAAATGTTAACCAATGAAAGTCAGACATTGTTTTTCAACCATGCTTCAACAGAATTATGTAAAAAAATAAACTCATGAAACAGGCATGGACAAAAATGATGGTACCCCTAGAAAACACAGAACATAATGTGACCAAAGGGACATGTTAATTCAAGGTGTGTCCACTAATTAGCATCACAGGTGTCTACAACCTTGTAATCAGCCATTGGGCCTATATATATGGCTCCAGGTAATCACTGTGTTGTTTGGTGATATGGTGTGTACCACACTCGACATGGACCAGAGGAAGCAAAGGAAAGAGCTGTCTCAAGAGATCAGAAAGAAAATTATAGACAAGCATGTTAAAGGTAAAGGCTATAAGACCATCTCCAAGCAACTAGATGTTCCTGTGAGTACAGTTGCACATATTATTCATAAGTTTAAGATCCATGGGACTGTAGCCAACCTCCCTGGACGTGGCCGCAGGAGGAAAATTGATGACAAATCTAAGAGACGGATAATCCGAATGGTAACAAAAGAGCCTAGAAAGACTTCTAAAGAGATTCAAGGTGAACTTCATGCTCAAGGAACATCAGTGTCAGATCGCACCATCCGTCGTTGTTTGAGCCAAAGTGGACTACATGGGAGACGACCAAGGAGGACACCATTGTTGAAAACGAATCATAAAAAGCAAGACTGGAATATGCCAAACTACATGTTGACAAGCCACAAAGCTTCTGGGAGAATGTCCTGTGGACAGATGAGACAAAAATCGAAGTTTTTGCCAAGGCACATCAGCTGTATGTTCACAGACGAAAAAATGAAGCATATCAAGAAAAGAACACTGTCCCTACTGTGAAACATGGAGGAGGCTCTGTTATGTTCTGGGGCTGCTTTGCTGCGTCTGGCACAGGGTGTCTTGAATCTGTGCAGGGTACAATGAAATCTCAAGACTATCAAGGAATTCTAGAGAGAAATGTACTAGCCAGTGTCAGAAAGCTTGGTCTCAGTCGCAGGTCATGGGTCTTGCAACAGGACAATGACCCAAAACACACCGCTAAAAACACCCAAGAATGGCTAAGAGGAAAAAATTGGACTATTCTAAAGTGGCCTTCTATGAGCCCTGACCTCAATCCTATTGAGCATCTTTGGAAGGAGCTGAAACATGCAGTCTGGAAAAGGCACCCTTCAAACCGGACACAACTGGAGCAGTTTGCTCATGAGGAGTGGGCCAAAATACCTGCTGAGAGGTGCAGATGTCTCATTGACAGTTACAGGAAGCGTTTGATTGCAGTGATTGCCTCAAAAGGTTGCGCAACAAAATATTAAGTTAGGGGTACCATCATTTTTGTCCATGCCTGTTTCATGAGTTTATTTTTTTACATAATTCTGTTGAAGCATGGTTGAAAAACAATGTCTGACTTTCATTGGTTAACATTTATAGAATTTTAATTTATTATTACTTTTGTCAGATTAAAGTTATTTCTGTGACCATTGTGACTTTTTCTTTCATTGACCAAAGGGTACCAACAATTTTGTCCACGTCTGTAAAACACTAAAACAGGAAGGTAGCACGGAAGCACTGAAAAACTAAGGAAAAAATAGAACATGTAAAAAACAAATAAAAGCGGCCAAACTAGAGACCGAGAGATTAATTGCCAAAGAGAGTAAAACTAACCCTAAAATGTTCTTCAATTATATAAATGTTAAAAAGTATAAATCTGAAGGTGTCGTCCCGTTAAAGAGTAATGAGGGGAAGTCGCAGAGAGCGACGAGGAGAAAGCAAAGCTGTTAAATATTTTTTTATCCAATGTATTCAGATGACATGCAGAATGCAAAAATAAATTCCCCATTAAAAGTGTCCTGTCTGACCCAGGAAGAAGTACTGCAGCATACACCCCCGTATCCTAAGGGAATTAAGTAATGTCATAGCCAGACCCTTATTTCTGATATTTGCAGATTCTATATTGACAGGGAATGTCCCACAGGATTGGTGCATGGTAAATGTGGTGCCAATATTCAAAAAGGGTCCAAAAACAGAGCCTGGAAACTATAGGCCGGTAAGTTTAACATCTGTTGTGGGTAAACTGTTTGAAGGTTTTCTGAGAGATGCTATGTTAGAGCATCTTAACGGAAATAAGCAAATAACACCATATCAGCATGGCTTCGTGAGGGATCAGTCATGTCAAACTAATTTAATCAGTTTCTATGAGGAGGTAAGTTCTAGACTTGACAGCGGCGAATCAATGGATGTCGTGTATCTGGACTTCTCTAAAGCATTTGACACTGTACCACATAAAAGGTTAGTATATAAAATGAGAATGCTCAGACTGGGAGAAAACGTCTGTAAGTGGGTAAGTAACTGGCTCAATGATAGAAAACAGAGGGTGGTTATTAATGGTACATACTCAGATTGGGTCACTGTCACTAGTGGAGTACCTCAGGGGTCAGTATTGGGCCCTATACTCTTCAATATATTTATTAATGATCTTGTAGAAGGCTTGCATAGTATAATATAAATTTTCGCAGATGACACTAAACTGTGTAAAGTAATTAACACTGAAGAAGACAGTATACTACTACAGAGTGATCTGGATAGATTGGAGGCTTGGGCAGATAAGTGGCAGATGAGGTTTAACACTGACAAATGTAAAGTTATGCACATGGGAAGGAATAATGCAAGTCACCCGTACTAATTAAATGGTAAAACACTCGGTAACACTGACATGGAAAAGGATCTAGGAATTTTAATAAACAGTAAACTAAGCTGCAAAAAACAGTGTCAGGCAGCTGCTGCCAAGGCCAAAAAGATAATGGGTTGCATCAAAAGGGGCATAGATGCCCGTGATGAGAACATAGTTCTACGACTTTACAAATCGCTAGTCAGACCACACATGGAGTACTGTGTACAGTTCTGGGCTCCTGTGAACAAGGCAGACATAGCAGAGCTGGAGAGGGTCCAGAGGAGGGCAACTAAAGTAATAACTGGAATGGGGCAACTACAGTACCCTGAAAGATTATCAAAATTAGGGTTATTCACTTTAGAAAAAAGACGACTGAGAGGAGATCTAATTAATATGTATAAATATATCAGGGGACAGTACAGAGATCTATCCCATCATCTATTAATTCCCAGGACTGTGACTGTGACGATGGGACATCCTCTGCATCTGGAGGAAAGAAGGTTTGTACACAAACTTAGAAGAGGATTCTTTACGGTAAGAGAAGTGAGACTATGGAACTCTCTGCCTGAGGAGGTGGTGAAGGTGAGTACAATAAAGGAATTCAAGAGGGGCCTGGATGTATTTCTGGAGTGTAATAATATTACAGGATATAGCTACTAGAGAGAGAGATCGTTGATCCAGGGATTTATTTTGATTGCCTGATTGGAGTCGGGAAGGAATTTTTATTCCCCTAAAGTGAGGAAAATTGGCTTCTACCTCACAGGGGTTTTTTTGCCTTCCTCTGGATCAACTTGCAGGATGACAGGTCGAACTGGATGGACAAATGTCTTTTTTCGACCTTATGTACTATGTTACTATGTTAATGGGAGAACCCAAGCAGTAAACCAGGCACCCCCTGCTCTGAAGAGAGGAGTGTGTCTGGTTCACATGAAAAGGTCAGAAATTAATGGAAACACCACTGAAATGGTTTGGGAAGAGCATGGGGAGGATGCCTGGATGCATCTTGGACTCCCAGGTTGCTACTGTGAATGATCTTGTCCGAGTAGTACGCTACTTTTACAGAATGACAATAATACACACAAAACCAAAGATAAAATCAATTTTAGAGGAAAAATTGTTAGGAAACAATCTTTCCTATATATATTTACTTGTATATCAAGTGCAAGTGCTGCCAAAAATTACAAGGAAGAGGCACTCTGATACAACCTGTATATTACATAAAGGAGGGCCTCATTCACATTGTGGTACAATTGTTCAGGTAGTGGGAATCCTACACTCATAAAGCCTATACACTAAGTGAAATGGCAGCCAAAAGTTACAACGAAACCGGCACTCCAATGCACCCTTTATTACATAAAAAGGAGGGCATCATACAACCTTAAAAAATTATGATTGATGGCCTGCTGGGGAACTGACCCTATTAAAAATTAAATGCGAGGACCTACAGGTGAGCGGACCCTGTAAAATATTGTAGGTGAGGGCCTGCTGGTGAGTTGACCCTGTAAAACATTATATGCGAGGGCCTGCAGGTGAGCTGACCCTCTTAAAAATTATATGCGAGTGCCTGCAGGTGAGCTGACCCTGTAAAAAATTGTAGGTAAAGGCCTACAGGTGAGCTGACCCTCTAAAAAAATTATGCGAGGGCCTACAGGTGAGCGGACCCTGTAAAAGATTGTAGGTGAGGGCCTGCTGGTGAGTTGACCCTGTAAAACATTATATGCGAGGGCCTGCAGGTGAGCGGGCCCTCTAAAAAATTATATGCAAGGGCCTGCAGGTGAGCTGACCCTGTAAAAGATTGTAGGTGAGGGCCTGCAGGTGAGCTGACAATGTAAACATTTTTAGGTGAAGGCCTACAGGTGAGCTGACCCTCTAAAAAAATTATGTGAGAGCCTGCAGGTGAGCTGACCCTGTAAAAAATTGTAGGTGAGGGACTACAGGTGAGCTGACCCTCTAAAAAATTATATGCAAGAGCCTACAGGTGAGCTGACCCTGTAAAAGATTATAGGTGAGGGCCTGCAGGTGAGTTGACACTGTAAAACATTATATGCGAGGGCATGCAGGTGAGCTAACCCTGTAAAACATTATATGTGAGGGCCTACAGGGAGCTGACCCTGTAAAACATTGTAGATGAGAGTATGCTGGTAAGCTGACCCTCTACAAAATTATATGTGATAGCCTGCAGGTGAGCTGACCCTGTAAAATATTATATGCGAGGGCCTGCAGGTGAGCTTACCCTGTAAAAGATTATAGGTGAGGGTTTGTAGGTGAGCTGACCCAGTAATAGATTGTAGGTGAGGGCCTGCTGGTGAGCTAACCCTCTAAAAAATTATATACGAGGGCCTGCATGTGAGCTGACCCTGTAAAAAATTATATGCGAGGGCCTGTAGGTGAAATGACCCTGTAAAACATTATATTCCCTTGCATATAATGTTTTACAGGGTTATTTCACCTACAGGCCCTCGCAGGTGAGCTGACCCTGTAAAACATTGTAGGTGAGGGCCTGCTGGTGAGCTGACCCTCTAAAAAATGATAGGCGAGGGTCTACAGTTGAGCTGACCCTGTAAAACACTATATGTGAGTGCCTACAGGTGAGCTGACCCATTAAAAAATTATATAAGAGGGCCTATAGGTGAGCTGACCCTGTAAAAGATTGTAGGTGAGGGCCTACAGTTGAGCTGACCCTGTAAAAGACTGTAGGTGAGGGCATGCTGGTGAGCTGACCCTCTAAAAAATTTTTTGCGAGGGCCTACAGGTGAGCTGACCCTGTAAAACATTATATGCTAGGGCCTGCAGGTGAGCTGACCCTGTAAAAGATTGTAGGTGAGGGCCTGCTGGTGAGCTGACCCTCTAAAAAATTATATGCGAGGGCCTGCATGTGAGATGACCCTATACATCATTATATGCAAGATCATGTATATGAGTGCATTAAATGTGACTAACAAAAATGTTGTTACGATGGAAGAGGAGGAGGATGAGAAAAGGAAGATTCAACCATATACCCTTGTTTGTGGTGGAAGGTAAGCATGGGAATAAAGTGTATTCAGTACAATATAAACAACACATTTAAAGTGCCTTTATGTTCATCAGCTTTCCTCTGGTGGAATCGAGAAGTTATGGTCAATCCAGGCCTTGTTCATTTTTATAATAGTCAACCTGTCAGCATTTTCAGTTGACAGGCGGATACGCTTATCTGTTATAATGCCACCAGCAGCACTAAATACCAGCTCAGACAAACGACTGGCGGCAGGCCAGCACCTCCAAGGCGTAGAGCGCCAGTTCGTGCCATGTGTCTAGCTTGAACATCCAATTGTTTTAAGGCACTGAGGGATCAATGAGGACACTGACACGGTCTGCTATGTACTCCTTTACCATCTTCCATTTTTTTTTCCCTTCTTGTGACAGTAGGCTGTGCATCAGGGTGGGGGTGCTGGCGGGGTGTCATGAAACTGTCCCAGGCTTTAGAGAGTGTTGCCCTGCCTCTGTTGGAACTGCTGCGTGTTCCCCTTGTCTCTCCTCATCGGTTGCCCAAGGAACTACAGACTCTGCCGCCAGTGTTGTCCGAAGGAAATTTTTGGAGCAATTTTTTAAAAAGGACCTTCTGGTATTGCATCATTTTGCGATATGAGAAGCTCTCTTTGTAGCAGGGGTCGAGAAGGGTGAACAATCAGTAATCTGTGTTGTCTAAAATGCGTATAATGCGTGGGTTGCTGCAAAGGCAACCTAACATGAAGTCAGCCATGTGTGCAACAGGCAAGACTTCGCTGCCGTCTTTAGGAGGATCACTCTCAATCTACTCATCCTCTTCCTCCTCTTCTGCTTACCCATGCAGAACAGATGGAATTAAACTTCCATGGTTTCTACCCTCTGTAGCAGAGGCAACCGTCTCCTGTTCATCCTCTTCATTGTCCAATTCGCCCTGCGAAGATGAACTGAGGGTGGTCTGGCTATTACCCTGTGTAATGTCTTCCCCCATTTCCACCTCTTCCAGATGCAAAGCGTCAGCCTTAATTGTGAGCAGCGAGCATTTGAGTAGACACAGAAGTCGGATGGTTACGCTGATAATAGCGTTATCGCCGCTCATCATCTGTGTTGATTCCTCAAAGTTTCTTAAAACCTCACAGCGGTCAGACATCCATGCCTACTCCTCGCTTGTGAATAGTGGAAGCTGACTGGAAAGGGACGACCATGTTGCTTGCAGCTGGTATTCCACTACTGCCCTCTGATGCTCACAAAGCCTGGCCAACATGTGGAACATTCAGTTCCAGCACGAGCTCACGCTGCACAACATCTGGTGAGCTGACAATTTCCAGCGCTGCTGCAGCATTGACAGACCGGCTGAAGCTGTCGATGACTTACTGAAATGTGCACACACGCGGCGCACCTTCACCTGTAGCTCAGGCAAATTGTAGCAGGTTTTGAGAAACCGATGAACTACTGAGTTTAAGACGTGGGCTATGCATGGGATGTGCGTGAGCTTGCCGAGCTCCAAAGTTGCAGCCATTATCAGACACAACCATGCTTGGTTGTAGGTTGAGTGGCGAAAGCCACAGCTCAGTCTAGTCTTGTTTCCCCTGCCATAGCTCTGAGGCGGTGTGCTGTTTGTCCCCTAAGCATATCAGCTTCAGCCCAGCCTGTGGCCGCTTCCCCACTGCAGTGCTACACTGCTTCCAGCTACCGACTGATGGCTGACTGGTGCTGCACGTGGATAATTTGGAGGTGGAAGTGGAGGAGGAGAAGTGGGGTTTGGAGCCACTACTGTAGGTGCTAGCGGAAACCCTGATCGACGCAAGTCCCTCAATCCTTGGCGTCGGTAGCACCTGTGCCATCCCAGGGTATGACTCACTCCCGGCCTCCACAACATTCACCCAGTTGGCCGTCAGGGAAATGAAGTGTCCCTGGTGGAATGCACTTGTCCACGTGTCCGTGGTTAGGTGGACCTTCCCAGTAACTGCGTTGTTCAGGACACGTGTGATATCACGGGACACATTGTTACAATCCTACAGGCTCACCTGAGTCAGAGGACAGCTGGCTGGAGGTGGGAGCCCAGTGGCAAGGACCGCAGGCAGGTTGTAGTTGCAAGGAGTCAGGCAGAGGCGTAACCGGTTGGCAGGCGGTGGGTCAGGGCAGGCGGCAGTGAGCGTGGTCAGACAATCCGGATCGGGTACGGTGGTAGCAGTTCAGTTGGTAGGGACAAGCAGAAGAGTAGTCGGGGACAATTCCGAGGTCGGCAGCAGTCGAGTTGGTAGCAGAAGCAACAGAGGAACAGCAGTAGATGCAGCAGGATCAAGTCCAGAAGAACAATAACCAGCAGGGATCTGGTGCAAGAGGCTGGGCTTATAAAGAGGAAGTAGCAGGTGCAAGGAATCACAGAGATTAACAAGGCAAGGCTGGAACAAGGTAGATCAAAGAGTTCAGTAGAAGGAAAAGTCCAGAAGGGTTGGTAGTCTAGTGGCTAGAGCTACTGCTTGGGACATGGCCGGTCATGGGTTCGAATCCTGACAGTACTCCCCCCCCTCCAAGGTGACCTCTGGGCACCGCAGATGATGGTTTATCGGGATGTCTTTGGTGGAAAGCTTTTACCAGTCTGGGGGCATGGACATTTTCCTCCGGCTCCCAGGAGTTATCCTCGGGGGAATAGCCCTTCCACCCAACTAGATACTGCAGCCTTCCACGGTGGAGTCTGGAGTCAAGGATCTTGGCCACAATGTATTCCTGCTGGTCTTGTACTCTTACCGGAGGAGGAGGAGGGGGGTGGCGGCCTGGGAAAGTGTTCTCAACATGTGGTTTCAGGAGAGAGCAGTGGAACACCGGGTGCACTCGGATGGCGTCGGGAAGGTCGAGTCGGAAGGTGACCTCGTTGATTCGAGCCGTGATCTGGAAAGGACCCATGTATTTTTGGCCCAACTTCCGGGAGGGAACCTTTGGGCTTAGGTTTCTGGTGGAGAGCCACACCTTGTCTCCTACCTGGAATTCCGGAGCGGGTTTGCGGTGTTTATCCGCAGCCTGCTTGAAGGGGCTCTGGGCTCGTTGTAAATTGTCCCGAATATTTTCCTGTGCCTGTTGTAGATTTGCAATACGTTCAGCCACAGCTGGGACTGTGGTGGAAATGGGCAAATGAGGGATGAAGGTTGGGTGTAGGCCGGTGTTAGCATAGAACGGGCTGTATTGGGTAGAACTGTGCTCCGCATTGTTATAGGCGAACTCGGCCGTGGAGAGGTGGTCCAGCCAGTCGTCCTGCAGATGGGTGACAAAACAGCGCAAATACTGCTCGAGGATTTGATTTGTTCTCTCGGTCTGCCCATTGGATTGGGGGTGGAATGCAGAAGACAGGTTCACCTTGATCCCCAGGGCTTGACAGAAGTTTCTCCAGAACCTGGAAGTGAACTGTACTCCCCGATCCGAAACTACATCGTCCGGGGCCCCATGTAGCCTAAAAACCTCTCGGAGTACCAGATCGGCCGTCTGTTTGGCGGTAGGTAGGCCCTTGCAGGGAATGAAGTGGGCCATTTTGGTGAGACGGTCGACGACGACCAGAACGGTGTTCATACCCTTGGAGGGAGGAAGGTCCACAATAAAGTCCATGGAGATTGAACCCCAGGGGCGGGAGGGAACTGGGAGTGGACATAGCAAGCCCACGGGGGAGGAGCGGGGGGTCTTGTTGCGGGCACACGTCGTGCATGAGGAGACAAACCTCTCGGTATCTTTTCTGTAAGTTGGCCACCAGAAGAAACGGGACAGGAGCTCCTGGGTCCTTCTGATACCCAGATGGCCAGCCGGTTTGGAATCGTGGTGGAGTTTAAGTACGTCAAGTCGTGCAGATTCTGGTACGTACAACTGCTGATCCCGGTACAACCAGTAGCCACCCTTGAGAGTAAGGTTTACAGCTCCAGGTGGGTAGGTGAGGAGGTGATCGTTCTCATACCCTTCCTTGAGGGAACCCAGGAGTTCCCTTGAGTAGGTGGCTCCTAGGATGCTTCTGTCGGGAAGGATACCGGCCGGAGCCTCATTGATCTGAGAGGGTTCAGAGAACATCCTTGAGAGAGCATCCGCTTTGCCGTTCTTCGACCCAGGGCGATAGGAGATAATAAAATTGGATCTGGAGAAAAACAGACTCCACCTGGCCTGTCTGGCGGTGAGTCTCTTGGCGCTGCGGATAAACTCTAGGTTCCGGTGGTCGGTGTATACAGAGATGGGATTGTGGGCCCCCTCCAGCAAGTGTCTCCACTCGGTGAAAGCGTCCTTGATTGCCAGCAGTTCCTTATTCCCGATGTCGTAATTCCGTTCAGCGGGGGACATCTGGCGGGAGAAGAAAGCGCAAGGGTGTAGGAGCATCTTTTCCCCTGAACGTTGAGACAGAATTGCGCCCACCGCAGTGTCGGAGGCGTCCACCTCGACCGTAAATGGTAATTCAGGGTTTGGGTGGGCCAGGATCTGGGCAGAGGTGAAGAGGGACTTCAGTTTAGCAAAGGCCTCCTGTGCCTCCGGAGTCCACATGAAGGGGACAGTCTTTTTTGTTAGTTGAGTGATTGGGGCGATGATTTTCGAAAAGTTCCTGATGAATTTCCGATAAAAGTTTGCGAAACCTATAAATCTCTGGACCTCCTTTTCGTTCTTCGGGGCGGGACACTCAGTCACGGCCTGGATCTTCCGGGGATCCATACTTAAGCCCTCCGGGGAAATAATATAGCCGAGGAATTGGGTGGAAGTCTGTTCAAATTCACACTTCTCCAGCTTAATATAGAGAGACTGTTCACTGAGTTTCTGTAGAACCCTGCGGACATGCCCACGATGTTGTTCAGGGTCTTCTGAGAAAATCAAAATATCGTCCAGATATGCTACCACAAATTGGTCAAGCATGTCCCTGAGGACGTCGTTGATAAAATGTTGGAAGGTAGCAGGGGCATTGCAGAGGCCGAAAGGCATGACCAGATACTCGAAGTGACCGTAGCGGGTTCGGAAGGCGGTTTTCCACTCGTCCCCCGGGCGAATTCGGACCAGGTTGTAGGCTCCTCGGAGATCGAGCTTAGTGAAGACTTTTGCCGCCCGAAGTCTCTCAAGGAGTTCAGAAATCAGGGGGAGAGGGTACCGGTTCTTTACAGTAACGTTGTTGAGCTTTCGATAATCTATGCAAGGGCGTAGAGAAGAGTCTTTTTTCTCCACGAAGAAGAAAGGGGCCCCTGCAGGAGATGTGGAAGGTCGGATAAAACCTTTTTTTAGATTTTCATCAAGGTACTCCTTCAGGGCCTTGAGTTCCGGCTCGGAGAGGGAGTATATACTGCCGAAGGGTATTTCTGCTCCAGGAAGCAGCTCAATCGGGCAGTCATAAGGCCGATGCGGGGGCAGTTTGTCTGCATTTCTTTTGTCACAGACATCCTGGAACTCCCGATATTGAGGGGGTAAAAGCTCCTTGGTGGATAGTCCGAATATAGTAGGTTCTTCGGGCGGAGGAGGGACGGATTCACATAAACAGTTCTGAGAACAAAAGTCCGAGCGAAACTGTATGCAGCGGGCGTCCCAGTCCACCAAGGGGTTGTGGGTTTCCAACCAAGGGATGCCTAGGATCACCGGAAACTTAGGGGAGGTGATCAGGGAGAAGTGAATGGTTTCCTGATGATCGGGTTTGACGAGGAGTTGAAGATCAGCGGTTTGATGCGTAACCGGCCCAGAAGAGAGCGGGGTCCCATCGACGGTTTCCAGATCGATGGGGGCTGCCCTGGTTACCAGTGGTATGTTGTTCTCATGGGCGAAGGTCAAGTCCATGAAATTTCCGCCGGCCCCCGAGTCAAGCATTGCAGAGCAGGGAAGCTGTCGTTCCCCAATGGTGATAAGGATGGGTACAATGAAGTGGGACCCGGTACCTGTAATGTCCATGGTTTCAGCGGCCAAGGGTGAGATTGTGGCTTGTTGTAATTCCTGTAATTTAGTGACAGCGATGGTTCGGCGAGTCTTATTGGGGCACTTAATAGCGAAGTGCCCTGGCTCGCCACAGTAAAGGCAGAGGCCTGTGGCCAGTCGTCTCTCCTTTTCAGCAGCCAATAGAGTCTTGCGCAGTGTGTCGACCTGCATCGGTTCGGTGGAGGGTTGGTGAGCCGGCTGAGTCGATGGAGTGAAAGGGTATGCGGGCCTGTTATCTAAGGACCAGAGTCTTTCTCTCCTTCTTTCCGCAAGTCTCCGGTCAATTCGGATGCACAGTTGGATGAAGTCATCCAGATCGTCTGGGGCGTCTACCTTGGCGAGCTCATCCTTTATAAGTTCGGAGAGTCCGCGGCGAAATTGACTTTTCTGAGCAGCGGGGTTCCAGGTGGTATCCGTGACCCAGCGGCGGAACTCGGAGGTATACTCGGCTACAGAGCGTCTTCCCTGCCGTAGACTGTGCAGCCTAGCCTCGGCAGTCGCGCAGCGGTTAGGGTCGTCGAAGACTTGGCTCATGGCTGCGGTAAAGTTGTCTAGGTTATTTAATAAGAGACTGTGGGATTCCACATATGGGGATGCCCATGCCAGGGCCTCGTCAGTTAGAAGGTTAATGATGAACAGGATCTTCCTTCTGTCTGAGGAAAAGGAGCCCGGCTGCATCTGAAAGTAGATACGGCACTGGTTGAGGAACCCCCGAAACTGGCGCCGATCGCCGTTAAACTTTGACGGGAGAGGCATGCGGGTGTCTGTGACCGTGCCGCGTACGTCCAGTAGTTGACGCTGCAAGTCAATAATTTCCCTCTGTTGGCTCTGGATTGCACCTTGAAGTTGAGCCATTTCCTTTTGGGCAGAGGTGCCAAACTCCTGAAGTTCAGAGACTTGTTTGCGCAGGGTGGCCATCGCGGACTCCATTTTTTAGGCTGGTTATTCTGTTACAATCCTACAGGCTCACCTGAGACAGAGGACAGCTGGCTGGAGGTGGGAGCCCAGTGGCAAGGACCGCAGGCAGGTTGTAGTTGCAGGGAGTCAGGCAGAGGCGTAACCGGTTGGCAGGCGGTGGGTCAGGGCAGGCGGCAGTGAGCGTGGTCAGACAATCCGGATCGGGTACGGTGGTAGCAGTTCAGTTGGTAGGGACAAGCAGAAGAGTAGTCGGGGACAATTCCGAGGTCGGCAGCAGTCGAGTTGGTAGCAGAAGCAACAGAGGAACAGCAGTAGATGCAGCAGGATCAAGTCCAGAAGAACAATAACCAGCAGGGATCTGGTGCAAGAGGCTGGGCTTATAAAGAGGAAGTAGCAGGTGCAAGGAATCACAGAGATTAACAAGGCAAGGCTGGAACAAGGTAGATCAAAGAGTTCAGTAGAAGGAAAAGTCCAGAAGGGTTGGTAGTCTAGTGGCTAGAGCTACCGCCTGGGACATGGCCGGTCATGGGTTCGAATCCTGACACACATGTTGGAATAAGGTGGGCACGGCACACCTGGAAAAACACTGGGGACTGCGGTAGGCCTCAGTGTACACAAGCCTAAATGGCAACATTTTCAGGGCCAGTAATTTTGAAAGTTGCACATTTAGTGCTGTGGGCCTGTGCACTTTCATTTAAATGCCTGGGGTGTGACCTGAAGACACAGATTGTGGACCCAGGCGTTTGTCCCACTTATTACGGTGCTTGGATGCCATGTGGTGGATCATGCTGGTGGTGGTTAGGTTGCTAGTGTTCACGCCCCGGAACAGTTGCGGGCCTGTTTGGTGTGGCCCGCCTTCTTCTTTTTGAGACCCCACTGCCTCTTCCAGCCTGTTGCGGTGCAGCAGATCCCCCCCCCCTCTGTACTGCTGTCCTCGCTTGGCTTTGCACTTTCCCAGGTTGGGTCAGTGACTTCATCATCCACCACCTCCTCTTCCACTTCCTCAATCTCCTGACTTGTTGACCTAACCACAACCTCAGTGATTGACAACTGTGTCTCATACTCTTCATCAACCTATTGAGACAGTAATTGCCGTTGACTGATTGGCAACTGTGTCTCATCATCATCCACCTCATTAAACAGTAATTTCCGTTCCTCACCGTCATCTTCTTGTGACTGTGGATGCTCAAGAGTTTGGGAATCAGGGCACAAGATCTGTCCCTTTTCAAGTGTGCTTGGCGAGAGGACCAAATTAAGGAATGACGCTCCTCGGAATATCCATGTGTGAGATCACTTGTTTGCCCAGACTCTCCATGGTGGGAGGAAGGAGGATCAGTGTGAGGATTGTGTCGAGTAGACTCTTGGCTACTGAGACTGGACTTGGTGGAAGACAGGGTGGTGCTTAAGCGACTGGAAGCATTATCTTCTGCAATCCAACCGACCACATGGTCACACTGGTCTGACTTTAAGAGTGGTGTCCTGCACCGCCCTGCAAACTGGGACATGAATCTAGGTATCGTAGATGATTATTTTTCTTGTCCTCTGGCAGCAGGCACAGTTTCACTGTGCCCAGGGCCACTGCCTCTGCGTACACCATCAGCATCACAGCTACTGCCCTGTCCCTTACTGCTCGCCTTCTTCATATTAAATGTTATATATGCTTGAAAGTCTGTCACGCGTACAGTAGCGTAGGATTTGGAATTGCATGTGCAAACAAATTTAAAAAGGTATTTGGGATGTGGAAACGTCACACAGGCAATAATGTCAATGCTGTCACCAGCAGCTAATAAAAATATTACAGGGAATGTCACAGTTATTTGGGATGAGGAAACATTATACAGGAGAGGTAACACCGGTAATGTCACTGTCCGCAGCGCTACGAAAAAAGTACACTGCATGTCACAGAATTTTTTTTTCAGTGCACACTTTACACTGCAGATGTGGCACTGGTAATGTCATTGTCAGAAGCTGACACCGTCTATTGAAAAAGTACACTGTATGTCACAGATAAATTTTTTCATTGCACATGTTACACTGCAGATGTGGTACTGGTAATGTCATCGTGAGAAGCGAACACATCTATTGAAAAAGTACACTGTATGTCACAGATACATTTTTTCAGCGCACACGTTACACTGCAGATGTGGCACTGGTAATGTCACTGTCAGAAGCGGACAACATCTATTGAAAAAGTACACTGTATGTCACAGATAAATTTTTTCAGCGCACACGTTACACTGGAGATGTGGCGCAGCAAATGTCACTGTTAGAAGCGGACACTGTCCTTTGAAAAAGTACACTGTATGTCACAGATATTTTTTGGATGCGCACCCTTTACACTAGAGATGTGGCGCAGCTAATGTCACTGTCAGAAGCGGATACCGTCTATTTAAAAAGTACACTGCATGTCACAAATAATATTTTACAGCGCACACGTTACACTGCAGATTTGACACTGGTAATGTCACTGACTGTTAGAAGCGGCACCGTCTATTGAAAAAGTACACTGGATGTCACAGATATTTTTGGGATGTGCACACTTTACACAGGAGATGTGGCACAGCTAATAGTGTCTGCAGTGGCCTAACTATTGCACGCTATTTAGCACAGGATGCGCTAAAAATAGATATTGCTGCCACACACAACAGTCCTTAAAAAGACTTTGGGGTCTGTAAAGTTTTAGCTATTTAGCTCAGTTTGCACTAAAAATAGATATTGCTGCTGCCACACACAACGATAGTCCTTAAAATGACTTTTGGGTCTGTTAAGTTTTTCTAATAAAATTATTCCTAGATCACTCCCTACACTGTCTGTTCCTTCTTCAGCACAGCTCTCCTGACTAAGACTTAGCCGAACACGCGTCATCGGGTGCTATAGATGCGTTTCGGCCAGCCAATCACTGTAATGCCAGTAACCAACATGGCTATGGCATTACAGTGAGGGCAGTATTTACCTGCACGTTTCTCGGCCGAGCATGCTCAATTAACACTAATCCCTACACCTCAACTTGATTACCTGTATCCAGGGCTTTCATGAGACATCTACTAACAGAAGCGCTTGATCCACTGATGCAGGAGCTAAAAGATTTCAAACAGGACTTCCAGCAATTAAGTGATAGACTGGATAAGGTGGAAACCTTGCAGGTCACGATTGAACCACGGGAACGCCTGTGCGTTAGAATATACCATCGGATCTGAGCTTTCACGATCTCAGGGAAAACTCTGATCCGATGGTATTTTCTAACCCACAGGCATTCCCATGGTGACGGGGATGCTTGTCGGGGAGGAGTATGCGAACAACTGTACAGATAATGCCAAAATTTAAATAACGAATATATTTACTATATTGCTATGTATTTGTTTTTTAGAATATTGGTAATTTTATTTTCCATATGAAAACATGATTCCCCCCTGCTTAAGTTGCTTGTGGGCCAATGGCTTATTGACCCACAAGCAAGAAGCAGAAAGAAATCATATTTTCAGATTAAAAAAAAAAAAACTAATATAGAACTATATTCTAAATATTCGCTAAATCTCGAAGTTGCGATATTCGAGAAAAAAAATTGCAATTCGAATATTCGCACTCAACACTATTGCTGAATACTATACTCAGTTATAAAATATTAGACCTCCGACATCCCATGCAGATATAAATAATAGGATATCTACTATAGACAACTGGTTACATAAGCTGGCACTGCCGTCGATTACACCTGATCAGGCATTAAAACTAGTTTCGCCTTTTACTTTAGATCAGGGGTGCACAACCTGCGGCCCGGGGGCCACATGCGGCCCTCGATACCATTCTGTGCGGCCCCCAAACATCTGGTAAAAGACATGTATATCTATGTCTTATGGCTTTTTACATGTATCTTTAATGTAATGTATTCTCCTATTAGATGGGAGTCCTGGAACTGTAACTAAACATTTATAGAATATACTGTATGTTCAATATGCCAAAAATACAGTATTTCAGTTGGTAATACCCCTTTAAGTTTAATTTTCAGCCCTTGGAATTGGTTCAGGCTGACAATGTGGCCCCCAACCAGAAAAGGTTGTGCACCACTGCTTTAGATGAACAACTCCACTGCATAGAAGCCCAGGCCCAGATGGATTGACCACAAAATATTATGACTTCTATAAAGAACTGTTGGTTCCCACACTACTTACTGTATGTAACTCCGTCTGGAAAGGACAAACTCTCCATCCACACATGCTTGCAGCTAGGATTACTGTTATCCCCAAGGTGTCACGAAAGGTGTACAGGAAACAAGACAACACAAAATGAATATACGACTCACTGGATCCAAAACTAGGGAATAAAAAGGGAGACCCCTGCATCCGACCTGGCACTCTCCCTGACTGCTCAGCCTATGCGAAAATCCCAATGGTGGATGATCGCATATCCTCGTACCTCGACTGTATAACACCTGAACACCCTATAATAGTGAGGGGACACGACCACCGGCTCCCTACACTAGATACAGAGGGAGTCAGGGTCACCTGGGATCCAGCAAACAGAAAAACACAAATGAATGCACAACACTTATCTTGTAGAAGACTGGGAAGTAGGATCAGCATGCACACACACTCCAGGAAGAAATATAAACCGCAAACTGATGCACTATGGGGAGGAATTTAAAGGGATGCAATCAGTACAACTACATGACAGCTGAGAGAGGCTAACGAGATGAGGAACTGAAAGCAAAACAAAGGAAGCTCAAGGAGGAGGTTCTGAAAGGCATCTGTCAGAGCTTCTCAGATGTCTGGTGGTGACAGTACCCCTCCTTCTACGAGTGGACTCCGGACACTCAGAGCCCACCTTCTCAGGGTGGGACCTATGGAAAGCCCTGATGAGACGAGTAGCCTTAATGTCCGTCACTGGGACCCACATCCTCTCCTCAGGACCATAACCCTCCCAATGAACGAGGTACTGGAGAGAACCGCGGACAACACGAGAATCCACAATCCTAGAGACCTGAAATTCAAGATTACCATCAACCATAATCAGAGGAGGAGGCAAAGACGAGGGTACAATGGGTTGGACATAAGGTTTTAATAAGGACTTATGAAAAACATTATGGATCTTCCAAGTCTGAGGAAGATCAAGACGGTAGGCAACAGGATTGATGACAGACAAGATTTTGTAAGGCCCAATAAACTTAGGACCCAACTTCCAGGAGGGAACCTTCAATTTGATATTCTTAGTAGACAACCACACCAGATCACCAACATTCAGGTCCGGACCAGGCACACGTCTCTTATCTGCCACACGCTTATATCTCTCACTCATGCTCTTTAGATTATCCTGAATCTTTTGCCAAATAGATGACAAAGACGAGGAGAATCTGTCCTCATCAGGTAAACCAGAAGACCCCTCTCCAGAGAATGTCCCAAACTGCGGATGAAACCCATATGCACCAAAAAATGGTGACTTATCAGAGGACTCCTGACGACGGTTATTTAAAGCAAACTCAGCAAGGGACAAAAAAGAACACCAATCCTCCTGATTCTCCGCCACAAAACAGCGCAGATATGTCTCCAGATTCTGATTGACGCGCTCTGTCTGGCCATTCGACTGCGGGTGGAAAGCAGAAGAGAATGACAACCGAACCCCCAAGCGAGAACAGAAAGCCTTCCAGAATCTGGAAACAAACTGCGTGCCCCTATCAGAGACTATGTCTGAAAGAATACCATGCAATTTGACAATGTGATCAATAAATGCCTGCGCCAGCGTCTTAGCATTGGGCAAGCCAGGAAAAGGGATGAAATGCACCATTTTGCTAAAACGGTCCACCACCAGAATTACAGTCTTCCCCGAGGAACGAGGCAGGTCCGTAATGAAGTCCATGGACAGATGGGTCCAAGGACGGGAAGGAATGGGTAAGGGAAGGAGAGGACCTGATGGCCGTGAATGAGGGACTTTGGCACGAGTGCAAGTCTCGCAGGCTGCCACAAAACCCTCAAAAGACTTACGAAGCGCCGGCCACCAGAATCTCCGAGCGATGAGATCCACTGTGGCTCTTGCCCCCGGGTGCCCAGCAAGGACCGTATCGTGGTGTTCCTTAAAAATCTTGTGTCTTAAAGCGAGAGGCACAAACAACCTCCCAGGAGGACAAACATCAGGAGCCTCTGACTGGGCTGCCTGCACCTCTGCCTCCAATTCAGGAAAAAGAGCAGAGACCACCACACCTTCAGCCAAAATGGGACCGGGTCTTCAAAATTCCCACCTCCCGGAAAACAATGTGACAGGGCATCTGCCTTCACATTCTTAACCCCAGGGCGGAACGTGACAACAAAATTAAACCTTGAAAAGAACAAAGACCATCTGGCCTGTCTCGGGTTCAGACGCTTGGCTGACCCCAAGTAGGCTAGATTTTTATGGTCAGTAAACACAGTAATAGGGTGTCTGGCTCCCTCTAGCCAATGGCGCCATTCCTCAAAAGCCAACTTGATGGCCAACAACTCCTTATCTCCCACATCGTAATTTCTCTCTGCGGAGGAGAGTTTCTTCAAGAAAAAGGCACACGGTCGCCATTTGGCAGGAGAGGAACCTTGAGACAAGACCGCACCCACACCCACCTCAGAAGCATCAACCTCAACTATGAAGGGTAGAGAAATATCAGGTTGTACCAAGATGGGAGCGGAAGCGAAACTCTCCTTGATATCAGAAAAGGCCTTACGCGCCTCTACCGACCAGGAAGAAAAATCTACCCCCTTTCTAGTCATATCAGTGAGTGGTTTAACAACAGAGGAATAATTCAAAATAAACTTCCTGTAATAATTGGCAAAGCCCAAAAAACGCATCAGCGCCTTCTGATTCTCAGGAAGCTCCCACTCAAGCACAGCGCGGACCTTCTCGGGGTCCATGCGAAAACCAGAAGCGGAGAGAAGAAACCCCAGAAATTGAATTTCTGGAACCGCAAACACACATTTTTCCAGTTTCGCGTACAATTTATTCTCCCGCAGGATGAGCAAGACCTGACGTAAGTGTTCCTTATGAGTTTTGAAATCAGGAGAAAAAATCAAAATGTCATCCAAATACACTAATACAAATTTCCCCATTAAATGAAAAAAAATGCTGTTCACAAAATGCTGAAAAACGGCTGGAGCATTCATCAAACCAAAAGGCATAACCAAATTCTCAAAATGGCCCTCAGGGGTATTGAAGGCCGTCTTCCATTCGTCTCCTTCTCTGACCCTGACCAGGTTGTATGCCCCTCTTAGATCTATTTGGAAAAAACTCTAGCCCCAACAATCTGGTTAAACAGGTCTGGGATCAGAGGAAGCGGATAAGGGTCACGAATTGTGATACTGTTCAGCTCCCTGAAATCCAGACAAGGTCTTAAAGAACCATCTTTTTTCTTAACAAAGAAAAAACCAGCGGCAACAGGTGACTTCGAGGGTCGTATGTGTCCTTTTCTCAGACTCTCAGAGATATAAGCACGCATAGCGACCCTTTCAGGTTGGGAGAGATTGTATAAACGAGATTTAGGCAGCTTGGCGCCTGGGATGAGATTAATAGGGCAATCGTACTCCCTGTGCGGGGGCAAATCCTGAACTCCACTCTCAGAGAAGACATCCGAAAATTCATGAGAGAAAAGAATGGTACAGTCTTAGTAGAAACCTCAGAAACAGATGTCGTGAGGCAATTCTCTCTGCAAAAGTCACTCCAACCATTTATTTGCCTCGCTTGCCAATCAATGGTGGGGTTATGTTTAGTGAGCCAGGGTAGCCCCAACACTAGAGGAGTAGGCAATCCGCTAAGGACGAAACATGACACATCCTCAACATGAGCATCACTCACAATTAAACGGATATTGTGAACTATGCCCTTTAATGATTTCTGAGAAAGTGGAGCGGAATCAATAGCAAAAACAGGAATATCCTTTCCCAAAGTGCATACCTGGAAACCATGAGTTATCGCAAATTGATTATCAATGAGATTGACAGCTGCTCCACTATCTACAAAAATCTCACAAAAAATGTTCTTGCTCTCTAGCGCCACCCTGGCAGGCAGGACAAAACGGGAACTACAAGCAAACGGAAAACCTTCAATTTCCGCCTCAACCCTGCCAATGTTAACAGATGGAACATTTTTAAAGGATTTTTTCCTTTTTGTTTCTTTATTATTCTCAAAAGACTGTCTGAATCTCCTAGAGGGACAAACATTTGCCAAATGATTTATACCTCCACAACAAAAACAAACCTTCCCATGCGGGCTGAATCTTCTATTGTCAGAGGCAATCAACCCCAGCTGCATGGGCTCCTGCTCAGAAGGGGTTGACAGCTGACTGAGACCCCTGCGCACTGAATGAGACCACTGCACTGTCCTGGGATTGAGTATGACAGGAAGGAGTGATCTCTCCTCTCTCTCTAAGACGCCTGTCAATACGAACGGCCCGAGACATGGCAGAGTCCAAGGAGGTAGGCCTCTCATGAAAGGCAAATGCATCTTTCAATCCCTCTGAAAGACCATGGCAAAATTGACTTCGGAGTGCAGCATCATTCCAACCAGTATCAGCTGCCCATCTCCGAAATTCTGAGCAGTATATCTCTGCGGATTGTTTACCCTGGCATAACAGACGTAGTCTAGACTCAGCCAAAGCAATACGATCCGGATCATCATATATCTGACCCAGGGCTAAAAAGAATTCATCCACTGAACGGAGGGGCCGTGCCCCCACCGGCAGCAAAAAGGCCCACGACTGAGCGTTACCCCTGAGCAGCGATATAATGATCCCCACCCTCTGTTCCTCATCACCAGAGGAATGGGGAAGAAGGCGAAAATGAAGTTTGCAAGCCTCTCTAAAACGCACAAAATTCTCACTACCCCCGGAGAACGTATCCAGGAGCGAGATCTTAGGCTCAGAACAAACTCCATGAACGCAAGCTGAACCGGTCACTAGAAACTGAGAAAGAGTCTTACGGAGATCTGCTACCTCCAATGAAAGACCCTGAAAGCGTTCAGTTAAAAGTGAAACCGGATCCATGCTTGAGACGGTTTTGGCAGTTTATAATGTCACGGAAGGTGTACAGGAAACAAGACAACACAAAATGAATATACGACTCACTGGATCCAAAACTAAGGAACAAAAAGGGAGACCCCTGCATCCGACCTGGCACTCTCCCTGACTGCTCAGCCTATGCGAAAATCCCAATGGTGGATGATCGCATATCCTCGTACCTCGACTGTATAACACCTGAACACCCTATAATAGTGAGGGGACACGACCACCGGCTCCCTACACTAGATACGGAGGGAGTCAGGGTCACCTGGGATCCAGCAAACAGAAAAACACAAATGAATGCACAACACTTATCTTGTAGAAGACTGGGAAGTAGGATCAGCATGCACACACACTCCAGGAAGAAATATAAACTGCAAACTGATGCACTATGGGGAGGAATTTAAAGGGATGCAATCAGTACAACTACATGACAGCTGAGAGAGGCTAACGAGATGAGGAACTGAAAGCAAAACAAAGGAAGCTCAAGGAGGAGGTTCTGAAAGGCATCTGTCAGAGCTTCTCAGATGTCTGGTGGTGACACAAGGAAGGCAAAGACCCGACTCTCTGTGCTAGCTATCACCCCATATACTGTATCTGCTCAATAGTGATCTGAAATTGCTGGCTAAAATGCTAGCTATGAGGATTCAGACTCTATTGCCGCAGTTGATCAATATGGAGCAAGTGGGATTTGTGACGGGCAGTGAAGGCCATATGAATACCTGCCAGCTCTTAAATATCATCCAATACACACATCATACCAATGCACCATTAGTCTTACTTGCCACTGATGCCGAAAAGGCCTTTGACAGGGTAGACCAGGTGTTTATGCAGAGAGCTCTTCATGCCTTTTACCTTCCGGTGAAACCCATAGAAACCATCATCAGTAATGGAATGAGGCAAGGGTGTCCTTTATCCCCTTGTACTCACTATTGAACCCCTCTTGCAGGTGTTCTGGAGAGACACTAGGGTGAAGAGCATGGAGATCCAAAACATTACATACACTCAGGCTGCATTTGCAGATGAGCTCCTGCTAATTATAACAATCCCCGCTGAGGCCTTTCCAGCCATACACGCCATCTTAGACCACTTTGGCAATTTATCTAATTTCAAGATAAATCTCAATAAATCTCAAGTTTCAAATGTGACTTTAGATTCTAGCACCCAAAGTATTTTGTAAAACTGCACCCCTTTTGTTTGGACTAACAGACATATTACTTTTTTGGGTATACAACTTACTGTACATCCTACCTCCCTGTTCTCTGCCCTTATGCTCTTTGCAGTTGCTTAAAACGAATCTGATGATCTCACAATACACTTCGAGCACTATGACAGCCAACACTGTTAGAGTTTGGCACAATGCATTGGCTAAGGCCCTGCTTACACCCCACCTGTCACCTCTGCTACAAGTATGAGATGTTTTATGGGACTCCCCAGTGGCATTCCAATCATCACTGACCACCCTCAGCAAACTGAATACCACGCAACTTAGAGAGCTCTTCAAATAGGAAAGATGTACCCTCTCGACAGACCCAAGTTGTATGACACGTCACTCATTATCATACTTTCAAATAACACATATCTTACAATATGCTAAAGACATACAACTGACATGTTGGAACCCCTCCCTCCCCTTTTGAAAACATGGTACTCTCTGTTAAAGAACCAACTAAGAAAATTTCTGTTATATACTCATTATTGATACAGGAACAACTACCCTCAACATCGTCCTTTATCAGGCAATGGGAAGCAGATTTAAAGATAGTTTCTACTAAACAAGAAGTGCAATATTTGCTATCACAAACCCCAAAAGTCATTAGATGTGTTAGGGTGCAGGAGAACTATTATAAGCTGTTAACAAGGTGGTACTACACCCCAATCCGATTGCAAAACATTTACCCGACCACCTCCCAAACCTGCTGGAGATGTGGCAAAGAGTTGGGTACTTTCCTGCACATATGATGTCCATGCCCCCTACTGCAACATTATTGTTGCAGTAGGGGGCATAATGTCGCTTCTGCATGATAAGAAAATAATCCCCACACACCATATGTCTGTTCTGCAAAAAAATAGAACATGTCCTATTATTGTCCGCATTACGGACAAGGATAGGACTGTTCTATTAGAGGTCAGCTGTTCAGTTACACAAAATACAGAATGCACACTGACGTCATCCGTATTTTTTTGCCAATCCGGTTTTTGGGGACCACAAAATACATACAGTCATGTGCATGAGCCCTTAGGGCTCATGCACACAAATGTATGTATTTTATGGACCGCAAAAGAACGGATCCACAACAACTACAGATGACGTCTGTGTGACATCCGTATTGCATCCATTTTTGCTTTTTTGCGGATCCATTGTAACAAAGCCTTGTCCTTGTCTGCAACATGGACATAGCTAAGCTAAAGCTGCGTTCCTTGCCAAAGGTTGCTGAGTGCTATTGTAAGCCATCAATACTGATCATGGGGGTCTGAACTCTCCCACCAATCAGCAAAGCAATGCCAAGGACGCTCCGCGTTTCTGCAAGTCAGCTTAAGCTTCTTGGCACTTTTTTGGAGCAACGTCCACCACGTCCTCACTCAAGTATGGCAGAGCGGATTAACCCCATAGATGCTGCAAGGGATTAGGCACTATGGCATCCAAGGGGTTAAAAGGGAAGCAGAGTTGATGATATAATCATAATCCTAGTATAATTCACTCCTCAAAAAGAGGGCACCATCTATTAGACTCATAATCTTATCCTATGCATTCAGCACAGTACTAAGATTTCACTGTCACAGTGCCATCTATTGGAATTGTAAACTTGATCCTGTGTTAGCTGTTGGAAATGTGGAAAAGCAGAGTCACTGCACGTTCAGTCAGGAATTAAATAACAGCATTTTGCATGCTGCACCACGCCCACTACAGCTCATTTAAATGAATCTGAATGTTAGTACAACATTAAAATAAAAATTCAAATGGGCTTTCTTTTTCATTTGACCTTTGGCAGGGAAAATGACTGCAAGAGATGAAATGGAAATCTCAATCTACTATTTTCAACTTCTACATGGTGTTTTCATTTTATTTATGATTTTGACATGAAAAACCCACTAGGGGAAGAGGAGAATTAAGTGGAAACTTATGACCCACACTGAAGTTGGAAAAGAAAATTAAAATGGAGAAATAGAATTTAATTCAATTTTGACATGCATGTTGCAGACACTAGATGAAATTAAAACGTTAAAACATTATTTTAATTATAATTTTAGGTTTTTTAATTTCATTTTAATTTTGGCAGGTTTTACCTCCCATAGTCCACCACTCCCCCATCTATAGCGCAATGACTAACCAGATGCAACCACATCTTTAGTGTAGAACAAATTGGGAACAAAACATACCACATATGTTTGCACGCATATGGAACCTCTGGAAACACCATAGAAACTTTTTATTCTCATGAAAAGTTCACGGGACCCTTCATGAGAATGTGCCCACAAATAAGAATATCCCACCTGATCAGTAGAGATTTAGACGTGTATGGCAAAAGGTTTATGCTCGAAGTACCTATTACATAAGATGACCCCCCTCCCTTCGCCCTCTCTGCCATCCCTCACTATTCCACCTACTAGGTCCGTTGACTTAACTAACCTTGTCTACACCAAATGCTGCTTGTTTATTAAAACTAGGAAACATATTTAATGATGCCTTTGTACATTAATAACTTTCTGTATACAGCTATTATGCTTTGTACGAGTACAATGCCAATTTTCTTTAATAAAATGTTTTAAAAATAAATACTGTGATAAAGGCTCAGTGACAGACCCCCTGCCAGCCACAATGGGCCTGCCAAAGGGCCCCTCAGTGTCTTTGTGAATCTTGTGAACAAAATACCAATTAGGTTTGGAAAAACTGGGAGGGTGTACACGATTGGCCAATTTCTCAGATATTATTTTCCTTTTTATGTAGCAGGGAGCGGAACTTTTGTGGTATTTTTATTATGAGTTTATCAGATAACTGCATATAGATGGTATCACCCTGTAATTGTCACAGATTTTGCATAATAATATTCAGGGTTCATGACAACTATATTCCCACCCTTGTTCACAGGTTTTATTACAAGCTCTTTATGATTTTTTTTAACCATTTCCAAGGACACGGATTTCACTTAAGGAAAAATTACTAGCAGCCTGTGGACAAAATTGGGATTTTATCTAATTTACCGCTGCTCTGTGGAAATATAGCGAACTTCCTGAGGACAAGGGTGGGAATGGGCATGCCACCGACCTTTGCAAACCTGTTCTTGTCAATATGGGAGGGAAAATATATTCATAATGTGAACTATCAATTTTTTTTTTTATATTCAGTACTAGACTACATTCATTGACGACATATTAGGCCCCTTTTACACGGGCGATTTCCATGTATTAGACTCGCAGCATGTGTCAGCAACAGCTCCTGTCTTGACCTCCCAGCACTGCCGGGGTCGCATAGCATTATATTGATTGAAGTTTTTGGATATTGTTATTTATTTTAAAGGGGGTGAATTATTTACATAGGGTTCAGGAAATCCACTGCCACCAATTCTCTTTTACACAATCATAGTTATCACCCTGATCAAATCAAAAGATCTTTGCCATACAGTCAATTTGTGGAGTTAGTGCGCAATAATAGTGAATATGATACATTCTCACAAAAGGCACTACTATAAAAGAAAAAAATTCTTGGTTTATTTTGTTATTTCAATATAGCCCTATGGTAGATAATATTAAAAGGGCTTTTAGAAAACATTGCCATGCGATACTGTACTAGTAGATAGGGCAAAACATACCCCCATTGTATTGTTTAGGCGATGTAAAAATTTAGGAAACCCACTAGTGAAGGGTAGATCCATACAAAATAAAGAGAAACTGGTTACGGGGGTTAATTTTAACAGGCAATTCTCATTGCAGTTATTTTTCTCTTTGTGCTGAGATGCAGGAGGGTAAATTTTGTTGTATATGTGACAGGACCATTAGATCAATGTTCCATAGAATAAGGGAATATAAAAATTCCATAAAAACAGGCAAGGGATGTACCCGTTTAATTAATCATATTAGAGATATCCACAATGGTGATATGGACTGTTTAACTGTTTATGGACTGTTTAACTGGACTGTTTAACCTTTGCAGTATTGCAGCCAATTTTCTCACCACATAATGGTAGAGTCCTTTTGAAATGTGAAGCAAACTGGATTTTAAAAGTGGACACTTAAGGACCTCTTGGTTTAAGAAGGAATTATCTTGTGAGGTGGGCAGGGGAGAAGCCATTGAAAGGAAGCACACAGGTGCTCCCATAGTGCCTTGAGAAAGCGTCTGGACTGTGACGTGGCCTAGGCCGATTGCTTTCCCACATAACCCTCCGCCCCTTGCTGTATGTACACACTGGATTAAATAAATTAATATTTTTTTTATAGAAAGTGCAACTTGCTTTCAGCAAGATCCTGTGAAAACAGTAAAATAAATAAACCAGCTTATAGATCATCTTGATCCCCTGCGTCTGTGATTCCCACAATGTTGGGGTCCCTGCTGTCCTCCACTTCCTGCACCTGTTCTGACACAGGAATGCTGCTCAGCTAATCATTGAGGGTGGGTCATCGTAGCAGCAAGTGATTGGCTAAGCAGTATCCCTAGCCATTTCCTGCCATGTTTGAACAGAATTAGGAAGTGGAGCATAGCAGAGACCCCAGCACCATCGGAATAGTAGCATCTGTGGATTGGGAAGGTGAACAGAAGCTGGTTTATTCTTTTAAGACAAAAGGATCCTACTGTAAACTTTTCTTATATTGCTGGAAATCCCCTTAAAACATGAGCATTTTAAAGTAGGCAAACGTTAAGCAGAAACTTAAAATGTACATCTGTGCACTTTAGTAAATAGCATGAGTTTAATTATTTGCTTCCTTTTTAGATGATGCCCAAAACTAGCCACAGAACAGAATACCCATAACTTTAGGAAGATATCCATCAGTCAGTTTATTTCATCTTTGCAGTATTGTGTAGAGCTAAGCAATGGTGTGGGAGGCAAGCGAGAGCTCTGTTATTACTGCATATAAATTGTGCGTTCCGTGTTAAAATCTTCTCCTTTGCTAGATCAAGAGGCTTGTCTGATGCCAACCCTTGGGACCTTTCAAGAAGGAGATATTTGCAAAATAAAACCTGAACTGAATGTGTGATTCACAGAGAACTTGAAATATAAAATGGAAAATTTAATTGCACAGTATCATATGCTTCAACATGCTATATACATTCACAATCAAACAGTATTAGTCATAAGTGAATTTTCTGAAATTAGTTTTAGGTCCAATTTGAACAGATTTGATTCAGTCTAGCTATGTTTTGTTCTAAATCAACAGTGCCCCAATTATCCTGAAAAGTCATGTTTTCAGGACACACCTTCTCAAAGAGTTTTCTTTATTTTCATGACTATGAAAATTGTAGATTCACACTGAAGGCATCAAAACTATGAATTAACACATGTGGAATTATATACATAACAAAAAAGTGTGAAACAACTGAAAATATGTCATATTCTAGGTTCTTCAAAGTAGCCACCTTTTGCTTTGATTACTGCTTTGCACACTCTTGGCATTCTCTTGATGAGCTTCAAGAGGTAGTCATCTGAAATGGTTTTCCAACAGTCTTAAACGCAAACCAGATGGAATAGCATGCCGCTGCAAGATGCTGTGGTAGCCATGCTGGTTCAGTATGCCTTCAATTTTGAATAAATCCCCAACATGCCTCTACATGCCTGGTTCCCACCGTGATTCATGGGGGAGGAGGTGTGATGGTGTGGGGGTGCTTTTCTGGTGACACTGTTGGGGATTTATTCAAAATTGAAGGCATACTGAACCAGCATGGCTACCACAGCATCTTGCAGCGGCATGCTATTCCATCGGGTTTGCGTTTAGTTGGACCATCATTTATTTTTCAACAGGACAATGACCCCAAACACACCTCCAAGCTGTGTAAGGGCTATTTGAAAATGAAGGAGAGTGATGGGGTGCTGCGCCAGATGACCTGGCCTCCACAGTCACCGGATATGAACCCAATCAAGATGGTTTGGGGTGAGCTGGACCGCAGAGTGAAGGCAAAAGGGCCAACAAGTGCTAAGCATCTCTGGGAACTCCTTCAAGACTGTTGGAAAACCATTTCAGGTGATTACCTCTTGAAGCTCATCAAGAGAATGCCAAGAGTGTGCAAAGCAGTAATCAAAGCAAAAGGTGGCTACTTTGAAGAACCTAGAATATGACATATTTTCAGTTGTTTCACACTTTTTTGTTATGTATATAATTCCACATGTGTTAATTCATAGTTTTGATGCCTTCAGTGTGAATCTACAATTTTCATAGTCATGAAAATAAAGAAAACTCTTTGAATGAGAAGGTGTGTCCAAACTTTTGGTCTGTACTGTATATATATATATATATTGTAGGAGAGTCCCCGGAATAATAATGGACGGACGATACGTGCCACCAGAGGTCCTGGCCTCGGTGGAGTAAGAACCGGATCATTGCGGTTACAGCGGCGAATGCTGCTGGCGCAGCGTGTCCGGGCCGGTTCTTACTGTTCCCCACGGCCAGCCCAGGTTTTTGGTGGAGCTGGGCCTTTAAGAACCCAGCCTGCTGATGATGGGGGTGGGGTGTGTCTTGCTGTGCTGGAGATTTCCACAGACAGAGTGAGTGCTGATGGAGGAGAGTCTGGGCGCCGCACATTGAAGGATAGCCCTGGGACCTGTGGTGCTACAAGCCAAAGGGGCTCTGGCCTGAGGGAGACAAAGGCAGATAGCCTAGAAGCCTGCAGAACTGCTGTGGCCTGTCCAAAACAAGGTGACTCAAACCTGCTGTTTATTTTCTATGGAAGGACTTTTGTTTTATGCACTATGTGGATATGCACCTGTGTGGTCTGCACATTGCCTGTTATGCCGTTGGTGTGAATAAAGTCACAGTGTATCACAAAGACTGTCTGCGATTGCCTCAATACTGCCGCCGCTACCGTAGCCTACCACGAGCACATCCCCACAATTGGTGGCTTGGAGCGGGCATTCCTGCAGTGAGGCAGGCCTGAGGCAAAAGTTGTGTTGGACTGCATGTCATATATCAGGCCTGCAAGTTTTATGGTTCCTGACAAGATGGAGGAGGCCATTAAGCACCTGATTCAGAGTAATGTACAGCAGCAACAGGCATTGCAGGCTCAGAAGGAAAGACATGATGAGGCTATGTGTGCACAGCAGCAAACAAACAATCTCCTAATGCAGCAGCTGGTAGCCATGCAAGAGTCGGTGCGAACATCCCTGCAAGGAGTTTCAACTGCAACAACCCCGACTGTGTCTACCGCCAGGGACAAAGTCCGATCCGCCCTGAGGAAAATGGGTCCGGGAGATGATATAGAGGCATTCCTGATGGTATTCGAAAGAACCGCGGAGCAAGAGAGGCTGCCGTTGGAGCAGTGGGCCGAGGTGGTGGCGCCTTTTCTGGTGGGGGACGCACAAAAGGCCTATTTTGACCTCAGCTGCGATGAGGCCAAGGACTATGAGAGGCTAAAAACTGAGGTGTTGGCCAGGTTGGGGGTAAACACCTATGTGCGAGCGCACAGGGTGTATCAGTGGGTGTTTGCCGAGTCCCGACCCGCCCGGTCACAAGCCTATGACTTACTTCACCTAGTAAAAAAATGGCTTCAGCCTGAAATATTGAGCACTTCTCAGATGGTTGAAAGGGTCGTGGTCGACAGGTTCGTGCGTACCCTCCCGAGAGCCATACAGCGCTGGGTGGGACAAGGCGATCCAGGCAACCTGGAACAACTGGTTAGCCTGGTGGAGAGGTATATGGCCACTCAGGATTTGGTGCGGGACTCAGCGGTACTACCGAAGTCACGTCAGCCCCCGTTGCCGACCCGGGATCCTGAAAAAGGGATCCCACCACATAAGGAGGGGAGTGGATCTCCAGTCCGTGGGAGGAATACCCTGGGGAGGAGGGAGGCTGTGAGGATCAGATGTTGGCATTGTCAGGACTGGGGACATGTGGCATCCAACTGCCCTAGGGCATCCGAACCCATGGACTGCGGGTTCGCTCGCCGGTCCTCTTTTTATGCCCAACCGGTGTATATAGCTGACCCCCTGCTGGCGGCGGACAACCCTCCGGTGCGTGATGTCGTTGTTAATGGACACTCCGTGCAGGCCCTGCTGGACTCTGGGAGCCTGGTAACTCTGGTCCATGAGTCGCTGGTAACGGAAAAACTCCCAGAAAGGCGAACCCTTACCATTGTCTGTATACATGGGGATCGCAGGGAGTATCCCACCACTAAGGTTACCCTGGCAGTGTGTGGAAAGGAGGTACCACATGTCGTCGGGGTGGGGAGACGGCTCCCTTATGCCGCAATATTGGGGAGGGACTTTCCCCTGTTCTGGACTTTGTGGAGGAACGGGTTGCCTACCTATGGGGAAGGAAAATGTCCAGGTCCCGAGCCCGAGGACCCCGAGGCAGGGACCCCAGCTGTAGGGGTCACCGTAGAGGAGGTCGAGTGTAACCCTGACCGGTTTCCCCTAGAAGTATTGGCGGGTGAGACAGTAGAAAGTTCGTCCATCCTGGATCTGGAGGTACCCCGAGAAACCTTCGGGACCGCACAGCTCCAGGATTCGACGTTGTTGCGGGCTAGAGAAGGTGTGTCGGTGGTTAATGGTGTTGCCCAGCGTCCCGGCGCCGATACCGTATTTCCTCACCTGGCCTATAACCAGGACCTGTTATATAGGGTAGACAAGGTGAGGCAGGAGGTGGTGGAACAACTGGTGGTGCCCCAGCCTTACCGGCGAATGGTCTTGGATTTAGCGCATGCGCATGTGTTGGGTGGTCATCTAGGGGTTAAGAAAACGCTGGAGCGAATTCTACAACGGTTCTATTGGCCTGGGATATATGAGGAAGTCCGGAGGTTCTGTCAGTCCTGTCCAGTGTGTCAGCTGACTAGCCCCCAACCTCACTATCGCAGTCCACTGGTACCTATGCCCATTATAGAGGTGCCCTTCGAAAGGATCGCCATGGATCTGGTAGGCCCCATTATTAAGTCAGCCCGAGGTCACCAACACATCCTGGTAGTGTTAGACTATGCCACTCGCTATCCGGAGGCGGTCCCATTGCGCCATACGTCGGCCAAGGTAATAGCTAAAGAGCTCATGAGTAGAGTTGAGCGAACACCTGGATGTTCGGGTTCGAGAAGTTCGGCCGAACATCCCGGAAATGTTCGGGTTCGGGATCCGAACCCGATCCGAACTTCGTCCCGAACCCGAACCCCATTGAAGTCAATGGGGACCCGAACTTTTCGGCACTAAAAAGGCTGTAAAACAGCCCAGGAAAGAGCTAGAGGGCTGCAAAAGGCAGCAACATGTAGGTAAATCCCCTGCAAACAAATGTGGATAGGGAAATTAATTAAAATAAAAATTAAATAAATAAAAATTAACCAAAATCAATTGGAGAGAGGTTCCATAGCAGAGAATCTGGCTTCCCGTCACCCACCACTGGAACAGTCCATTCTCAGATATTTAGGCCCCGGCACCCAGGCAGAGGAGAGAGGTCCCGTAACAGAGAATCTGTCTTCATGTCAGCAGAGAATTAGTCTGCATGTCATAGCAGAGAATGAGGCTTCACGTCAGCCACCACTGCAACAGTCCATTGGCATATATTTAGGCCTAGCACACAGGCAGAGCAGAGAGGTCCCGTAACAGACGATCTGGCTTCATGTCAGCAGAGAATCAGTCTGCATGTCATAGCAGAGAATCAGGCTTCACGTCAGCCACCACTGCAACAGTCCATTGTCATAAATTTAGGCCCAGCACCCAGGCAGAGGAGAGAGGTCCCGTAACAGACAATCTGGCTTCATGTCAGCAGAGAATTAGTCTGCATGTCATAGCAGAGAATCAGGCTTCATGTCAGCCACCACTGCAACAGTCCATTGGCATATATTTAGGCCTAGCACACAGGCAGAGGAGAGGTTCATTCAACTTTGGGTAGCATCGCAATATAATGGTAAAATGAAAATAAAAATAGGATTGAATGAGGAAGTGCCCTGGAGTCCAATAATATATGGTTATGGGGAGGTAGTTAATGTCTAATCTGGACAAGGGACGGACAGGTCCTGTGGGATCCATGCCTGGTTCATTTTTATGAACGTCAGCTTGTCCACATTGGCTGTAGACAGGCGGCTGCGTTTGTCTGTAATGACGCCCCCTGCCGTGCTGAATACACGTTCAGACAAAACGCTGGCTGCCGGGCAGGCCAGCACCTCCAAGGCATAAAAGGCTAGCTCTGGCCACGTGGACAATTTAGAGACCCAGAAGTTGAATGGGGCCGAACCATCAGTCAGTACGTGGAGGGGTGTGCACACGTACTGTTCCACCATGTTAGTGAAATGTTGCCTCCTGCTAACACGTTGCGTATCAGGTGGTGGTGCAGTTAGCTGTGGCGTGTTGACAAAAGTTTTCCACATCTCTGCCATGCTAACCCTGCCCTCAGAGGAGCTGGCCGTGACACAGCTGCCTTGGCGACCTCTTGCTCCTCCTCTGCCTTGGCCTTGGGCTTCCACTTGTTCCCCTGTGACATTTGGGAATGCTCTCAGTAGCGCGTCTACCAACGTGCGCTTGTACTCGCGCATCTTCCTATCACGCTCCAGTGCAGGAAGTAAGGTGGGCACATTGTCTTTGTAGCGTGGATCCAGCAGGGTGGCAACCCAGTAGTCCGCACAGGTTAAAATGTGGGCAACTCTGCTGTCGTTGCGCAGGCACTGCAGCATGTAGTCGCTCATGTGTGCCAGGCTGCCCAGGGGTAAGGACAAGCTGTCCTCTGTGGGAGGCGTATCGTCATCGTCCTGCCTTTCCCCCCAGCCACGCACCAGTGATGGACCCGAGCTGCGTTGGGTGCCACCCCGCTGTGACCATGCTTCATCCTCATCCTCCTCCACCTCCTCCTCATCCTCGTCCTCCTCGTCCTCCAGTAGTGGGCCCTGGCTGGCCACATTTGTACCTGGCCTCTGCTGTTGCAAAAAACCTCCCTCTGAGTCACTTCGAAGAGACTGGCCTGAAAGTGCTAAAAATGACCCCTCTTCCTCATCCTCCTCCTCCTCCTCCTGGGCCACCTCCTGTTCCATCATCGCCCTAAGTGTTTTCTCAAGGAGACATAGAAGTGGTATTGTAACGCTGATAACGGTGTCATCGCCACTGGCCATGTTGGTGGAGTACTCGAAACAGCGCAACAGGGCACACAGGTCTCGCATGGAGGCCCAGTCATTGGTGGTGAAGTGGTGCTGTTCTGTAGTGCGACTGACCCGTGCGTGCTGCAGCTGAAACTCCACTATGGCCTGCTGCTGCTCGCACAGTCTGTCCAGCATGTGCAAGGTGGAGTTCCACCTGGTGGGCACGTCGCATATGAGGCGGTGAGCGGGAAGGCCGAAGTTACGCTGTAGCGCAGACAGGCGAGCAGCAGGCAGGATGTGAACGCCGGAAGCGCGAACAGACGGCCCGCACTTTATGCAGCAGCTCTGACATGTCGGGGTAGTTGTGAATGAACTTCTGCACCACCAAATTCAGCACATGCGCCAAGCAAGGGATGTGCGTCAAATTGGCTAGTCCCAGAGCTGCAACGAGATTTCGCCCATTATCACACACCACCAGGCCGGGCTTGAGGCTCACCGGCAGCAACCACTCGTCGGTCTGTTGTTCAATACCCCGCCACAACTCCTGTGCGGTGTGGGGCCTGTCCCCCAAACATATGAGTTTCAGAATGGCCTGCTGACGTTTACCCCGGGCTGTGCTGAAGTTGGTGGTGAAGGTGTGTGGCTGACTGGATGAGCAGGTGGAAGAAGAGGAGGAGGAAGCCGAGAAGGAGGAGGTGGCAACAGGAGGCAAAGAATGTTGCCCTGCGATCCTTGGCGGCGGAAGGACGTGCGCCAAACAGCTCTCCGCCTGGGGCCCAGCTGCCACTACATTTACCCAGTGTGCAGTTAGGGAGATATAGCGTCCCTGGCCGTGCTTACTGGTCCACGTATCTGTGGTTAGGTGGACCTTGCTACAGATGGCGTTGCGCAGTGCACACTTGATTTTATCGGATACTTGGTTGTGCAGGGAAGGCACGGCTCTCTTGGAGAAGTAGTGCCGGCTGGGAACAACATACTGTGGGACAGCAAGCGACATGAGCTGTTTGAAGCTGTCTGTGTCCACCAGCCTAAATGACAGCATTTCATAGGCCAGTAGTTTAGAAATGCTGGCATTCAGGGCCAGGGATCGAGGGTGGCTAGGTGGGAATTTACGCTTTCTATCAAATGTTTGTGAGATGGAGAGCTGAACGCTGGCGTGTGACATGGTTGAGACGCTTGGTGACGGAGGTGGTGGTGGTGGTGTTGGTGGTACATCCCCTGTTTGCTGGGCGGCAGGTGCCAACGTTCCTCCAGAGGCGGAGGAAGAGGCCGAGGCGGCAGCAGCAGAATAGGCCGAGGCGGCAGCAGCAGAAGAGGTAGCAGGGGGAGCCTGAGTGACTTCCTTGGTTTTAAGGTGTTTACTCCACTGCAGTTCATGCTTTGCATGCAGGTGCCTGGTCATGCAGGTTGTGCTCAGGTTCAGAACGTTAATGCCTCGCTTCAGGCTCTGATGGCACAGCGTGCAAACCACTCGGGTCTTGTCGTCAGCACATTGTTTGAAGAAGTGCCATGCCAGGGAACTCCTTGAAGCTGCCTTTGGGGTGCTCGGTCCCAGATGGCGGCGGTCAGTAGCAGGCGGAGTCTCTTGGCGGCGGGTGTTCTGCTTTTGCCCACTGCTCCCTCTTTTGCTACGCTGTTGGCTCGGTCTCACCACTGCCTCTTCCTCCGAACTGTGAAAGTCAGTGGCACGACCTTCATTCCATGTGGGGTCTAGGACCTCATCGTCCCCTGCATCGTCTTCCACCCAGTCTTGATCCCTGACCTCCTGTTCAGTCTGCACACTGCAGAAAGACGCAGCAGTTGGCACCTGTGTTTCGTCATCATCAGAGACATGCTGAGGTGGTATTCCCATGTCCTCATCATCAGGAAACATAAGTGGTTGTGCGTCAGTGCATTCTATGTCTTTCACCGCTGGGGAAGGGCTAGGTGGATGCCCTTGGGAAACCCTGCCAGCGGAGTCTTCAAACAGCATAAGAGACTGCTGCATAACTTGAGGCTGAGACAGTTTCCCTGGTATGCATGGGGGTGATGTGACAGACTGATGGGGTTGGTTTTCAGGCGCCATCTGTGCGCTTTCTGCAGAAGACTGGGTGGGAGATAATGTGAACGTGCTGGATCCACTGTCGGCCACCCAATTGACTAATGCCTGTACCTGCTCAGGCCTTACCATCCTTAGAACGGCATTGGGCCCCACCATATATCGCTGTAAATTCTGGCGGCTACTGGGACCTGAGGTAGTTGGTACACTAGGACGTGTGGATGTGGCAGAACGGCCACGTCCTCTCCCAGCACCAGAGGGTCCACTAACACCACCACGACCATGTCCACGTCCGCGTCCCTTACTAGATGTTTTTCTCATTGTTATGGTTCACCACAACAACAAATATATTATTTGGCCCAATGTATTGTATTCAAATTCAGCGGGATATAAATTTGAGGCCTAGTATTTAGGCGCTGGGTGACCGGTATGGATTTAGTGACAGAATTAGACTTGGAAATGCACAGAAGCGTGTGTGTGAAGTTATTCTGAATGACCCTATGTGCACCTTCAATATTATATACCCTTTTAGGGATAGATTTCAAATAGCTCTGATATAGCAGAAACCACTAAATTATGAAATTGCTAAATTGGGAATTGTACTTCAACCCAGAACAAAAAATGTGCTTTGACGGACACTAAATATCTTGCCCAGCAACAACAGTACAGCGGTGGGTAACGAGAGATTTAGAGGGATTTAAATTTGAGGCCTAGTATTTAGGCGCTGGGTGACAGGTATGGGTTTAGTGACAGAATTAGACTTGGAAATACACAGTAGCGGGTGTGTGTGAAGTTATTCTGAATGACCCAATGTGCACCTTCAATATTATATACCCTTTTAGGGATAGATTTCAAATAGCTCTGATATAGCAGAAACCACTAAATTATGAAATTGCTAAATTGGGAATTGTACTTCAACCCAGAACAAAAAATGTGCTTTGACGGACACTAAATATCTTGCCCAGCAACAACAGTACAGCGGTGGGTAACGAGAGATTTAGAGGGATTTAAATTTGAGGCCTAGTATTTAGGCGCTGGGTCACCGGTATGGATTTAGTGACAGAATTAGACTTGGAAAGGCACAGAAGCGTGTGTGTGAAGTTATTCTGAATGACCCTATGTGCACCTTCAATATTATATACCCTTTTAGGGATAGATTTCAAATAGCTCTGATATAGCAGAAACCACTAAATTATGAAATTGCTAAATTGGGAATTGTACTTCAACCCAGAACAAAAAATGTGCTTTGACGGACACTAAATATCTTGCCCAGCAACAACAGTACAGCGGTGGGTAACGAGAGATTTAGAGGGATTTAAATTTGAGGCCTAGTATTTAGGCGCTGGGTCACCGGTATGGATTTAGTGACAGAATTAGACTTGGAAATGCACAGAAGCGTGTGTGTGAAGTTATTCTGAATGACCCTATGTGCACCTTCAATATTATATACCCTTTTAGGGATAGATTTCAAATAGCTCTGATATAGCAGAAACCACTAAATTATGAAATTGCTAAATTGGGAATTGTACTTCAACCCAGAACAAAAAATGTGCTTTGACGGACACTAAATATCTTGCCCAGCAACAACAGTACAGCGGTGGGTAACGAGAGATTTAGAGGGATTTAAATTTGAGGCCTAGTATTTAGGCGCTGGGTGACAGGTATGGGTTTAGTGACAGAATTAGACTTGGAAATACACAGTAGCGGGTGTGTGTGAAGTTATTCTGAATGACCCAATGTGCACCTTCAATATTATATACCCTTTTTGGGATAGATTTCAAATAGCTCTGATATAGCAGGAACCACTAAATTATGAAATTGCTAAATTGGGAATTGTACTTCAACCCAGAACAAAAAATGTGCTTTGACGGACACTAAATATCTTGCCCAGCAACAACAGTACAGCGGTGGGTAACGAGAGATTTAGAGGGATTTAAATTTGAGGCCTAGTATTTAGGCGCTGGGTCACCGGTATGGATTTAGTGACAGAATTAGACTTGGAAATGCACAGAAGCGTGTGTGTGAAGTTATTCTGAATGACCCTATGTGCACCTTCAATATTATATACCCTTTTAGGGATAGATTTCAAATAGCTCTGATATAGCAGAAACCACTAAATTATGAAATTGCTAAATTGGGAATTGTACTTCAACCCAGAACAAAAAATGTGCTTTGACGGACACTAAATATCTTGCCCAGCAACAACAGTACAGCGGTGGGTAACGAGAGATTTAGAGGGATTTAAATTTGAGGCCTAGTATTTAGGCGCTGGGTCACCGGTATGGATTTAGTGACAGAATTAGACTTGGAAATGCACAGAAGCGTGTGTGTGAAGTTATTCTGAATGACCCTATGTGCACCTTCAATATTATATACCCTTTTAGGGATAGATTTCAAATAGCTCTGATATAGCAGAAACCACTAAATTATGAAATTGCTAAATTGGGAATTGTACTTCAACCCAGAACAAAAAATGTGCTTTGACGGACACTAAATATCTTGCCCAGCAACAACAGTACAGTGGTGGGTAACGAGAGATTTAGAGGGATTTAAATTTGAGGCCTAGTATTTAGGCGCTGGGTCACCGGTATGGATTTAGTGACAGAATTAGACTTGGAAATGCACAGAAGCGTGTGTGTGAAGTTATTCTGAATGACCCTATGTGCACCTTCAATATTATATACCCTTTTAGGGATAGATTTCAAATAGCTCTGATATAGCAGAAACCACTAAATTATGAAATTGCTAAATTGGGAATTGTACTTCAACCCAGAACAAAAAATGTGCTTTGACGGACACTAAATATCTTGCCCAGCAACAACAGTACAGCGGTGGGTAACGAGAGATTTAGAGGGATTTAAATTTGAGGCCTAGTATTTAGGCGCTGGGTGACAGGTATGGGTTTAGTGACAGAATTAGACTTGGAAATACACAGTAGCGGGTGTGTGTGAAGTTATTCTGAATGACCCAATGTGCACCTTCAATATTATATACCCTTTTTGGGATAGATTTCAAATAGCTCTGATATAGCAGGAACCACTAAATTATGAAATTGCTAAATTGGGAATTGTATTTCAACCCAGAACAAGAAATGTGCTTGAACGGACACTAAATAACTCGCCCAGCTACAGCACTAGGGACAGATTTAGCTGGATATAAATTTGAGGCCTAGTATTTAGGCGCTGGGTGACCGGTATGGATTTAGTGACAGAATTAGACTGGGATATGGCCAAAAAATGAACAGACTATTGCTGGTTAAATGCACTTGGTGTGACAGCTTCACCCTGATGTAGGCTTTAGCCAAAAAACAACCACACCATTGAGGGTTAAATGCACTTGGTGACAGGCGCAGCTTGCCCCTGATTTTGTATATGGCCAAAAAATGAACAGACTATTGCTGGTTAAATGCACTTGGTGTGACAGCTTCACCCTGATGTAGGCTTTAGCCAAAAACAACCACACCATTGAGGGTTAAATGCACTTGGTGACAGGCGCAGCTTGCCCCTGATTTTGTATATGGCCAAAAAATGAACAGACTATTGCTGGTTAAATGCACTTGGTGTGACAGCTTCACCCTGATGTAGGCTTTAGCCAAAAAACAACCACACCATTGAGGGTTAAATGCACTTGGTGACAGGCGCAGCTTGCCCCTGATTTTGTATATGGCCAAAAAATGAACAGACTATTGCTGGTTAAATGCACTTGGTGTGACAGCTTCACCCTGATGTAGGCTTTAGCCAAAAAACAACCACACCATTGAGGGTTAAATGCACTTGGTCGCAGCTTGTGCTGGCGCACCACAAGACACAAAATGGCCGCCGATCACCCCAGAAAAATGAGACTGACAAACGGTCTGTGCAGCCTAAAAACAGTGAGCAATTGAGGATCAGCAGCTCAATGATCCACAGCTGCAGATCGATCAGTTAATCAAGTCCTTTGGAGGAGTTAATCTGCCTAATCTCGCCCTACTGTCGCAGCCGCAACCTCTCCCTACGCTAATCAGAGCAGAGTGACGGGCGGCGCTATGTGACTCCAGCTTAAATAGAGGCTGGGTCACATGGTGCTCTGGCCAATCACAGCCATGCCAATAGTAGGCATGGCTGTGATGGCCTCTTGGGGCAAGTAGTATGACGCTTGTTGATTGGCTGCTTTGCAGCCTTTCAAAAAGCGCCAAGAAAGCGTCACAAAAGCGCGAAGAAAGCGACGAACACCGAACCCGAACCCGGACTTTTACGAAAATGTCCGGGTTCGGGTCCGTGTCACGGACACCCCAAAATTCGGTACGAACCCGAACTATACAGTTCGAGTTCGCTCATCCCTACTCATGAGTATGTTTGCCCGGGTGGGGATACCAAAGGAGATTCTGACGGACCAGGGGACACCCTTTATGTCCAAAGTAACAAAGGAATTGTGTAAGCTATTAAATATTAAACACCTACACACGTCCGTCTACCATCCCCAAACCGATGGGTTAGTAGAACGGTTTAATAAGACCCTGAAGTCCATGCTAAAAAGAGTCGTGGCTAAGGACGGGAGGGATTGGGACTTACTGTTGCCCTATGTTTTGTTTGCGGTACGGGAGGTGCCCCAGGCGTCCACGGGGTTCTCGCCCTTTGAGTTGTTATATGGGCGACATCCCCGTGGGCTACTGGATATCGCTAAGGAAGCATGGGAGCAACAGCCTACGCCTCATAAAAGTGTGATAGAGCACATAGGAAAAATGCAGGACCGAATAGGGGTCGTGTTGCCGATCGTCCGTGAGCACATGGAAGCGGCACAACTGGCCCAGAGTCGGGTATATAACCGAACCGCCCGGGTAAGGACATTTCACCCGGGGGACCGAGTTCTTGTACTCGTGCCCACGGTCGAGAGTAAATTCTTGGCCCGGTGGCAAGGACCCTATGAAGTTAAGGAGAAGGTGGGCCCAGTTGATTACAGGATATACCAGCCAGGGAGGCGGAAGCCCGAACAGGTATATCATGTGAATCTACTAAAACCTTGGAGAGACAGAGAGAATTTGTTTGCAGACAGCCCGCCCTCTGTCGGGACGTCAGGGAGTGACCCGGGGTCACCAGGTGTTCCGGAGAGCGCCGCTGGGGTGACGATAGGGGACGGACTGTCGACCAAACAAGCACAAGAGGTGAAAGAATTTGTTAGTCGGAATAGGGACGTATTCTCTGACCTTCCTGGACGTACCACCTTGATCGAGCATGACATTATCACCGAGCCCCGGGTGAAAGTCCGCCTAAGACCATACCGAGTACCGGAGGCTCGGCGACAGGCCATTTCGCAGGAGGTAAGATCGATGCTACGTCTAGGGGTCATAGAAGAGTCAAAAGAGCGAGTGGGCTAGCCCGATTGTCCTTATTCCCAAACCGGATGGTTCATTACGGTTCTGTAATGATTTTAGGAAATTGAATGAGGTATCAAAATTTGACGCCTATCCCATGCCTCGGGTAGACGAGTTGATAGAGCGGCTGGGAAAAGCCCGGTATTTTTCGATCCTAGATCTCACGAAGGGCTACTGGCAGGTACCTCTGACGGAGGCGGCAAAGGAGAAGACGGCCTTTGTCACCCCAGAGGGGCTTTTTCAGTATAGGGTGTTGCCTTTTGGGTTACATGGCGCTCCGGCTACGTTCCAGCGTCTGATGGATGTCGTCCTCAAGCCCCATCACCAGTATACCTCTGCGTATCTGGATGATATAGTCGTGTTTAGCCCAGACTGGGAGGGTCATTTGTCAAAACTTCAGGCAGTGATAGATTCTCTAAGGAAGGCGGGGTTAACTGCCAACCCAAAAAAATGCTCGGTGGGACTAGAGGAAGCTCGCTATTTGGGGTATGTGATTGGACGCGGAGTCATTAGGCCCCAAGTAAATAAAGTTGAAGCAATCCGGAATTGGCCCAGGCCTCGTACGTCCAAGCAAGTACGGTCATTTTTGGGCCTGATTGGGTACTACATGAGGTTCATTCCCCATTTTGCCACCTTGGCAGCCCCGTTAACCGGCCTCTTGAAGGGTAGAAAGTCGGTGATGGTTCGCTGGGGGGAGAAGGAGGAGGAGGCGTTCTCCCGTTTGAAGTCGGCCCTATGTGAGTCCCCAGTTCTGGTGACGCCCGACTTCAAGCGGGAGTTTGTAGTTCAAACAGATGCCTCGGGAGTAGGACTAGGGGCTGTGCTTTCCCAAGAGCTCAACGGGGAAGAGCACCCCGTGGTTTTTCTAAGCCGCAAGCTTACCCCAGCAGAAACCCGGTATAGCATTGTGGAGAGAGAGTGCCTCGCCATCAAGTGGGCACTCGAGTCTCTCAGATATTACCTTCTGGGGAGAAGGTTCCGTCTGGTGACCGACCACTCCCCTCTCCAGTGGATGAGTCGGGCTAAGGAGGGGAGCGCTCGGGTTACCAGGTGGTTCTTGTCCCTCCAAAACTTTAAGTTCACTGTTGAGCACAGGGCCGGCCGCTTACAGGGGAACGCAGATGCCCTGTCCCGGGTACACTGCTGTGCGTGTGTTCACCCCCTCAGGCTTGAACGGTATGTTCAAGCCCTCAGGGGTGAACAAAGGGGGGGGATATGTAGGAGAGTCCCCGGAATAATAATGGACGGACGATACGTGCCACCAGAGGTCCTGGCCTCGGTGGAGTAAGAACCGGATCATTGCGGTTACAGCGGCGAATGCTGCTGGCGCAGCGTGTCCGGGCCGGTTCTTACTGTTCCCCACGGCCAGCCCAGGTTTTTGGTGGAGCTGGGCCTTTAAGAACCCAGCCTGCTGATGATGGGGGTGGGGTGTGTCTTGCTGTGCTGGAGATTTCCACAGACAGAGTGAGTGCTGATGGAGGAGAGTCTGGGCGCCGCACACATTGAAGGATAGCCCTGGGACCTGTGGTGCTACAAGCCAAAGGGGCTCTGGCCTGAGGGAGACAAAGGCAGATAGCCTAGAAGCCTGCAGAACTGCTGTGGCCTGTCCAAAACAAGGTGACTCAAACCTGCTGTTTATTTTCTATGGAAGGACTTTTGTTTTATGCACTATGTGGATATGCACCTGTGTGGTCTGCACATTGCCTGTTATGCCGTTGGTGTGAATAAAGTCACAGTGTATCACAAAGACTGTCTGTGATTGCCTCAATACTGCCGCCGCTACCGTAGCCTACCACGAGCACATCCCCACAATATATAGAGAGAGAGAGTGGGGTTTCTCTCTGGTAGACATGATTAGCGGACGCAGTACAGAGGCAACAACAAGTTCTTTGGATCAAACAGTTCAGTGTTTTGTTCACACTTTAGGCAATTGACAAAACAAGCAGTCATAATCAAACAAAAAGTCATCTTGCAGTGTTGGTGGTAATTCACACCATGCAGCAATTCTGTCTCAAAGAGTCCTTGCTGATAGCAGCATCAACCTGTTTTCACGCCAAACAGGTAGCAAGCCTTCATCCAGACACAAGGCTCACCAAACCCCAACACAGAGAGAACTTACTGTCCATGGTCGACACAAGAACCAAAACCCGATCACCCGGGTTAAAGATCCGGACCCGAGCCTGCCGATAATAGACCTGACTCTGGGCTCGCTGAGTTGCCTCCATATGCTCCCTAACAAGAGGCAACACTGTCTCTATCTGATCTTGCATCTGGGTAAAGTACTCAATGACACTTTTATGTGGAGTGTGTTGTTGTATTTATGCCTCTTTGGCCACATCCAAAAAAACGTGAGGGTGTCTGCCATATAGCAGTTCGAAGGGTGAGAACCCAGTAGAGGCCTGGGGTACCTCTCGCACTGCGAACATGAGATAGGGCAGAAGGAGGTCCCAGTCCTCCCCATCTTTAGCCACCACCCTTTTCAACATATTTTTTAATGTTTGGTTAAACCTTTCTACCAGACCGTCCGTTTGCGGATGGTAAATGGACCTCTGTAGCTGTTTTATGTGCAGCAACTTACAGAGTTCCCTCATCACCTTGGACATAAAAGGGGTCCCTTGGTCGGTCAGAACCTCTTTAGATAGTCCTACTTGGGAAAACATCTCCATTCATTCCTTAGCTATGAGTTTGGCTGAGGTATGTCGCAGTGGCACCGCCTCCGGGTACCGAGTCGCGTTGTCTAGAATGACTAAGATGTGTTGATGCCCTCTGGCGGACTTTGGTACTGGGCCTATGAGGTCCATAGCTATTCGGTCAAACAGTACTTCGAAAATTGGGAGAGTTACTAGGGGACTACGGAAATGTGGCTGGGGGCTAGTTATCTGGCAGGTTGGGCAAGACTTACAAATTTCTTTCACTTCTTTGAATATGCTGGCCCAATAAAACTGCTGTAAAATGCAATCCTGAGTTTTCTGCAGCCCCAGGTGACCCCCGAGAACGTGTTGGTGGGCTAGATCTAACACAAGCTTGCGATAAGACTTGGGGACCACCAACTGTTCAATAGGCTCACCCCGTAGTTGGTTTACCCGATACAACATATTCTGATGAATCACAAAACGGGGAAACACTGACTCTGTCCCAGGTTGTTGTGGTTCACCATCTACTATTAACACATTTTCCCAGGCTCGGGATAGGGTTGGATCTTTTAAGTCTCTGTGGATGCACATCACCCCGACTTTCCAACCAGTATACTCAGGGGACCGCACCAGGGTAGCCCTTACTAGGGTCAACAGACACCCTGAGTCCAGCAGAGCCTCCGCTGGAGTGTCTCCCACTTCCACCTGGCACAAATTATCTAGAGACTCTGTGGTACCTGTTGTACACAGCCTCCTGGTATATAGTGACTGAAGTTAGCCATAGTTAGTGTCCATGGACTTAACCCGATGGGGACAGTCAGCCCTTACATGGCCAGGCTCCTGAAACTGCCAGCAGTCTATCGGAGCCAGGTCTGCCATGGATACATCCCGGGAGGTACTTATCGGCTCAAATCTCCGGGCCAGGGGTGTACATTTACTGGGTTTGCCAACCCCCCTCCCGACAGAAACCTCTATTAGATACCTGTCAGCTTCATAGCGTTCCACCAGGTCCACCATCTCAAGGGCATTGCCAGGATACACCTGACCGATCCAGTGGTGGATAGGGTATGGCAAAGCCCTCCAGAGTAGGGATGAGCGAACCCGAACTGTATAGTCGTAAAAGTCCGGGTTCGGTGTTAGGCGCTTTCTTGGTGCTTTTTGAAAGGCTGCAGAGCAGCCAATCAACAAGCGTCGTACTACTTGCCCCAAGAGGCCATCACAGCCATGCCTACTATTGGTATTGCTGTGATTGGCCAGTGCAGCATCTAGTTAAGCTGGAGTCACGTAGCGGCGCACGTCACTCTGCTTTGATCAGTGTAGGGATAGGATGCAGCTGCTGCTGTTAGGGCCAGATTAGGCAGTGATTTACTCTTCCAAAACACTTAATGAAGTGATCGATCTACAGCTGTGAATCATTCAACCTCTGCTATTTAATTGCTCACTGTTTTTAGGCTGCCCAGAGCGTTTTTCTGTCACTTTTTTCTGGGGTGATAGGCGGCCATTTTGTGTCTTGTGGTGCGCCAAGCACAAGCTGCCACCAAGTACATTTAACAATTTTTTTTGCTATATCCTACATCAGGGGCTTGGCTGTGCTTGCTATTTTAATGAGGGTTGAAATACAATTGCCAAAATAGCAGTACCCTAAATCTGGTGTTTCAGCTGTGGCTAGCCAATTGTAATACTGTCTGCTGTCTGGCAAAGGATATATTTTTTTTCTGGGTTGAAATACAATTTCCAACTTAGCAATTCCCTAAATCAGTGGTTTCTGCTGTATCAGGCCAAGTTTAAATCTATCCATGAAAGGGTATATTAGATTAAAGGTGCGGATAGGGTCATCCTCAATAACTTCACACGCTACCGTGCATTTCCAAGTCTAATTCTGACCGTAAAAGGGATACCTGTCATCCAGGGCCTAAATACTAGGCCTACAATTGATATTCAGCTAAATCTGTGGTTACTGCTGTGCCTGTATTAGTGTAATACGGTACCTAAATAGATAGCCAAATAGTGTTAGGTGCCTGTAAAAAAAGGCCTAAATTTAAATTCAATACATTGGGCCAAATAATTTTTTTCTTATTGTAATGAACGGTAACAATGAGGAAAACATCTAGTAAGGGACGCCGACGCGGACATGGTCGTGGTGGTGTTAGTGGACCCTCTGGTGCTGGGAGAGGACGTGGCCGTTCTGCCACACGTCCTAGTGTACCAACTACCTCAGCTCCCAGTAGACGCCAGAATTTACAGTGATATTTGGTGGGGCCCAATGCCGTTCTTAGGATGGTAAGGCCTGAGCAGGTACAGGCATTAGTCAATTGGGTGGCCGACAGTGGATCCAGCACGTTCACATTATCTCCCACACAGTCTTCTGCAGAAAGCGCACAGATGGCGCCTGAAAACCAAGCCCATCAGTCTGTCACATCACCCCCATGCATATCAGGGAAACTGTCTGAGCCTCAACTTATGCAGCAGTCTCTCATGCTGTTTAAAGACTCTGCTGGCAGGGTTTCCCAAGGGCATCCACCTAGCCCTTCCCCAGCGGTGGAAGACATAGAATGCACTGACGCACAACCAATTATGTTTCCTGATGATGAGGACATGGGAATACCACCTCAGCACGTCTCTGATGATGACACACAGGTGCCAACTGCTGTGTCTTTCTGCAGTGTGCAGACTGAACAGGAGGTCAGGGATCAAGACTGGGTGGAAGACGATGCAGGGGACGATGAGGTCCTAGACCCCACATGGAATGAAAGTCGTTCCACTGACTTTCACAGTTTGGAGGAAGAGGCAGTGGTGAGACCGAGCCAACAGCATAGCAAAAGAGGGAGCAGTGGGCAAAAGCAGAACACCTGCTGCCAGGAGACACCGCCTGCTACTGACCGCCGCCATCTGGGACCGAGCACCCCAAAGGCAGCTTCAAGGAGTTCCCTGGCATGGCACTTCTTCAAACAATGTGCTGACGACAAGACCCGAGTGGTTTGCACGCTGTGCCATCAGAGCCTGAAGCGAGGCATTAACGTTCTGAACCTTAGCACAACCTGCATGACCAGGCACCTGCATGCAAAGCATGAACTGCAGTAGAGTAAACACCTTAAAAACAAGGAAGTCACTCAGGCTCCCCCTGCTACCTCTTCTGCTGCTGCCGCCTCGGCCTCTTCTGCTGCTGCCGCCTCGGCCTCTTCCTCCGCCTCTTGAGGAACGTTGGCACCTGCCGCCCAGCAAACAGGGGATGTACCACCAACACCACCACCACCTCCGTCACCAAGCATCTCAACCATGTCACACGGCAGCGTTCAGCTCTCCATCTCACAAACATTTGAGAGAAAGCGTAAATTCCCACCTAGCCACCCTCGATCCCTGGCCCTGAATGCCAGCATTTCTAAACTACTGGCCTATGAAATGCTGTCATTTAGGCTGGTGGACACAGACAGCTTCAAACAGCTCATGTCGCTTGCTGTCCCACAGTATGTTGTTCCCAGCCGGCACTACTTCTCCAAGAGAGCCGTGCCTTCCCTGCACAACCAAGTATCCGATAAAATCAAGTGTGCACTGCGCAACGCCATCTGTAGCAAGGTCCACCTAACCACAGATACGTGGACCAGTAAGCACGGCCAGGGACGCTATATCTCCCTAACTGCACACTGGGTAAATGTAGTGGCAGCTAGGCCCCAGGCGGAGAGCTGTTTGGCGCACGTCCTTCCGCCGCCAAGGATCGCAGGGCAACATTCTTTGCCTCCTGTTGCCACTTCCTCCTACTCAGCTTGCTCCTCCTCTTCTTCCACCTGCTCATCCAGTCAGCCACACACCTTCACCACCAACTTCAGCACAGCCGGGGGTAAACGTCAGCAGGCCATTCTGAAACTCATATGTTTGGGGGACAGGCCCCACACCGCACAGGAGTTGTGGCGTGGTATAGAACAACAGACCGACGAGTGGTTGCTGCCGGTGAGCCTCAAGCCCGGCCTGGTGGTGTGCGATAATGGGCGAAATCTCGTTGCAGCTCTGGGACTAGCCGGTATGACGCACATCCCTTGCCTGGCGCATGTGCTGAATTTGGTGGTGCAGAAGTACATTCACAACTACCCCGACATGTCAGAGCTGCTGCATAAAGTGCGGGCCGTCTGTTCGCGCTTCCGGCGTTCACATCCTGCCGCTGCTCGCCTGTCTGCGCTACAGCGTAACTTCGGCCTTCCCGCTCACCGCCTCATATGCGACGTGACCACCAGGTGGAACTCCACCTTGCACATGCTGGACAGACTGTGCGAGCAGCAGCAGGCCATATTGGAGTTTCAGCTGCAGCACGCACGGGTCAGTCGCACTGCGGAACAGCACCACTTCACCACCATTGACTGGGCCTCCATGCGAGACCTGTGTGCCCTGTTGCGCTGTTTCAAGTACTCCACCAACATGGCCAGTGGCGATGACGCCATTATCAGCGTTACAATACCACTTCTTTGTCTCCTTGAGAAAACACTTAGGGCGATGATGGAAGAGGAGGTAGCCCAGGAGGAGGAGGAGGAGGAAGAGGGGTCATTTTTAGCACTTTCAAGCAAGTCTCTTCGAAGTGACTCAGAGGTTGGTTTTTTGCAACAGCAGAGGCCAGGTACAAATGTGGCCAGCCAGGGCCCACTACTGGAGGACGAGGAGGACGAGGATGAGGAGGAGGTGGAGAAGGATGAGGATGAAGCATGGTCACAGCGGGGTGGCACCCAACGCAGCTCGGGCCCATCACTGGTGCCTGGCTGGGGGGAAAGGCAGGACGATGACGATACGCCTCCCACAGAGGACAGCTTGTCCTTACCCCTGGGCAGCCTGGCACACATGAGCGACTACATGCTGCAGTGCCTGCGCAACGACAGCAGAGTTGCCCACATTTTAATGTGTGTGGACTACTGGGTTGCCACCCTGCTGGATCCACGGTACAAAGACAATGTGCCCACCTTACTTCCTGCACTGGAGCGTGATAGGAAGATGCGCGAGTACAAGCGCACGTTGGTAGACGCGCTACTGAGAGCATTCCCAAATGTCACAGGGGAACAAGTGGAAGCCCAAGGCCAAGGCAGAGGAGGAGCAAGAGGTCGCAAAGGCAGCTGTGTCACGGCCAGCTCCTCTGAGGGCAGGGTTAGCATGGCAGAGATGTGGAAAAGTTTTGTCAACACGCCACAGCTAACTGCACCACCACCTGATACGCAACGTGTTAGCAGGAGGCAACATTTCACTAACATGGTGGAACAGTACGTGTGCACACCCCTCCACGTACTGACTGATGGTTCGGCCCCATTCAACTTCTGGGACTCTAAATTGTCCACGTGGCCAGAGCTAGCCTTTTATGCCTTGGAGGTGCTGGCCTGCCTGGCGGCCAGCGTTTTGTCTGAACGTGTATTCAGCATGGCAGGGGGCGTCATTACAGACAAACGCAGCCGCCTGTCTACAGCCAATTTGGACAAGCTGACGTTCATAAAAATGAACCAGGCATGGATCCCACAGGACCTGTCCATCCCTTGTGCAGATTAGACATTAACTACCTCCCCTTAACCATATATTATTGTACTCCAGGGCACTTCCTCATTTAATCCTATTTTTATTTTCATTTTACCATTATATTGCGAGGCTACCCAAAGTTGAATGAACCTCTCCTCTGTCTGGGTGTTGGGGCCTAAATATATGCCAATGGACTGTTCCAATGTTGGGTGACGTGAAGCCTGATTCTCTGCTATGACATGCAGACTGATTCTCTGTTGACATGAAGCCAGATTCTCTGTTACGGTACCTCTCTACTCTGCCTGGGTGCTGGGCCTAAATATATGACAATGGACTGTTGCAGTGGTGGCTGACGTGAAGCCTGATTCTCTGCTATGACATGCAGACTGATTCTCTGCTGACATGAAGACAGATTCTCTGTTACGGGACCTCTCTCCTCTGCCTGGGTGCCTGGGCCTAAATGTATGCCAATGGACTGTTCCAATGTTGGGTGATGTGAAGCCTGATTCTCTGCTATGACATGCAGACTGATTCTCTGCTGACATGAAGACAGATTGTCTGTTACGGGACCTCTCTCCTCTGCCTGGGTGCTGGGCCTAAATATATGACAATGGACTGTTGCAGTGGTGGCTGACGTGAAGCCTGATTCTCTGCTATGACATGCAGACTGATTCTCTGCTGACATGAAGACAGATTCTCTGTTACGGGACCTCTCTCCTCTGCCTGGGTGCTGGGCCTAAATATATGACAATGGACTGTTGCAGTGGTGGCTGACGTGAAGCCTGATTCTCTGCTATGACATGCAGACTGATTCTCTGCTGACATGAAGACAGATTCTCTGTTACGGGACCTCTCTCCTCTGCCTGGGTGCCTGGGCCTAAATATATGCCAATGGACTGTTCAAATGTTGGGTGACGTAAAGCCTGATTCTCTGGTATGACATGCAGACTGATTCTCTGCTGACATGAAGCCAGATTCTCTCCTCTGCCTGGGTGCCTGGGCCTAAATATATGCCAATGGACTGTTCCAATGTTGGGTGACGTGAAGCCTGATTCTCTGCTATGACATGCAGACTGATTCTCTGCTGACATGAAGACAGATTCTCTGTTACGGGACCTCTCTCCTCTGCCTGGGTGCCTGGGCCTAAATATATGCCAATGGACTGTTCCAATGTTGGGTGACGTGAAGCCTGATTCTCTGCTATGACATGCAGACTGATTCTCTGCTGACATGAAGCCAGATTCTCTGTTACGGGACCTCTTTACTCTGCCTGGGTGCCGGGGCCTAAATATATGACAATGGACTGTTGCATTGGTGGCTGACGTGAAGCCTGATTCTCTGCTATGACATGCAGACTGATTCTCTGCTGACATGAAGACAGATTCTCTGTTACGGGACCTCTCTCCTCTGCCTGGGTGCCTGGGCCTAAATATATGCCAATGGACTGTTCCAATGTTGGGTGACGTGAAGCCTGATTCTCTGGTATGACATGCAGACTGATTCTCTGCTGACATGAAGCCAGATTCTCTGTTACGGGACCTCTCTCCTCTGCCTGGGTGCTGGGCCTAAATATATGACAATGGACTGTTGCAGTGGTGGCTGACGTGAAGCCTGATTCTCTGCTATGACATGCAGACTGATTCTCTGCTGACATGAAGACAGATTCTCTGTTACGGGACCTCTCTCCTCTGCCTGGGTGCTGGGCCTAAATATATGACAATGGACTGTTGCAGTGGTGGCTGACGTGAAGCCTGATTCTCTGCTATGACATGCAGACTTATTCTCTGCTGACATGAAGCCAGATTCTCTGTTACGGGACCTCTCTCCTCTGCCTGGGTGCCGGGGCCTAAATATCTGAGAATGGACTGTTCCAGTGGTGGGTGACGTGAAGCCAGATTCTCTGCTATGGGACCTCTCTCCAATTGATATTGGTTAATTTTTATTTATTTTATTTTTATTTTTATTCATTTCCCTATCCACATTTGTTTGCAGGGGATTTACCTACATGTTGCTGCCTTTTGCAGCCCTCTAGCCCTTTCCTGGGCTGTTTTACAGCCTTTTTAGTGCCGAAAAGTTCGGGTCCCCATTGACTTCAATGGGGTTCGGGACGAAGTTCGGATCGGGTTTGGATCCCGAACCCGAACATTTCCGGGAAGTTCGGCCGAACTTCTCGAACCCGAACATTCAGGTGTCCGCTCAACTCTAATTATGAGGACACCTGCCAGGCTGCCATCCAAGGTCCAGTCAATCATCCCATTTTTTATCTGATCACCATTTTGAATGATTTTGTGGGATGAATTCTAAAAGGTTTGAATTCACTTAAATCTGAAACTATTGGGAAATTTGTAACAAAATTGATATGTGAGAATTTTCTGGGATTTTCTGATTGTGAGGATTATCAGTCAATTTGAAACTACAACTCCCATCAGGTCCTAATAATCCTCTTTTTTAACACTGTTAAGAGCAACCAAACTGATGAAAACCTCCAACCATACAGACCTCAGATCATACCTACTTTACTTTCACTCTCTTTAGAGTAAAGCAACATTTTAGGTCATGCTCCTCATCATGTACACAAAAATGTCATTCATGAAGTCTCTATGTGGAGCAGTGGTCTAATCCACAGCATGGATTTATGCAGTAAAAGTTTATCAAAATTAAAGGGTTATTCCAGTTGTTACAAGATGTCCCCATCCAAAGGATAGGTGGAAATTATTAGATCAGTCAGTGTCCTACCACTGGGACCCCCACAATCTTTAGAATGGGGACCTCATATCTCTTGGACCCCTCAAAATGAATAGAGCAGCAGGTCGAGGATGTGCACCTGACACTCTATTTATCTGTATGGGAGTTCCAGGAAACAGCAGAGTACAGCATTCAGCTACTTCCGGAACTCCCATAAAGATGAATGGAGCCACAGTTTGCATGGCTGGCTTGCTACTCTCTTCATTTCAGGAGGCTCAGAGGGAAACTGAGTCCCTAATCTCATGATTGGCGGAGGGGTTCCAGCAGTAGGACCTCCATCAATCCAGTAGTTATCCCCTGTCCTGTGGATATGGGAAAACGTATAACAACCTAAATATCCCTTTAAGTAACAACTGGGGATATTTGTTACGAGTATGTAAGTTATCCTCTATTCAGTGGTATGCCCAGGGGGGGAAGCAGGGGGGTGCCAGAGCCTAGAAGCAATGAACACTTCCATCAATATAGATGGAAGCATTAATTGCAGGAGCACAGGGAGCTGTGGTCTGTCTCTCCCGCACTGAATGGTAAAGCAGGAAGACTTCTCCCCACTTCACCATTCAGCCTGCAGGCACAGATCGCGCTGCCGGCGCCCAGGAAGAGCCTGCAGCCCAGTAATCTGCATAAGCTCCGCCCACACAGTGCTGCAGAGCGATCTATGTCTGTAGGGGAGAGAGAACTGTAAGCTTAAGGAACGGGACAAGGTGAGAAGTTACTGTGTGTGTTTTTTTATTTAACAGAGGGCATTTCTACTATGGTGGGGGCACAGAGGGAAAAATTACTACAAAGTTGGCACAGAGGGAAATACTACTACAAAGGGCATTACTAGTATTAGGGGAGCACAATGGGCATTACTACTATGGAGAGGGCACAATGGGCATTGCCACTATAAATTAGATACAATGGGCATTATAACTATGAAGTGGGCACAATGGGCATTATTGCTAAGAAGGGGGCACAATGGGCATTATTACTATTAAAGGGGCACAATGGGCATTACTACTATGAAGAGAGCATAGATGGCATTACTTCTGTGAAGGGGGCACAGAGAGCATTACTCTTGTAAAGTGTGTGGGCATAACTGTTATGGGTGGGCATTACCATGAAGGGGCACAGAGGGCATTATTACTGTTATGGGGGCACAGTGAGGGCATAACTACTCTAAAGAGGCACATAGAGGGCATAACAACTGTGAAGGGGGCACGGAAAGGGCATTACTACTTTGAAATGGGCACACAGAGAGCATAACTACTGTGAGGGAGGCACAAAGAGGGCATTACAACTGTGAAGGGGGCACAATGAAGGGATAAGTACTTTAAAAGGGGCAAAATGTGGGCATAACTTCTGTGAAAGTTGTACAGTGAAGGCATAACTACCTTGAATGGGCACAATATGGCCATAACTACCATGAGAGGGCACATATCTGGACAAAACGACTGTGAAGGTTGTACAATGAGGGCAATACTACTGTAAGGAGGTACAATTTTTTTAAATATTGGTGGGGGGTGCCAGAGAAAGGACCCACCCCGGGTGCCAAACACCCTAGGCACGCCACTGCCTCTATTCACAGGATATAAGACAAGCAGCTGATCGTTGGAGTCCAAAGACTGGGAACCCCACCGATCCCAAGGATCCCGCTTCCCCACTCTGATGGAGCAGCAGGCTGAGCATACTCATTGCCATTCCATTAATTGTCTATGAGAGCACCGGAGATAGCCGAGTACAGTGCTTGAATATGTCCGTTGCTCCACATAGAGAATGAATGGAGCAGCAGTACACATGCTGAACTTACTGCTTTATCAGAAAAGGGGAAAAGGGCCCCCATTCTTGGAATGGGTGGGGTTCCCAGCATTTGGATTCTCAGTGATCATCTATTTATCCTCTATCCTGTAGCTAGGGGATAACGTATATACTTGGCACTACCCCTTTAAGCCACTGTAATTTTAGTGTTGACTGTCTGTGAATCCGTTACCCTACTCTACAAGTTATAGTGGACAGCTTTTTATAGCCAGTAGCTCTCACTGTGACCTGGCCCACATATGGACAAATGTATGACTATTTTATTTCTGATGACTGGGATTAGAGAAGTTGGTCCTACAGCAATTAGATGATTATAGGGTCAGGATCTATTAAAAAAGGGTGTTTTCTTCATGAGATTAAAGCTGATCAGTCACATTACATTAATGTCAGTAGAATTTGGCAATTTTCGCAGAGCAGGCCAACTATCTAATGTGTATAGGATGTCACAGCTTTTCCCTGACTGCAGATTAAAGAAGGATCAGGCTGTTCTCTCATTCCCTTTCCCCATTCACTGAAGAGAGCCAAGCGTGCATGTGTATTGGGGGAGGTCAGGATGAGTAGTGGTCGGTCAAATGAGCGTTTGACCAAAGCGTATGGTCAGCCTTACCTATTAAGGACTGAAAACATTAGTTTCTTTCTCTTTGTCATTCCCACAGTCAAAGCTTTTTTATATTTATTTTTCTGCCATCGTAGCCTGTGCGAGACTTTCCTTTTAGCCGAAAGAGTTATAATTTTTAAGGCATCAAACTGGAATACATATAAGTTAACATTTAAACCTGAGAACCCATTCTCTAAATAAGGACCTAAATCCTGTAATTACTGTCCTGCTACAACTACATTGACCCCCCACCTCTGCAATTTTTTTTTAGAGAGATTTGAAGTATTTATGGAGAGCTGACTTGTAGCGAACCCTCGGGTTTGACAATAACTTCACGGAAATCCAGCTGAGTATCTCTGAGAGAATGATCATCCTTCAATTAGAGTTTCAGCTATCGCTGTATTCCCAAACCTGTCATAAATATGACAAGCGTCAATGCCAGCTCTAGCTTGGATAGGAACCAGAAAATGTAACTTTCATGCCACGACAACAGGCACAGGGTTACTTATATAGTACACAAACTTCACAATTTCTCATTGCTTCTCATGTTATACATACATCAACTTCATTGTGCATTAACTTCTATTGTATATATTTAGATTTAAAAATACAGTAACCTAAAAACAATTTCTCCATCGCGCCCTTGAAGGGGTAGTGCAACCTGTTTATACCGATGACCAGTCGGCAGGATAGGTCATTAATATCTGATCAGCAGGGTTTTGACACCTGGCATCTCAGCCAATCAGCTGTTTGAAAAGGAGACAGCACTCCATGCGAGCTCTGCTTCTTTTTCATTACACTATGGGTTGTCTCCCTAGCAGTGGTGGTGCCGTGTAGTTACAAATAATCACATTGCACTTTCGAGATGATGGACACTGTAATGAAGAGGAAGATGTAGCTCTGACATAGAGCATTGCCTCCTCTTCAAACAGCTGATCAGCGGGGGTGCCGGGTGTCTGACCCCACCAACCAGATATTGATGACCTATCTTGAGGAAAGGTTAACCATATATACCCATGCTTGTAACAGAACCAAATATAGGAATATATAATTTTGGACATATTTTTGCATCAATATATACAGCCTGCACAACCCCTTTAAATTTAGACAAAGGGAACCTGAATAAACACATCATACAATAAAAATTACATAATTGCAACATTAATTTAAGTAACAAAGTTATTAAAAATCAATAATATCAGTGTGAAAAGTTACTATCACCTTAGGGGTAAAGGAGTTGTCTATAATAATAAAAGATCTGCATTGGTTGGTATGGTGTGCTGTTTATAAAAAAAAAAAAAATGCAAAATCAGAAAGCCCATATAGAAAAGTGGTGGTGTTTCCTGAAAACCAAGCAAATCCCCTTTTCTAACCATGTACAAAGGGGTTGTATGAGAATATAGTGTTTTTTTTTTGTGTTAGTTTTAAAAAAAAAAACTGTCAATCGTGTCCATAGGTTGTGACTGTTTGTGCTGGCCATTGTTTTAAATTAAGTTGAAATATAACTCCACTATTAGACCATAGCTTTTTACTTCTATCACTTCATTAACCTTAAAAGGGATCCCAAGCCATTCCCACTCACAGCAGCCAATAATCGTTGAATTTTGCAGTAAAATTGTGCAGCCGTTTTCTGAAACGGGCAGGCTGAGGTTCATCTTTATTGCTACAGTCCAAAGAGAATTAGCTAGCAGGTTATGTCTGCAAAACACACGCTTGTTTACAGAAGATTCTCTTTTTTGTGGATCTTTCTAAAATATTCTTTGCTGTTGCTAGTGTGGGCACTAAGGGTATAAATACTCAAGGCATGTCATAGACAGCAAGGCTGAGATTACATCACCGTTTAACTTTCCGTTCTTCTGATCCGTTGGAAGAAGAGAGCGAGAGAAAAAAACAAAACAAAAACTGTATCCTGTTAAAAAATGGATCCTGTTGCATCAGTTGGCATCTGTTTGAGCCATTTCTGTCTAAGTTTTACATAGTGAAAGCATTTTTGAACAGTATAAAATCTTGTTTTTGTGTTGCCATTTTCTGAGAGCCCTATTTTTGGTACTTTTTGGGCGATTGTTTTAGGTAGGGTCTCATTTTTTTAAATCTTGTTTTTGTGATGCCATTTTTTTATTTTTTACTTAGCACTTACAGCCTGCTTCCTGTCAGATCCAGGGGGCTGGATCTCACAGGCTCACACGGAAAGCAGCCACGAAGCCTAAGGAAGGCATTGGCGTGCAGTCCAAGCCATCGGGTCACCGTCACAGCAGTGCAGGGACCCGATTAACATTTGGGACCCATCAGGATACCACACGTGCTGCCGTCAGTGCTGACGGTGGCAGTGCAAGGGTTAATGTGTCGGCTATTAGTGACTGCCAGACCCCTGCTGGACCCAGTTCCCAGTGCCATACATATACGACGCTGGTATCCTATGGGTTAAACTTCAATCAGCATAACAGTGCACATTTTAAAGAACCTGAGTATTGTAGCATTAACCCCTTAATAGTTACGGATCTCTGCAATAATGTTCTGTATATGGCTTTCATCACTGCTTTACATTTTTGTCATATTATGCAGTAAAATCACGTATTAGTCTCTTAGCAATTATGTGAGCCTATTTTTTTTCCTAGGATACACTGAAAAACAAGTAGAGCTAGGGCTACACTGGAAATTGACCCTATTCAGGGCATCTATACCGTTAAATAATGACCTGCCATTTAACCTCATAGACCTCAGGCTATTAGGCTTGAAGCCTATGAACTAGTAGAATAGCGGAGGAGATTTTGAAATGATGACTTCATTGAGCACGTCTGCGCTAGGTCACAGGTAGTGTTGATTGCGAGTATTCTAATTGCAAATTTTTATCGCATATATCGGCACTTCGAGAATGTGTGAAGATCAAGAATATAGTGCTATATCTTTGTAATCGCGAATATTCTATTTTTTTTTTAATCAGTACCCTTCTGCTTCTTGCATGTGGGCCAATGAGAAGGCTGCAATATCTCTGTCTGAGCTTAGCAACATCCCTAGCAACCAATAGGAAAATTGCCTACCCCTTTACTATATAGGAAATTGCAGTTCTGAGAGAGAGAGAGAGAGAGAGAGAGAGCAGTGACATTGCTGTGCTCTGTGCTTTGCAAAGTCATCGGGATCCTTATCCAATTACATTAGATAGTTAGTTAGCTCATATATATAATACAGATAGTTAGTGGGAGATAGTCAGTGTAGGTTAGATAGTGTTGTAGTGTAGCTGATAGGTTCCGGTGCAGGATGTTAGGTAGTGTGATAGGAATTACTGTGCTGTAATAGGGATTTGATTCCTCCAGTCTCAGGAAACTTCTAGCAGCTTGAAAATTGTAGCAAAAGTGAGCCACACCTGTACTGCGTGCGCAAATGTGCATATTACATTGCCAATTTTCATAATCAAGAAAATAATGATGCGAGATCACAAATTCTAGAATTTGCTAATTTATGGCGAATATGAGGCCAAAAATTTGCTAAATATTCGGAAAACAAATAATGCCTATGCTGCCTATCACTAGTCACAGGCCAGAAGAGGCCTATTGCCTGCAATGCAGACTTTGTCCACTGTGTAATGTAGGCTTTTTTTTTGTTGGTCTGGCCTGTATGTGATATCAAGGGATGGGTCTCTGAGCTGTAGTCCCTCACCTGCAGCAAAGTCTGGATAGTTATGGTTGCTGGATACTCTGCTAATTGTAATGCTGTAGATTCACACAATATCTGCTTCCTCACTCCTTAGAGTACTAGCTAACTTTTCCCTCTCATAGCCTAAAGTAGGAAAGGCTCACTTCTACCAAGAGGGGAGGAATAGGGTGGCAAGCCCCATTCCTGATGCTAACTATACCTCACCTGCTGGTGTACAGTAGAAAGATTGAATAACATTAAAAGCCAAACATTGGCAGATACCCCCCTCCCCTTCCTTGGTACAGGGGTACTGCACATGCATTAGAGGAGATGTCATTAGATTCAATAGGTATTTAGTGCAGTATTTTCCTATATGTTTGATAGCACAGATAAGGCAGTATTCTGAAGGTAGGGCTGGTTTTGTGTTATGGCCCATGTCTCACCTCCATAGCCCCCTCTTCCATGCTTTAAATAGAGAAACCCATAAATGGAGAGGATGATGAGGAAAGAGCCTGGAAGCTGGTCCTGGCTACCACAGAGGGGCAGTTACTAGTGTGGTTGTTTGTGCTGCTATTTCTTGCTGTTCAGTAAGAATTTTGAGCTTTACTTTTGTATTTGATTTTATTGAGGCAATATTTTGTGCTGTTCTATGGTATTGCTGACCCCGGCTAGTTGTGTTGGACCCACATAGTTGTGTAGCGCCCAAAAGCAGATTAAAACGCTGGTGAACCAAAGCTGCCTATATCATACATGGACAGCCATTATTTGAAATGCATAGCAGATGGAACTTTGTGTTATCTGGAAGTGACAACTTTTTAAAAGTTGCAAAACATTGGAAGCACAATAGTGGGTTTAAAGCCAACCAAGGGCAACATCTGTAGCTGCCTGCATGGGAGGCATGACGGGAGAGAACGGGAGTTGTAGTAGTAGATACGGATGTTACTTACTGTGCTGCTCTAACACTCCCTGACGTGGCGCACCTGTTCTCCCAGGGCACACCATGGTAGCGGTCTCCTGCTTGTTGTAAGGTGGGGTACTCTTGGTGTTGATGTTGTGAGGTACAAGATAGGAAACCATAGGAATGAGAATGATGAGGTAGTCTGGTGCAGTTCAACATGAGACAAAATGGACGTACAGTTCTTAATTGTTGGAAAACTGTCCTGAGTTTAATCTATTGTTTACATTTCAGGAGCTCCCTGAGGCACTTTTAAATATTTCAATGCCAATGCCAATTCACCCGAATGGTGCAATTCTCTCAAAACATTTGTCTACAATGCCCAACTGCAGGGTGCAGACTTCAAGACAAAAACGCTATATGTCCCATGTGTATGAGTGGCAGCCTGAAGCCATTTAAAACAAGCCATGGGGCTGTAAATGAGTATTACCTCCATAGGCTGCAAGCCTCAATTGATGCTGCAAACGAGAGAGCTGCACATCTTCATGGAGTTTGTATGATCTCCTGTGTTTGCATATGTTTCCTCTGGGTGTTCTACAGTAGCTTTCTTCCTAGTTGGTTCACTATATCCCAAGATATGTGAGTGAGATTACAAAAAAGAATGACATTGTAATACTCTATCCCAAGATGTCTATTAGAAATGTGACTATATGTAGCCACCTGGTAGTTGTGTTGTGAATAGCAGACTGTTATGGCTTTTGCTAGCATGTCACAATATTGCATTACATTTGTCCTTAATGGAGTTGTGCCAAGTTTAGAAGTTATTCCCTATCCATTGCCTATCCTGGTCTGATGGAGTGGCAGGTCAAACTCATAAATATTACAAGCAGAGTCTAATTTATAGTCTATTTTTTTCTGTCTTGGAGTACTCTTTTGGCTCATTGAGGATCACCTTTAGATTGCACTCAGGGAAGGACGGGAATGGTGAAGAATTCTGCTATAAAATAACTCAGGGATCAGGACATCTGCCCAGATGAACGTATTGCTGAAAAGGTACCCCAGGTGTTACAAGGGTAGCTGATGAAAAATAAAATAAAAATAATATGACTCTTGAGGATCTACTTAGTTACTTGCTCCACTGACTGTAACTACAAGCTTATCAGGTGCAGTGGATGCAAAATATTCTAACTTAGCATTGCAAACCACTACATTGTGAAGCTTTGTGTGGATAATCGCCCTTTGGTTTCCAACGTCTGTCACAAAAGAAAGGTGTGTACTGTGTCCTGAAACATCTTTTATTACATCTGTAAATAATAAATCAAGGCAACTCGACTTACTGTAGATTTCTTGAAAACTATTTCACTCGTTCTTCCAACAAGCTTTCTTAATTCTGAGTGACTGTACAAGAATTCTCTGGGAATAAATATGTAACTGAATCAACACATGGTAATTATACCCAGCATGGGGTCAGAGGTCATTATACCCAGCATGGGGTCAAAGGTGTTGATTCCATTATCCGAATAGGAGTCAATAGGTAATAATGACCTCCCAGAAAAAGGTGTCAAGACAGCATTGCATGTGGCAGACAATAGATGTCTAACCCCCCCCCCCCGCCTCTATTCAAGCTTGGCTTCTCCATTTTTACATAGATGGCCTCCTTCATACCTCGTTTGTACCAATCGGCCTCCTTATCCATGCTGGATATAATTACCAGATGTTGATTCAGTTACATATTTATTCCCAGAGAATTCTTGTACAGTAACTCAGAATTGAGAAAGCTCGTTGGAAGAACGTGTGAAACGTTTTCAAGAAATCTACAGTAAGTCCAGTTGCTTTGATTTATTCTTTACAGATATACCATGACCTGGATAAATAAGAACCTTCACAGACATCTTTGATTACAGAACTTAAAGGGAATGTGTCATCAAAAAATGACCTATTGTTTATATGACTTTTTTATGTTTAACTCATTTTTGAAGAACTTTTGATGTTTTTAATTTGCCATGTATTCCACATATTTAAACAAAAAAGCACTGGCCACTCGGCTCCACTTCTTGGTTTATACAGATAAGTTTACTGCAGTTAACTCATTCTAATCCTGCCTGTAATTATATCATCTCTGTGCATAGATAAGACATGATCCACCATTAGGTGATTGTCAAATCTTATCTATTCTTTCCTTGTACAATGACCTCTGCACACAGGTCACAAAGCATGCCTAGAAAAGTCTCTCTAATGTAAGTCAATGAGGTCCCCTCCTGACCATTGTTTCTTTGCACCATGGGGCTGCAGTAAAGCAATTTTTTAATGCTGTGTAAATGTTGTTAAGAACAGCTCAGGCAAGATGGCAGAACCCATAATTATGTTCAGGAAATAGAATAAAAAACCCGCAATCAGAAAATAAAAACAGATTAGAAAAAAGAAGATGTGTTACTATCTGGTTTTAACTGGCAGATAACATTGTTGGTGACACATTTCCTTTAACCCTTCTGAGCATCAACAAGACGATTAACAACTTAAGTATAATGCTCCTCTATTCTCCATCACCTAATCAGTATCAGAAGGAACCCCTATATCTCTTGAAATTATTGCTGAGTGAACAGTCCACAGGATTCTTCATGCAGGACAGATGGAGGACATGAAATTCAGATAAATCTTGAACACTGAGGTAAACAGTAGTGCCGAGCGCAAATATTTGAATTACGAATATCGCAACTTCTAGAATTCATTATTATATCTAACATAGTGCTATATATTCATTTTTCTAATATTCGTCATTTTTTTAAGCAAAAAATCTGCAATGTAATGATCGCGTAATATGCGAATATTCTGAGATCAATACAGGCGTGGGTCAAAAAAAGAATATATAGCACTATAGAATATAGTGATATATATATATATTTGTTTTTTAGAATATTCGTAAAAAAAATTTCCATCTGAAGTTGTGATTCCTTCCTGCTTAAGTTGCTTGTCAAGCAACTTAAGCAGGGAGGAATCATAACTTCAGATGGAAAAAAAAAAGACAAATATTAAAAAAAATGAATATATAGCATTATATTCTATAGTGCTATATATTCTTTTTTGATCTACACCTGTATTGATCGTGTAATGTTTGCATATTACACAATCATTACATTGCCGATTTGACGAGTAAAAAAATGTAGAATATAATAAATATTCGCAAAATATCGCAAATTGGAGTATGACCCCCTATCGCTCATAACTAGTAAACACTTGTTGCAAAGCTCGGGGTAATATAGAATGAGGCAGATGAAGAAATGCTCAATGAGAAGATCAGCTTGAGGGTCCTATTAAGCATAAAGATTAATTGTCATTAACAAGTAGTGACAGACCATTTAGCAAGTCGTTTTCGTTTAGAGGGCCTTCAATTACTCAAAACAATAATTTCTAAATATGTCTCACTGTATGCTCATTACTGTAGCTCTTGGTGGTTCTGCCCTAGAGCATTTACAATAACGACTGGCATATTACTTATTAGACGAGGGGATTTGTTGGTTGACTAACGATAATATTTCAGTCAGGCAGGTTTGTCCAATCCACGGAAAATGAGCAATTTATTTTTCGTCACTTGATCGCTCTACGCAATTGCATGCAACAATAATTTATAAAATTTGAACAATTATATAATAATTCAAGAGATTATCATTCAGTTTAACAGGCTCCTCAGTCACAATAAAAATGGTAATAAGTAATAAGGATAAAAATTATGATAACAAGTGCCTTCTCACACCTTTACCATGGTTGATTGTAGATTTTGGGGCTACTGCCTGCTGGAATTCTGAAGACACTTGATGATAGAAAATTAGGTTTTCTTTCTCAATGAGGTACAGGAATCTTGATATATGTTACTGACAATTTTTAGTTCATAAGCATAAAGGGGGAGATTTATCAAACTGCCCAGAGCAACCAATCAGATTCCACCTTTCATTTTTCACAGCTCCTTTGGAAAATGAAAGGTGGAATCTGATTGGTTGCTGTGGGAAACTAAGCCAGTTATACTTTACACAAGTTTGATAAATGATCCCAAAAGTGTCTAGACAGCATAATACCTTCCTGCTGGTTTATCTCACACCTGAACAGGGGAACAGTCATTATTCACAGAGTTTCACCAGCCTCCTGTATGCAGTTCCCTGGAGTTTCCCAGGGGCTGTGCAGCCATTAAGCCACTAACCATTTCCAGAAACACTTTGACCAGTCCAAGATACATGCATAACAATTTTGTTTAGAAAGTGTTCTCTGTTATCACAGATAAAGCCCACAGTTCATAACAGGGTTTGTACTTCTTTAAGAGTAGCAATTCAACCTTACCTTGATTTAGAGGCACATTGTTCAAATTGGCAGTAGCTTTGCTTTTAAACTTCTTTGACTCAGACTGTCAATTGCACTGCTATGTACAGGTCCTTCTAAAAAAATTTGCATATTGTGATAAAGTTCATTATTTTCTGTAATGTACTGATAAACATTAGACTTTCATATATTTTAGATTCATTACACACCAACTGAAGTAGTTCAAGCCTTTTATTGTTTTAATATTGATGATTTTGGCATACAGCTCATGAAAACCCCAAATTCCTATCTAAAAAAATTAGCATATCATGAAAAGGTTCTCTAAACGAGCTATTAACCTAATCATCTGAATCAACTAATTAACTCTAAACACCTGCAAAAGATTCCTGAGGCTTTTAAAAATTCCCAGCCTGGTTCATTACTCAAAACCGCAATCATGGGTAAGACTGCTGACCTGACTGCTGTCCAGAACGCCATCATTGACACCCTCAAGCAAGAGGGTAAGACACAGAAAGAAATTTCTGAACGAATAGGCTGTTCCCAGAGTGCTGTATCAAGGCACCTCAGTGGGAAGTCTGTGGGAAGGAAAAAGTGTGGCAGAAAACGCTGCACAACGAGAAGAAGTGACCGGACCCTGAGGAAGATTGTGGAGAAGGACCAATTCCAGACCTTGGGGGACCTGCGGAAGCAGTGGACTGAGTCTGGAGTAGAAACATCCAGAGCCACCGTGTACAGGCGTGTGCAGGAAATGGGCTACAGGTGCCGCATTCCCCAGGTCAAGCCACTTTTGAACCAGAAACAGCGGCAGAAGCGCCTGACCTGGGCTACAGAGAAGCAGCACTGGACTGTTGCTCAGTGGTCCAAAGTACTTTTTTCGGATGAAAGCAAATTTTGCATGTCATTCGGAAATTAGGGTGCCAGAGTCTAAAGGAAGACTGGGGAGAGGGAAATGCCAAAATGCCTGAAGTCCAGTGTCAAGTACCCACAGTCAGTGATGGTCTGGGGTGCCATGTCAGCTGCTGGTGTTGGTCCACTGTGTTTTATCAAGGGCAGGGTCAATGCAGCTAGCTATCAGGAGATTTTGGAGCACTTCATGCTTCCATCTGCTGAAAAGCTTTATGGAGATGAAGATTTCATTTTTCAGCACGACCTGGCACCTGCTCACAGTGCCAAAACCACTGGTAAATGGTTTACTGACCATGGTATTACTGTGCTCAATTGGCCTGCCAACTCTCCTGACCTGAACCCCATAGAGAATCTGTGGGATATTGGGAAGAGAAAGTTGAGAGATGCAAGACCCAACACTCTGGATGAGCTTAAGGCCGCTATCGAAGCATCCTGGGTCTCCATAACACCTCAGCAGTGCCACAGGCTGATTGCCTCCATGCCACGCCGCATTGAAGCAGTCATTTCTGCAAAAGGATTCCCGACCAAGTATTGAGTGCATAACTGAACATAATTATTTGAAGGTTGACTTTTTTTGTATTAAAAACACTTTTCTTTTATTGGTCGGATGAAATATGCTAATTTTTAGAGATAGGAATTTTAGGTTTTCATGAGCTGTATGCCAAAATCATCAATATTAAAAAAATAAAAGGCTTGAACTACTTCAGTTGTGTGTAATGAATCTAAAATATATGAAAGCCTAATGTTTGTCAGTACATTACAGAAAATAATGAACTTTATCACAATATGCTAATTTTTTTAGAAGGACCTGTACACTGGTCTGCAGTACAGAGTTACTGTCTCTCTTACAATGATGTCTCAAACTCACCAGTATCTGTAGCTCTCTCCAAGTGACCCCTCTCCTTTCTTCCACTGTCCCCACATGGTGGTTTCACACTCCCCCTCAGGCTTTACAGTTTACAGGCTAGCTTATTGGTGACTGTCTAGACACAGACATCTGCTTGTTCTCACAGTAGGTGTCACGGCCTATGGTGTGCGTAGTGACATTTTCCTTCACTTGGTTGCCCGTGACTACGTTTGGTGTTGTATGCATGTGGTGGCAGTGTCTCAGCCTTCTGGCTGATCCCCAGGACATGGTTGCCATGCATGCCGTTGCCCGCAGAAACAGGTGAAGTGTGTGTTTATGTGTGTACTTCCCCTTTAAGTGGCCGTCTTCCCTTGCCTTGTGTTGGAAGGGTTAACTTCCTTCCTAGTGTGTGTGCACTGGGTGTGTCTGTGTGTGGGTGTGGCTACATGGGCTATAAAGCCTCAGTTAGGATCAGTAGTCTGAGGGGTACTTCAGCCATGGCTAGCTGGAGTCATCCTCCTGGTTTGTATACCATCTGCCAGTGAGGGCCACCCTTGTGGTCATAAATGTTATATGTGATGTTTAGTTGATGTTGTTTTCCTTTTCATATTTAATGCACCTATGGATCTGGGTTCCTGTGTGTTTGTGTGTGTGCTGTGTCCATTTATGTTTGGGTGTGGACACTAGCTTGTATTGCACGGGATCCAGTCAGTGTGTCTGTGGCAGGTAGGTGTGGAACTTCTTTTCAGCCTCCTGCCATATACATAGGCTGTTTATGTTCTTATCCCCTTGCAGATTGGCCAGTAAGACTCCTGTTCCTTCGTGCCTAGGAGGAACAGGTTGTCTTACTCTGTTCCTTGTTCCAGGGCAATCCTGAGGGCTAGCAGGGACTATTAGGTTCCGGTGTATGAGCCCTCCCACCATCAGGGTTGGCTCATATGGTTAGGAGTCATGGTCAGGTTAGGGACGCGATAGGAGGTGACCTGCTCCCTAATTCTGTCGTCCTGGCCGAGCAGCCACTAACATCTTCAGGCATCGCACGGCTGAGGGTTTTCCCCAGACGTGACAGTAGGTCTTCCACTGCACACATACTCAAGACTCTGACTTTTCTTTAATAATCAGCTCCCTGTGGCCTACAGTCTCCTGACTGAGATAAACACACTCCCCAGACAGTCTATGTGTACTCAGCCACACACAGTTTCACTAGTGTTGATCGCGATATATTATAATCAATTTTTTTTCCCATCATTATCCTCCCTTCTTGCTTGTAGGACAATTAGAAGGCTGCAATATTTTGGTCAGAGCTTAGCAACATCCCTAGCAACCAATAGGAAAGTTGCCTACCCCTTACTATATAAGAAACTCCCCAGCAGCCATTTTCTGCAGCTTTTTTTGGAGTTCTGAGAGAGAGAGCAGTGATATTGCTGTGCTCTGTGCTTTGATTTGGATCCTATTCCTTATCCAATTACATTAGAGAGTTAGTAGTGTTGGGCGAGCATGCTCGGCCAAACACTAGTTCGGCTCAAGCAATTGCGATGCTCGGCACATCGCGGTGTTCGGCCGAATACCGCGTGTGCTTGAGTGCGATGCTCAAGTCTCCTCGCCACACGTTTGTTGGCTGCTATGCAGCTAATAAATGTGCAGGTAAGTACTGCCACTCACTGTTATGCCGTATCCATGTTGACTGCTGTCATTACAGTAATTGGCTGGCCGGGACACGTGATCGGGTGCTATATAGCACCCGATGACACGTGTTCGGCTCAGTATTAGTCAGGGAGAGCTGGACAGCAGAAGGGAGAGATAGTTTAGAGATTGAAATAGCAATCTTTTAGTTATTATACTTGTTATATACCCAAAAGTCCTTTTAAGGACTATTGTGTGTGACATCAAAATATATTTTTAGTGCAACCTGCACTAAATTGCTAAAACTTGTTAGAGACCCAAAAGTGCTTTTAACCACCTCAGCCCCCCTAGCTTAAACACCCTTAATGACCAGACCACTTTTACAATTCTGCACTATACTACTTTCACCGTTTATTGCTCGGTCATGCAACCACTTACCACCCAAATGAATTTTACCTTCTTTTCTTCTCACTAATAGAGCTTTCATTTGGTGGTATTTCATTGCTGCTGACATTTTAACTTTTTTTGTTATTAATCGAAATTTAACTAAATTTTTGCAAAAAAATGAAATTTTTCACTTTCAGTTGTACATTTTTTTTTTTAAAAATGACATCTATATATAAATTTTTCTCTAAACTTATTGGTCTACATGTCTTTGATAAAAAAAAATGTTTGGGTAAAAAAAAATGGTTTGGGTAAAAGTTATAGCGTTTACAAACTATGGTACAAAAATGTGAATTTCCGCTTTTTGAAGCAGCTCTGACTTTCTGAGCACCTGTCATGTTTCCTGAGGTTCTACAATGCCCAGACAGTAGAAAAACCCCACAAATGAACCCATTTCGAAAGTAGACACCCTAAGGTATTCGCTGATGGGCATAGTAAGTTCATAGAACTTTTTATTTTTTGTCACAAGTTAGCGGAAAATGCAGATTATTTTTTAGTTTTTTTTTTCCTTACAAAGTCTCATATTCCACTAACTTGTGACAAAAAATAAAAACTTCCATGAATTCACTATGCCCATCACGAAATACCTTGGGGTGTCTTCTTTTGTGGGGTAGTTATACTGCCCTGGCTTTTAGGGGCCCTAATGTGTGAGAAGTAGTTTGAAATCAAAATGTGTAAAAAATGCCCTGTGAAATCCTAAAGGTGCTCTTTGGAATGTGGGCCCCTTTGCCCACCTTGGCTGCAAAAAAGTGTCACACATGTGGTATCGCCGTACTCAGGAGAAGTTGTGCAATGTGTTTTGGGGTGTCATTTTACATATACCCATGCTGGGTGAGATAAATATCTCGGTCAAATGCCAACTTTGTATAAAAAATAGGAAAAGTTGTCTTTTGCCGAGATATTTCTCTCACCCAGCATGGGTATATGTAAAATGACACCCCAAAACACATTGTCCAACTTCTCCTGAGTACGACGATACCACATGTGTGACACTTTTTTGCAGCCTAGGTGGGCAAAGGGGCCCACATTCCAAAGAGCACCTTTAGGATTTCACAGGGCTTTTTTTTTTACACATTTTGATTTCAAACTACTTCTCACGCATTAGGGCCCCTAAAAAGCCAGGGAAGTATAACTACCCCACAAGTGACCCCATTTTGGAAAGAAGACACCCCAAGGTATTCCGTGAGGGGCATGGCAAGTTCATAGAAATTTTTATTTTTGGTCAAAAGTTAGTGGAATATGAGACTTTGTAAGAAAAAAAAATCATCATTTTCTGCTAACTTGTGACAAAAAATAAAAAATTCTAGGAACTCGCCATGCCCCTCACGGAATACCTTGGGGTGTCTTCTTTCCAAAGTGGGGTCACTTGTGGGGTAGTTATACTGCCCTGGCTTTTTAGGGGCCCTAATGCGTGAGAAGTAGCTTGAAATCAAAATGTGTAAAAAAAAAAAAAGCTCTGTGGAATCCTAAAGGTGCTCTTTGGAATGTCTTCTTTCCAAAATGGGGTCACTTGTGGGGTAGTTATACGGCCCTAGCTTTTTAGGGGCCCTAACGCATGAGAAGTAGCTTGAAATCAAAATGTGTAAAAAAAAAAAAAGCTCTATGAAATCCTAAAGAAGCTCTTGGGAATTTGGGCCCCTTTGCCCACCTAGGCTGCAAAAAAGTGTCACACATGTGGTATCGCCGTACTCAGGAGAAGTTGGGCAATGTGTTTTGGGGTGTCATATTACATATACCCATGCTGGGTGAGAGAAATATCTCGGCAAACGACAACTTTTCCCATTTTTTTATACAAAGTTGGCATTTGAGTCGACCAAGATATTTATCTCACCCAGCATGGGTATATGTAAAAAGACACCCCAAAACACATTGCCCAACTTCTCCTGAGTACAGCGATACCACATGTGTGACACTTTTTTGCAGCCTACATGCGCAAAGGGGCCCAAATTCTTTTTAGGAGGGCATTTTTAGACATTTGGATTCCAGACTTCTTCTCACGCTTTAGGGCCCCTCTAAAATGCCAGGGCAGTATAAATACCCCACATGTGACCCCATTTTGGAAAGAAGACACCCCAAGGTATTTAATGACACCCCTGGCATTTTAGGGGCCCTAAAGTGTGAGAAGAAGTCTGGAATATAAATGTCTAAAAATTTTTACGCATTTGGATTCCGTGAGGGGTATGGTGAGTTCATGTGAGATTTTATTTTTTGACACAAGTTAGTGGAATATGAGACTTTGTAAGAAAAAACAAAAAAAACTTGTGCCCAAAAAATGTCTAAATGGAGCCTTACAGGGGGGTGATCAATGACAGGGGGGTGATCAGGGAGTGTATATGGGGTGATCACCCCCCTGTCATTGATCACCCCCCCTGTAAGGCTCCATTCAGATGTCCGTATGTGTTTTGCGGATCCGATTCATGGATGCGTGGATCCGTAAAACACATACGAACGTCTGAATGGAGCCTTACAGGGGGGTGATCAATGACAGGGGGGTGATCAATGACAGGGGGTGATCAGGGAGTCTATATGGGGTGATCAGGGGTTAATAAGGGGTTAATAAGTGACGGGGGGTGTAGTGTAGTGTGGTGCTTGGTGCTATTTTACTGAGCTGCCTGTGTCCTCTGATGGTCGATCCAAGCAAAAGGGACCACCAGAGGACCAGGTAGCAGGTATATTAGACGCTGTTATCAAAACAGCGTCTAATATACCTGTTAAGGGTAAAAAAAAATCGCATCTACAGCCTGCCAGCGAACGATCGCCGCTGGCAGGCTGTAGATCCACTCTCTTTTACCTTCCGATCCTGTGAACGCGCGCGCCTGTGTGCGCGCGTTTACAGGAAATCTTGCGTCTCGCGAGATGACGCATATATGCGTCACTCTGCCTGGGACAGCCGCCTGCGTTAGGCGGTCCGGAGGCGGTTAAGGACTATAGTTGTATCTGGCAGCAATATATATTTTTAGTGCAACCTGCGCTAAATAGCTTTCAATTGTTTGGCCTCTGCAGACAGCCTCATTATCTGCGCTAACGTGTGCGCAACCTAAAAATATCTGTGACATCCAGTATATTTTTTTCTGTAGACGGTGTCCGCTGCAGACAGCTACATTACCTGCACTACATCTCCTATATAACGATTGCGTATCTGAAATATCAGTGACATTCAGTCAATTATTTTTGCTGCTGGTGGCAGCAACATTACCTGTGCTACATCTCCAGTATAACGTTAGCGCATCCCAAATATCAGTGACATTCAGTGTAATTTTTTTCACCGCTGGTGACAGCGACATTATCTGCGCTACATCTCCTGTGTAATGTGTGCACAGCCTAAAAATATATGTGACATCTAGTTAACTTTTTCTGTAGATGGTGTCTGCTTCAGACAGTTACATTACCTGCGCTACATCTCCTGTATAACGTTTGCAAATCTGAAATATCAGTGACATTCAGTCAAATCTTTTTGCTGCTGGTGGCAGCAACATTACCTGCACTACATATCCTGTATAACGTTTGCCCATCCTAAATATCAGTGACATTCATTCAGTGTAATTTTTTATTAGGCGGTGGTGACAGGGACATTACTTGCGCTATACCTCCTGTTTAACGTGTGCACATCCTAAATATCAGTGACATTCAGTGTAATTTTTTATTAGGCGGTGGTGACAGCGATATTACTTGTGCTATACCACCTGTTTAATGTGTGTGCACCCTTTAAACAGGAGATGTGGCGCGGATAATTTAACAGTCTGCAGCGGACACCGTCTATGGAAAAAGTGCACTGGATGTCACTGATATTTTAGGGATGCACACACTTTAAACAGGAGTTGTGGCGCAGATAATTTAACTGTCTGCAGCGGCCTATTACACGGTATTTAGCGCAGGATGTTCTAAAAATATATATTGCTGCTGTCACACACAATAGTCCTTAAAAGTACTTTTAGGTCTCTGAAAAGTGTTTTGTATAAAAATCTTCCTATTTCTCTCCCTACACTGTCTGTCCCTTCCTATGCACAGCTTTCCCTAACACTGAGCAATTTAGCGCAGGTTGCGCTACAAACATATATTGCTGCTGTCACACACAATAGTCCTTACAAAGACTTTTGGGTTTATGAAACGTTTTTGTAAACTTATAATATTTGATTACACTCCCTACACTCTCTGTCCGTTCCTATCCTCATCTATCCCTGACCCAATGACGTGTTCCGGCCAGCCAATTACTGTAATGCCAGTAGCCAAGGGCAGTACTTATCTGCACATTTATTTGCTGCCTAGCAGCCGCAAAACATGCGGAAATGAGATGCGAGATGCAAGGAGAACTGGTATTTGGCCGAGCATGCTCGCTCAACACTAGTCTATACCCCAGGCCTTTGAACGAAAGTGCAAATACCCAGCCAGCCACCCACCCACCCACAGACCATAGCACTATATGTGCAACTTTCCAAATTGCTGGCCCTGGAAATGTTGTCATTTAGGCTTGTGGACACTGAGGCTTTCCGCAGCCTGATGGCAGCAGCTGTCCCATGGTACTCTGTAATATTTTTCACGGTGTGCAGTCCTAGTCCTACACCAGCATGTGTCCCGTAAGGGCACTTTCACACTTGTGTTTTTCGGCATAGAGTTCCGTCACAGGGGCTCTATACCGGAAAAGAACTGATCAGTTTTATCCCCATGCATTCTGAATGGAGAGTAATCCGTTCAGTTTGCATCAGGATGTCTTCAGTTCAGTCGTTTTGACTGATCAGGCAAAAGAGAAAACCGTAGCATGCTACGGTTTTCTCTCCGGCGAAAAAAACTGAAGACTTGCCTGAACGCCGGATCCGGCATTTTTTCCCATAGGAATGTATTAGCGCCGGATCCGGCATTCAGAATACCGGAATGCTGGATCCGTCGTTCCGGCATGCGCATGCGCAGATCGGTAAAAATGAGAAAAATGTACAAGACGGATCCGTCGGTCCGCATGACAATCGGAGAGACGGATCCGTCCTTGCAATGCATTTGTGAGACGGATCCGCATCCGGATCCGTCTCACAAATGCTTTCAGTCAGCGGCAGATCGGCGGATCCGGCGGCCAGTTCCGACGACGGAACTGCCCGCCGGATCACACTGCCGCAAGTGTGAAAGTAGCCTAACATCACCCGTGCCCTGACCAACGCAGTTATTGGGAATGTCCACTTAACGACAAATGGACAAGTGCTTTTGGCCAGGGATGCTACATTTCCCTGACTGCACACTGGGTGAACGTTGTGCAGTCTGGGAGCGAGTCGTACCCTGGGATGGCACAGCTGCTACCGGGAAGTGGCTGCAACCCCCCTTCTCCTCCTCCACTTCCACCTCTGAATTATCATCTTGCAGCACCAGTCAGCTATCAGCCAGTAGCTGGAAGCAGTGTAGCACTGCAGTGGGGAAGTGGCAACAGGCCTAGCTTAAACTGATCTGCTTAGGTAACAAACAGCACACCGCCACAGAGCTGTGGCAGGGGATAAGAGACCAGACTAAGTTGTGGCTCTTGCCACTCAACTTACAACCAGGCATGGTTGTGTCTGATAATGGCCGTAACTTGGTGGAGGATTTGGAGCTCGGCAAGCTCACAAAGATACCATGACTAGCCCACGTGTTCAACCTAGTGGTTCAGCAGTTTCTCAAAACCTACCCCAATTTGCCTGAGCTACTGTGAAGGTGCACCGCGTGTGTCCATTTTTGCAAGTCATCGATAGCTTCTGCCGGTCTGGCAACACTGTAGCAGCGCTTTCAATTGCCAGCTCACTGACTGTTGTGCGACGTGAGCATGCACTGGATCTCTACCTTCCACATGTTGGCCAGGCTTTGTGAGCAGCAGAGGGCAGTAGTGGAATACCAGCTGCAACATGGTTGTCGCCTTTCCAATCAGCTTCTGTTATTCACAAGGGACGAGTGGGCATTGATGTCATTGATGTAACTTTGAGGAATCAACACAGATGGTGAGCGTCAAAAACGCTATTATCAGTGTAACCATCACACTTCTTTGTCTACTCAAACGCTCGCTGCTCACAATTAAGGTGGATGCTTTGCATGTGGAGGAGGTGGAAACGGGGGAAGAAATTACAAAGGGTGATAGCCAGACCACACTCAGTTCGTCTTCTCAGCGCAAATTGGATGACGAGTTGAAGAAGCAGAAGACGGTTGCCTCCGCTACAGAGGGTAGTACCCATGGAAGTTTTATTTTATCTGTTCAGCATGGGTAGAAGAGGAGAAAGAGGATGAGGAGATTGAGAGTCATCCTCCTGATGAGGACAGCAAAGTTTTGTCTGTTGGGACTCTGGCACACATGGCTGACTTTATGTTAGGCTGCCTTTCCTGTGACCCTCGCGTTGTATGCATTTTGGCCAACACCGTTTACTGGTTGCTCACCCTCCTCGAACCCCGCTACAAAGAGAACTTCTCATCTTCTCATTCTTGTGGTGGAGAGGACGAGCAAAATGGTGCAATACCAAAAGGTCCTTGTGGAAAAATTGCTCCCAAAATTTCCAGCTAACAACTCTGGCTGCAGAGTACGTTGTGTATTGGCCAACCGAGGAGGGGAGACGAGGGGAACACACAGCAGTTCCAACAGAGGCAGGGTAACACTCTGCAAGGCCTGGGACAGTTTTATGACACCCCGCCAGCACCTTCAACCTGATGAGCGGCCTAGTGTCACAAGGAGGGAAACATTTTGGAAGATGGTGAAGGAGTATGTAGCAGACCGTGTCAGCGACCTCAGTGATCCCTGTGTGCCTGACAACTATTGGGTGTCAAAGCTGGACACAAGGTACAAACTGGTGCTCTATGCCTTGGAGGTGCTGGCCTGCCCTGCCCAAAGCATTTTGTCAGAGCGTGTATTTAGTGCTGCTGGGGGCATAATAACTGATAAGCACATCCGCCTGTCAAATGAAAATGCTGACCGGTTGACTCTTATCAAAACAAGGCCTGGATTGCCCATGACTTCTCTACTCCACCAGAGAAAAGCAGCTGAACATAAAGGCACTCTAAATGTGGCTTTTATGGTGTTTTGAATACACTGTATTCCCATGCACCGCTTCCACCACTAAAAAAGTATATGGTTCAATCTCCTTTTTCTAGTCCTCCTCCATCATGCTCATTAGGCTGCCCTCGCTCCTAATGTTTTAGAGGGTCAGCTCAGCAGCGGGCTCTCACCCATAAAGTTTTAGAGGGTCACCAGTAAGTCCTCACGCATAATGTTTTTATGGGTCACCAGCAGGCCTTCAACCATAATGTTTTAGAGGGTCAGCTCAGCAACAGGCCTTTAACCATAATGTTTTAGAGGGTCAGCTCAGCAGCAGGCCCTCGCCCACAAAATGTTTTAGATGATCAGCTCAACAGCAGGCCCTCGGCCACCAAATTTTTTTGATGGCCATCTCGGCAGCAGGCCCTCACCCACAAAATGTTTTAGATGGTCAGCTTGGCAGCAGGCCCTCGCCCACAAAATGTTTTAGATGGTCAGCTTGGCAGCAGGCCCTCGCCCCAAAAAATGTTTTAGATGGTCAGCTGGGCAGCATGCCCTCGCCCACAAAATGTATTAGATGGTCATCTTGGCAGCAGGCCCTCCCCCACAAAAATTTTTAGATGGTCAGCTCGGCAGCATCCCCTCACCCACAACATTTTTTAGATGGTCAGCTTGTCAGCAGGGCCTCGTCCACAATTTTTTTTAGATGGTCATCTCAGCAGCAAGCCCTTGCTCTTAATGTTTTTGAGATCACCAGCAGGCCATCAATCATATTTCAAGGGTGTGTATAATGCCCTCCTTTATGTGTAATAAAGGGTGTATTGGAGTGCCAGTTCCTTGTCATTTTTGGCAGCCCTTTCCCTTAGTGCATAGGCTTTTTGAGTGTAGGAGTCCCACTACCTGAACAATTGTACCACAATGTGAATGAGGCCCTGCTTTATGTGATATACAGGTTGTATCGGAGTGCCTCTTCCTTGTAATTTTTGGCAGCACTTGCACTTTATATACAAGTAAATATACAGGAAAGAATGTTTCCTATAAATTTTTCCTCTAAAATCGATTTTATCTTCGGTTTGGTGTCAGTTTGTAAAAGTGGCGTAGTACTCGGACAATATAGTTCCTAGCAGCGACCTTGGAGTCCAAGATGCATCCAGACATCCTCCCCATGCTGTTCCCAAACCATTTCAGTGGTGTTTCCATACATTTCTGACCTTTTCCTATGAACCAGACACCCTCTCCCTCTTCAGGCCAGGGGGTGAATGGTTTAATGCTCGGGTTCTCCCATTGAGTTCCATTGTGCTCGGGTGCTCAATAGAGCACCCGAGCATCCCGAGGTGTTCTACTCGAGTACCTGAGCACTTTGGTGCTTGACCAACACTATTAGTTAGCTTATATACATATATATATATATATATATATATATATATATATATATATATATAATACAGATAGTTAGTGGGAGATAATCAGTGTAGGTCAGATAGTGATATAGCGTAGCTGATTCCAGCTGTTCCAGTGCAGGGTGTTAGGTAGTGTGGTTCTGCTGTCATACATACATGCTACAGACATAGTGCTAAGATGTCACAACAATACTTAGTGCACCAATCAGTAACATCTACTCAGACCTGATAAAATGTGAAGTTGCATGTATTGCGCAAAAAATATGTGCATCATTAGTGCCAATTTGCGCAATCGCAAAAATAATGACTGGAGATCACGAATTCTAGAATATTAATGCGAAAAATTAGCGAAATATTGCGAAAACAAATATTGCCTATGCCGCTCATCACTATGCATTTAGTAACCATAAGAATTCTCTTCAGCTATTGTGCTACAGAGACATCTAGCGTCAACAATTATTGCAAATATACATTCAATGCATTGCATTAAATGCAGTCACTGCAGAACACAATACAACAGAGTAAAGCATCATCACAGTGTAAAGAAATATCAGTTATCAGTGTTCTCATTGCAAGCATAACAATTAGGTTTGTAATGGGGTAAATATCAGGCACTTATAGTTTTATTCCCTTGCATACCTAATAAAATGCATATGGGGTAATTAAAAGCCAGAGCATTAAGAACAGCATTTCATTGGGCCTATGCTGACACTACAGGCCCAATGTCTTGATTTGTTTATTGAACTATAACACATAGACTGCTTTTGAAGTGAACAATAGAATATTCAATAAACCCTAGGTTATATATCATTGACACAAAACACAAGTATTTAGAATCTTATAATATCCCTTTTCTGAAAAAAATAGAAGTCAAAACTACATTTGGTAAACAGCACAATGCAGCATATACTTCACTCATCAAACTTCAACCCTCTCCTGGTGTGTCTTAGATTTTTTTGATCCATGGAAATAGTTTGTCAGATCAACTCTCCAGCAGATACATCAGGGATGGCAGGCACATCCGAACCCAGCACAGGGAATTCTAGGTTTCCTTTTTTTTTCAAAATGAATGCAACACGTCTCCCTTGGTCTGCTGACAATATTGTCAGTCAAAATTTGTCTGCGTATAATTCCACCTTTGGGAGATGTGTTCACTTTGCAGTTTTACAACTTAATTAACTGCAGCGATGGAAGAAATTTATAAATACAGCTTATAGGGAGCCACAAAAACAACAACAGCTAAATATGGAATGCATGATTCATGGGGTGCTGATCCTGTAACAACATTCCATACATGGGTCTGAAGCCAGATGGAAGGTTGTGTTGGGTCATGCTAACCTGTAGATAATATTTTGAATATGAACTGAATATATGACGTTTATATTATAAAGCATATTAAAACACATATAAAATATAAATTTACCATGTAATAAAATTACTAGGCATAGACCAATACACTAGCAGTGTCTTTACATGGTGCAGCCCAGCAAGGATTAACTTGCAAATTACAACTAATTGTCAGGCTGCATCTGTACCTTCTATTTAAAATATTGGTAAGTACAACTGCAGTTAGTTAAGTACCAGTCTAGGATGGCAATTTATGGTTATCTCAATTGTTAAAAGCTAAATAAGTTGCTTCATATATGAGTTGGGCTTAGGTTCCTTGGGTTCACCATAAGAATTGTTTCTGAATATGTTAAGTTTTTTATTTGCTTTGTTGGGAGAGATGAGCAAATTTGTTGAAATTAATTTTGGGTCTGATTTGCAGAATTTTTTAAAATTGGTTTTACCAGAATAAAATATGCTCCAATTGTCTTGAAAGTTGGTATATAATAGAGTTGAGCGGACACCTGGATGTTCGGGTTCGAGAAGTTCGGCCGAACTTCCCGGAAATCTTCGGGTTCGGGATCCGAACCCGATCCGAACTTCGTCCCGAACCCGAACCCCATTGAAGTCAATGGGGACCCGAACTTTTCGGCACTAAAAAAGCTGTAAAACAGCCCAGGAAAGAGCTAGAAGGCTGCAAAAGGCAGCAACATGTAGGTAAATCCCTTGCAAACAAATGTAGATAGGGAAATGAATAAAAATACAAATAAAATAAATAAAAATTAACCAATATCAATTGGAGAGAGGTCCCATAGCAGAGAATCAGGATTCACGTCACCCACCACTGGAACAGTCCATTGTCATATATTTAGGCCCACGCACCCAGGCAGAGGAGAGAGGTCCCGTAACAGAGAATCTGGCTTCATGTCAGCAGAGAATCAGTCTGCATGTCATAGCAGAGAATCAGGCTTCACGTCAGCCACCACTGTAACAGTCCATTGTCATATATTTAGGCCCACGCACCCAGGCAGAGGAGAGAGGTCCCGTAACAGAGAATCTGGCTTCATGTCAGCAGAGAATCAGTCTGCATGTCATAGCAGAGAATCAGGCTTTACGTCACCCAACATTGGAACAGTCCATTGGCATATATTTAGGCCCAGGCACCCAGGCAGAGGAGAGAGGCCCCGTAACAGACAATCTGGCTTCATGTCAGCAGAGAATCAGTCTGCATGTCATAGCAGAGAATCAGGCTTCACGTCAGCCACCACTGTAACAGTCCATTGTCATATATTTAGGCCCACGCACCCAGGCAGAGGAGAGAGGTCCCGTAACAGAGAATCTGGCTTCATGTCAGCAGAGAATCAGTCTGCATGTCATAGCAGAGAATCAGACTTCACGTCACCCACCACTGTAACAGTCCATTGTCATATATTTAGGCCCACGCACCCATGCAGAGGAGAGAGGTCCCGTAACAGAGAATCTGGCTTCATGTCAGCAGAGAATCAGTCTGCATGTCATAGCAGAGAATCTGGCTTCACGTCACCCACCACTGTAACAGTCCATTGTCATATATTTAGGCCCAGGCAGAGGAGAGAGGTCCCGTAACAGAGAATCTGGCTTTATGTCAGCAGAGAATCAGTCTGCCTGTCATAGCAGAGAATCAGGCTTCACGTCAGCCACCACTGTAACAGTCCATTGTCATATATTTAGGCCCAGCACCCATGCAGAGGAGAGAGGTCCCGTAACAGAGAATCTGGCTTCATGTCAGCAGAGAATCAGTCTGCATGTCATAGCAGAGAATCTGGCTTCACGTCACCCACCACTGTAACAGTCCATTGTCAGATATTTAGGCCCAGGCACCCAGGCAGAGGAGAGAGGTCCCGTAACAGAGAATCTGGCTTCATGTCAGCAGAGAATCAGTCTGCATGTCATAGCAGAGAATCTGGCTTCACGTCACCCACCACTGTAACAGTCCATTGTCATATATTTAGGCCCAGGCAGAGGAGAGAGGTCCCGTAACAGAGAATCTGGCTTTATGTCAGCAGAGAATCAGTCTGCCTGTCATAGCAGAGAATCAGGCTTCACGTCAGCCACCACTGTAACAGTCCATTGTCATATATTTAGGCCCACGCACCCATGCAGAGGAGAGAGGTCCCGTAACAGAGAATCTGGCTTCATGTCAGCAGAGAATCAGTCTGCATGTCATAGCAGAGAATCAGGCTTCACGTCAGCCACCACTGTAACAGTCCATTGTCATATATTTAGGCCCAGGCACCCAGGCAGAGGAGAGAGGTCCCGTAACAGAGATTCTGGCTTCATGTCAGCAGAGAATCAGTCTGCATGTCGAAGCAGAGAATCAGGCTTCACGTCAGCCATCACTGTAACAGTCCATTGTCATATATTTAGGCCCAGGCAGAGGAGAGAGGTCCCGTAACAGAGAATCTGGCTTTATGTCAGCAGAGAATCAGTCTGCCTGTCATAGCAGAGAATCAGGCTTCACGTCAGCCACCACTGTAACAGTCCATTGTCACATATTTAGGCCCAGGCACCCAGGCAGAGGAGAGAGGTCCCATAACAGAGAATCTGGCTTCATGTCAGCAGAGAATCAGTCTGCATGTCATAGCAGAGAATCAGGCTTCACGTCAGCCACCACTGTAACAGTCCATTGTCATATATTTAGGCCCAGGCAGAGGAGAGAGGTCCCGTAACAGAGAATCTGGCTTTATGTCAGCAGAGAATCAGTCTGCCTGTCATAGCAGAGAATCAGGCTTCACGTCAGCCACCACTGTAACAGTCCATTGTCATATATTTAGGCCCAGGCACCCAGGCAGAGGAGAGAGGTCCCATAACAGAGAATCTGGCTTCATGTCAGCAGAGAATCAGTCTGCATGTCATAGCGGAGAATCAGGCTTCACGTCAGCCACCACTGTAACAGTCCATTGTCATATATTTAGGCCCACGCACCCAGGCAGAGGAGAGAGGTCCCGTAACAGAGAATCTGGCTTCATGTCAGCAGAGAATCAGTCTGCATGTCATAGCAGAGAATCAGGCTTCACGTCAGCCACCACTGTAACAGTCCATTGTCATATATTTAGGCCCACGCACCCATGCAGAGGAGAGAGGTCCCGTAACAGAGAATCTGGCTTCATGTCAGCAGAGAATCAGTCTGCATGTCATAGCAGAGAATCTGGCTTCACGTCACCCACCACTGTAACAGTCCATTGTCAGATATTTAGGCCCAGGCACCCAGGCAGAGGAGAGAGGTCCCGTAACAGAGAATCTGGCTTCATGTCAGCAGAGAATCAGTCTGCATGTCATAGCAGAGAATCAGGCTTCACGTCACCCACCACTGTAACAGTCCATTGTCATATATTTAGGCCCAGGCACCCAGGCAGAGGAGAGAGGTCCCGTAACAGAGAATCTGGCTTCATGTCAACAGAGAATCAGTCTGCATGTCATAGCAGAGAATCAGGCTTCACGTCAGCCACCACTGTAACAGTCCATTGTCATATATTTAGGCCCAGGCACCCAGGCAGAGGAGAGAGGTCCCTTAACAGAGAATATGGCTTCATGTCAGCAGAGAATCAGTCTGCATGTCATAGCAGAGATTCAGGCTTCACGTCAGCCACCACTGTAACAGTCCATTGTCATATATTTAGGCCCAGGCACCCAGGTAACATAGAAACATAGAAACATAGAATGAGTCGGCAGATAAGAACCATTTGGCCCATCTAGTCTGCCCAATATACTGAAGACTATGAATAGTCCCTGGCCCTATCTTATATGAAGGATGGCCTTATGCCTATCCCATGCATGCTTAAACTCCTCCACTGTATTTGCAGCTGTCACTTCTGCAGGAAGGCTATTCCATGCATCCACTACTCTCTCAGTAAAGTAATACTTCCTTATATTACTTTTAAACCTTTGCCCCTCTAATTTAAAACTGTGTCCTCTTGTGGTAGTTTTTCTTCTTTTAAATATGCTCTCCTCCTTTACCGAGTTGATTCCCTTTATGTATTTAAAAGTTTCTATCATATCCCCTCTGTCTCTTCTTTCTTCTAAGCTATGCATATTAAGGTCCTTTAACCTTTCCTGGTAAGTTTTATCCTGCAATCCATGTACTAGTTTAGTAGCTCTTCTCTGAACTCTCTCTAGAGTATCTATATCCTTCTGGAGATATGGCCTCCAGTACTGCGCACAATACTCCAAGTGATGTCTCACCAGTGTTCTGTACAGCGGCATAAGCACTTTACACTTTCTACTGCTTATACCTCTCCCTATACATCCAAGCATTCTGCTGGCATTTCGTGCTGCTCTATTACATTGTCTTCCCACCTTTAAGTCTTCTGAAATAATTATTCCTAAATCCCTTTCCTCAGATACTGAGGTCAGGACTGTGTCAAATATTCTATATTCTGCCCTTGGGTTTTTACGCCCCAGGTGCATTATCTTGCACTTATCCACATTAAATTTCAGTTGCCAGAGTTCTGACCATTCTTCTAGTTTTCCTAAATCATTTTCCATTTGGCGTTTCCCTCCAGGAACATCAACCCTGTTACATATCTTTGTGTCATCAGCAAAAAGACAAACCTTACCATCGAGGCCTTTTGCAATATCACTTATGAAGATATTAAACAAAATTGGCCCCAGTACAGATCCCTGTGGAACCCCACTGGTAACATGACCTTGTTTTGAATGTTCTCCATTGACTACAACCCTCTGTTGTCTGTAGAGGTAGAGGAGATAGGTCCAGTAACAGAGAATCTGGCTTCATGTCAGCAGAGAATCAGTCTGCATGTCATAGCAGAGAATCAGGCTTCACGTCACCCAACATTGGAACAGTCCATTGGCATATATTTAGGCCCCGGCACCCAGACAGAGGAGAGGTTCGTTCAACTTTGGGTTGCCTCGCAATATAATGGTAAAATGAAAATAAAAATAGGATTGAATGAGGAAGTGCCCTGGAGTACAATAATATATGGTTAAGGGGAGGTAGTTAATGTCTAATCTGCACAAGGGATGGACAGGTCCTGTGGGATCCATGCCTGGTTCATTTTTATGAGCGTCAGCTTGTCCACATTGGCTGTAGACAGGCGGTTTGTCTGTAATGACGCCCCCTGCCGTGCTGAATACACGTTCAGACAAAACGCTGGCCGCCGGGCAGGCCAAAACCTCCAAGGCATAAAAGGCTAGCTCTGGCCACGTGGACAATTTAGAGACCCAGAAGTTGAATGGGGCCGAACCATCAGTCAGAACGTGGAGGGGTGTGCACACGTACTGTTCCACCATGTTAGTGAAATGTTGCCTCCTGCTAACACGTTGCGTATCAGGTGGTGGTGCAGTTAGCTGTGGCGTGTTGACAAAACTTTTCCACATCTCTGCCATGCTAACCCTGCCCTCAGAGGAGCTGGCCGTGACACAGCTGCCTTGGCGACCTCTTGCTCCTCCTCTGCCTTGGCCTTGGGCTTCCACTTGTTCCCCTGTGACATTTGGGAATGCTCTCAGTAGCGTGTCTACCAACGTACGCTTGTACTCGCGCATCTTCCTATCACGCTCCAGTGCAGGAAGTAAGGTGGGCACATTGTCTTTGTACCGTGGATCCAGCAGGGTGGCAACCCAGTAGTCCGCACACGTTAAAATGTGGGCAACTCTGCTGTCGTTGCGCAGGCACTGCAGCATGTAGTCGCTCATGTGTGCCAGGCTGCCCAGGGGTAAGGACAAGCTGTCCTCTGTGGGAGGCGTATCGTCATCGTCCTGCCTTTCCCCCCAGCCACGCACCAGTGATGGGCCCGAGCTGCGTTGGGTGCCACCCCGCTGTGACCATGCTTCATCCTCATCCTCCTCCACCTCCTCCTCATCCTCGTCCTCCTCGTCCTCCAGTAGTGGGCCCTGGCTGGCCACATTTGTACCTGGCCTCTGCTGTTGCAAAAAACCTCCCTCTGAGTCACTTCTAAAAGACTGGCCTGAAAGTGCTAAAAATGACCCCTCTTCCTCCTCCTCCTCCTCCTGGGCCACCTCCTCTTCCATCATCGCCCTAAGTGTTTTCTCAAAGAGACATAGAAGTGGTATTGTAACGCTGATAACGGCGTCATCGCCACTGGCCATGTTGGTGGAGTACTCGAAACAGCGCAACAGGGCACACAGGTCTCGCATGGAGGCCCAGTCACTGGCGGTGAAGTGGTGCTGTTCCGCAGTGCGACTGACCCGTGCGTGCTGCAGCTGAAACTCCACTATGGCCTGCTGCTGCTCGCACAGTCTGTCCAGCATGTGCAAGCTGGAGTTCCACCTGGTGGGCATGTCGCATATGAGGCGGTGAGCGGGAAGGCCGAAGTTACGCTGTAGCGCAGACAGACGAGCAGCGGCAGGATGTGAACGCCGGAAGCGCTAACAGACGGCCCGCACTTAATGCAGCAGCTCTGACATGTCGGAGTAGTTGTGAATGAACTTCTGCACCACCAAATTCAGCACATGCGCCAAGCAAGGGATGTGCGTCAAACCGGCTAGTCCCAGAGCTGCAACGAGATTTCGCCCATTATCGCACACCACCAGGCCGGGCTTGAGGCTCACCGGCAGCAACCACTTGTTCTATACCCCGCCATAACTTCTGTGCGGTGTGGGGCCTGTCCCCCAAACATATGAGTTTCAGAATGGCCTGCTGACGTTTACCCCGGGCTGTGCTGAAGTTGGTGGTGAAGGTGTGTGGCTGACTGGATGAGCAGATGGAAGAAGAGGAGGAGGAAGCTGAGTAGGAGGAGGTGGCAAAGAATGTTGCCCTGCGATCCTTGGCGGCGGAAGGACGTGCGCCAAACAGCTCTCCGCCTGGGGCCCAGCTGCCACTACATTTACCCAGTGTGCAGTTAGGGAGATATAGCGTCCCTGGCCGTGCTTACTGGTCCACGTATCTGTGGTTAGGTGGACCTTGCCACAGATGGCGTTGCGCAGTGCACACTTGATTTTATCGGATACTTGGTTGTGCAGGGAAGGCACGGCTCTCTTGGAGAAGTAGTGCCGGCTGGGAACAACATACTGTGGGACAGCAAGCGACATGAGCTGTTTGAAGTTGTCTGTGTCCACCAGCCTAAATGACAGCATTTCATAGGCCAGTAGTTTAGAAATGCTGGCATTCAGGGCCAGGGATCGAGGGTGGCTAGGTGGGAATTTACGCTTTCTCTCAAATGTTTGTGAGATGGAGAGCTGAACGCTGCCGTGTGACATGGTTGAGATGCTTGGTGACGGAGGTGGTGGTGGTGTTGGTGGTACATCCCCTGTTTGCTGGGCGGCAGGTGCCAACGTTCCTCCAGAGGCGGAGGAAGAGGCCGAGGCGGCAGCAGCAGAAGAGGTAGCAGGGGGAGCCTGAGTGACTTCCTTGTTTTTAAGGTGTTTACTCCACTGCAGTTCATGCTTTGCATGCAGGTGCCTGGTCATGCAGGTTGTGCTAAGGTTCAGAACGTTAATGCCTCGCTTCAGGCTCTGATGGCACAGCGTGCAAACCACTCGGGTCTTGTCGTCAGCACATTGTTTGAAGAAGTGCCATGCCAGGGAACTCCTTGAAGCTGCCTTTGGGGTGCTCGGTCCCAGATGGCGGCGGTCAGTAGCAGGCGGAGTCTCTTGGCGGCGGGTGTTCTGCTTTTGCCCACTGCTCCCTCTTTTGCTACGCTGTTGGCTCGGTCTCACCACTGCCTCTTCCTCCGAACTGTTAAAGTCAGTGACACGACCTTCATTCCATGTGGGGTCTAGGACCTCATCGTCTCCTGCATCGTCTTCCACCCAGTCTTGATCCCTGACCTCCTGTTCAGTCTGCACACTGCAGAAAGACGCAGCAGTTGGCACCTGTGTTTCGTCATCATCAGAGACATGCTGAGGTGGTATTCCCATGTCCTCATCATCAGGAAACATAAGTGGTTGTGCGTCAGTGCATTCTATGTCTTCCACCGCTGGGGAAGGGCTGGGTGGATGCCCTTGGAAAACCCTGCCAGCGGAGTCTTCAAACAGCATCACATGACATGGTTTATGGACGTAGCCAAGCCTTGAATATAATGGTTTGTATGCCCAACTAGGCCTCGCATCACATGATCTGTGGGCGTAGCCAAACCTCACATGACGTAGTTTGTGGGTGCAACTAAGGCTACTTTCACACTTGCGCTTGATCGGATCCGTTCTGAACGGATCCGATCATATTAATGCAGACGGAGGCTCCGTTCAGTACGGATCTGTCTGCATTAATAACTTAGAAAAAATTCTAAGTGTGAAAGCAGCCTGAGCGGATCCGTTCAGACTTTCAATGTAAAGTCAATGGGGGACGGATCCGCTTGAAGATTGAGCCATATTGTGGCATCTTCAAACGGATCCGTCCCCATTGACTTACATTGTAAGTCTGGACGGATCCGCACGCCTCCGTACGGCCAGGCGGACACCCGAACGCTGCAAGCAGTGTTCAGCTGTCCGCCTGTCCGTGCGGAGGCGAGCGGAGCGGAGGCTGAACGCCGCCAGACTGATGCAGTCTGAGCGGATCCGCGTCCATTCAGACTGCATCAGGGCTGGACGGAGGCGTTTGGGTCCGCTCGTGAGCTCCTTCAAACGGAGCTCACGAACGGACCCATGAACGCTAGTGTGAAAGTAGCCTTAGTCCTACATGATCTAGTTGGTCACTACGGACAACAGTGATCGCGGATAATAGAGCAGCTGAATGAATGCTGAACCCAGTATATACCAAAGACGTAACTACACAGCATATCATTTAAAAGAGAGACTCAAACTATCCATATCCCACATTGTGAAAATAAGTATATATTATCTTATACTTGTTTAACACAAATCTAAATCATGATCATATGTGAAAAATTTATAAACGTGTAAGGAATTGACAATAATGCACACATCAAAAATAAGTGAGCAAATATATAAAAGCATGATACATAAAATATACAAACAAGGTTATAGTGATGTCATCATAATGCCCTGACCAAAATATCAGAGTAATTAATAAAAGGCGCCTAAAATACATGAGTATATATATATATATATAAACCCTGCTGGGATCAATCCTGCCACCCTGAGGACTCAGGTGAACACAGATTACTGCAACAGAGCATTAGCCCGCTGCACCATCTTATCTACTATTTAATAAGTAAAGGGGATGGTGTAGGTGAGGACCAGTGCAAAAGGGTGATGTGCACAGTGAGGGAAGGGGGGGGGGTGAGGGGGGATGAGTGAATAACATACCAAATGAATTGTTAAAGTGATGTGAACCACACAGTGAGGTGATACAGAAAAGAGAGTTCATGGATACAGAAAATCATCAAATGGTAAATATCAATGGGGAATGGATGGCAGGCTCTTCTTCCAGGTATTCAGTATGTGGCCAAAGGTACTGTAAATCATGAAAGACGAATGGAACCATGGAAAAAATGTCCCATGGTTAAATAGAGGTTGTTCCAAGCACACCAAAAGAAACATGAGATCTAATAGTAAAAGCAAAAAAAACACAACTGTTAAAATAAGTAAGAACAAAAATGTATAAAATACTGGATACCACCAGGATAATCAGGATGTGCAAATGAGTATATTGCAACAAAAGATCATGAGTTGGGTCATTATGAAAATATTACAAAAATGATGTGCTATCACAATTATGGGCTTCCTTAAAATGCCTGGGGATAGTTTTCAGTACAGCTAGATCACTATAAAAAGACCATAGTACCACCTACACAGCATCCCTGGAAGTCTGGAGAAACGGCGTTGGGAGGCGGCGGCTGAGGACCCAGCACACGGTGGGTATTTACTACATTTATGTTTCTCCACATGTCACTTTTGCTCTTTCCTTTTTCCTTTGTTTTGTCCGGGAGTTTCATGCACCTTATAGACAGGTGAATGTGGATGCCTGCTTTTTTCATGCTGTTCGCAGTGTCCCGTATGTGCTGACTCCTCAGCCTCCTCCTTGGTTTTGTGTCCTCCATTTTGTTATGGCTGCTGTCTAAAATAATTATCTATGTACTGTATTGTAATATTTTACCTTTAATAAAGTTTGTATTTACCACTTTCTGACCGAAGTGTGGCGTTGCAATTTGTTTGTGGCTCAGTTTACATGTTTTTGCCCTCTTCGTAGTATTAAAACTATTGATCCGGTTATCATATTGGTGGCATTGCTTTGTTCTTTGATTTTTTCTGAGAATAATTTTACTCAAACTTTTTGAGATGTGATTCCGGGCATGAACCGCTCTGTGGTATTGTTCAGCAGCCGTGGCAACATGGAGGATTTGGACGGACAGCAAATTTGAGTATGGAAGAATGAGTTGAAGAAACAACATTTGAAACAAGTAAGAACTTGGTAGAATAAGACATCCCTTGATAATTATATACAACAAAACCTCATTCCGAGGGGCTTACATTTTCAGATTTTTCCAACTTATGGCAGTCAAGATACCGATTTTACGTCTAAATGGGAGGACACGTACAGCAGGCTGGTTTTCCAGCCTGCATTTGTGGGAGGGGCATAGGGTACTTAACCTTCCCGGCAGCATCCATCAGACGTCGGCATCGCGTGGTGCATCTCGTGTTTCGGTGACGTCATCCGAGTGCGACTTCCGGTTCCGGCCTTCCCTGTATCGACGAGCAGCGGCGGCGGCGTTTTTTCATCTCCGTGGTAAGCGATTCGGACCCGGTTCGTACTGCCGCCTGTCTGCACGTCCGGCCAGCCGGCCCCAGCCTCACGATCCCCCCAGTTCACCCCGCTCACTACGCTCCCTCCGCACGCCCACTCAGCAGCCCCTGCTGATTCCCGCCCGGTCCCTCACACGGCTGGTACCCTCGCCAGGCTCGAGTGCGCCATCCTCGTCCAGTGGCCACCGCAGCTGGGCGCCGGGGGACCGCGGGCAGCAGCAGGGGTTTTTCGCCGTCCCCACAGCGGGGACGCGCGCCGGCCACACAGGCTCCTCCTCCCAGCCCGAGGCGGCCTACAGGGGGCGCTGTGCGGTCCAATACTGCACAGGGACAGTGAAAATGTGCCTTTGCTCCACCCTGCACGTCATTCATTCATGTTCATACATCATTCTGCCAGGCACAGCTCTCCCGACGTGCCAGGCGGTCTCCGGCAGGGTCAGTGACCACCGGAGCATGCCATCACGCCTTAGAGGAGCAGCCCTCATCCACCCCGGAGAGGCTGCACCCAGACACAGCACACGCAGCGGAGTGCCGGGATCCTCTGCTCGGGGCGGGTCCGCCCCACTACAGCTCCCCCAGGGTTCGTGCACCCCGGTTTCCGGTGCCGGAGCTGTGGTGGGGGGAGCTTGCCCCGGAAAGATCAGAAGGGCAAGTCAGGCCCCCTTTCCCGGCTCCTGGCACGCTGCACGGCACAAGCGTGTCTTCCACCCTTCACCAGCCCCCCCTCGTCCGTCCATTGCTCCTGGCAAAAAAATAAAAAAAATAAAAATAATAAATTTCCTCTCCGTGTCCTGTCACTCTGATCCGTTCAGGTTCTCTTCGTGTCCTGTCACCCTGATCCGTTCAGGTTCTCTTCGTGTCCTGTCACCCTGATCTGTTCAGGTTCTCTTCGTGTCCTGTCACCTGATCCGTTCAGGTTCTCTTTGTGTCCTGTCACCTGATCCGTTCAGGTTCTCTCCGAGTCCTGTCACCCCTTTTTTTTTTCTCATGTCCTGTCACCTGACACGTTCAGGTTCGCTTCGTGTCTCGCCACCGGATACGTCAGGTTCGCCTCGTGTCCCGCCACCGGATACGTTCATGTTTCTCTCTCGTGTCCTGTCACCATGTCTTCTCAGGTTCTCTTCGGGTCCTGTCACTCTTCATGTCCTGCCACCTGATACGTTCAGGTTCGTTTCGTGTCCTGCCACCTGATACGTTCAGGTTCGTTTCGTGTCCTGCCACCTGATACGTTCAGGTTCGTTTCGTGTCCTGCCACCTGATACGTTCAGGCTCGTTCGTGTCCTCTCACCTGATACGTTCAGGTTCGTTCGTGTCCTCTCACCTGACACTTCAGGTTCATTTCGTGTCCTGTCACCCTTTGGGTTCAGGTTTTCTCGTGTCCTGTCACCTGTTTTTTCAAGTTCTCTTCATGTTCTGTTACCCTTCGTGTCCGGTCACCCGATACGGTCAGGTGTCGTTATATCCCCTTGCTTGTCAGGCTCAGTTTGTCTCCTTCACGATCCGCACGGATTTTCAGGGCCGGTTGCCTGACTCTCCCACAATCACTCAATGTTTTCCAGTCGTCCCGTCAAGGTCCTTCACCTGTACTTGTCCACCTGTGTCAACTCCCTCCCCACTGTCCTGTCACGCCTTCTTTCGGCTTCAAGCATGCCATCACGGTCAGTTCAGGCTCTTCACCTCTCTCACTCGGGTCCCGTTGGCTCTCCGTTGCCATCATGCGCGGGTCATGTCGCCTCGCTGGCGGCCACTCTGGTAAATTCCACGTTGACACCCAGCTGAGGCCTCGTCACCAGAGGCATCTCGGCTTTCGGTCTCGTTTTCGGGACCCAACCTTTTCAAGTCACCTGTCGAGCAGCTCCTGCTCCTTTCATTACCCGACACGCTCAAGCCAACTCGTTTTCTGGCTTCGTGGGGGCCTCTCGGTCATGGTGCCATTTTCTTTTTCTCCAGCAACCATCTCCCGGCATACCCCGGGGTCTTCAGTCCGATCTTTCTGCACAGTCCATCACTCTCGTTAATTCCTGGCCCGCTCAGGTTGTCATTTTTCTTCCCTCATTCAGGTCTCGTTCTTCCTGATCATCATCTGCGTAAGTTCCGTTTTCAGAAATATTGTTCGGCGTACCTCTTCACGCAGGTACCTGTTAAATTCTGCCTCGCTTACAAATCCCAGGTTGCAGTTGCGAGGTCTCACCCTCTTCGTGAATTTTCCCGGGCTTCCGCTTACTCCCAGGTTTCCCCCTTTTTTCCACCCTAATTCCTCTTGACTCCAGGCAAGAAAAAAATAAAGAAAAAAATAAATAAAAAATTTGTGGGGTTATTTGCATGAGTTTTGTCATTTCAATTTTAGATCCTCCCAACAGGGTCCAGCTCAAACGGGGGCCATCTTTCCCGATACCATGTCTCACGTGTCTGACATTGAGGACTCGATGTCTATCCCGGAGTCAGCAATCTCCGAGGCAGCCAGCCGCGCTTCATACAGGCACTGGACCATCCCCAGGTTGATCACCGAACTCAAAAAGAAGGGGATCCGTTACTCCGCATCGGCTCGAAAGGCAGAGCTATATCGTCTGCTCTTTCCTGAAACGCCCAGGGCCCCTGAACCACCCAGAGCTTCCGAAGACCTGGTCTCCATGTCGACCATCCAGCTATCATTGACCCAGCTCCACGCAACCATAAACAATCTAGCATCATCGATTTCGGACCACGACTCCAGGTCATCGAGAACAAGGATTCCGCGTCTCCTCCCCCGGCGGAGCCCGAAGTTGTTCCCTCAACTTCCCGGGCCAACCCACCAGGTACAAGTCTTGGCACTCCCGACATAGCCCCCGCTTTCTTTGTACCAGAAAACATCAGGCGGGATATTCTGGCAGGAAAGGACATCAACTTGGCCGCTATCCTGATTTCCACCCACGACACAGTCAAAAATCGGACAATTGCCTGCGGTGACGTATCGGTGGTGCTGAGGTCTAAAGACGTCCGACTCAACAGGAAACTCACCATTCCCGAGTTCATGCTGACCTTCAGCCTGTACCGTGACATTGTGTGCTCCGTTCATCCCCACCGCAGGGAAGAACTAGATACTTACCTATACCGGATCACCGAGCTAGGTTACAAGTACGGCGGCTCTGCTTTCTACGAGTACCACCGGTCGTTTTCCGCAAAAGCTGCAGCGGCGTTCCTCCAGTACCAGCATGTCACCAACTGGGCCGTCCTGGATAGTGTTGAGCGCGAATATTCGAATTACGAATTTTTTTCTCAAATATCGCAATTTCGAGATTTCGCGAATATTTAGAATATCGTTCTATATATTCGCGAATTCGAATATTCGTATTTTTTTTTTTATTATAATATTTTTTTTCTTTCCCACTTCTCTAAAGTTGTTCTTACCTGTCCTTTGGATTCCTGGCTTCCTGGCTGCTCCAGTCAGTGGTGTTTTCAACTTACTGCTATATTCCATATTAGCTAAATTACAATCTAATCTATATGTGTATTTTACGAAATTTCGCAAGTTGCGATGCGAGTAATATAACACGAAATAATCACATGAAGATTTCAATTTAGCACTGCTATATTCCATATTCTAGCCTAATATGGAATATAGCTGTGCTAAGTTAGCACTGCTGTATTCCATACTAGGCTAGAATATGGAATATAGCAGTGCTAAGTTGAAATCTTCATGCGATTATTTCGTGTTATATTACTCGCATCGCAACTTGCGAAATTTGCAAATGTTCTTAATATTGCTCTAACTTCGTCTTTTAGAATATTACGAATATTCTAAAAGACGAAGTTAGAGCAATATTACGAAATTTCGTAAAATACACATATAGATTGTAATTTAGCTTATATAGTGCTATAATCCCTTTTTTTTCCTCAAATTTTTTTTGCCTCTTCTGAACTTAAGTTTTGTAAAATATGTACACTGTTAAAAAATATTACTATAGCAGTATATTAGCTTAAATACAATCTATGTGTATTTTACGAAATTTCGTAATATTGCTCTAACTTCGTCTTTTAGAAATTTCGTAATATTGCTCTAACTTCGTCTTTTAGAATATTCGTAATATTCTAAAAGACGAAGTTAGAGCAATATTAAGAACATTTGCAAAAGCCGAAATTGCGATGCGAGTAATATAATCCGAAATAATCGCATGAAGATTTCAACTTAGCACTGCTATATTCCATATTCTAGCCTAGTATGGAATATAGCAGTGCTAACTTAGCACAGTTGGATTGGAGATATGGGGGCATAGGTCTGGTCACCAAAAAAAACTCAAATAAAAAGAGATTAATATACGACCTGTCTGCTCCTCATGCATCCAGCACCCCCAGCTTAAATTCCTTGGTCCCTTCAGACGAATTTTCAATGCAATACTCTTCTCTGGATGAGGCCATAGAGCTCATCTTACAGGTCGGGGCAGGAGCCTGGTTGTCAAAGGCTGACATTTCTGATGCTTTCAAGCTGCTGCCAATCCTGCCTCACCTGTGGAGGTTCTATGGCATCAAATGGAGGGCCAAGTATTATTTCGCCACCCGCTTGACGTTCGGGTCAAAGTGCAGCCCCTGGCTCTTTGACCAGTTCGCCCAAGCTCTCCACTGGATCCTGGTCAATCATGTCCACTGTCCAAGGGTGATCCATTACTTGGATGACTTCTTGCTCATCGAGCAGGCGGTGCACGCCCCGGACAGGCTGGACAACCTACTGAACCTGTTCAGCCGCCTGAACGTTCCCGTGGCCTCAGCAAAGGTCGAGGGTCCTTCCAGGGTGATCACCTTTCTAGGCATCACCCTGGACACCGTCAAAATGGAGGCCAGCCTTCCCCTGGACAAATTAGTCAGACTCAGGGACTCTGTGGCCAGGCTCGTGGGTACCCGCACGGTGTCAAAATTGGAACTCCAATCTTTATTGGGGTCCTTCAATTTTGCCGCCAGGATCATGCCCCAGGGCAGATCCTTCACCTCTGGCCTGCTTAGACTCCTCCCAACAGCCTCGGATCAGCATGCCCTGGTCCACCTCGGACGCGATGCATTGGCAGACCTGGCCATGTGGTCAGTTTTTTTGTCCAGCTGGAATGGCATCTCCCTCTTTGTTCCTCAGTGGAACAATGCCTCCCCCTTGGTGTTCTCCGACGCTGCTGCTTCCCTCGGTTTCGGGGCCATCTGCGGGGACCAATGGTTTGCGGGTCCTTGGCCCACGCAGGTCTCTTCTGACCAGGAGGCCGCCAAGTCCTCCCCCTTACTCGAGGTATACCCCATCGTAGCGGCTGCTTACGTCTGGGGGCAGTCATGGAGTGACAAGCCGTTGTGCTGCATGACAGACAACCAAGCAGTTGTCGACATCCTCGCCAGGGGCAGATCCAGCTCCCCCAAGGTCATGCGTCTAGTTCGCAAGCTCACCTGGCTGTCCTTACAACACAATTTCCGTATCATCTGCAGGCACATTGAGGGCAAGAAAAACACTGCAGCCGATGCCCTGTCCCGCTTAAACTTTAATTTGTTTTTTCAGATCATGCCGGGAGCTCAGAGAGTCGGGATCACCCCCCCAGGGTTCGAAGACTTGATAATGGACTAGATAAGTACATCTCCGCAGCCCATGGTCTCATCCGCAAGTCGCTCTCAGCCAACACTGCCCGGAACTATTTAACGGGGTTGAACACTTTTAGACGGTTTTCACTTCTTCAAAGTCTCCTTTGTCCTGGCCTTCCTGGCTTACTGCCACAAGGAGCTACGACTATCCCACAATACCATCAGACTCTACCTAGCAGGGATCCAGCATCACCACATGGTCAGTCACCCCAGTCACTCCTCCTTTTTTTCCTCTCAGGCGGTCAAGGCAGTCCTGAGGGGCATCCAGAAGCTCTCTCATCCATCCGCTCCCACCAGGCAACCGGTCACAGGGGACATTTTCCAAAAAAATTTGGCCGCCCTAGATGGTAGTCCCTTTGGCCCTTTCAAAAGCCTGGTCCTCAAAGCTGCCCTTTATCTCAGCTTCTATGGGTTCCTTAGGCCTGGGGAGTTCTGCTGCACCTCGGCACGGAACTTAGGGCCAGCAATCGGTCAGCTCCACCGCAGTCTCGACCATTTCATTTTCTTCCTTCCTTCCTCCAAGACCTCCCAAGTCGGTCCGCCAGTGCAGATCGAGTATTTCAATTCATTCAACCCTTGGTGCCCTGTGACAGTTTTCAACCAGCTGCTCTCCACTCTACGTGACAGAACTCCCGACAGCCCCTTACTGCCTTTTCGCGTGCTCTCACTGACTTCTGCGCAGTTCGTCAAACACATCCGCTCCTTAGCCTCGGGTCTAGGTTTTCACGCTGCCTCCATATCCGGGCACTCTTTCCGAATCGGGGCCGCATCCGCTGCTTCCAAACACGGCGTGCCCGCTCACGTCATACGGAAGATGGGACGGTGGCAGTCTTCGTGCTTTTCCCGTTACGTCCCCCATCCATGGGCCGAGATCGCCAAGGCCTTCTCCAGTCTGGTTCTGTAAATTTCTCAACCAATAAACTGCCTAAATCCATGTTTTGCCCCCTTTTCTGGCTCACCCGCATTACATGGCTAAAGGCACACCACTAGCCAAGTTAGGTTCCACATCTCCAGTTCTCCACCTTCGGCCAGCGCTCCCCCCGGAGCCTTGACCACAAGTACAGCAGGCTGGTTTTCCAGCCTGCATTTGTGGGAGGGGCATAGGGTACTTAACCTTCCCGGCAGCATCCATCAGACGTCGGCATCGCGTGGTGCCCCACCCTACCCTCCCTCATCTCCAGTCTCGCTCCAAGCTCAGACTCCCTGGGTTAGCCCCCTTTTCTGGCTCACCCGCGTTACATGGCTAAAGGCACACCACTAGCCAAGTTAGGTTCCACATCTCCAGTTCTCCACCTTCGGCCAGCGCTCCCCCCGGAGCCTTGACCACAAATGATATACATGCTCTAGACCTCTCATACAGACAATTATTGAACCCAATACCAAAACATTATGTGAACTTGAGAATACCATTAAAAATAACACGGAACAACTGTATGCATGACTGACCACGAGCGAAAAGGAACACTGGGAGATGGAACTACATGATCTATATGACACATGGGAGAAACAAATCAAGGCTATTAAAAGCAAAATGTTACAACGAGACAAACAAGACTTTGAGTCTAATCATGTTTACAAGTGGCATAATTCGTCCACCTTTGTGAGATCTAGATCAAGTTCCCAATCTTCACATATAGGGATGAGCGAACTCGAACTGTATAGTTCGGGTTCGTACCGAATTTTGGGGTGTCCGTGACACGGACCCGAACCCGGACATTTTCGTAAAAGTCCGGGTTCGGGTTCGGTGTTCGTCGCTTTCTTGGCGCTTTTGTGACGCTTTCTTGGCGCTTTTTGAAAGGCTGCAAAGCAGCCAATCAACTAGCGTCATACTACTTGCCCCAAGAGGCCGTCACAGCCATGCCTACTATTGGCATGGCTGTGATTGGCCAGAGCACCATGTGACCCAGCCTCTATTTAAGCTGGAGTCACATAGCGCCGCCCATCACTCTGCTCTGATTAGCGTAAGGAGAGGTTGCGGCTGCGACAGTAGGGCGAGATTAGGCAGATTAACTCCTCCAAAGGACTTGATTATTGATCGATCTGCAGCTGTGGGTCATTGAGCTGCTGATACTCAATTGCTCACTGTTTTTAGGCTGCCCAGACCGTTTGTCAGTCACTTTTTTCTGGGCTGATCGGCGGCCATTTTGTGTCTTGTGGTGCGCCAGCACAAGCTGCGACCAAGTGCATTTAACCCTCAATGGTGTGGTTGTTTTTTGGCTAAAGCCTACATCAGGGTGAAGCTGTCACACCAAGTGCATTTAACCAGCAATAGTCTGTTTATTTTTTGGCCATATACTACATCAGGGGTAGGCTGCGCCTGTCACCAAGTGCATTTAACCCTCAATGGTGTGGTTGTTTTTTGGCTAAAGCCTACATCAGGGTGAAGCTGTCACACCAAGTGCATTTAACCAGCAATAGTCTGTTTATTTTTTGGCCATATACTACATCAGGGGCAAGCTGCGCCCGTCACCAAGTGCATTTAACCCTCAGTAGTGTGGTTGGTCAAGCTGTCACACCAAGTGCATTTAACCAGCAATAGTCTGTTCATTTTTTGGCCATATACTACATCAGGGGCAAGCTGCGCCCGTCACCAAGTGCATTTAACCCTCAGTAGTGTGGTTGGTCAAGCTGTCACACGAAGTGCATTTAACCAGCAATAGTCTGTTCATTTTTTGGCCATATACTACATCAGGGGCAAGCTGCGCCCGTCACCAAGTGCATTTAACCCTCAGTAGTGTGGTTGGTCAAGCTGTCACACCAAGTGCATTTAACCAGCAATAGTCTGTTCATTTTTTGGCCATATACTACATCAGGGGCAAGCTGCGCCCGTCACCAAGTGAATTTAACCCTCAGTAGTGTGGTTGGTCAAGCTGTCACACCAAGTGCATTTAACCAGCAATAGTCTGTTCATTTTTTGGCCATATACTACATCAGGGGCAAGCTGCGCCTGTCACCAAGTGCATTTAACCCTCAGTAGTGTGGTTGGTCAAGCTGTCACACCAAGTGCATTTAACCAGCAATAGTGTGGTTATTTTTTGGCCATATCCCAGTCTAATTCTGTCAGTAAATCCATACCGGTCGCCCAGCGCCTAAATACTAGGCCTCAAATTTATATCCCGCTAAATCTGTCGTTACCGCTGTACTGTTGTGGCTGGGCAAGTTATTTAGTGTCCGTCAAAGCACATTTTTTGTTCTGGGTTGAAATACAATTCCCAATTTAGCAATTTCATAATTTAGTGGTTTCTGCTATATCAGAGCTATTTGAAATCTATCCCTAAAAGGGTATATAATATTCAAGGTGCACATAGGGTCATTCAGAATAACTTCACACACACGCTACTGTGCATTTCCAAGTCTAATTCTGTCAGTAAATCCATACCGGTCACCCAGCGCCTAAATACTAGGCCTCAAATTTATATCCCGCTAAATCTGTCATTACCGCTGTACTGTTCTGGCTGGGCAAGTTATTTAGTGTCCGTCAAAGCACATTTTTTGTTCTGGGTTGAAATACAATTCACAATTTAGCAATTTCATAATTTAGTGGCTTCTGCTGTATCAGAGCTATTTGAAATCTATCCCTAAAAGGGTATATAATATTCAAGGTGCACATAGGGTCATTCAGAATAACTTCACACACACGCTACTGTGCATTTCCAAGTCTAATTCTGTCAGTAAATCCATACCGGTCACCCAGCGCCTAAATACTAGGCCTCAAATTTATATCCCGCTAAATCTGTCGTTACCGCTGTACTGTTCTGGCTGGGCAAGTTATTTAGTGTCCGTCAAAGCACATTTTTTGTTCTGGGTTGAAATACAATTCACAATTTAGCAATTTCATAATTTAGTGGTTTCTGCTGTATCAGAGCTATTTGAAATCTATCCCTAAAAGGGTATATAATATTCAAGGTGCACATAGGGTCATTCAGAATAACTTCACACACACGCTACTGTGCATTTCCAAGTCTAATTCTGTCAGTAAATCCATACCGGTCACCCAGCGCCTAAATACAAGGCCTCAAATTTATATCCCGCTAAATCTGTCGTTACCGCTGTACTGTTGTGGCTGGGCAAGTTATTTAGTGTCCGTCAAAGCACATTTTTTGTTCTGGGTTGAAATACTATTCCCATTTTAGCAATTTCATAATTTAGTGGTTTCTGCTATATCAGAGCTATTTGAAATCTATAACTAAAAGGGTATATAATATTCAAGGTGCACATAGGGTCATTCAGAATAACTTCACACACACGCTACTGTGCATTTCCAAGTCTAATTCTGTCAGTAAATCCATACCGGTCACCCAGCGCCTAAATACTAGGCCTCAAATTTATATCCCGCTAAATCTGTCGTTACCGCTGTACTGTTGAGGCTGGGCAAGTTATTTAGTGTCCGTCAAAGCACATTTTTTGTTCTGGGTTGAAATACAATTCACAATTTAGCAATTTCATAATTTAGTGGTTTCTGCTGTATCAGAGCTATTTGAAATCTATCCCTAAAAGGGTATATAATATTCAAGGTGCACATTGGGTCATTCAGAATAACTTCACACACACGCTACTGTGCATTTCCAAGTCTAATTCTGTCAGTAAATCCATACCGGTCACCCAGCACCTAAATACTAGGCCTCAAATTTATATCCCGCTAAATCTGTCGTTACCGCTGTACTGTTGTGGCTGGGCAAGTTATTTAGTGTCCGTCAAAGCACATTTTTTGTTCTGGGTTGAAATACAATTCCCAATTTAGCAATTTCATAATTTAGTGGTTTCTGCTATATCAGAGCTATTTGAAATCTATCCCTAAAAGGGTATATAATATTCAAGGTGCACATAGGGTCATTCAGAATAACTTCACACACACGCTACTGTGCATTTCCAAGTCTAATTCTGTCACTAAATCCATACCGGTCACCCAGCGCCTAAATACTAGGCCTCAAATTTATATCCCGCTAAATCTGTCGTTACCGCTGTACTGTTGTGGCTGGGCAAGTTATTTAGTGTCCGTCAAAGCACATTTTTTGTTCTGGGTTGAAATACAATTCCCCATTTAGCAATTTCATAATTTAGTCGTTTCTGCTATTTCAGAGCTATTTGAAATCTATCCCTAAAAGGGTATATAATATTCAAGGTGCACATAGGGTCATTCAGAATAGCTTCACACACACGCTACTGTGCATTTCCAAGTCTAATTCTGTCAGTAAATCTATACCGGTCACCCAGCGCCTAAATACTAGGCCTCAAATTTATATTCAGCTGAATTTGAATACAATACATTGGGCCAAATAATATTTTTGTTGTTGTGGTGAACGATAACAATGAGGTAAATATCTAGTAAGGGACGCGGACTTGGACATGGTCGTGGTGGTGTTAGTGGACCCTCTGGTGCTGGGAGAGGACGTGGCCGTTCTGCCACATCCACACGTCCTAGTGTACCAACTACCTCAGGTCCCAGTAGCCGCCAGAATTTACAGCGATATATGGTGGGGCCCAATGCCGTTCTAAGGATGGTAAGGCCTGAGCAGGTACAGGCATTAGTCAATTATGTGGCCGACAGTGGATCCAGCACGTTCACATTATCTCCCACACAGTCTTCTGCAGAAAGCGCACAGATGGCGCCTGAAAACCAACCCCATCAGTCTGTCACATCACCCCCATGCATACCAGGGAAACTGTCTCAGCCTCAAGTTATCCAGCAGTCTCTTATGCTGTTTGAAGACTCCGCTGGCAGGGTTTCCCAAGGGCATCCACCTAGCCCTTCCCCAGCGGTGAAAGACATAGAATGCACTGACGCACAACCACTTATGTTTCCTGATGATGAGGACATGGGAATACCACCTCAGCATGTCTCTGATGATGACGAAACACAGGTGCCAACTGCTGCGTCTTTCTGCAGTGTGCAGACTGAACAGGAGGTCAGGGATCAAGACTGGGTGGAAGACGATGCAGGGGACGATGAGGTCCTAGACCCCACATGGAATGAAGGTCGTGCCACTGACTTTCACAGTTCGGAGGAAGAGGCAGTGGTGAGACCGAGCCAACAGCGTAGCAAAAGAGGGAGCAGTGGGCAAAAGCAGAACACCCGCCGCCAAGAGACTCCGCCTGCTACTGACCGCCGCCATCTGGGACCGAGCACCCCAAAGGCAGCTTCAAGGAGTTCCCTGGCATGGCACTTCTTCAAACAATGTGCTGACGACAAGACCCGAGTGGTTTGCACGCTGTGCCATCAGAGCCTGAAGCGAGGCATTAACGTTCTGAACCTTAGCACAACCTGCATGACCAGGCACCTGCATGCAAAGCATGAACTGCAGTGGAGTAAACACCTTAAAACCAAGGAAGTCACTCAGGCTCCCCCTGCTACCTCTTCTGCTGCTGCCGCCTCGGCCTCTTCTGCTGCTGCCGCCTCGGCCTCTTCTGCTGCTGCCGCCTCGGCCTCTTCCTCCGCCTCTGGAGGAACGTTGGCACCTGCCGCCCAGCAAACAGGGGATGTTCCACCAACACCACCACCACCTCCGTCACCAAGCATCTCAACCATGTCACACGGCAGCGTTCAGCTCTCCATCTCACAAACATTTGAGAGAAAGCGTAAATTCCCACCTAGCCACCCTCGATCCCTGGCCCTGAATGCCAGCATTTCTAAACTACTGGCCTATGAAATGCTGTCATTTAGGCTGGTGGACACAGACAGCTTCAAACAGCTCATGTCGCTTGCTGTCCCACAGTATGTTGTTCCCAGCCGGCACTACTTCTCCAAGAGAGCCGTGCCTTCCCTGCACAACCAAGTATCCGATAAAATCAAGTGTGCACTGCGCAACGCCATCTGTGGCAAGGTCCACCTAACCACAGATACGTGGACCAGTAAGCACGGCCAGGGACGCTATATCTCCCTAACTGCACACTGGGTAAATGTAGTGGCAGCTGGGCCCCAGGCGGAGAGATGTTTTGCGCACGTCCTTCCGCCGCCAAGGATCACAGGGCAACATTCTTTGCCTCCTGTTGCCACCTCCTCCTACTCGACTTCCTCCTCCTCTTCTTCCACCTGCTCATCTAGTCAGCCACACACCTTCACCACCAACTTCAGCACAGCCCGGGGTAAACGTCAGCAGGCCATTCTGAAACTCATATGTTTGGGGGACAGGCCCCACACCGCACAGGAGTTGTGGCGGGGTATAGAACAACAGACCGACGAGTGGTTGCTGCCGGTGAGCCTCAAGCCCGGCCTGGTGGTGTGTGATAATGGGCGAAATCTCGTTGCAGCTCTGGGACTAGCCAGTTTGACGCACATCCCTTGCTTGGCGCATGTGCTGAATTTGGTGGTGCAGAAGTTCATTCACAACTACCCCGACATGTCAGAGCTGCTGCATAAAGTGCGGGCCGTCTGTTCGCGCTTTCGGCGTTCACATCCTGCTGCTGCTCGCCTGTCTGCGCTACAGCGTAACTTCGGCCTTCCCGCTCACCGCCTCATATGCGACGTGCCCACCAGGTGGAACTCCACCTTGCACATGCTCGACAGACTGTGCGAGCAGCAGCAGGCCATAGTGGAGTTTCAGCTGCAGCACGCACGGGTCAGTCGCACTACAGAACAGCACCACTTCACCACCAATGACTGGGCCTCCATGCGAGACCTGTGTGCCCTGTTGCGCTGTTTCGAGTACTCCACCAACATGGCCAGTGGCGATGACGCCGTTATCAGCGTTACAATACCACTTCTATGTCTCCTTGAGAAAACACTTAGGGCGATGATGGAAGAGGAGGTGGCCCAGGAGGAGGAGGAGGAGGAGGAGGAGGAAGAGGGGTCATTTTTAGCACTTTCAGGCCAGTCTCTTCGAAGTGACTCAGAGGGAGGTTTTTGGCAACAGCAGAGGCCAGGTACAAATGTGGCCAGCCAGGGCCCACTACTGGAGGAGGAGGAGGACGAGGATGAGGAGGAGGTGGAGGAGGATGAGGATGAAGCATGGTCACAGCGGGGTGGCACCCAACGCAGCTCGGGTCCATCACTGGTGCGTGGCTGGGGGGAAAGGCAGGACGATGACGATACGCCTCCCACAGAGGACAGCTTGTCCTTACCCCTGGGCAGCCTGGCACACATGAGCGACTACATGCTGCAGTGCCTGCGCAACGACAGCAGAGTTGCCCACATTTTAACGTGTGCGGACTACTGGGTTGCCACCCTGCTGGATCCACGCTACAAAGACAATGTGCCCACCTTACTTCCTGCACTGGAGCGTGATAGGAAGATGCGCGAGTACAAGCGCACGTTGGTAGACGCGCTACTGAGAGAATTCCCAAATGTCACAGGGGAACAAGTGGAAGCCCAAGGCCAAGGCAGAGGAGGAGCAAGAGGTCGCCAAGGCAGCTGTGTCACGGCCAGCTCCTCTGAGGGCAGGGTTAGCATGGCAGAGATGTGGAAAACTTTTGTCAACACGCCACAGCTAACTGCACCACCACCTGATACGCAACGTGTTAGCAGGAGGCAACATTTCACTAACATGGTGGAACAGTACGTGTGCACACCCCTCCACGTACTGACTGATGGTTCGGCCCCATTCAACTACTGGGTCTCTAAATTGTCCACGTGGCCAGAGCTAGCCTTTTATGCCTTGGAGGTGCTGGCCTGCCCGGCGGCCAGCGTTTTGTCTGAACGTGTATTCAGCACGGCAGGGGGTGTCATTACAGACAAACGCAGCCGCCTGTCTACAGCCAATGTGGACAAGCTGACGTTCATAAAAATGAACCAGGCATGGATCCCACAGGACCTGTCCGTCCCTTGTCCAGATTAGACATTAACTACCTCCCCTTAACCATAAATTATTGTACTCCAGGGCACTTCCTCATTCAATCCTATTTTTATTTTCATTTTACCATTATATTGCGTGGCTACCCAAATTTGAATGAACCTCTCCTCTGTCTGGGTGCCGGGGCCTAAATATATGCCAATGGACTGTTCCAATGTTGGGTGACGTGAAGCCTGATTCTCTGCTATGACATGCAGACTAATTCTCTGCTGACATGAAGCCAGATTCTCTGTTACGGGACCTCTCTCCTCTGCCTGGGTGCTGGGCCTAAATATATGCCAATGGACTGTTGCACTGGTGGCTGACGTGAAGCCTGAATGTCTGTTACGGGACCTCTCTCCTCTGCCTGGGTGCTGGGCCTAAATATCTGACAATGGACTGTTGCATTGGTGGCTGACGTGAAGCCTGATTCTCTGCTATGATATGAAGACTGATTCTCTGCTGACATGAAGCCAGATTGTCTGTTACGGGACCTCTCTCCTCTGCCTGGGTGCTGGGCCTAAATATATGCCAATGGACTGTTGCACTGGTGGCTGACGTGAAGCCTGATTGTTTGTTCTGGGACCTCTCTCCTCTGCCTGGGTGCTGGGCCTAAATATCTGACAATGGACTGTTGCATTGGTGGCTGACGTGAAGCCTGATTCTCTGCTATGATATGAAGACTGATTCTCTGCTGACATGAAGCCAGATTGTCTGTTACGGGACCTCTCTCCTCTGCCTGGGTGCTGGGCCTAAATTTATGAAAATGGACTCTTACAGTGGTGGGTGACGTGAAGCCTGATTCTCTGCTATGATATGAAGACTGATTCTCTGCTGACATAAAGCCAGATTGTCTGTTACGGGACCTCTCTCCTCTGCCTGGGTGCTGGGCCTAAATTTATGACAATGGACTGTTGCAGTGGTGGCTGACGTGAAGCCTGATTCTCTGCTATGACATGCAGACTGATTCTCTGCTGACATGAAGCCAGATTGTCTGTTACGGGACCTCTCTCCTCTGCCTGGGTGCTGGGCCTAAATTTATGAAAATGGACTCTTACAGTGGTGGGTGACGTGAAGCCTGATACTCTGCTATGATATGAAGACTGATTCTCTGCTGACATGAAGCCAGATTGTCTGTTACGGGACCTCTCTCCTCTGCCTGGGTGCTGGGCCTAAATTTATGACAATGGACTGTTGCAGTGGTGGCTGACGTGAAGCCTGATTCTCTGCTATGACATGCAGACTGATTCTCTGCTGACATGAAGCCAGATTGTCTGTTACGGGACCTCTCTCCTCTGCCTGGGTGCTGGGCCTAAATTTATGAAAATGGACTCTTACAGTGGTGGGTGACGTGAAGCCTGATTCTCTGCTATGATATGAAGACTGATTCTCTGCTGACATGAAGCCAGATTGTCTGTTACGGGACCTCTCTCCTCTGCCTGGGTGCTGGGCCTAAATTTATGACAATGGACTGTTGCAGTGGTGGCTGACGTGAAGCCTGATTCTCTGCTATGACATGCAGACTGATTCTCTGCTGACATGAAGCCAGATTCTCCGTTACGGGACCTCTCTCCTCTGCCTGGTTGCTGGGCCTAAATATATGCCAATGGACTGTTGCACTGGTGGCTGACGTGAAGCCTGATTGTCTGCTACGGGACCTCTCTCCTCTGCCTGGGTGCTGGGCCTAAATTTATGAAAATGGACTCTTACAGGGGTGGGTGACGTGAAGCCTGATTCTCTGCTATGATATGAAGACTGATTCTCTGCTGACATGAAGCCAGATTGTCTGTTACAGGACCTCTCTTCTCTGCCTGGGTGCTGGGCCTAAATTTATGACAATGGACTGTTGCAGTGGTGGCTGACGTGAAGCCTGATTCTCTGCTATGACATGCAGACTGATTCTCTGCTGACATGAAGCCAGATTGTCTCTTACGGGACCTCTCTCCTCTGCCTGGGTGCTGGGCCTAAATTTATGACAATGGACTGTTGCAGTGGTGGCTGACGTGAAGCCTCATTCTCTGCTATGACATGCAGACTGATTCTCTGCTGACATGAAGACAGATTCTCTGTTACGGGACCTCTCTCCTCTGCCTGGGTGCCGGGGCCTAAATATCTGAGAATGGACTGTTCCAGTGGTGGGTGACGTGAAGCCAGATTCTCTGCTATGGGACCTCTCTCCAATTGATTTTGGTTAATTTTTATTTATTTAATTTTTATTTTAATTCATTTCCCTATCCACATTTGTTTGCAGGGGATTTACCTACATGTTGCTGCCTTTTGCAGCCCTCTAGCCCTTTCCTGGGCTGTTTTACAGCCTTTTTAGTACTGAAAAGTTCCGGTCCCCATTGACTTCGGATCCCGAACCCGAACATTTCCGGGAAGTTCGGCCGAACTTCTCGAACCCGAACATCCAGGTGTTCGCTCAACTCTATTCACATACCTCTATTAGGGGTGAATCAAACTCATCCAGCCGCTCCTCTAGATCAACTGTGAGATATCCCTCACGTCAAGCCAAGAGAAAGGCATCACCCCCGTCTCAACATCATCATAACTCTAAACGCAATGCTGACCAGGGTTCGAATATGAAGGTAATCAATTTGTCCGAACAAAGTTTTTCCAATACACAATTCGAAGTGCTGGGCTACGGATTGTCATTTGTTCCATCTGACAATTTTGATTCTTTTACAGCAATAAAGGACCTCAACCTCTTTGCCAGAAAATTGATTTAAATTTTTTTTTTTCCACTAAGAATGTATCCTCTGAGACTTTGACTTCACCGCAGGAACAAGAAGCTGTAGCCATTTTGCAGGAGCTAATGGAGGAACAAACACCTAACCAACTGCACATCCAAGGTAAGTTCCCATTATCACTACTGCCGAAATCTAAACGATTTCCAGCACTTAATACGTACTCTCACATACACACCTTTGTCCACTTGGTTACAAAGGAGTTCCAGAAGATTGACAAGAGTGTCAATGTTTCAGGTTTCAATTTAACATATATACAAAGTAAAGCAATTAAGGAATTACAGCAAATGGACTACGTTATATTCAAACCCGCCGATAAAAGGTGGCAACGTTGTAATTTGGCCAAAACGCCAATATGAAAAAGAGGCATACAGGCAATTAAAGGATACATCATGCTATCAACGCCTTACCTATAATCCCAGTCTACAATACAAAAAAGATTTGTAAACTCTTGTTAGTGGAGGCCAGGAGAGAGGCATCATTTCAAAGAAAAAGCAGACAGCCTTATACCCGAACACCCTCAGGTCGCATGCTTATATTTACTTCCCAAGATCCATAAGAATACTATCTGCCCCCCGGGACGACCCATAGTTTCTGGGAGGGGTAATCTATGCGAACCTGCCTGTAAACTCATTGATTTTGTGTTGCAGCCATTGGTTGAAGAATTGCCATCTTTCATAAAGGACACTACAGACCTTCTACGCCGACTTAATGACCTACACCTACAACCAGATGTGGATCGCATCCTGTGATGTCGAATCACTCTACACGAGTTTTCGACACCAAGGCGAATTGGAAGCTGTACGCTTCTTTCTGACGATGTCTGACATCGACGAGGACTATGGTGAGTTTATTGTGGATCTTCTACACTTTGTTCTCACCCACAACTTTTTTTTGTTTGAGGACACCTTCTACCTGCAGCTCCAGGGGACAGCGATGGGGGCGACCTGCGCGCCGTCCTTCGCCAACCTGTTCCTGGGGCTGTGGGAGAGGGAAGTCTTCCTGACAGAGACCTATATGTTGGTCGGGGGGGACCAGATGTGGGCCCGCTACATAGATGACATTTTCATTGTGTGGCAGGGCCCACAGTCTGGATTCACTGACCTCATTAACAACCTTAACCATAATAATTACAATATTAAATTAACTCACAGGATGAGTAAGACCGATTTGGACTTCTTGGAAGTTAAAATCCTGGTTGATAATGAAGGAAAAATCTCCACGGACTTATACCTTAAAGCAACTTTCACTAATTTAATTCTACATGCCAATTTGTGCCATCCCAAGAACTTGATCCACAGCATTCCATATAGCCAATTTTTGAAAGCCAGAAGGATCTGTTCCACTGACATTTCTTTTGATCTACAATCTCAGGATCTTCGCAAAAGATTCACACAACGAGGATATTCCGATACCAGCATTACAGAAGGCTACAAGAAAACGTAATTAGCCAAAAAGGACCAATTGCTATCCTATCACCAAAAACATCAGACATGAGATGAGAAGGTACATTTTATTACCTCCTTTAACCCTCAGTGGCGCTCAATTAGGGGTGCCCTTAATAAACACTGGGAATTGTTTCAGTTAGACCCCACTCTACATAAAATTCTTCCCACATGCCCGGCCATTACATACAAAAGGACAAAAAACTTGAGACCTTCTGATTAAAAGCTACTACCCTGGTAAAAATCCATAAAATATCTTTGGATCTAAAGGCCCTAAATGGGGAAGCTATAAATGTGGTAAATGCGTGGCCTTTCCGAATATGGATAGGGCGACTCATTTCAGTAATCCATCTTTGAGTGACAGAAGTTATAAGATTACTCATAACTAGAGTTGAGCGAACACCTGGATGTTCGGGTTCGAGAAGTTCGGCCGAACATCCCGGAAATGTTCGGGTTCGGGATCCGAACCCGATCCGAACTTCGTCCCGAACCCGAACCCCATTGAAGTCAATGGGGACCCGAACTTTTCGGCACTAAAAAGGCTGTAAAACAGCCCAGGAAAGAGCTAGAGGGCTGCAAAAGGCAGCAACATGTAGGTAAATCCCCTGCAAACAAATGTGGATAGGGAAATGAATTAAAATAAAAATTAAATAAATAAAAATTAACCAAAATCAATTGGAGAGAGGTTCCATAGCAGAGAATCTGGCTTCCCGTCACCCACCACTGGAACAGTCCATTCTCAGATATTTAGGCCCCGGCACCCAGGCAGAGGAGAGAGGTCCCGTAACAGAGAATCTGTCTTCATGTCAGCAGAGAATTAGTCTGCATGTCATAGCAGAGAATGAGGCTTCACGTCAGCCACCACTGCAACAGTCCATTGGCATATATTTAGGCCCAGCACCCAGGCAGAGGAGGGAGGTCCCGTAACAGAGAATCTGTCTTCATGTCAGCAGAGAATTAGTCTGCATGTCATAGCAGAGAATGAGGCTTCACGTCAGCCACCACTGCAACAGTCCATTGGCATATATTTAGGCCCAGCACACACACAGGCAGAGGAGAGAGGTCCCGTAACAGAGAATCTGGCTTCATGTCAGCAGAGAATCAGTCTGCATGTCATAGCAGAGAATGAGGCTTCACGTCAGCCACCACTGCAACAGTCCATTGGCATATATTTAGGCCCAGCACACACACAGGCAGAGGAGAGAGGTCCCGTAACAGAGGATCTGGCTTCATGTCAGCAGAGAATCAGTCTGCATGTCATAGCAGAGAATCAGGCTTCACGTCAGCCACCACTGCAACAGTCCATTGTCATAAATTTAGGCCCAGCACCCAGGCAGAGGAGAGAGGTCCCGTAACAGACAATCTGGCTTCATGTCAGCAGAGAATTAGTCTGCATGTCATAGCAGAGAATGAGGCTTCACGTCAGCCACCACTGCAACAGTCCATTGGCATATATTTAGGCCTAGCACACAGGCAGAGGAGAGAGGTCCCGTAACAGACAATCTGGCTTCATGTCAGCAGAGAATCAGTCTGCATGTCATAGCAGAGAATGAGGCTTCACGTCACCCACCACTGCAACAGTCCATTGGCATATATTTAGGCCTAGCACACAGGCAGAGCAGAGAGGTCCCGTAACAGACAATCTGGCTTCATGACAGCAGAGAATCAGTCTGCATGTCATAGCAGAGAATGAGGCTTCACGTCACCCACCACTGCAACAGTCCATTGGCATATATTTAGGCCTAGCACACAGGCAGAGCAGAGAGGTCCCGTAACAGACAATCTGGCTTCATGACAGCAGAGAATCAGTCTGCATGTCATAGCAGAGAATGAGGCTTCACGTCACCCACCACTGCAACAGTCCATTGGCATATATTTAGGCCTAGCACACAGGCAGAGCAGAGAGGTCCCGTAACAGACGATCTGGCTTCATGTCAGCAGAGAATCAGTCTGCATGTCATAGCAGAGAATGAGGCTTCACGTCAGCCACCACTGCAACAGTCCATTGGCATATATTTAGGCCCAGCACCCAGGCAGAGGAGGGAGGTCCCGTAACAGAGAATCTGTCTTCATGTCAGCAGAGAATTAGTCTGCATGTCATAGCAGAGAATGAGGCTTCACGTCAGCCACCACTGCAACAGTCCATTGGCATATATTTAGGCCCAGCACACACACAGGCAGAGGAGAGAGGTCCCGTAACAGAGAATCTGTCTTCATGTCAGCAGAGAATTAGTCTGCATGTCATAGCAGAGAATCAGGCTTCACGTCACCCACCACTGCAACAGTCCATTGGCATATATTTAGGCCCAGCACCCAGGCAGAGGAGGGAGGTCCCGTAACAGAGAATCTGTCTTCATGTCAGCAGAGAATTAGTCTGCATGTCATAGCAGAGAATGAGGCTTCACGTCAGCCACCACTGCAACAGTCCATTGGCATATATTTAGGCCCAGCACACACACAGGCAGAGGAGAGAGGTCCCGTAACAGAGAATCTGTCTTCATGTCAGCAGAGAATTAGTCTGCATGTCATAGCAGAGAATGAGGCTTCACGTCAGCCACCACTGCAACAGTCCATTGGCATATATTTAGGCCCAGCACACACACAGGCAGAGGAGAGAGGTCCCGTAACAGACAATCTGGCTTCATGTCAGCAGAGAATTAGTCTGCATGTCATAGCAGAGAATGAGGCTTCACGTCACCCACCACTGCAACAGTCCATTGGCATATATTTAGGCCCAGCACCCAGGCAGAGGAGGGAGGTCCCGTAACAGAGAATCTGTCTTCATGTCAGCAGAGAATTAGTCTGCATGTCATAGCAGAGAATGAGGCTTCACGTCAGCCACCACTGCAACAGTCCATTGGCATATATTTAGGCCCAGCACACACACAGGCAGAGGAGAGAGGTCCCGTAACAGAGGATCTGGCTTCATGTCAGCAGAGAATCAGTCTGCATGTCATAGCAGAGAATCAGGCTTCACGTCAGCCACCACTGCAACAGTCCATTGTCATAAATTTAGGCCCAGCACCCAGGCAGAGGAGAGAGGTCCCGTAACAGACAATCTGGCTTCATGTCAGCAGAGAATTAGTCTGCATGTCATAGCAGAGAATCAGGCTTCATGTCAGCCACCACTGCAACAGTCCATTGGCATATATTTAGGCCTAGCACACAGGCAGAGGAGAGGTTCATTCAACTTTGGGTAGCATCGCAATATAATGGTAAAATGAAAATAAAAATAGGATTGAATGAGGAAGTGCCCTGGAGTCCAATAATATATGGTTATGGGGAGGTAGTTAATGTCTAATCTGGACAAGGGACAGACAGGTCCTGTGGGATCCATGCCTGGTTCATTTTTATGAACGTCAGCTTGTCCACATTGGCTGTAGACAGGCGGCTGCGTTTGTCTGTAATGATGCCCCCTGCCGTGCTGAATACACGTTCAGACAAAACGCTGGCTGCCGGGCAGGCCAGCACCTCCAAGGCATAAAAGGCTAGCTCTGGCCACGTGGACAATTTAGAGACCCAGAAGTTGAATGGGGCCGAACCATCAGTCAGTACGTGGAGGGGTGTGCACACGTACTGTTCCACCATGTTAGTGAAATGTTGCCTCCTGCTAACACGTTGCGTATCAGGTGGTGGTGCAGTTAGCTGTGGCGTGTTGACAAAAGTTTTCCACATCTCTGCCATGCTAACCCTGCCCTCAGAGGAGCTGGCCGTGACACAGCTGCCTTGGCGACCTCTTGCTCCTCCTCTGCCTTGGCCTTGGGCTTCCACTTGTTCCCCTGTGACATTTGGGAATGCTCTCAGTAGCGCGTCTACCAACGTGCGCTTGTACTCGCGCATCTTCCTATCACGCTCCAGTGCAGGAAGTAAGGTGGGCACATTGTCTTTGTAGCGTGGATCCAGCAGGGTGGCAACCCAGTAGTCCGCACAGGTTAAAATGTGGGCAACTCTGCTGTCGTTGCGCAGGCACTGCAGCATGTAGTCGCTCATGTGTGCCAGGCTGCCCAGGGATAAGGACAAGCTGTCCTCTGTGGGAGGCGTATCGTCATCGTCCTGCCTTTCCCCCCAGCCACGCACCAGTGATGGACCCGAGCTGCGTTGGGTGCCACCCCGCTGTGACCATGCTTCATCCTCATCCTCCTCCACCTCCTCCTCATCCTCGTCCTCCTCGTCCTCCAGTAGTGGGCCCTGGCTGGCCACATTTGTACCTGGCCTCTGCTGTTGCCAAAAACCTCCCTCTGAGTCACTTCGAAGAGACTGGCCTGAAAGTGCTAAAAATGACCCCTCTTCCTCCTCCTCCTCCTCCTCCTCCTCCTGGGCCACCTCCTCTTCCATCATCGCCCTAAGTGTTTTCTCAAGGAGACATAGAAGTGGTATTGTAACGCTGATAACGGTGTCATCGCCACTGGCCATGTTGGTGGAGTACTCGAAACAGCGCAACAGGGCACACAGGTCTCGCATGGAGGCCCAGTCATTGGTGGTGAAGTGGTGCTGTTCTGTAGTGCGACTGACCCGTGCGTGCTGCAGCTGAAACTCCACTATGGCCTGCTGCTGCTCGCACAGTCTGTCCAGCATGTGCAAGGTGGAGTTCCACCTGGTGGGCACGTCGCATATGAGGCGGTGAGCGGGAAGGCCGAAGTTACGCTGTAGCGCAGACAGGCGAGCAGCAGCAGGATGTGAACGCCGGAAGCGCGAACAGACGGCCCGCACTTTATGCAGCAGCTCTGACATGTCGGGGTAGTTGTGAATGAACTTCTGCACCACCAAATTCAGCACATGCGCCAAGCAAGGGATGTGCGTCAAATTGGCTAGTCCCAGAGCTGCAACGAGATTTCGCCCATTATCACACACCACCAGGCCGGGCTTGAGGCTCACCGGCAGCAACCACTCGTCGGTCTGTTGTTCTATACCCCGCCACAACTCCTGTGCGGTGTGGGGCCTGTCCCCCAAACATATGAGTTTCAGAATGGCCTGCTGACGTTTACCCCGGGCTGTGCTGAAGTTGGTGGTGAAGGTGTGTGGCTGACTGGATGAGCAGGTGGAAGAAGAGGAGGAGGAAGCCGAGAAGGAGGAGGTGGCAACAGGAGGCAAAGAATGTTGCCCTGCGATCCTTGGCGGCGGAAGGACGTGCGCCAAACAGCTCTCCGCCTGGGGCCCAGCTGCCACTACATTTACCCAGTGTGCAGTTAGGGAGATATAGCGTCCCTGGCCGTGCTTACTGGTCCACGTATCTGTGGTTAGGTGGACCTTGCCACAGATGGCGTTGCGCAGTGCACACTTGATTTTATCGGATACTTGGTTGTGCAGGGAAGGCACGGCTCTCTTGGAGAAGTAGTGCCGGCTGGGAACAACATACTGTGGGACAGCAAGCGACATGAGCTGTTTGAAGCTGTCTGTGTCCACCAGCCTAAATGACAGCATTTCATAGGCCAGTAGTTTAGAAATGCTGGCATTCAGGGCCAGGGATCGAGGGTGGCTAGGTGGGAATTTACGCTTTCTATCAAATGTTTGTGAGATGGAGAGCTGAACGCTGGCGTGTGACATGGTTGAGACGCTTGGTGACGGAGGTGGTGGTGGTGGTGTTGGTGGTACATCCCCTGTTTGCTGGGCGGCAGGTGCCAACGTTCCTCCAGAGGCGGAGGAAGAGGCCGAGGCGGCAGCAGCAGAATAGGCCGAGGCGGCAGCAGCAGAAGAGGTAGCAGGGGGAGCCTGAGTGACTTCCTTGGTTTTAAGGTGTTTACTCCACTGCAGTTCATGCTTTGCATGCAGGTGCCTGGTCATGCAGGTTGTGCTCAGGTTCAGAACGTTAATGCCTCGCTTCAGGCTCTGATGGCACAGCGTGCAAACCACTCGGGTCTTGTCGTCAGCACATTGTTTGAAGAAGTGCCATGCCAGGGAACTCCTTGAAGCTGCCTTTGGGGTGCTCGGTCCCAGATGGCGGCGGTCAGTAGCAGGCGGAGTCTCTTGGCGGCGGGTGTTCTGCTTTTGCCCACTGCTCCCTCTTTTGCTACGCTGTTGGCTCGGTCTCACCACTGCCTCTTCCTCCGAACTGTGAAAGTCAGTGGCACGACCTTCATTCCATGTGGGGTCTAGGACCTCATCGTCCCCTGCATCGTCTTCCACCCAGTCTTGATCCCTGACCTCCTGTTCAGTCTGCACACTGCAGAAAGACGCAGCAGTTGGCACCTGTGTTTCGTCATCATCAGAGACATGCTGAGGTGGTATTCCCATGTCCTCATCATCAGGAAACATAAGTGGTTGTGCGTCAGTGCATTCTATGTCTTTCACCGCTGGGGAAGGGCTAGGTGGATGCCCTTGGGAAACCCTGCCAGCGGAGTCTTCAAACAGCATAAGAGACTGCTGCATAACTTGAGGCTGAGACAGTTTCCCTGGTATGCATGGGGGTGATGTGACAGACTGATGGGGTTGGTTTTCAGGCGCCATCTGTGCGCTTTCTGCAGAAGACTGGGTGGGAGATAATGTGAACGTGCTGGATCCACTGTCGGCCACCCAATTGACTAATGCCTGTACCTGCTCAGGCCTTACCATCCTTAGAACGGCATTGGGCCCCACCATATATCGCTGTAAATTCTGGCGGCTACTGGGACCTGAGGTAGTTGGTACACTAGGACGTGTGGATGTGGCAGAACGGCCACGTCCTCTCCCAGCACCAGAGGGTCCACTAACACCACCACGACCATGTCCACGTCCGCGTCCCTTACTAGATGTTTTTCTCATTGTTATGGTTCACCACAACAACAAATATATTATTTGGCCCAATGTATTGTATTCAAATTCAGCGGGATATAAATTTGAGGCCTAGTATTTAGGCGCTGGGTGACCGGTATGGATTTAGTGACAGAATTAGACTTGGAAATGCACAGAAGCGTGTGTGTGAAGTTATTCTGAATGACCCTATGTGCACCTTCAATATGATCTACCCTTTTAGGGATAGATTTCAAATAGCTCTGATATAGCAGAAACGACTAAATTATGAAATTGCTAAATTGGGAATTGTATTTCAACCCAGAACAAAAAATGTGCTTTGACGGACACTAAATAACTTTCCCAGCCACAACAGGACAGCGGTAACGAGAGATTTAGCGGGATATAAATTTGAGGCCTAGTATTTAGGCGCTGGGTGACAGGTATGGGTTTAGTGACAGAATTAGATTTGGAAATGCACAGTAGCGGGTGTGTGAAGTTATTCTGAATGACCCTATGTGCACCTTGAATATTATATACCCTTTTAGGGATAGATTTCAAATAGCTCTGATATAGCAGAAACCACTAAATTATGAAATTGCTAAATTGGGAATTGTATTTCAACCCAGAACAAGAAATGTGCTTGAACGGACACTAAATAACTCGCCCAGCTACAGCACTAGGGACAGATTTAGCTGGATATAAATTTGAGGCCTAGTATTTAGGCGCTGGGTGACAGGTATGGGTTTAGTGCCAGAATTAGACTTGGAAATACACAGTAGCGGGTGTGTGTGAAGTTATTCTAAATGACCCAATGTGCACCTTGAATATTATATACCCTTTTAGGGATAGATTTCAAATAGCTCTGATATAGCAGAAACCACTAAATTATGAAATTGCTAAATTGGGAATTGTATTTCAACCCAGAACAAGAAATGTGCTTGAACGGACACTAAATAACTCGCCCAGCTACAGCACTAAGGACAGATTTAGCGGGATATAAATTTGAGGCCTAGTATTTAGGCGCTGGGTGACAGGTATGGGTTTAGTGCCAGAATTAGACTTGGAAATACACAGTAGCGGGTGTGTGTGAAGTTATTCTGAATGACCCAATGTGCACCTTGAATATTATATACCCTTTTAGGGATAGATTTCAAATAGCTCTGATATAGCAGAAACCACTAAATTATGAAATTGCTAAATTGGGAATTGTATTTCAACCCAGAACAAGAAATGTGCTTGAACGGACACTAAATAACTCGCCCAGCTACAGCACTAAGGACAGATTTAGCGGGATATAAATTTGAGACCTAGTATTTAGGCGCTGGGTGACAGGTATGGGTTTAGTGCCAGAATTAGACTTGGAAATACACAGTAGCGGGTGTGTGTGAAGTTATTCTGAATGACCCAATGTGCACCTTGAATATTATATACCCTTTTAGGGATAGATTTCAAATAGCTCTGATATAGCAGAAACCACTAAATTATGAAATTGCTAAATTGGGAATTGTATTTCAACCCAGAACAAGAAATGTGCTTGAACGGACACTAAATAACTCGCCCAGCTACAGCACTAAGGACAGATTTAGCGGGATATAAATTTGAGGCCTAGTATTTAGGCGCTGGGTGACAGGTATGGGTTTAGTGCCAGAATTAGACTTGGAAATAGACAGTAGCGGGTGTGTGTGAAGTTATTCTGAATGACCCAATGTGCACCTTGAATATTATATACCCTTTTAGGGATAGATTTCAAATAGCTCTGATATAGCAGAAACCACTAAATTATGAAATTGCTAAATTGGGAATTGTATTTCAACCCAGAACAAGAAATGTGCTTGAACGGACACTAAATAACTCGCCCAGCTACAGCACTAAGGACAGATTTAGCGGGATATAAATTTGAGACCTAGTATTTAGGCGCTGGGTGACAGGTATGGGTTTAGTGCCAGAATTAGACTTGGAAATACACAGTAGCGGGTGTGTGTGAAGTTATTCTGAATGACCCAATGTGCACCTTGAATATTATATACCCTTTTAGGGATAGATTTCAAATAGCTCTGATATAGCAGAAACCACTAAATTATGAAATTGCTAAATTGGGAATTGTATTTCAACCCAGAACAAGAAATGTGCTTGAACGGACACTAAATAACTCGCCCAGCTACAGCACTAAGGACAGATTTAGCGGGATATAAATTTGAGGCCTAGTATTTAGGCGCTGGGTGACAGGTATGGGTTTAGTGCCAGAATTAGACTTGGAAATACACAGTAGCGGGTGTGTGTGAAGTTATTCTGAATGACCCAATGTGCACCTTGAATATTATATACCCTTTTAGGGATAGATTTCAAATAGCTCTGATATAGCAGAAACCACTAAATTATGAAATTGCTAAATTGGGAATTGTATTTCAACCCAGAACAAGAAATGTGCTTGAACGGACACTAAATAACTCGCCCAGCTACAGCACTAAGGACAGATTTAGCGGGATATAAATTTGAGGCCTAGTATTTAGGCGCTGGGTGACAGGTATGGGTTTAGTGCCAGAATTAGACTTGGAAATACACAGTAGCGGGTGTGTGTGAAGTTATTCTGAATGACCCAATGTGCACCTTGAATATTATATACCCTTTTAGGGATAGATTTCAAATAGCTCTGATATAGCAGAAACCACTAAATTATGAAATTGCTAAATTGGGAATTGTATTTCAACCCAGAACAAGAAATGTGCTTGAACGGACACTAAATAACTCGCCCAGCTACAGCACTAAGGACAGATTCAGCGGGATATAAATTTGAGACCTAGTATTTAGGCGCTGGGTGACAGGTATGGGTTTAGTGCCAGAATTAGACTTGGAAATACACAGTAGCGGGTGTGTGTGAAGTTATTCTGAATGACCCAATGTGCACCTTGAATATTATATACCCTTTTAGGGATAGATTTCAAATAGCTCTGATATAGCAGAAACCACTAAATTATGAAATTGCTAAATTGGGAATTGTATTTCAACCCAGAACAAGAAATGTGCTTGAACGGACACTAAATAACTCGCCCAGCTACAGCACTAAGGACAGATTTAGCGGGATATAAATTTGAGGCCTAGTATTTAGGCGCTGGGTGACAGGTATGGGTTTAGTGCCAGAATTAGACTTGGAAATACACAGTAGCGGGTGTGTGTGAAGTTATTCTGAATGACCCAATGTGCACCTTGAATATTATATACCCTTTTAGGGATAGATTTCAAATAGCTCTGATATAGCAGAAACCACTAAATTATGAAATTGCTAAATTGGGAATTGTATTTCAACCCAGAACAAGAAATGTGCTTGAACGGACACTAAATAACTCGCCCAGCTACAGCACTAAGGACAGATTTAGCGGGATATAAATTTGAGGCCTAGTATTTAGGCGCTGGGTGACAGGTATGGGTTTAGTGCCAGAATTAGACTTGGAAATACACAGTAGCGGGTGTGTGTGAAGTTATTCTGAATGACCCAATGTGCACCTTGAATATTATATACCCTTTTAGGGATAGATTTCAAATAGCTCTGATATAGCAGAAACCACTAAATTATGAAATTGCTAAATTGGGAATTGTATTTCAACCCAGAACAAGAAATGTGCTTGAACGGACACTAAATAACTCGCCCAGCTACAGCACTAAGGACAGATTTAGCGGGATATAAATTTGAGGCCTAGTATTTAGGCGCTGGGTGACAGGTATGGGTTTAGTGCCAGAATTAGACTTGGAAATACACAGTAGCGGGTGTGTGTGAAGTTATTCTGAATGACCCAATGTGCACCTTGAATATTATATACCCTTTTAGGGATAGATTTCAAATAGCTCTGATATAGCAGAAACCACTAAATTATGAAATTGCTAAATTGGGAATTGTATTTCAACCCAGAACAAGAAATGTGCTTGAACGGACACTAAATAACTCGCCCAGCTACAGCACTAGGGACAGATTTAGCTGGATATAAATTTGAGGCCTAGTATTTAGGCGCTGCGTGACAGGTATGGGTTTAGTGACAGAATTAGACTTGGAAATACACAGTAGCGGGTGTGTGTGAAGTTATTCTGAATGACCCAATGTGCACCTTGAATATTATATACCCTTTTAGGGATAGATTTCAAATAGCTCTGATATAGCAGAAACCACTAAATTATGAAATTGCTAAATTGGGAATTGTATTTCAACCCAGAACAAGAAATGTGCTTGAACGGACACTAAATAACTCGCCCAGCTACAGCACTAGGGACAGATTTAGCTGGATATAAATTTGAGGCCTAGTATTTAGGCGCTGGGTGACCGGTATGGATTTAGTGACAGAATTAGACTGGGATATGGCCAAAAAATAAACAGACTATTGCTGGTTAAATGCACTTGGTGTGACAGCTTCACCCTGATGTAGGCTTTAGCCAAAAAACAACCACACCATTGAGGGTTAAATGCACTTGGTGACAGGCGCAGCTTGCCCCTGATTTAGTATATGGCCAAAAAATGAACAGACTATTGCTGGTTAAATGCACTTGGTGTGACAGCTTCACCCTGATGTAGGCTTTAGCCAAAAAACAACCACACCATTGAGGGTTAAATGCACTTGGTGACAGGCGCAGCTTGCCCCTGATTTTGTATATGGCCAAAAAATGAACAGACTATTGCTGGTTAAATGCACTTGGTGTGACAGCTTCACCCTGATGTAGGCTTTAGCCAAAAAACAACCACACCATTGAGGGTTAAATGCACTTGGTCGCAGCTTGTGCTGGCGCACCACAAGACACAAAATGGCCGCCGATCACCCCAGAAAAATGTGACTGACAAACGGTCTGTGCAGCCTAAAAACAGTGAGCAATTGAGGATCAGCAGCTCAATGATCCACAGCTGCAGATCGATCAGTTAATCAAGTCCTTTGGAGGAGTTAATCTGCCTAATCTCGCCCTACTGTCGCAGCCGCAACCTCTCCCTACGCTAATCAGAGCAGAGTGACGGGCGGCGCTATGTGACTCCAGCTTAAATAGAGGCTGGGTCACATGGTGCTCTGGCCAATCACAGCCATGCCAATAGTAGGCATGGCTGTGATGGCCTCTTGGGGCAAGTAGTATGACGCTTGTTGATTGGCTGCTTTGCAGCCTTTCAAAAAGCGCCAAGAAAGCGTCACAAAAGCGCGAAGAAAGCGACGAACACCGAACCCGAACCCGGACTTTTACGAAAATGTCCGGGTTCGGGTCCGTGTCACGGACACCCCAAAATTCGGTACGAACCCGAACTATACAGTTCGAGTTCGCTCATCCCTACTCATAACATCTCCTGTCACACTGTTGGGGTTATCTATCTGGCCTCCTGTCCATGTTCTCTAATCTATATTGGTATGACATCTAGGGAACTGAAGAGACGAGTTCGGGAGCACGTCCTCCGGATAGAAGCAGCAAAAGAGGAGAGGGACGTAGCTGTACTTAAAACTATACCCAGGCATTTTAAGGAAGCCCATAATTGTGATAGCACATCATTCCGTGTCAGAGGAATCAATTGAGTTTATACCTCGTTGAGAGGTGGCAATTGGCGACAAGTTCTTGCTCAAAAAGAGGTAAAATGGATCTATCACTTAGACAGTATGGTACCTAGAGGCCTAAATGAAGATATGTCTTTTGCACCATTTTTGTAATATTTTCAAAATGACCCGACTCATGATCTTTGCAATATACTAATTTGCACATCCTGATTATCCTGGTGGTATCCAGTATTTTATACACTTTTTTTCTTACTCATTTTAACAGTTGTGTTTTTTAGTTTTTACTATTAGATCTCATGTTTCTTTTGGTGTGCTTGGAACAACCTCTATTTACCTATGGGAATTTTTTTTTCATGGTTCCATCCGTCTTACATGATTTACGGTACCTTTGGCCACATAATGAACACCTGGAAGAAGAGCCTGCCATCCATTCGACATTGATACTTACCATTTGATGATTTTCTGTATCCATGAACTCTCTTTCCTGCATCACCTCACTGTGTGGTTCACATCACTTTCACGATTCATTTGGTATGTTATTCACTCATCCCCCTCACCCCGCCCCCTTCCCTCACTGTGCACATCACCTTTTTGCACTGGTCCTCACCTACGCCATCCCCTTTACTTATTAAATAGTCGGTAAGATGGTGCAGCGGGCTAATGCTCCGTTGCAGCAATCTGTGTTCACCTGAGTCCTCAGGGTCGCAGGTTTGATCTTAGCGGGGTTTACTCAGCCTTCCATCTTTCGGAGGTCGGTAAAATGAGTACCATTGAGTATTTATTTATTAACATATATATATTCATGTATTTTAGGCTCCTTTTATTAATTACTCTGATATTTTTGTCAGGGCATTATCATGACATCACTATAACCTTGTTTGTATATTTTATCTATCATGCTTTTATATATTTGCTTACTTATTTATGTTGTGTGTATTATTGTCAATTCCTTACACATTTATACATTTTTCACATATGATCATGATTTAGATTTGTGTTAAACAAGTATAAGATAATATATACTTATTTTCACAATGTGGGATATGGATAGTTTGAGTCTCTCTTTAAAATGATATGCTGTGTAGTTACGTCTTTGGTATATACTGGGTTCAGCATTCATTCAGCTGCTCTATTATCCGCGATCACTGTTGTCCGTAGTGACCACCTAGATCATGTAGGACTTAGTTGCACCCACAAACTACGTCATGTGAGGTTTGGCTACGCCCACAGATCATGTGATGCGAGGCTTAGTTGGGCATACAAACCATTATATGCGAGGCTTGGCTACGCCAGTAAACCATGTCATGTGAGGCTTAGCCACACCTATAAATCATGCCATGTGAGGCTTGGTCACGCCCACAAAAACGTGCATCATAAAATCCTGCCACTATGAAACTACAAGCCTCCTCACATGATCTGTGTCATGTGGGGTTTGTCCACACCCACAACCTTATGTCAGAAGGTCCTTTTACTCTGAACCTATATGCTGTTCTTGCATAATTTTTGCAGTGTTCTTGCAGTGTGCCTCCTTTCTATACCTTAGACTATCAACTATCGAGTCTTATTCTATTTTTACCTTGATTGTACATCTGACTGAACAGTATATTCTAACTATTTACGAGTGACTTTCTGGTAACATGGTCTATTGGTCCGCCTGTTGCGGGTCTTCCTTTAGCACACCAATCTGTTATCCTCTTATTAAGATCACTATAAAAAGACCATAGTACCACCTACACACCATCCTTGGAAGAAGCCAGCGTGTCTGGCGAAACGGCATTTAGAGGCAGCGGCTGAGGAGCCAGCACACGGTGGGTATTTACTACATTTATGTTTCTCCACATGTCACTTTTGCTCTTTCCTTTTTCCTTTGTTTTGTCCGGGAGTTTCATGCACCTTATAGACAGGTGAATGTGGATGTCTGCTTTTTTCATGCTGTTTGCAGTGTCCCGTATGTGCTGACCTTAAGCCTCCTTCTTGGTCTTGTGTCCTCCATTTTGGTATGGCTGCTGTCTAAAAAATTTATTTATGTACTATATTGTAATATTTTACCTTTAAAAAAGTTTGCATTTACCACTTTCTCACCGAAGTGTGGCGTTGCAATTTGTTCGTGGCATACTTTCTAACATATATCACTTTTAAAATGAAGAAGGAGAGCAGTAAGGGATGGGTGAAGTAGCCGTGACGCTGATGGTGTACGCAGAGGCCGTGGACCTGGGCGCAGAGAAACAGTGCCTGCTGACAGAGCACAAGAAAAACAATCATTCAAGATACCTAGCTTCATGTCCCAGTTTGCAGGGCGGCGTAGGACACCACTCTTGAAGTCAGACCAGTGCGACCAGGTGGTCAGTTGGATTGCAGCAGATAATGCTTCCAGTCGGTTAAGCACCACCCTGTCTTCCACCAAGTCCAGTCTCAGTAGCCAGAAGTTTGGTCAACACAATCCTCACCCTGATTCTCCTTCCTCTCACCATTTACAGTGTGGCCAAACAAGTGATTCCATGCTTGGATATACTGAGGACCTCTTTTCATCGCCATTACTTGATTTGGCCCTCTCACCAAGCAAGCTTGAAGAGGGACATGCGATCTTGTGCCCTGATTCCCAACCTCTTGAACATTGACAGTCATAAGAACATGACGGTGGGGAACAGCAATTAGTGTTTAATGAGGTGGATGATGATGAGACACAGTTGCCAATAAGTCAACCACAATTACTGTCTCAAGAGGTTGATGAAGAGAATGAGACACAGTTGTAAATCAATGAGGTTGTGGTTAGGTTAACAAATCAGGAGGATGATGAGAGTGAGGAAGGTGGTGGACAACGAAGTCACTGACCCAACCTGGGAAGGTGATAAGCCGAGCAAGGACAGCATTACAGAGGGGGAGGGATCTGCTGCACCGCAACAGGCTGGAAGAGGCAGCGGGGTGGCAAAAGGGAGAAGGAGAGCCACACAAAACAGGCCCACAACTGTTCCACGGAGCACACCCTTGCAGAAATATCCCTTGCCAAGGGGTAGATGTTCCTCAGTATGGCGCTTTTTTGAGGAAAGTGCGGATGACAAAAGAATAGTAGTTTGCAACCTGTGCCATATGAAAGTGAGCCGGGGCGTGAACACTAGCAACCTCACCATCACCAGCATGATCCGCCATATGGCACCCAAGCACCTCAATAAGTGGGACGAACGCCTGGGTCCACAATCTGTGTCTGCGGGTCACTCCACTGCCTCCTCTTCCCATGTGTTACGTGCTGACCAATCCCCTGTCAAAGGCGCAGGCCTGGATGCATCCCGCCCTGCACCTGGACATTCACAAGCACTATCAGCGACCACATCCACTTCCGTGTCCCAGCGCAGCATACATATGTCCTTACCCCAGACATTTTAATGCAAGCGCAAATACCCAGCCACCCAACCACAGGCCATAGCACCAAATGCGTAACTTTCCAAATACTGGCCCTGGAAATGTTGCCATTTAGGCTTGCGGACACTGAGGTCTTCCGCAGCCTGATGTTAGCGGCCGTCCCTCGTTATGCAGTCCCCATCCACCACAATTTTTCACATTCTGCCATGCCCGCCTCACACCAAATTGTCCCATAACATCAGCCCTGACCAAGGCAGTTACTGGGAAAGTCCACTTAACCACGGACACATGGACACATGCATTCGGCCAGGGACGCTATATTTTCATGACGGCACACTGGGTGAACCTGGTGGAGGCCAGGAGCGAGTCATACCCTAAGATGGCACAGGTGCTACCGACGCCAAGGATTGTGGGCCCTACGTCGATCAGGGTTTCTGCCAGCACCTACGTTAGTGGCTCCTACCCCCACTCCTCCTCTGCCTCCTCATCCACCTCCACTTTCGAATTATCTATGTGCAGCACCATTCAGTCATCAGTTGGTAGCTGGAAGCAGTGTAGCACTGCAGTGGGGAAGCGGCAACAGGCCGTGCTGAAGCTGATATGCTTAGGGGACAAACAGCACACCACCACAGAGCTGTGGCAGAGGATAAGAGACCAGACTGATCTGTGGCTCTCGCTCTCCACCTAGAACCAGGCATGGTTGTGTCTGATAATGTCCGGTACTTGTTGGCGGCTTTGGAACGCTGCAAGCTCAGACACATCTCATGCCTAAACCACGTGTTGAACCTTGTGGTTCAGCGGTTTATTAAAATCTACGCCAATTTGCCTGAGCTACTGGTGAAGGTGCACCGCGTGTGTGCACATTTCCGAAAGTCATCGACAGCTTCAGCCGCTCTGTCAACGCTGAACCAGCGCTTGAAATTGCCAGCTCACCGGCTGTTGTGCGACATAAACACGCGCTGGAACTCCACCTTCCACACGTTGGCAAGGCTTTGTGAGTAGCAGAGGGCAGTAGTGGAATGCCAGCTGTAACATGGTTGTCACCTTACCAGTCAGCTTTTGCTATTCACAAGCGAGGAGTGGTCATGGATGTCTGACCTCTGGCAGGTTTTAAGAAACTTTGAGGAATCAACACAGATGGTGAGCGGCTATAACGCTATTATCAGCGTCACCATCCCACTCGGAAAAGCCCTTAATAACAGCGAAAAGGGCAAAGAATTTTAAAGATGTATTGGTTCATAGCCACTTCATAAGTAGAACTGCTAGTGATGGTAATGACAAACTAAAAGGGTCCTTCCCCTGTGGGACATGCAAGGCATGTAAAAACATGATAAAAACTACAGAATTCACTGGTCTTAATCACAATAAAAGGTATAAAATCAAAGAATATATCTCATGTTCCTCAAAAGCCGTCATATATCACGCCAGATGCCCCTGTGACAAGATCTACATAGGTCTCACGACCAGGGAATTAAGGGTACGAATTAGGGAACATATACGAGACATAGAGAAAAGTAAAGAGGAAGAAGATCTAAACAACCTCAAAACTATACCTAGACATTTTAAATTATTTCACCAAAGCAATGAAAAACTGCTGAAATTTACGGGAATAGACCAGATCCACATGGGGATACGGGGGGGAGACCTCAGTAAAAGATTGGCTCAAATTGAGAGCAAATGGATTTTTAGATTGGGCACCATGGCACCTAAAGGGCTTAATGAAACCATGGGATTCAGTTCCTTCTTGTAAACTGTAGGGGGTTTTAGATAGAATTTTAAGGTAAAAAATAGATATATAATATCTTGTTTGATTATTGTAGAACTTACGTGATGGTGTTGAGTGATCGATGGCTGGATTCCTGTGTCCGAGACTGTCCATTGAAATCTGTGGAGAGGAAAAAAAGAAGAAGGAGAAAAGAAGAATTAAACATCTAATGAGTATATCCATCTGAAAAGGACATTCTAGCACAACATATGGAATTACTACTATACCGGCGAAACTGGATATGAGAGAAATATGTGAGGGTTGATATCTAAAGCAGCGCTGTCTAGCATACACTATGTATATGAGTGAGTATAGATCAATAGGGGTTTGGGTGGTGAGAATGCCCTGAGAGGCATCAATCACATATATAGAGGGTGCACAGAAATAGACACTGGTTTATATTTAGAGAGGATGCCATGCACCCATATATCATGGAGGATGTACAGATAAATAGGCACCTGTCTATAGTAAGGGAGGAGGTATTCATCCACCTGTTTTAGTGGGAATAGGTTTTTACCATTGGATTGATAGTTAAATGATAGAGAGTATTTAGGTAGAACTACTAATTTTACATTAGATATGGATAGTAAGATATATGCACGGCACTTTAATGTTTGTGATAATGAAATGGGCATGAATATATGAGATTTTATACCTATTTGTACTTATATTTATATTAATGATAGATAATATGCACTTTACTTCATCTATGCACTTTGATAAATAAACTTGACGTCATGTATATGGACATTGTAATTGGTCATGTATATGGACATTTTAATATGTATGCGAGATAAGATATTGATTGAATTTAAGATAGGTATCTGATATCTCTATGGATGGTCTTGGCAGGATATATATGGATGTGCCAATATATACATGGGATGTGATACTTGATGAATTAATGTAGGGATGCAGACATGCCAGGTGTTGAGATGTATATATACGTGTGCACTTTTTATGTACACGTGTATGTCTTATGCGCATTATGTGAGAGCATGTGTGCACTTAGTGCAGATCCATATGTGTCCTGCTCAGTGTGCTCACATCCAACTGAATAGTAGATACCATAAAGTACACAATATTGACCCCACATGTATGTCCCTTCACCTAGTTTGTATATGTATGTTTCTTTGCATAGATAAATATGGCACATATGCAGTGCAGATAAATATTTTTGAATTATGTGGAAACGATCTGGGTTTCGGCACGGCTATATCCAGTGGCGTGGCGGACTGATCGGTATACAATCTACTAATTGATTGGCTGGAGAGATGGAAGATCAAATGTAGCAATAGATGCATAGATAAGAAATCACCTTCACATATACTGTTATGGAGATGAGTAATCTGATGACTCCGGTGCGCATCGCGGATTGCGGATGGGAGGACTTTCGCCGTCCCGACGGGCGTGATCGGGGTGATGTCAGACGCATTCTACCCTCGCTTGGATCGCGCTGATGGGAGGGCGGAAGCCCATGATATACCCACATCTGACGATTGCGGGATGCGCCGCGATAGGAGTCATTAGTATCAGAATCACATGACACAGGGTTCGCCAGCCATTGGCCACCAATCACTTAAAAAGACCATTAGAAAGGAAATCCTCCTGATGAAGCATTAGCGAAACGTACGTCGAGGAGTACGCCAGATAGAGACAGCCCACACGCACGCCACTGGATATCGGGTAAGTGAGAAACTCAGATCGGTCCAACATATTCTTTATGGCAGGTTTATGATATATTAAACTGTGTGGATGGTAAGGATCAGAATATATGGATGTTATTTATACCCGATATTCATTCATGCCAGATTCGCCTCATAGCTGAGGTAGTTGTGTTTTTATGGCTAGATACAGCTTTTTGAATATTATATGCTGATCTAGACCCTTATCCACAACACCCTCACTGTGATTGAGGGAATCAAACGATCAAATATCTGCTAGTGGTGGACTTATTGTGGACTGCCCCTTGAGGCACGCTGTACGGTCTCTACATTTATGTCTGTATGTTTTTATGTCATAATAAAATTTAATTTTATTGGGTAATATTTTGTACCGGTTCTCTTTTTGTTAATATATATTAAGGAGGTACACCCTTGCTACCACAAGGCTGTGTTGATCCAGTTGAAGACCATCCCACTTCTGTGTCTACTCAAACGCTCACTGTTTACAATTTGGGACGACGCTTTGCATGTGGAAGAGGTAGAAATGGGGGAAGACATTACACAGGGTGATAGCCAAACCACCCTCAGTTCGTCTTCTTAGCGCAAAATGGTTGATGAAGATGAGGAGGAGGAGCAGGAGACGGTTGCCTCCGCTACAGAGGGTAATACCCATGGAAGTTTAATTCCATCTGATGAGCGTGGGTGGGCAGAAGAGGAGGAAGAGGATGAGGAGATTGAGAGTGATCCTCCTGATGTACTCTGGCACACATGGTTGACTTCATGTTAGGCTGCATTTCCCGTGACCCACACGTTATACACATTTTAGACAACACGGAGTACTGGTTGTTCATCCTTCTTGATCCCCACTACAAAGAGAACTTCTCATTTCTCATTCTTGCAGTGGAGAGGAGGAGCAAAACGGTGCAATACCAGAAGACCCTTGTTAAAAAATTGCCCAAAAAATTTATTTCTGACAATGCTGGCGGCAGAGTCCGAAGTTCCTTGGCCAACCGAAGAGGGGAGACAAGGGGAACACACAGCAGTTCCAACAGAGGCAGGGCAACACTCTCCATAGCCTGGGACAGTTTCATGACACCCCGCCTGCACCCTCATCCTGATGCGTTTGGGAAGATGGGGAAGGAGTACATAGCAGACCGTGTCAGCGTCCTCAATAATCCCTCAATGCCTTACAGCTACTGGGTGTCCAAGCTGGACACGTGGCATGAACTGGCGCCCTATGCCTTAGAGGTGCTGGCCTGCCGCCAGCTTTCTGTCTGAGAAGGTATTTAGTGCTGCTGGTGGCATTATAACCATATCCGCCTGTCAACTGAAAATGCTGACAGGTTGACTCTTATAAAAATGAACAAGGCCTGGATTGACCATGACTTCTCGACTCCACCAGAGTAAAGTGGCTGAACATAAAGGCACTTTAAATGTGTTGTTTGTAATGTACTGAATACACTGTATTCCCATGCACCCCTTCCACCACAAACAAGAGTATATAGTTGAATCTTCCTTTTTTCATCCACCTCCTCTTCTTCCATCATTAGTGTTGAGCGCGAATATTCGAATCGCGAATTGTTTTCTCGAATATCGCAATTTCGAGATTTCGCGAATATTTAGAATATCGTTCTATATATTCGCGAATTCGAATATTCGTTTTTTTTTTTTTTTTTTTTATTATTATAATTTTTTCCTTTCCCACTTCCCTAAAGTTGTTCTTACCTGTCCTTTGGATTCCTGGCTTCCTGGCTGCTCCAGTCAGTGGCGTTTTCAACTTACTGCTATATTCAATATTAGCTAAATTACAATCTAATCTATATGTGTATTTTTTACGAAATTTCGCAAAAGCCGAAATTGCGATGCGAGTAATATAATACGAAATAATCGCATGAAGATTTCAACTTAGCACTGCTATATTCCATATTCTAGCCTAATATGGAATATAGCTGTGCTAAGTTAGCACTGCTACATTCCATACTAGGCTAGAATATGGAATATAGCAGTGCTAAGTTGAAATCTTCATGCGATTATTTCGTATTATATTATTCGCATCGCAATTTCGACTTTTTCAAATGTTCTTATTATTGCTCTAACTTCGTCTTTTCGAAATTTCGTAATATTCTGAAAGACGAAGTTAAAGCAATATTACGAAATTTCGAAAAGACGAAGTTAGAGCAATATTACGAAATTTCGTAAAATACACATAGATTGTATTTAAGCTAATATACTGCTATAGTAATATTTTTTAATAGTGTACATATTTTACAAAACTTAAGTTCAGAAGAGGCAAAAAAAAACTTAGAGGAAAAAAAAGGGATTTTAGCACTATATAAGCTAAATTACAATCTATATGTGTATTTTACGAAATTTCGTAATATTGCTCTAACTTCGTCTTTAGAATATTCGTAATATTGCTTTAACTTCGTCTTTCAGAATATTACGAATATTCTAAAAGACGAAGTTAGAGCAATAATAAGAACATTTGAAAAAGTCGAAATTGCGATGCGAATAATATAATACGAAATAATCGCATGAAGATTTCAACTTAGCACTGCTATATTCCATATTCTAGCTTAGTATGGAATATAGCAGTGCTAATTTAGCACTGCTATATTCCATACTAGGCTAGAATATGGAATAAAGCAATGCTAAATTGAAATCTTCATGCGATTATTTCGTATTATATTACTCGCATCGCAATTTCGGCTTTTGCAAATGTTCTTAATATTGCTCTAACTTCGTCTATTAGAATATTACGAATATTCTAAAAGACGAAGTTAGAGCAATATTACGAAATTTCGAAAAGACGAAGTTAGAGCAATATTACGAAATTTCGTAAAATACACATATTAGCCTAGCCATTGTCAATTAGCATAGGAACGTTGCCTTATACTATCAAGATAAATAATCGCAATACGCGAAAATTTTTATTCGTATATTATTCGCGATAATTGGAATAATTACGAATATTCGATTTCGACGAATATAACACGAATATTCATTTGAATATTCGCGAAATATCGCGAAATCGAATATGGCACCTCCCGCTCATCACTATCCATCATATCAACATGCTTATTCATCACATATAATTGCCTCGTATATATGCCCATTGCATATAATGTTTTACAGGGTCAGCTCACATGCAGGCCCTCGCATATAATTTTAAAGAGGGTCAGCTCAGCTGCAGGCCCTCGCCTATAATTTTTTTAGAGGGTCAGCTCACCAGCAGGCCTTCACCTACAATCTTTTACTGGGTCATCTCACCAGCAGACCTGCACCTAAATTTTTTTACATGGTCAGCTCGACAGCAGGCCCGCACCTCACATCTTTTACAGGGTCAGCTTACCAGCAGGCTTGCACCTCAAATATTTTACAGGGTCATATTACCAGCAGGCCTGCACCTCAAATCTTTTACAGGGTCAGCTCATCTGAAGGCCCTTTCATATAATTTTTTAGAGGGTCAGCTCACCTGCAGGCCCGAACCTAAAATCTTTTACAGGGTCATCTCACCTGCAGGTCCGCACCTTAAATCTTTTATAGGGTCAGCTCACCTGCAGGCCCTCACCTAATTATGCCTAATAGGTAATTTGTGTGCATGCTGCCTTGTTTGGATGTGGTAGCCGTAGCTGTTTCTCAGGCTCCCTCTCCGGAGTCTAACAATGATTCCCCTGTTACCCATGGTCTACATGGTTTGGGCTGAAAATAACATTGAAAGTTGATAGGACCGACATCCGAATGGATCGCCGCTGTCACTGGGACGTGCGATCGTCCCCAGGTTATCTAGAGTCACCAAAGCAGCAGCAGGCCCTCTTCCATAATGTTTTAGATGGCCAGATCAGCAGGCCCTTGCTCCAAATGTTTGAGGGTCACCAGCAGGCCATCAATCATAATTTTTCAAGGGTGTGTATGATGCCCTCCTTTATGTGTAACAAAGGGTGTATTGTAGTGTCGGTTCCTTGTAATTTTTGGCAGCACTTTCACTTAGTGCATAGGCTTTATGAGTGTAGGAGTCCCACTACATGAACAATTGTACCACAATGGGAATGAGGCCCTCCTTTATGTGATATACATGTTGTATCGGAGTGCCTCTTCCTTGTAATTTTTGGCAGCACTTGCACTTTTTTTTACAAGTAAATATACAGGAAATAATGTTTACTATCAATTTTTCCTCTAAAATCGATTTTTTTTTCCTTTGGTTTTGTGCGTATCATTGTCAGTCTGTAAAAGTGGCATACTATTCGGACAACATCATTCTCAGCAGCGACCTGCGAGTCCAAGATGCATCCAGACATCCTCCCCATGCTGTTTCAGAACCATTTTGGTGGTGTTTCCATCAATTTCTGACATTTTCCTATGAATCAGGCACCCTCCCCTCTTCAGAGCAGGGGGTAACTGGTTTAATGCTTGGGTTTGCCCATTGACTTCCATTAAACTCGGGTGCTCCCGAACATGCCGATGTGTTCGGCCCGAGCCCCTGAGCACTACGGTGCTCGATCAACACTAGTGGATTTAATTTCACTCACACACCCCCGCCCCGGCTGCAAACATGGTGGAGGAGTTGGTCTTCTCCTATCAGACACCTGCTCCTACAGTCCAACTCCACTGCCACCCTCCATTACGCTCACTTCATTTGAAGTATACACTCTGTTCGCATCTACTCTCCCTTTAACCTCCAAGTAACTGTCATCTACCACCCCCCGTGCCCAGCCACCATCTTTCTTGACCACTTTAACACCTGGCTTCTACACTTTTTCTGCCAACTTGCAGGATGACAGGCCGAACTGGATGGACAAATGTCTTTTTTCGGCCTTATGTACTATGTTACTATGTTACTATGTAACATCCCCACTATCATCATAGGGGACTTCAACATCCCCATTGACACCTGCCACTCAGCCGCCTCCAAGCTTCTAGCACTCTCTTCCTCCTTTGGCCTCTAACAGTGGTCTTCCGCTCCCACCCACAGAGATGGCCACACTCTGGATATTATCTTTGCCCGCCTCTTCTCCCTATCTAACCTTTCTATTTCGCCTCTCCCCCTATCTGACCACAACCTACGCACCTTCTCTTTACTGGTCTTTTCTGCTGCTCCTCTGGTCCACACACTAAAACCCCCCCGAATGAACCTTAAACATATCGTCTTTCGCTTGCTTTCTGACTCTCTTCTGCCAATCTCTACCATTTGTTCCCTCCAAGACCCAGATATTGCCACCACCCTGTATAACACCATAATAAGTACAGCTCTGGACATTGTTGCCCCATCACACACAACAAAATCTGAAAAATCAACAGACAACCTTGGCACACCATCCTGACCAAAAAACTCAGACAAGCTTCCAGGGCTGCTGAGCGGCAATGGAAGAATTTCCATTCTAAGGATCACTTCATCACAGACAAGCAATCCCTCCTCATTTTTAAATCTCCACTCGCTGATGCAAAACAGGCCTACTTCTCATCTCTTATATCTTCCCTGTCTCACAGCCCTAAACAACTTTTTAACACTCAACTCTCTTCTCCGTCCCCCAGCGCCCCACCCTCGCCTCTCATCTCAGCTGAGGACTTTGCCACATACTTCAAGCAAAAGATTGTCAACATTTTATGCTGACGAAACACAAATCTACCTCTCTGGTTCAGACATCATCACCTAACTATCAAAAATCCCCAAATGCCTATCTTCCATATCCTCCTTCTCTTGCGTCATATATGAAGAAACCGCAGCACTCACTTGTCTCAAGAAAAGACCATTACGGTCGAAACGTCGCATTTTTGCTGGTGAAATAAATTCCACAGAATTAAAGACAAGTGAGTGCTGCGGTTTCTTCATATACGACGCATCCAAGGAGGAACTCCAGACTGGCTCCCAACACGGCTGGCACCACCACAAGATAAGGCTTTATTTTTCCGTTGTGCTGCTATACGCATTTTTTCTATGATAATCTCCTTCTTCTCTTCTCGCTTTCTAAAACTTAACATGGATAAAACAGAATTCATCATCTTTCCCCCATCTTGCTCATCCCCCCCAACAGATCTATCTATCACAATCAATAGCTGCACAATCTCCCCGGTCAACCAAAACCGCTGCCTTGGAGTGGCCTTGGATTCTGCCCTCTCCTTCTGACCACACATCCAAGCCCTTTCTGCCACCTGCCGACTCCAACTTAAAAACATCTCTAGCACCCGCACTTTCCTTTAACTTTGAGTCTGTGAAAATGCTTGTACATGCCCTCATCATCTCCCGCCTAGACTACTGCAACATTATCCTCTGTGGCCTTCCATCTAGCACTCTCACACCCTTCTAATCTATACTTAACTTTGCTGCCCGACTAATCCACTTCTCACCCTGTTACTCCTCTGCCTCTCCCCTCTGCCAATACCTTCACTGGCTCCCCATTGCCCAGTAAATTCAGTTCAAAATACTAACAAATACATACAAGGCTCACAAAACCTCCTTCTCTCCTCTCCTCTTATCACCTCTTCCCACAATGACCTCCAATATTTCTCCCGTACATCCCTCACACTTTGGAACTTGCTACCCTAACATATTAGACTCTCACCTACAGTGGAATCCTTCAAAAGAAACCTAAAAATCCACCTCTTCAGATGAGCCTACAACCAATGACCCTGCTGCCTCTATACCACAATGATCAGCTTTATCCTCACCTACTCTGTCCTTCCTCCATACCATGTAGATTGTAAGCCCTCACAAGCAGAGAGTCCTCTCTCCTTCTGTACCAGTTTGTAACTCATCTTGTTCATGCTTAGTGCAATTGTCTGTATTATGTATGTGCACCCCTTTTCAGATATACAGCGCTATGCAATGAATGACGCTTTAATACTGTAAGACCTTGTTATAAAACACATAAGAATTATACTTTAGTTGCAAGTGATTAGTTCCAAAGTCGATTTCAAATGGGCTTGTCTTATGCTGGATCTTTGGAACCCAAAATTTAATTATAGCCTAGACCCACTATCATCTGTCAGTTTGACGGATCAGTCAAGCCAAAAGTAAATAATCTACATGGAGGTTGGAGTTATGTTAGGACAAGTTACTAAAGTTTGTGTAACTGAAACTATTCTAGTCTGAAGAATGGTGTAATGTAAGCAACCGTCACATAAGTTGCTATTGACCTATGCAAGGTTTCTTTTTTCTGCCCCCAAAAATTTAAACATCATGGGTGGAATTAGTCACAGCATGTAATGTATAGCAGCACTAGTCAAATAAGGACATACAATTCTTACAAACGACTGACAAGGATAAACCTTTCCATAATCTGCAATGGAATATTGTAGTGTAACAACATATACCAGGATCAGGATAGGGTCCCATGTTTCTGCACATAAGAGTTACAGTAAATCCCTACTCCTATGTAAATGATCATCGAAAGGTAGCAGTGTAAGGAGGAAGAGCACAAAAAGGGTTTTAGTCAGTAATCCTTATACCAAAGTCCTAGAATACTAAACTTCAGATGGAAAGAGAGCAAATGTGCATACTTTTTTTCCCCCCAGAGGAGCATTGTTTGGCTTATAATACTTCTTACTACCACTAGATGCAGCATCCCACTAAAGGGCCATGCCTGTGGTATCCTATGCCCCTTGGGAGGTTTCTACAAAATATTTCCCTCTTATAGAGCAAGTAAACGTGACGCCAGCTGCAGTTAAGCAGCTGAAGCACAAGGCTCCCTTTGTAGATGGTAAAGTTGGTACCCAGAGGTAGGATTGCCAGAGTGGTGCAGGGTGGCCTACAGTCTCTGTAGATGTTATGTACACGTGTCACGGTGTTCCTACCTGGATATCCATGGATCTTAGACGTGATGTGGTCCACAGCAGTGCAATAGGGGTAGGTAAACTTGGATGATAGACGAGTGGAATAAATGAAGTCCAGACTTTGTAGTAACATTGAACAGTTGCTTTTACTTGGCATAAATGGGTAATCCAAACAGCCTCCAAACAATATCTTGGTCATCAGCAGGTACTGGCTTAACTTTGGCAGGCAAATACCTCTCTGCAGCTATCTCAGTTCTGCTATGTGGTAGCTCTCTCAGCTCTGCTATACTTGGCTGGATAAAAGGAAACTCTTCCTCTTCTGCTGGAACTTAAGTTAGCTGTAGTCAGTAGTCTGTCTTAGAATCCTAGAAACTTCTTGTCCTGGCTTTAGAGTACCTCAAGCTTCAGGTCAGCTTGGAAGGAGGCAATGCAAGCCCAGGAGGGGACAAGCAACCATGTAGACTTCAGAGGCAGGGCCTCTGGGCCTAGTAGAGCAGGCAGCGCTCTGCTAGCCAGCATACAACCTCTCCCTAAGGAAGGTGGCTAGAGACTCTCCACTAACTAACTAACTAAACTAAACTAACTAAACTCCTCCCTCTAGCTACAGAGGACTGGAAGGAAGCCAGAGGGTTAGCACATGGAAATGGTAGGAAGCCAGAGGGTTAGCACATGGAAATGGTAGCAAGGTGTAAAAAGAAGTAGTAATGACACTCCGGGTCATTACATAAGTACTCTCTTAATAGAGAAATAGCTCTCCCCCCAAAAAAAATTCAACAAATCACAGCATTAGTAATACTAATGAGCATTTTTAATAAAAAAAATATGAAAATAAAAAAAAATGAAAGAAAAAAGAATTGAAAGAACTGAAATGAAAGAATTGTCAATAAAAATAAATAAAAAATCACTGAGAAGAAATGACATATACTGCCACCCACCGGTACAATGACATACCTGCTTCAGGTTTTAAGACAGTGCCCTTTTCACCTTTTCTGTTAGTACCAAAAATGACCTTGCTGTTCCTTGTTATCGACATCTATTTTCTTTCATAATGCTAGACTATTGCTTTCATAACAGCAGCCGGCCCTTTATCCTGCAATAGTCAGGAGTAATTTCATTGTCCATTAAGTATGTGACAGAAATGAACCAAGAGGTTAACTCTTTGCTCAGTGGGAAAGATATTAATTCCTCATGTGCAAATGAGCCATTACTGTATAAGCAGATGCAATGGTTTTGTTTCACACTAGGCTGAATGCTGAATTGTGAGATGGTTGTCACCTTTCATCAGTACTACTGTTTGACGAGTGTCTACAAAAGAATATCATGACTTTCAATAACTCAGCATAACATTTCAAGTAGTGCAACTATAATACTACTGAGAAATTAACAAATTACACCTAATTATGCATTAAACTAAAGCAGCAATTATGTATTTGTAATAAAATGAAAAATGAAATCCAGTAACTGGCTAAATGTGCTGTTATCTTGAATATACTTGGTTAGAATCCCATTATGGAAATTCCTGATTAATTCCCCAAAAGGTAAATGTAACACGGAATGTGTAATTCACGCTCTTGATGATGTTGGTATTATTAACATAAGTGTCGGGAGAAAATATCACTCTAAGAAAGTATACATTGGAAAATTAAGTTGCTTTCTAAATTCAATTGTGATCAAATCCCCATGTAGCTAATTACAGTACAATGTGAAAGAGGAGACTGATGATAGCTTATACACTGGGTTTTTATTTAAATACTTAGGTTTTCATCATCGAAGGTAAAATAACTATAGTAAGAAAAAGTGAAATATGAAATTGGTCTAACATTTGACATAGAAAAAAATTATATATTGTATATGACATAGTCACATTTGCAACCATTTTATTTGATAAAAAAATAAGCAACTTTGCAACTAATCTTCATTAAAGGGTTTCTACCACTTGCTTTGCACAGATTTCGTTTTCAGACACTAGCGATCCGCTAGTGTCTGATGTACAATACAAGCTAAGTATTATATTCTTCTGTTCGGCCGTTTGGTTTAAAAAAGCACTTTTATATTTATGCAAATGAGCCTCTAGGTGCTATGCGGGCGTCTTTTCAGCACCTAGAGGCTCCGTCTACCTTCATAAACTGCAGACCAGCTCGTCGCTCCAGCACGCCCATCTCCTAGTGAATTCGATCCTCCCCCTGCTTCTGGCGTCTGAAATCTCGCGCCTGCGCTGTTCGTCTCTGCATTCGGCGGCATTCGGCGCAGGCGCAGTGGAAATGTCTGAGCAGGGAGCGGTCAGACATTGACTGCGCCTGTGCCGAATGCCGCCAAATACAGAGACGAACGGCACAGGTGCGAGATTTCAGACGCCTGAAATACATTGGACCAAATAATTTTTTTCTTATTTTTGTGAACGGTAACAATGAGGAAAACATCTAGTAAGGGACGTGGTGGTGTTAGTGGACACTCTGGTTCTGGGAGAGGACCTGCCACAACCACACGTCCTAGTGTACCAACTACCTCAGGTCCCAGTAGACGCCAGAATTTACAGCGATATTTAGTGGGGCCCAATGCCGTTCTAAGGATGGTAAGGCCTGAGCAGGTACAGGCATTAGTCAAATGGGTGTCCGACAGCACGTTCACATTATCTCCCACCCAGTCTTCTGCAGAAAGCGCACAGATGGCGCCTGAAAACCAAGCCCATCAGTCTGTCACATCACCCCCATGCATATCAGGGAAACTGTCTGAGCCTCAACTTATGCAGCAGTCTCTTATGCTGTTTGAAGACTCTGCTGGCAGGGTTTCCCAAGGGCATCCACCTAGCCCTTCCCCAGTGGTGGAAGACATAGAATGCACTGACGCACAACCACTTATGTTTCCTGATGATGAGGACATGGGAATACCACCTCAGCACGTCTCTGATGATGAAACACAGGTGCCAACTGCTGCGTCTTTCTGCAGTGTGCAGACTGAACAGGAGGTCAGTGAGGAAGACTGGGTGGAAGACGATGCAGGGGACGATGAGGTCCTAGACCCCACATGGAATGAAGGTCGTGCCACTGACTTTTTACAGTTCGGAGGAAGAGGCAGTGGTGAGACCGAGCCAACAGCGTAGCAAAAGAGGGAGCAGTGGGCAAAAGCAGAACACCCGCCGCCAAGAGACTCTGCCTGCTACTGGCCGCCGCCATCTGGGACCGAGCACCCCAAAGGCAGCTTCAAGGAGTTCCCTAGCATGGCAGGTTCTTCAAACAATGTGCTGATGACAAGACCCGAGTGGTTTGCACGCTGTGCCATCAGAGCCTGAAGCGAGGCATTAACGTTCTGAACCTTAGCACAACCTGCATGACCAGGCACCTGCATGCAAAGCATTAAACTGCTGTGGAGTAAACACCTTAAAAACAAGGAAGTCACTCAGGCTCCCCCTGCTACCTCTTCTGCTGCTGCCGCCTCAGCCTCTTCCTCCGCCTCTGGAGGAACGTTGGCACCTGCCGCCCAGCAAACTGAGGATGTACCACCAACACCACCACCTCCGTCACCAAGCATCTCAAACATGTCACACGGCAGCGATCAGCTCTCCATCTCACAAACCTTGGAGTGAAAGTGTAAATTCCCACCTAGCCACACTCGATCCCTGGCCCTGAATGCCAGCATTTCAAAACTACTGGCCTATGAAATGCTGTCATTCAGGCTGGTGGACACAGACAGCTTCAAACAGCTCATGTCGCTTGCTGTCCCACAGTATGTTGTTCCCAGCCGGCACTACTTCTCCAAGAGAGCCGTGCCTTCCCTGCACAACCAAGTATCCGATAAAATCAAGTGTGCACTGCGCAACGCCATCTCTGGCAAGGTCCACCTAACCACAGATACGTGGACCAGTAAGCACGGCCAGGGACGCTATATCTCCCTAACTGCACACTGAGTAAATGTAGTGGCGGCTGGGCCCCAGGCGGAGAGCTGTTTGGCGCACGTCCTTCCGCCGCCAAGGATCGCAGGGCAACATTCTTTGCCTCCTGTAGCCTCCTCCTCCTTCTTGGCTTCCTTCTCCTCTTCTTCCACCTGCTCATCCAGTCAGCCACACACCTTCACCACCAACTTCAGCACAGCCCGGGGTAAACGTCAGCAGGCCATTCTGAAACTCATATGTTTGGGGGACAGGCCCCACACTGCACAGGTGTTGTGGCAGGGTATAGAACAACAGACCGACGAGTGGTTGCTGCCGGTGAGCCTCAAGCCCGGCCTGGTGGTGTGCGATAATGGGCGAAATCTCGTTGCAGCTCTGGGACTAGCCGGTTTGACGCACATCCCTTGCCTGGCGCATGTGCTGAATTTGGTGGTGCAGAAGTTCATTCAATACTACCCCGACATGTCAGAGCTGCTGCATAAAGTGCGGTCCGTCTGTTCGCGCTTCCGGCGTTCACATCCTGCTGCTGCTCGCCTGTCTGCGCTACAGCGTAACTTCGGCCTTCCCGCTCACCACCTCATATGCGACGTGCCCACCAGGTGGAACTCCACCTTGCACATGCTGGACAGACTGTGCGAGCAGCAGCAGGCCATAGTGGAGTTTCAGCTGCAGCACGCACGGGTCAGTCGCACTGCGGAACAGCACCACTTCACCACCAATGACTGGGCCTCCATGCGAGACCTGTGTGCCCTGTTGCGCTGTTTCGAGTACTCCACCAACATGGCCAGTGGCGATGACGCCGTTATCAGCGTTACAATACCACTTCTATGTCTCCTTGAGAAAACACTTAGGGCGATGATGGAATAGGAGGTGGCCCAGGAGGAGGAGGAAGAGGGGTCATTTTTTGCACTTTCAGGAAGTTTCTGCAAAGTGACTCAGAGGGAGGTTTTTTGCAACTGCACAGGCCAGGTACAAATGTGGCCAGCCAGGGCCCACTACTGGAGGACGAGGAGGATGAGGATGAGGAGGAGGTGGAGGAGGATGAGGATGAAGCATGTTCACAGCGGGGTGGCATCCAACGCAGCTCGGGCCCATCACTGGTGCGTGTCTGGGGGGAAACGCAGGACGATGACGATACGCCTCCCACAGAGGACAGCTTGTCCTTACCTCTGGGCAGCCTGGCACACATAAGCGACTACATGCTGCAGTGCCTGCGCAACGACAGCAGAATTGCCGACATTTTAACGTGTGAGGACTACTGGGTTGCCACCCTGCTGGATCCACGGTATAAAGACAATGTGCCCACCTTACTTCCTGCACTGGAGCGTGATAGGAAGATGTGCGAGTACAAGCGCACGTTGGTAGACACGCTACTGAGAGCATTCCCAAATGTCACAGGGGAACAAGTGGAAGCCCAAGGCGAAGGCAGAGGAGGGCCAAGAGGTTGCCAACGCAGCTGTGTCACGGCCAGCTCCTCTGAGGGCAGGGTTAGCTTGGCAGAGATGTGGAAAAGTTTTGTGGGTTTACCTTGTAGCTGTTGTGGTCTCTTTCTAAAAGGTGTATCGGGTTTATTGTAGTCCTCTATCTCATGTACCAATGAAGTTGTGCGTATATAGGGGTCAATCCAATTCAATACGATAGGCGTATACCTTGAGTTAGGGGTAAGTAGAAGGAACAAAACACAACTTATTAAACAAACAAAAAATATGAACATAGACATAGTGTGATATATCATAATCAGAAGGGGGTTATTTGGTCTATAGACCGTTTGAGAGATCGTATAACGCCCGGGAAAGGGGCAGTAGCAGGGCAAAAATGTGAAGGGAACATTTAGGGGCATATTAATAGACTATCAGGTGTCATACTAACAGTGAGATCACAAACCCTAGGCAATTAATAGGTGAAGATTTCAGAATATCAGTATAACCTAAGACTACCATACTATAGGCAAGTAAATCTTTCTACTGTTCTTGTGAGAGACTTCTCGGGGTGAGTTGGAGACCTCTCTTCTTGGAACGGGAAGACTTCGGCGTGCATAGTATTTCAAAAGGAGCCATCTTGGGTATATCAGGCAGGGTACTGAGGTCTTGGAAGAGTTCCCAATTTTCAATCTGCATAGGTGGCACATTCAGAAGCTCAAAGGCAGATGTGAGGTCTGTAAATGACGAAATGTTCACTCTCTTGCCCGCGTATGAGAAGGGTAGGCCAAATGGATAGGACCATCGGTATAACACTTTTTTGGAGCGTAGCCAATCCGTCAGAGGTTTAAGGGATCTGCGCTTCTTCAGAGTTGAAGGGGCTAAGTCCTGATATATATCAATCTTGGAGTCTTCATATGTTAATTCAGGATGGTTACGTGCGGCTTCCAGAATGGCAGTTTTCACTTGAAAATTCAGGAACTTACATATTATGTCCCTGGGTGGTTCGGCCGGTTTAGGCTTGGGTCTGAGGGCTCTGTGTGCCCGTTCTATGATTATTTCTTGAGGGAAGTTAGGGCCCAGCAGTGATCCACATATTTCAATAATGGAAGCTGAAACCTCCCCTGGGGAGACTGATTCTGGCACTCCTCTGAATCTCAGATTATTTCGGCGCCCCCTGTTTTCTTGATCTTCTAGTGAACAGTGGAAGTCGTTTAAGTATAGGGCGCAGCGGCGAAAAGAATCTGTCACCGCAGACTGGTGGTTTAATATCTCTGCTTGGTGCTGCTCTAGGTTCTCCAGGCGGTCCCCAATATGCCTCACCTCGTTCCTGCATGCAGACAATTCTGCAAGGATCGGCTCCATAATCCTGCTCAGAGCACGGTCGAGGTATTTTCTTGTGACCGGGAGATCAGAGCTGGCTTGTGCTTCATCTGAATCGCTCTCTCCCTCCGACTGTGCTGTGGCGCGCTTCGGAGCTTTGGCCTGTGGTGTCGGCGCCATCTTAGGCTCCCTGGCGGCTACTGTTGCGGCGGCTTTCTTTAAAAATGTCTCCATTTCTCCTCCAGCAATCTAAATTTTGGAGGGAGCAGGGATGTCTCCATGCTTGGTGTTCCCGATCTTCACCATCACTGCCTCTGTAAGCTAGTTTTAGCTGGCGTTAAGGACGAATCTCTTTACAGAGCACAGAGCTATGCGACCATCTTCATCCGGCGCAAGCTCCGCCCCCCACCGCCTCTGGAAAAGTTTTGTCACCACACTACAGCTAACTGCACCACCACCTGATACGGAACGTGTTAGCAGGAGGCAACATTTCACTAACATGGTGGAACAGTACGTGTGCACACCCCTCCACGTACTGACTGATGGTTCAGCCCCATTCAACTTCTGGGTCTCCAAATTGTCCACGTGGCCAGAGCTATCCTTTTATGCCTTGGAGGTGCTGGCCTGCCCGGCGGCCAGTGTTTTGTCTGAACGTGTATTCAGCACGGCATGGGGTGTCATTACAGACAAAAGCAGCCGCCCGTCTACAGCCAATGTGGACAAGCTGACGTTCATAAAAATGAACCAGGCATGGATCCCACAGGACCTGTCCATCCCTTGTGCAGATTAGACATTTATAACTACCTCCCTTTAACCATATACAGACGTGGACAAAATTGTTGGTACCCTTTGGTCAATGAAAGAAAAAGTCACAATGGTCACAGAAATAACTTTAATCTGACAAAAGTAATAATAAATTAAAATTCTATAAATGTTAACCAATGAAAGTCAGACATTGTTTTTCAACCATGCTTCAACAGAATTATGTAAAAAAATAAACTCATGAAACAGGCATGGACAAAAATGATGGTACCCCTAACTTAATATTTTGTTGCGCAACCTTTTGAGGCAATCACTGCAATCAAACGCTTCCTGTAACTGTCAATGAGACATCTGCACCTCTCAGCAGGTATTTTGGCCCACTCCTCATGAGCAAACTGCTCCAGTTGTGTCCGGTTTGAAGGGTGCCTTTTCCAGACTGCATGTTTCAGCTCCTTCCAAAGATGCTCAATAGGATTGAGGTCAGGGCTCATAGAAGGCCACTTTAGAATAGTCCAATTTTTTCCTCTTAGCCATTCTTGGGTGTTTTTAGCGGTGTGTTTTGGGTCATTGTCCTGTTGCAAGACCCATGACCTGCGACTGAGACCAAGCTTTCTGACACTGGCTAGTACATTTCTCTCTAGAATTCCTTGATAGTCTTGAGATTTCATTGTACCCTGCACAGATTCAAGACACCCTGTGCCAGACGCAGCAAAGCAGCCCCAGAACATAACAGAGCCTCCTCCATGTTTCACAGTAGGGACAGTGTTCTTTTCTTGATATGCTTCATTTTTTCGTCTGTGAACATACAGCTGATGTGCCTTGGCAAAAACTTCGATTTTTGTCTCATCTGTCCACAGGACATTCTCCCAGAAGCTTTGTGGCTTGTCAACATGTAGTTTGGCATATTCCAGTCTTGCTTTTTATGATTCGTTTTCAACAATGGTGTCCTCCTTGGTCGTCTCCCATGTAGTCCACTTTGGCTCAAACAACGACGGATGGTGCGATCTGACACTGATGTTCCTTGAGCATGAAGTTCACCTTGAATCTCTTTAGAAGTCTTTCTAGGCTCTTTTGTTACCATTCGGATTATCCGTCTCTTAGATTTGTCATCAATTTTCCTCCTGCGGCCACGTCCAGGGAGGTTGGCTACAGTCCCATGGATCTTAAACTTATGAATAATATGTGCAACTGTACTCACAGGAACATCTAGTTGCTTGGAGATGGTCTTATAGCCTTTACCTTTAACATGCTTGTCTATAATTTTCTTTCTGATCTCTTGAGACAGCTCTTTCCTTTGCTTCCTCTGGTCCATGTCGAGTGTGGTACACACCATATCACCAAACAACACAGTGATTACCTGGAGCCATATATAGGCCCAATGGCTGATTACAAGGTTGTAGACACCTGTGATGCTAATTAGTGGACACACCTTGAATTAACATGTCCCTTTGGTCACATTATGTTCTGTGTTTTCTAGGGGTACCATCATTTTTGTCCATGCCTGTTTCATGAGTTTATTTTTTTACATAATTCTGTTGAAGCATGGTTGAAAAACAATGTCTGACTTTCATTGGTTAACATTTATAGAATTTTAATTTATTATTACTTTTGTCAGATTAAAGTTATTTCTGTGACCATTGTGACTTTTTCTTTCATTGACCAAAGGGTACCAACAATTTTGTCCACGTCTGTATTATTGTACCGCAGGGCACTTCCTCATTCAATCATTTTTTTATTTTCATTTTACCATTATATTGTGGGGCAACCCAAAGTTGAATGAACCTCTCCTCTGTCTGGGTGCCGGGGCCTAAAAATATCTGACAGTGGCCTGTTCCAGTGTTGGGTGACATGAAGTCTGATTCTCTGCTATGACATGAAGCCTGAATCTTTGCTATGGGAACTCTCTCCTCTGTCTGGCTGCCGGGGCCTAAAAATATCTGACAGTGGCCTGTTCCAGTGGTGGGTGACATGAAGCCTGATTCTCTGCTATGACATGAAGCCTAATTCTCTGCTATGGGACCTCTCTCCTCTGTCTGGGTGCTGGGGCCTAAAAATATCTGACAGTGGCCTGTTCCAGTGTTGCGTGACATGAAGCATAATTCTCTGCTATGACATGAAGCCTGATTCTCTGCTATGGGACCTCTCTCCTCTGTCTGGGTGCCGGGGCCTAAATATCTGACAATGGCCTGTTCCAGTGGTGGGTGACGTGAAGCCTGATTCTCTGCTATGCCATGAAGCCTGATTCTCTGTTATGACATGAAGCCTGATTCTCTGCTATGACATAAAGCCTGATTCTCTGCTATTACATGAAGCCTAAATCTCTGCTATGACATGAAGCATGATTCTCTGCTATGACATGAAGCCTGATTCTCTGCTATGGGACCTCTCTCCTCTGTCTGGGTGCCAGGGCCTAAATATCTGACAATGGCCTGTTCTAGTGTTGGGTGACGTGAAGCCTGATTCTCTGCTATGACATGAAGCCTGATTCTCTGCAATGACATGAAGCCTGATTCTCTGCTATGACATGAAGCCTGATTCTCTGCTATGACATGAAGCCTGATTCTCTGCTATGACATGAAGCCTGATTCTCTGCTATGACATGAAGCCTGATTCTCTGCTATGACATGAAGCCTGATTCTCTGCTATGACATGAAGCCTGATTCTCTGCAATGACATGAAGCCTGATTCTCTGCTATGACATGAAGCCTGATTCTCTGCTATGACATGAAGCCTGATTCTCTGCTATGACATGAAGCCTGATTCTCTGCTATGACATGAAGCCTGATTCTCTGCAATGGGACCTCTCTCCTCTGTCTGGGTGCTGGGGCCTAAATATCTGACAATGGCCTGTTCCAGTGTTGGTTGACGTGAAGCCTGATTCTCTGCTATGACATGAAGCCTGATTCTCTGCTATGACATGAAGCCTGATTCTCTGCAATGACATGAAGCCTGATTCTCTGCTATGACATGAAGCCTGATTCTCTGCTATGACATGAAGCCTGATTCTCTGCAATGGGACCTCTCTCCTCTGTCTGGGTGCCGGGGCCTAAATATCTGACAATGTCTTGTTCCAGTGTTGGGTGACATGAAGCCTGATTCTCTGCTATGACATGAAGCCTGATTCTCTGCTATGACATGAAGCATGATTCTCTGCTATGGGACCTCTCTCCTCTGTCTGGGTGCCGGGGCCTAAATATCTGACAATGGCCTGTTCCAGTGGTGGGTGACGTGAAGCCTGATTCTCTGCTATGACATGAAGCCTGATTCTTTGCTAAGACATGAAGCCTGATTCTCTGCTATGAGACCTCTCTCCTCTGTCTGGGTGCCGGGGCCTAAATATCTAACAATGTCCTGTTCCAGTGTTGGGTGACGTAAAGCCTGATTCTCTGCTATGACATGAAGCCTGATTCTCTGCTATGGGACCTCTCTCCTCTGTCTGGGTGCCAGTGCCTAAATATCTGACAATGGACTGTTCCAGTGTTGGGTGACGTGAAGCCTGATTCTCTGCTATAACATGAAGCCTGATTCTCTGCAATGAAATGAAGCCTGATTCTCTGCAATGACATGAAGCCTGATTCTCTGCAATGACATGAAGCCTGATTCTCTGCAATGACATGAAGCCTGATTCTCTGCTATGACATGAAGCCTGATTCTCTGCTATGATATGAAGCCTGATTCTCTGCTATGACATGAAGCCTGATTCTCTGCAATGACATGAAGCCTGATTCTCTGCTATGACATGAAGCCTGATTCTCTGCTATGACATGAAGCCTGATTCTCTGCAATGGGACCTCTCTCCTCTGTCTGGGTGCCGGGGCCTAAATATCTGACAATGGCCTGTTCCAGTGTTGGTTGACGTGAAGCCTGATTCTCTGCTATGACATGAAGCCTGATTCTCTGCAATGACATGAAGCCTGATTCTCTGCTATGACATGAAGCCTGATTCTCTGCTATGACACAAAGCCTGATTCTCTGCAATGGGACCTCTCTATTCTGTCTGGGTGCCGGGGCCTAAATATCTGACAATGTCTTGTTCCAGTGTTGGGTGACATGAAGCCTGATTCTCTGCTATGACATGATGCCTGATTCTCTGCTATGACATGAAGCATGATTCTCTGCTATGGGACCTCTCTCCTCTGTCTGGGTGCCGGGGCCTGAATATCTGACAATGGCCTGTTCCAGTGGTGGGTGACGTGAAGCCTGATTCTCTGCTATGACATGAAGCCTGATTCTTTGCTAAGACATGAAGCCTGATTCTCTGCTATGAGACCTCTCTCCTCTGTCTGGGTGCCGGGGCCTAAATATCTGACAATGTCCTGTTCCAGTGTTGGGTGACGTAAAGCCTGATTCTCTGCTATGACATGAAGCCTGATTCTCTGCTATGGGACCTCTCTCCTCTGTCTGGGTGCCGGGGCCTAAATATCTGACAATGGCCTGTTCCAGTGGTGGGTGACGTGAAGCCTGATTCTCTGCTATGCCATGAAGCCTGATTCTCTGTTATGACATGAAGCCTGATTCTCTGCTATGACATAAAGCCTGATTCTCTGCTATTACATGAAGCCTAAATCTCTGCTATGACATGAAGCCTGATTCTCTGCTATGACATGAAGCCTGATTCTCTGCTATGGGACCTCTCTCCTCTGTCTGGGTGCCAGGGCCTAAATATCTGACAATGGCCTGTTCCAGTGTTGGGTGACGTGATGCCTGATTCTCTGCTATGACATGAAGCCTGATTCTCTGCAATGACATGAAGCCTGATTCTCTGCAATGACATGAAGCCTGATTCTCTGCTATGACATGAAGCCTGATTCTCTGCTATGACATGAAGCCTGATTCTCTGCTATGACATGAAGCCTGATTCTCTGCAATGACATGAAGCCTGATTCTCTGCTATGACATGAAGCCTGATTCTCTGCTATGACATGAAGCCTGGTTCTCTGTTATGACATGAAGCCTGATTCTCTGCTATGACATGAAGCCTGATTCTCTGCAATGGGACCTCTCTCCTCTGTCTGGGTGCCGGGGCCTAAATATCTGACAATGGCCTGTTCCAGTGTTGGTTGACGTGAAGCCTGATTCTCTGCTATGACATAAAGCCTGATTCTCTGCTATGACATGAAGCCTTATTCTCTGCTATCTTATAATATAGTAAGGAACCGCACTCTGTTCAAGTGTGTCACCGGTGCCGATCAAGGGCTTATTAAGCCATTTATCATGAGAATGAAGTATTGAGGCACTCAGGTTATTCTTTTTGCAATTTAAATGAAGTTTATTTCATAAATTAATCTCTGCATCATCCATTCGCCCGTGGTATATATGGGAGCATTAAACAACAGAATATTTCTGACCAAACGTTTCGGTCACGGTGGACCTTCGTCAGTGGTCATATTATCTGAGTGATGCTATGACATGAAGCCTGATTCTCTGCTATGGGACCTCTCTCCTCTGTCTGGGTGCCAGGGCCTAAATATCTGACAATGGCCTGTTCAAGTGGTGGGTGACGTGAAACCTGATTCTCTGCTATGACATGAAGCCTGATTCTCTGCTATGACATAAAGCCTGATTCTCTGCTATGACATAAAGCCTGATTCTCTGCTATGGGACCTCTCTCCAATTGATATTGGTTAATTTTTATTTATTTTATTTTTATTCATTTCCCTATCCACATTTGTTTGCAGGGGATTTACCTACATTTTGCTGCCTTTGCGGCCCTCTAGCCCTTTCCTGGGCTATTTTACAGCCTTTTTAGTGCCGAAAAGTTTGGGTCCCCATTGACTTTAATGGGGTTCGGGTTCGGGCGAAGTTCGGGTCGAGTTCGGATCCCGAACCTGAACATTTCCAGGAAGTTCGGCCGAACTTCTCGAACCCCAATATCCAGGTGTTCGCTCAACTCTAGTGCCTACCATGAATGTTTCATCATATATTAACAGCTATATATAAATATTCTTTGTCATTTTAAACTCCTCCTTTGTTTGGACTTTTAGCATGACAAACAGATTTGCTTGACTTTTTCAGTCAGATCATTTACTGCGACCAGAGAGGGAAGTGGGATCAGTGACCCAATCAGAATGTGACATATTACACTAATCAAAAGCAATGATCATCTGTGTTTTTTTTCCTGGCCTACCAGGAAAATAGCAGAGTTCTCATACTATAATCTATGCATACTCTCCTTATACTAATCTACTATAATACTAACAGATAATATCTTTCTTTTGCAGCAGCAGCTGTAGTCCCCTATCTATATAGGGGGTTTATCTCTCTGTGAAAAGAAAAACTGCTAAATAAATCTTTACCTGCTTCAATACCAGGCCAATTTTTCAGTTTTAGCACATGAGCCTTGAGCTAATCTATGTATATATATTTGATATTATTTTTCATGGGACACCTTAGAACTTTCTTTTGTGCCATTAGATGACAGATATTTAAAAATAAAATATTTAATCCTTTCTTTAGTGTGAAACCTAACACCTTAAGGACTTGTCCATTTTTTGCAAATCTGACCAGTGTCAATTTAAGTGCTGATAACTTTAAAACGCTTTTATTTATCCAGGTCATTCTGAGATTTTTTTTTTTTTAATTGCAAATTTCCAAGTTTCAATTTCTCTACTTCTATAATAAATAGTAATACCTACAAAAATAGTTATTACTTTACATTCCCCATATGTCTACTTCATGTTTGGATCATTTTGGGAATGATATTTTATTTTTTGGGGATGTTACCCTAAGTTCACACCTGAGCGTTTTACAGCACGTTCAAACGCGCTGTAAAACGCTCAACACATGAAAACCAATGCTTCCCTATGGGAATGGTTCTCACCTGGGCGTTTTAAAGCGCGTACGATCGCGCTGTAAAACGCCCGACGCATAATTAAGTTCTTGAGCTTATTTGGGGCGTTTTGATGCGCGTTTGTGGCTATAGGACACTGCAGTCAATCACACAAACGCGCGTCAAACGCGCGTTTACTATTACAAAAAACGTGCATAAAAACGCGCGACAAAAACGCGCGGAAAACGCGCGTTTGAGAAACGCTCAGGTGTGAAAGCAGGGTTACAAGGCTTTGAAGTTTTGAAGCAAATCTTTAAATTTTTCAGAAATTTTCAAAAACCCAATTTTTAGGGACCAGTTCAGGTCTGAAGTCACTTTGTGAGGCTTACATAATAGAAACCACCCAAAATGACCCCATTCTATAAACTACACCCCTCAAGGTATTTAAAACTGCTTTTACAAACGTTGTTAACCCTTTAGGTGTTCCACAAGAATTAATGGAAAAAAGAGATACAATTTCAGAATTTCACATTTTTGGCAGATTTTCCATTTTTATATTTTTTTTTCCAGTTACAAAGCAAGGGTTAACAGCCAAACCAAAACTCAATATTTATGGCCCTGATTCTGTAGTTTACAGAAACACCCCATATGTGGTCGTAAACTACTGTACGGGCACACGGCCGGGCGCAGAAGGAAAGGAATGCCATACGGTTTTTGGAAGGCAGATTTGCTGGACTGGTTTTTTTTGACACCATGTCCCATTTAAAGCCCCCCTGATGCACCCCTAGAGTAGAAACTCCATAAACGTGACCCCATCTAAGAAACTACACCCCTCAAGGTATTAAAAACTGATTTTACAAACGTTGTTAACCCTTTAGGTGTTCCACAAGAATTAATGGAAAAAAGAGATACAATTTAAAAATTTCACTTTTTTGGCAGATTTTCCATTTTAATATTTTTTTTTACTTTTAAAAAGCAAGGGTTAACAGCCAAACCAAACTCAATATTTATGGCCCTGATTCTGTAGTTTACAGAAACACCACATATGTGGTCGTAAACAGCTGTACGGGCACACGGCACGGCGCAGAAGGAAAGGAATGCCATACGGTTTTTGGAAGGCAGATTTTGCTGGACTGTTTTTTTTTACACCATGTCCCATTTGAAGTCCTCTTATGCACCCCTAGAGTAGAAACTCCAAAAAAGTGGCCCCATTTTAGAAACTACGGAATAGGGTGGGAATATTGTTGGTACTAGTTTAGGGTACATATGATTTTTGGTTGCTCTATATTACACTTTTTGTGAGGCAAGATAACAAGAAATAGGTGTTTTGGCACAGTTTTTATTTTTTGTTATTTACAACATTCATCTAACAGGTTAGATCATGTAATATTTTTATATACCAGGTTGTCACGGATGCGTCGATACCTAATATATATACTTTTTTTTTCCCATTTTTGGGCGACTACCTTTGGTAGAATATGATTTTTGCGGGATGAGATGATGGTTTTATTGGCACTATTTTGTGCTGAGTGTGACTTTTTGATCGCTTGCTATTGCACTTTTTGTGATGTAAGGTGACAAAAAATTGTTTATTTAGCACAGTTTTTATTTCAAATTTTTTACGATATTCATCTGAGGGGTTAGGTCATGTGATATTTTCATAGAGCCGGTTGATATGGACGCGGCAATACCTAATATGTATTATTTTTTTTATTTATGTAAGTTTTACACAATGATTTCATTTTTGAAGCAAAAAAAAAAAAAACATGTTTTAGTGTTTCCATAGTCTGAGAGACATATTTTTTTTCAGTTTTTGGGCGATTACCTTGGGTAGGGTATGATTTTTGCAGGATAAGATGACTGTTTTATTGGCACTATTTTGGGGTGCATATGACTTTTTAATCGCTTGCTATTACACTTTTTGTGATGTAAGGTGACAAAAAATTGTTTATTTAGCACAGTTTTTTTTTTACGGTATTCATCTGAGGGGTTAGGTCATGTGATATTTTTATAGAGCGAAGGCAGCAATACCAAATTTGTATACTTTTTTTATTTATGTAAGTTTTACACAATAACAGCTTTTTTAAAACAAAAAAAATGATGTTTTAGTGTCTCCATATTCTGAGCCATAGTTATTTTATTTTTTGGGCGATTGTCTCAGGTAGGGGCTCATTTTTTGCGGGATGAGGTGACGGTTAGATTGGTACTATTTTGGTGGGCAAATGCCTTTTTGATTGCTTGCTGTTGTACTTTTTGTGATGTAAGGTGATAAAAAACGGTGTTACGGTGTTCATCTGAGGCGTTAGGTTATGTGATATGTTTATAGAGCCGGTCAATACAGACGCGGCGATACCTAATATGTATACTTTTTTTTTTCTCCCTATTTTTAACGATTTTGTTTTTTACTTTATTTGGGTAAAATAACGTGTTTATTTTTACTTGAAACTTTTAATTTTTGGGTTGGGGAAACTTAATTTTTCCACTTTTTTTTTCACTTTATTTTTTGTCCCACTTTGGGACTTGAACTTTTGGGGGTCTAATCCTTTACAATGCATTCAAATACTTCTGTATTGGAATGCATTGGCTGTATGAGTAATACTGTATGTATTACTCATACAGCTTCTGGCCTATGAGATCCAGAGGGCTGGATCTCACAGGCTCGTCACCGGAAGGCAGCGCAATGCCTTCCTTAGGCATCGCGCTGCCTTCCATACCATCGGGTCCCCCTTACAGTCGCATGGGGACCCGATGGCACCGCCACACGCCGCTGCACACTGCAGGTAAAGCCGCAAACCGCAGGTCTGAAAGGACCCCCCCGCACATGTAGCCAAGGTGCCTGCTTAATGATTTGCCTGCTCAATGATTTGAGCAGGTACCGGGTTCTGATCACTGCCCGCCAGGCGGCGGTGATCGGAAACACACATGACATACCGGTACGTCATGGGTTCTTAAGGACTCGGGAACCATGCCGTACCAGTACGTCATGGGTCCTTAAGGGGTTAAACATGGCAACTGCTCATATGTGCAGCAGGTGCCATAGCTGGCGGGTATTTGCTGTTTCAAACAGCAGGGGCATGTGGCCAATATCCGTGACCGGCAATAATGCCGATTGCGGACATTACAGCCTTTAGATGGCGTGATCAAGTGTGATCATGGCATCTAAATGGTGAAAACCTGGAAGAGCATGCTTCTGGATTAATACCCACATCCAGTGCGGCAATCAGGGATGCTGGTAATTCATTCTAATATGCTGGGTCTCTCTAAAGAAACCCAGCATATTAGAACTGCAATTTCTAAGTTGGCCAGCAGGTGGCAGGCCAACATGTTAAATTAGCAATCTATGTTTTTCTATATTCTCTATGGGAGTATAGAAATATTGAATAAAAAACTAAGTATTGGAGATTGTGCGCTACCATTTTTTTTTAAGTATACAAATTTAAAGCACCCCTTTACCTTAATAAACAAATAAATATATAAATAATAAAAAATATAAACATCCTAGGCATCATCGCTTCTGAAAACACTTGAAGTATTAAAGTATAACATATATATTTCTTTCACTACAATTTGTTTTGTCTAACTGTTACAAAAAAAATGTAAGACAAAACATTTCTAAAAACATTACCTTATGTTTGTACTGTGAAAAAAAGTGCCTTTTGGGTAATTTATCTACAGGTTGGGACCACCACATAACTTTAAATGACTAGAGCGTATTTTGGATTTTGATGGCCTATTTTTCTATGTTGTATTGTCAAAACATTAGAAACTACTTAAAAGTGACTATTTGGATCCCCTCAAGTAATCTTCTTGGGAAAATTTTCATATTTTAAGGTTTTAGCTTTTTGTAAACTTTTTTATAATTGAAAAACGTGTTAGTTTGCGGTCGGATGTTTTAAGCACTAAACAAGGCCTGCTATACTAAACAGAGCTCCATTTTTACCAGTAACAAAGCAAGGGTTAACAGCCAAACAAAATGCTATATTTATTGCCCAGATTCTGTAGTTTGCAGAAACACCCCATACGTGGCCGTAAACTACTATACGGGCACACAGTAGGGCGTAGAGGGAAAGGTGCGTCGTATGGTTTTTGGAAGGCAGATTTTGCTGGACTAATTAATTTACACCATATCCCATTTGAAGCCCCCCTGATGCACCCCTAGAGTAGAAACTCCATAAAAGTGACCCCATCGAAGAAACTACACCCCTCAAGGTATTCAAAACTGATTTTATAAACTTTGTTAACCCTTTAGGTGTTACACAAGAGTTATTGGCAAATGGGGATGAACTTTGAGAATTTCAATTTTTTGGCAAATTTTCCATTTTAATCCATTTTTTTCCAGTAACAAAGCAAGGGTTAACAGCCAAACAAAATGCTAGATTTATTGCCCCGATTCTGTAGTTTGCAGAAACACCCCATACGTGGCTGTAAACTACTGTACAGGCACACAGTAGAGCGTAGAGGGAAAGGTGCAACATATGGTTTTTGGAAGGCAGATTTTGCTGGACTGGTTTATTTACACCATGTCCAATTTGAAGCCCCCCTGATGCACCCCTAGAGTAGAAACTCAATAAAAGTGACCCCATCTAAGAAACTAAACCCCTCAAGGTATTACAAACTGATTTTACAAACTTTGTTAACCCTTTAGGTGTTGCACAAGGTTTATTGGCAAATGGGGATGAAATTTGAGAGTTAAAATTTTTGGGCAAATTTTCCATTTGAATCCATTTTTTTCATCAACAAAGCAAGGGTTAACAGCCAAACAAAATGCTAGATTTATAGCCCGATTCTGCCGTTTGCAGAAACACCCAATATGTGGCCGTTAACCACTTTAACCTCGCTAGCTGAAACCCACTTTTAACACTTCTGCACTACACTACTTTCACCGTTTATTGCTCGGTCATGCAACTTACCACCCAAATGAATTTTACCTCCTTTTCTTCTCACTAATAGAGCTTTCATTTAGTGGTATTTCATTGCTGCTGACATTTTTACTTTTTTTGTTATTAATCGAAATGTAACGATTTTTTTGCAAAAAAATGACATTTTTCACTTTCAGCTGTAAAATTTTGCAAAAAAAACAACATCCATATATAAATTTTTCGCTAAATTTATTGTTCTACATGTCTTTGATAAAAAAAAAAAATGTTTGGGCAAAAAAAAAGGGTTTGGGTAAAAGTTATAGCGTTTACAAACTATGGTACAAAAATGTGAATTTCTGCTTTTTGAAGCAGCTCTGACTTTCTGAGCACCTGTCATGTTTCCTGAGGTTCTACAATGCCCAGACAGTAGAAAACTCCACAAATGACCCCATTTCGGAAAGTAGACACCCTAAGGTATTCGCTGATGGGCATAGTGAGTTCATAGAACTTTTTATTTTTTGTCACAAGTTAGCGGAAAATGATGATTTTTTCATTTTTTTTTCTTACAAAGTCTCATATTCCACTAACTTGCGACAAAAAATAAAAAATTCTAGGAACTCGCCATGCCCCTCACGGAATACCAAGGGGTGTCTTCTTTCCAAAATGGGGTCACTTGTGGCGTAGTTATACTGCCCTGGCAATTTAGGGGCCCACATGTGTGAGAAGTAGTTTGCAATCAAAATCTGTAAAAAATGACCGGTGAAATCCGAAAGGTGCACTTTGGAATGTGGGTCCCTTTGCCCACCTAGGCTGCAAAAAAGTGTCACACATCTGGTATCGTCGTACTCAGGAGAAGTTGGGGAATGTGTTTTGGGGTGTCATTTTACATATACCCATGCTGGGTGAGAGAAATATCTTGGCAAAAGACAACTTTTCCAATTTTGTTATACAACGTTGGCATTTGACCAAGATATTTATCTCACCCAGCATGGGTATATATAAAATGACACCCCAAAACACATTCCCCAACTTCTCCTGAGTACGGCAATACCACATGTGTGACACTTTTTTGCAGCCAAGGTGGGCAAAGGGGCACATATTCCAAAGTGCACCTTTCGGATTTCGCAGGCCATTTTTTACACATTTTGATTGCAAAGTACTTCTCACACATTTGGGCCCCTAGAGTGCCAGGGCAGTATAACAACCCCACAAGTGACCCCATTTTGGAAAGAAGACACCCCAAGGTATTCCATGAGGGGCATGGCGAGTTCCTAGAATTTTTTATTTTTTGCCACAAGTTAGCGGAAAATGATGATTTTTATTTATTTATTTTTTTCCCTTACAAAGTGTCATATTCCACTAACTTGCGACAAAAAATAAAAAATTCTAGGAACTCGCCATGCCCCTCACAAAATACCTTGGGGTGTCTTCTTTCCAAAATGGGGTCACTTGTGGCGTAGTTATACTGCCCTGGCAATTTAGGGGCCCAAATGTGTGAGAAGTACTTTGCAATCAAAATGTGTAAAAAATGGCCTGCGAAATCCGAAAGGTGCTCTTTGGAATGTGTGCCCCTTTGCCCACCTAGGCTGCAATAAAGTGTCACACATCTGGTATCGCCGTACTCGGCTTTTTAGGGGCCCTAATGCGTGAGAAGTAGTTTGAAATCAAAATGTGTAAAAAAAGCCCTGTGAAATCCTAAAGGTGCTCTTTGGAATGTGGGCCCCTTTGCCCACCTAGGCTGCAAAAAAGTGTCACACATGTGGTATCGCCATACTCAGGAGAAGTTGGACAATGTGTTTTGGGGTGTCATTTTACATATACCCATGCTGGGTGAGAGAGATATCTTGGCAAAAGACAACTTTTCCCATTTTTTTATTCAAAGTTGGCATTTGACCAAGATATTTATCTCACCCAGCATGGGTATATGTAAAATGACACCCCAAAACTCATTCCCCAACTTCTCCTTAGTACGGCGATACCACATGTGTGACACTTTTTTGCAGCCTAGATGCGCAAAGGGGCCCAAATTCCTTTTAGGAGGGCATTTTTAGACATTTGGATCCCAGACTTCTTCTCACGCTTTAGGGCCCCTAAAAATCCAGGACAGTATAAATACCCCACATGTGACCCCATTTTGGAAAGAAGACACCCCAAGGTATTCAATGAGGGGTATGGCGAGTTCATCGAAATTTTTTTTTTGGGCACAAGTTAGCGTAAATTTTTTATTTTATTTTTTTCTTACAAAGTCTCCCTTTCCGCTAACTTGGGACAAAAATGTAAATCTTTCATGGACTCAATATGCCTCTCACGGAATACCTTGGGGTGTCTTCTTTCCGAAATGGGGTCACATGTGGGGTATTTATACTGCCCTGGCATTTTAGGGGCCCTAAAGCGTGAGAAGAAGTCTGGAATATAAATGTCTAAAAAATGTTACGCATTTGGATTCCGTGAGGGGTATGGTGAGTTTATGTGAGATTTTATTTTTTGAAACAAGTTAGTGGAATATGAGACATTGTAAGAAAAAAAAATAAAATCAATTTCCGCTAACTTGGGCCCAAAAAAATTCTGAATGGAGCCTTACCCCCCTGTCATTGATCACCCCCCTGTCATTGATCACCCCCCTGTAAGGCTCCATTCAGACGTCCGTATGATTTTTACGGATCCACGGATACATGGATCGGATCCGCAAAACACATACGGACATCTGAATGGAGCCTTACAGGGGGGTGATCAATGACAGAGGGGTGATCACCCATATAGACTCCCTGATCACTCCCATCATTGATCACCCCCCTGTAAGGCTCCATTCAGACATCCGTATGATTTTTACGGATCCACGGATCGGATCCGCAAAACACATACGGACGTCTGTGTTGACAGGGGGGTGATCAATGACAGGGGGGTGATCAATGACAGGGGGGTGATCAGGGTGTCTATATGGGTGATCACCCCCTTGTAAGGCTCCATTCAGACGTCCGTATGCGTTTTGCGGATCCGATCCATGTATCCGTGGATCCGTAAAAATCATACGGACGTCTGATTGGAGCCTTACAGGGGGGTGATCAATGACGGAGGTGATCAGGGAGTCTATATGGGTGATCACCCCTCTGTCATTGATCACCCCCCATTAAGGCTCCATTCAGACGTCCGTATGCGTTTTGCGGATCCGATCCATGTATTTGTGGATCCGTAAAAATCATACGGACGTCTGAATGGAGCCTTACAGGGGGGTGATCAATGACAGGGGGGTGATCAATGACAGGGAAGTGATCAGGAAGTCTATATGCGTGATCACCCCCTTGTCATTGATCATTTCCCTGTAAGGCTCCATTCAGACGTCCGTATGTGTTTCGCGGATCCGATCCATGTATCAGTGGATCCGTAAAAACCATACGGACGTCTGAATGGAGCCTTACAGGGGGGTGATCAATGACAGGGGGGTGATCAATGACAGGGAAGTGATCAGGAAGTCTATATGCGTGATCACCCCCTTGTCATTGATCACCCCCCTGTAAGGCTCCATTAAGACGTCCGTATGCGTTTTGCGGATCCGATCCATGTATCCGTGGATCCGTAAAAATCATACGGACCTCTGAATGGAGCCTTACAGGGGGGTGATCAATGACAGGGGGGTGATCAATGACAGGGGGGTGATCAGGGAGTCTATATGGGGTGATCAGGGGTGATCAGTGGTTCATAAAGGGTTAATAAGTGACAGGGGGGGGTGTAGTGTAGTGGTGTTTTCTGGTACTTTACTGAGCTGCCTGTGTCCTCTTGTGGTCGATCCAAACAAAAGGGACCACCAGAGGACCAGGTAGCAGGTATATTAGACGCTGTTATCAAAACAGCGTCTAATATACCTGTTAGGGGTTAAAAAAATCACATCTCCAGCCTGCCAGCGAGCGATCGCCGCTGGCAGGCTGGAGATCCACTCGCTTACCTTCCGTTCCTGTGAGCGCGCGCGCCTGTGTGCGCGCGTTCACAGGAAATCTCGGCTATCGCGAGATGACGCACGGATGCGTCCAGGAGGAATGAATCAACCACCTTCCGGACGCATCCGTGCGTTAGGCGGTCGGGAGGTGGTTAACTATTGTTCGGGCACACAGTAGGGCATAGTGGGAAAGGTGTGCCGTGTGGCTTTTGGAAGGCAGATTTTGCTGGACTGGTTTATTTACACCATGTCCCATTTGAAGCCCTCCTGATGCACCCCTAGAGTAGAAACTCCATAAAAGTGACCCCATGTTGAAAACTACGGAATAAAGTGGCAGTTTTGTTGGGACTATTTTTAGGGTACATATGATTTTTAGTTTATCTATATTAAATTTTTTGAGGCAAGGTTACCAGAAATAGAAATTCTGAAATTTAATCTCCATTCGCCAATTGCTCTTGTGGAACACCTAAAGGGTTAACGACGTTTGTAAAATCAGTTTTGAATACCTTGAGGGGTGTAGTTTCTTAGATGGGGTCGCTTTTATGAAGTTTTTACTCTAGGGGTGCATCAGGGGGGCTTCAAATGGGACATGGTGACAAGAAAGGCCATCAAAATCTGCCTCCCAGAAACCATACGGCTTTCTTTTCCTTCTGCGCCCTGCCGTTTGGTCATATAGCAGTTTACGACCACATATGTGGTGTTTCTGTAAACTGCAGAATGAGGGTAATAAATATAAAGTTTTGTTTGGCTTTTAACCCTTACTTTGTTATTAGAAAAAAAAGTGATTAAAATGGAAAATTTGGCAAAAAATAAATTTTGGGCACAGTTTTTATTTTATTTTTTTACCGTGTTCATCTGAGGGGTTAGGGGGGTATTTTTATAGAGCAGATTCTTATGGACGCGGTAATACCTAATATGTCTACTTTTTTTAAATGTATTTATGTTTTACACTATATTATCTTTTTATAAACAAAAAAAAAACATTTTAGTATCTCCATGGTTGTTTTTAGCCGATTATCTTAGGTAGGGGCTAATTTTTTTGTGGGATGAGAGGATGGTTTTATTGGCAATATTTTGGGGGGCATATGACTTTTTGATCGCTTGCTATTACAATTTTTGTAATGTAAGGTGACAAAAAAAATACCTTTTTTTGCACCGTTTTAATTTGATTTTTTTACCGTGTTCATCTGAGGGGTTAGGGGGGTATTTTTATAGAGCAGATTCTTACGGACGCGGCGATACCTAATATGTCTATACTCTACTTTTTATTTATGTTTTACACTATATTATCTTTTTATAAACAAAAAAAATTAAATTTTAGTATCTCCATAGTCTAAGAGTCATTTTTTTAGCCGATTATCTTAGGTAGGGGCTCATTTTTTGCGGGATGAGAGGACGGTTTTAGTGGCACTATTTTGGGGGGCATATGACTTTTTGATCGCTTGCTATTACACTTTTTGTGATGTAAGGTGACAAAAAAAAATTTTTTTGCACCGCTTTTATTTTATTTTTTTGACCGTGTTCATCTGAGGTGTTGGGGGGTATTTTTTATAGAGCAAATTATTACGGACGCAGCAATACCTAATATGCCAACTTATTATTTTTTATTTTAGTTTTACAAAATAATATTTTCGGAATTTTTTTTTTTTGTTTTAGTATCTCAAGTCTGAGAACCAGATTTTTATCCGATTGTCAGTGGATGAATTGGGATATAAATTTAGTACTCCATGGAATGTGGTACTACCTGAAGCAACCGTCAATGCAGAGGCCCAGATAATCGGGGCACGTGTCACACTGACCCTTTTTCTGGGTCCGGCCCTTCTTTCCAGTATGGGGGACCACATCTGGAAAGTGTTGGCCAGTGACAATCCAGGCGCCTCCAGTTCCCAAGGTACTCCGGCCTGCTCTTTCCCGGTCAGAAAAGATCAGGTCCTTGAGGACTGCCTCATAGAACTGAAGGAATTTCCCTGTTTTGCCAGCGCTCCGGGACAGCACAAAAGAGTTGTACAAGGCAACCTGCACCAAGTAGACCACAACTTTTTTGTACCATGCCCGGGTTTGCGCACTGCGTTATATGGCTTGAGGACTTGATCAGAGAGATCAACTCCTCCCATATACCGACTGTAGTCAACGATACAATCGGGCTTGAGGAACATTGCCACGGTACCTCGCACGGGGACAGGGGGTGATGCCGTTACCATGAATTGTGGACAGTACAAGGACATCCCTCTTGTCCTTATATCTGACCAGCAACAGGTTTTCACTGGTAAGGGCATGGGTCTTAACCCTGGGGATAGGTACCTGGAGGGGGTGGTTAGGGAGGCAGCGTTATTTTTCCGCACGGTCCCACAAGCGGATGTGGATCTGGCGACGAGGGACTGGAACAAGGGTATACTAGTATAAAAGTTATCCACGTACAGGTGGTAACCCTTATCTAGCAGTGGGTGCATAAGGTCCCACACAAGTTTCCCGCTAACACCCAGAGTGGGGGGACATTCTGGGGATTGAATACGGGAATCTCGCCCCTCCTACACACAAAACTTGTAAGTATACCCTAAGGAATTCTTACAAAGTATGTACAGCTTCACGCCATACCTTGCCCGCTTAGAGGGAACATACTGGCGGAAAAGGAGTCTCCCCTTGAAAGCAATGAGAGACTCATCAACAGCGACCTCCCTTCTAGGTACATAGGCCTGTACAAATTTGGCCCCAAAGTGATCGATGACCGGCCTGATTTTGTACAGGCGGTCATAAGAAGGGTATACTTGGGGGGGACATGCTGCATTATCCAGGCATTTCCGGATGGCCTCAAACCGGGTACGTGTCATGGCCGTACTGTAAAGTGGGGTCTGGTAGAGGACGTCCCCACTCCAGTAATGCCTGACACTAGGTTTCTTGACTAGGCCCATGTGCAGCACAAGGCCCCAAAATGTCCTCATCTCGGCTGCACTGACCGGGGTCCAGCCACCGGGCCTAGCCCAAAAAAGACTAACTAAAAAAAGGGCAAAACAATTTGAAAAAAAATATATAAAAAAAATTCTAAATCGCTGATCAACTGTCCGAAGTTGATCAGCGGTGGGGTGTGCAATGCGCTAACAGTGGCCGGGCGCTAAGCGTGCCGGCCACAGTCAGCGTACGCACACAAAAAAACAAAAAAAATGCCTGCGCCCCCAAAAAGTTATGGGGGTACAGGGAGGCAATCTGTGGACCCCAGACACCTGATTTAGGGTGATGTAATCACAAACTTTTTTTTTTTTTCTTCCACTAACTTTCCCTTATATCCCTGCCTAACCTAACCCGTCCCTAACCTTTCCCTAAATACCTGATTGCACAGATGGGGGGTGCTGGGCACAGATGGGGTGCTGGGCACAGATGGGGTGATGCCTGGACAGATGGGGGTGCTGGCTGAGATCCGACGACGTGGAGCCGACCAATCAGAGCCGATCCTGAGAGATGATGTCACATCACCTCTCAGGATCGCAGGATGGTGATTGGTGGTGTATTATCACACCACTGATCTCCATCCTGTTCGGGTTATTGGGTCCCCAGAGACCCGGGAACGCAGCAAATCGCAGGTCTGAATTGACCTGCGGTTTGCTGCAATCGCCTACACGGGGAGCTCACAGGACCCCCCGGCACATTGTCCCCAGGTGCCTGCTCAATACCAGAGCGGCGATGATCGGAAATACATAGGGCATACAGGTACGCACTGTGTCCTTAAGTACCAGGACATGTGTCCGTAACAGGTTAAACAAGTGTATGTAGCAAAGTTAGAACAATAGTTAAGCCAACATTATATCTGCAGCTTGCTCAGAACAACAGCCCGGTATCAAAGAAAAGCAGATGAGAACATTGTTTTGTTTTTTTTGTTTTTTTTTTGCAAGGCCTTAGGGAGAACCTCCCGGTGGGTACTATTTCTATTATAGAGACCAGTTAAAATAAGTGATGACTATTGTAGGCTAGACAACGCTCCTCTGCTGGCATCAGATAGGTTAGGAAAGCTAATATGAATATCTTTCCCAGAAGCCCAGAGGGCCTCGCCTGGTCTACAATACTGTGCACACATACTTGGCATACTAGGGTCTATCTATAATGAGAAAGAGTACTCCTTAGACAAAACATTTATAGGTATATTGTTAAGAAACCCACATTTTTATGCTAGGCTTGCTCTCGAGCTCTCTTTCTTTCTGAATCACAAGATTTCAGTTGTGTGTGAATCCAAAAAAGTTCACACTGAATCATGAACTGGTGGAACCAGTTTGCACATCTTTAGTCAATACCACATTTGATTAAGTTTCATCTTTGGAAATTACTTACATACTATGAGCCCATATATCAGATTACATCTCACTATGTTCATATGAATTCATACAAAATGATATCTTGATGGTACTTGACTACTCTTAGACTATGACAAAAGTACAATATCTAGTGTTGATCAAGCACCAAAGTGCTCAGGTGTTCTGGTGCACCCGAGCACAATGGAAATCAATGGGAGAACCCGAGCATTAAACCAGGCACCCCCTGCTCTGAAGAGGGGATGGTGTGTGGTTCATAGGAAAAGCTCATAAATTGATGGAAACACCACCGAAATGGTTCGGGAACAGCATAAGGAAGGAGGATGTCTGGATGCATCTTGAACTCCCAGGTTGCTGCTGGGAATGATGTTGTCCGAGTAGTACGACACTTTACAGACTGACAATAATACGCACAAAACCGAAGATAAAATCGATTTTAGAGGAAAAATTGTTAGGAAACATTCTTTTCTGTATATTTACTTGCATATAAAGTGCAAGTTCTGCCAAAAATTACAAGGAAGAGAAACTCCAATACAACCTGAAAATCACATAATGGAGGGCATTATTCACATTGTGGAACAATTGGTCAGGTAGTGGGACTCCTACACTCATAAACCCTATGCACTAAGTGAAAGAGCTTCCAAAAATTACAAGGAACCGGCACTCTAATATACCCTTTATTACCCATAAAGGAGGGCATAATACATCCTTGAAAAATTATGATTGATGGCCTGCTGGTGACCATCAAAAACCATTTGGAGCAAGGGCCTGCTGGTGACCCTCTAAAACATTACGGGCGAGGGCCTACTGCTGATCTGACCATCTAAAACATTAGGGGTGAGGGTCTGCTGCAGAGCTGACGCTATAAAACATTAGGGGTGAATGCCCGCTGCTGATCTGAGCATCGAAAAAATTATGAGCGAGTGCCTGCTGTTCAGCTGAACATTGAAAAATTATGGGCGAGTGCCTGCTGCTTAGCTAAACAATAAAATAAATTGTGGGTGAGGGCCTGCTGGTGAGCTGACCCTCTAAAACATTATATTTGAGGGTCTGCTGGTGAGCTGACCCTCAAACACATTATAGGCGAGGGCCTGCAGGTGAGCTGACCCTCTAAAAGATTGTAGGTGAGGGCCTGCTGGTGAACTGACCCTCTAAAACATTATATGCAAGGCCTGCAGGTGAGCTGACACTCGAAAAGATTGTAGGTGAGGGCCTGCTGGTGAGCTGACCCTCTAAAACATTATATGCAAGGGCCTCCTGGTGAGCTAACCATCTAAAAGATTGTAGGTGAAGGACTGCTGGAGAGCTGAACCTGTAAAACATTATGGTTGAGGGTCTGCTGGTGAGCTGACCCTCAAACACATTATAGGCGAGGGCCTGCAAGTGAGCTGACCCTCTAAACATTATATGAGAAGGCCTGCATGTGAGCTGACCCTCGAAGAGATTGTAGGTGAGGGCCTGCTGGTAAGCTGACCCTTCAAAACATTATATGCGAGGGCCTGCTTGTGAGCTGACCCTGTAAAATATTATTGTTGAGGGCCTGCTGGCGAGCTGACCCTCAAAATTATTATATGCGAGGACCTGCTGGTGAGCTGACCCTCTAAAAGATTGTAGGGGAGGGCCTGCTGGTGAGCTGACCCTGTAAAACATTATGGTTGAGGGCCTGCTGGTGAGCTGACCCTCAAAAACATTAAATGTGAGAGCCTGCAGGTGAGCTGACCCTCTACAACATTAGGAGCGAGGGCAGACTAATAAGCATGCTGATATGATGGAAAAGGAGGAGGACGAGAGAAGGAAGATTTGACCATATACCCTTTTTTAAGGTGGAAGGGGTGCATTGGAATATACTGTATTCAGTACATTATAAAAAACACATTTAAAGTGCCTTTATGATCAACCGGTTTCCTCTAGTAGAGTAGAGAAGTCAGGGGCAATCAAGGCCTTGTTCATTTTTATAAGAGTCAACCTGTCAGCATTCAGTTGACAGGCGGATAAGATTATCAGTTATTATGCCCCCAGCAGCACTAAATACCGGCTCTGACAAAACGCTGGCGGCAGGGCAGGCCCGCAACTCCAAGGCGTAGAGCGCCAGTTCATGCCATGTGTCCAGCTTGGACTCCCAGTAGTTGTAAGGCATAGAAAGACTATTGAGGACGTTGACACGGTCTGCTATGTACTCCACCATATTCAAAAATGTTTCCTTCCTTGTGACGCTAGGCTGCGCATCAAGGTGAGCATGCTGGTGGGGTGTCATGAAACTCTCCCAGGCTTTGGAGAGTGTTGCCCTGCTTCTGTTGGAACTGCTGTGTGTTCCCCTCGTCTCCCCTCCTTGGTTTCCGAAGAAACTATGTACTCTGCCGCCAGCGTTGTCAGCTGGAAATTTTTGGAGCAGTTTTTCCACAAGGACCTTCTGATATTGTACCATTTTGCTTGTCCTCTACACCACAGGAATGAGAGATGAGAAGTTTTATTTGTAGCTGGGGTCGAGAAAGGTGAACAACCAGTAATCGGTGTTGTCCAAAATGCGTAAACCGCTTGGGTCACGGAAAAGGCAGCATAACATAAAGTCAGCCATGTGTGCCAGAATCTCCTCATCCTTTTCCTCCTCTTCTTCCAATCCACGATGGAATTAAACTTTCATGGGTACTACCCTCTGTAGCGGAGGCAACCGTCTCCTGCTCCTCCTCTTCCTCCTCATTATCATCCAATTTGCACAGAGAAGACGAACTGAGGGTCGTCTGGCTATCACCCTGTGTATTATCTTCCCCCATTTCCATATTTTCCACATGCAAATCGTCGTCCTTAATTGTGAGTA